>NC_047090.1:179638750-180267500 GCF_902459505.1 Geotrypetes seraphini | reverse complement strand
TAGGTGAAGATCTATGGTGTCAAAATGCCGTCCAGAGATCAAAGAGGATGAGGATGGAGTAGAGTCCTTTGGATTTGGCCAGGAGCAGGTCACTGAGAGACTCTAGCAAGGGCAGTTTCTGTAGAACGAAGGAGACGGAAGCCCGACTGAAGGGGGTCGAGGATAGCTTGAGCCAAAAGAAGTCAAGACAATGATGCTGGACAGCTCGTTCTAGTAGTTTGGATAAGAAGGGGAGAAGGGAGATGGGGTAATAATTGGAGGGGCAGGTAGGGTCCAGCAAAGGTTTTTTTCCAGGAGGGGCGTTAACTACAGTGTGTTTGAAGGCGTCTGGTACAGTCGCGGTAGACTGAGGATATGGCAGATAGAGGGGACGACAGCAGAGAAGATGATGATCAGTAGACAGGTGGAAATGGGATCAGAGGAACGGTCATCGAGCTTTTAACCTAAGAAATAATAAAAGCAGCAATGTGAAAATCAGAAATCAATTTAGCACAGTAGAGCCAGTCAGGTTTTCAAGATATCCACAATGAATATGCGTGAAAGAAACTTGCATATAAAGGAGGCAGTGTATGCAAATCAAGTTTATGCAAATTCAATGTGGATAGCCTGAAAACCTGACTTGCAAGGAGGTACTCCAGGACCCAGCTGAGAAACACTGCATTAGAGCCCCAGATTACTTGTTTTCAAATTTAGATCGCTATTTGGGGCTACATTTAGGCATTTCCACTTAAGTCATGTCAACAGCAGGTCTAAATCCTTACATCTAAGAACGTAGCTTACGTGCATTAATTCTGGACACATCCATGCATTGCCAAGACTCTTTCCCTGGTGAACACACTTTTGCATTTATGTAAGTTCTAGAATACTCTGAGCATGCAGCTCGTACTTGTGCACGGTACCCGTTGGTAACTTATGCGTACAAATGATACATAATCTTAAGCAACCGGCTATGGAACAAGGGGGGAACGCTCCTAAATTCTGCAATGTCTCTGCAGGACAGGGGTTCCCAGTCCAGCCAGTCAGCTTTTCAGGATACCCCCAATGAATATGCATGAGATCTGTTTACATAGAATGGAGGCGGTGCATGCAAATTTATCTCACGCATATTCACTGTGGGGATCCTAAAAACCTGACTGGCTGGGCTTATCCTGAGGATTGAGTTGAGAACCCCTGCAATAGGGGCATCTCCTTAAAGCAATCAATGGCTGAGAAAGGTTCAGAGATCTCCAGAATACACAATGAGCCCCACCAGAAGATAGGAAAAATCCAGAAAAGCTGCAATCCACACCAGTCCTCTCCAGTGCTGCTTGCTTGCTCTTAATGGCAAACTTGAAGATGCTTTTTGCCCTGTCATGTGGGCAGTTAGGTGGCTGGTTGCCCAACCAACATGCTGCAGTAGACTTTCTAAAGAGCGGGTCAATAAATTAGTATCTGTCATGGCTGACCGCAGATAGGATCTCCATAAGTTTGCTAAACAAAGTGTTTCACACTGACTAAAGGATGACTGCAAGGTCAAAAACAAAAGCAGGACCAACAAGCCCAGTCAATATAAAAACAGCATAAACATTCACAGCAGAACATTAAGAGAACCATCTCAACCAGTGGCATAGGTACAAGTGGGCCTGGGTGGGCACAGGCCCACCCACTTTGCACTCAGGCTGACCTAGTCCCGCCAGCTGACGATTCCCACCAGGAGATCAGGGGGTCACTTTACTCCACTGCCCCAAACCCTCCCCTTCCCCCCATGACAGTGAGCAATACCACATTTTCCCCTGCTTGCGTCAGCCCGCATCTATTCTCAGATGCAACATCGTGTTTGTGGGACCAGGAAGTTGCATCAGAGGGAAGACTCTGAGCTGGCGCAAGCAAAGAGAATGAGATGGTACCCGCTGTTGGCTAAGACCTAAAGGATTCAAAGGTACTGTAATGTTGGCGTTAAGTGACCCTTACCAATTACAGGGGGGGGCTGGGGAGGAAGAGATGCCAGACAGGCAGCAGGATGGTCATGTTTGCTCACTTAGGACTGCCAAAAATGATCTCAGGACTGCCAAAAATGGTCATCTGACTATCCTCCTCTCGGTTTTATATTTTTAATCAGATTTCGAGTTAAAACCCCCCCCAAATATTTGGTGCCGGGAAGTAGAACTAAAATGCTATGTTCCAGCTTCAAGGGAAGAGACTGGCACATAGGAGGCAGTAGCCCACACTGGCCACAAGCAAACTCAATTCCTTGCCACCCTCCCTATATTCAGCTTCCTAAAAGACAGGTGAATAACTGCTCTAAAACCCCCAACAGTAAAGCAAGAGAAAAAAAATGTTCATTGAAATTACATACCTTGATGTATTTGCTGTCAAATGACCTCTCATTCCAGATCTGAAAGAGACAAAATATGAAATTACAAATGACTAGGATAACACAAGGAGAGGGGGTCAGTTCAGGGAGCTAGAAGGAGAAATTAGGTTCCTACCTGCTAATTTACTTTCTTTTAGACTCTCCAGACCAGCATAGGGTTAATCTTACAAGCGGGTATATATCTCATCATGACCAGCAGGTGGAGACTGAGACAAAAGTTTGGAACTGTACATATCATGAGACCCCTCCCTAATTACCTCAGTCTGCCGAATAGCCAAAAAGAACTAAGAACTATATACAAAAAACAAACAGGACTATCAACAAATAAAAACAGGAACGGTGTTGAAAAAGGCAAAGAAACAAATGCACATAGCAGAGGTCCCCACAGCTCGCCAGCTACACCAGCCAAGCCACAGCCGCTGTTCTTAATGTCCCCGGCCCTAGAAAAAAATACTAGAAACCAACCGAAAAATAAAAATCTGAACACAAGAAAACGACAATAGACATGGTGGGGTCCTATGCTGGTCTGGAGAGACGAAAAGAAAGAAAATTAGCAGGTAAGAACCTAATTTCTCCTTCTTTAGCAACTCTCCAGACCAGCATAGGGTTAATCTTACAAGCAGGACGTACCAAAGCAGTCCCCATCATGGGTGGGACCCCCAAAGAGCCGACATTAGAACACGCTCGCCGAACAACACGTCCCGACGTGCCTGAATGTCCACACGGTAGTATCTGACAAAGGAATGTAGAGAAGACCAGACCGCCCCCTTACAAATATCCACAGGAGGCACCAGCAAAGACTCAGCCCAAGAAGCTGCCTGACCCTGAGTAGAATGAGCCTTGAGAAATTCCGGAACAATCTTTTACTAAAGAAGATAAGCGGAAGCAATAGTCTCCTTGATCCAGCGCACAATGGTAGCCTTGGAAGTGCCATCCCCCTACGAGAACTCGCTAGAAGGTCAAAAAGATGATCTGATTTCCTGATCTCCTGGGTCCTGCACAGGTAGGCGCGAAGGACCTACCCAACATCCAATATGCACAACTGTTTCTGCTCAGAAAAGCATGCCCAACTACCCAGGACCAGGAGGACCACTGACTGATTGACTTGAAAAAGAGAAACAACCTTTGGCAGAAAGGAAGGAACAGGCCTCAACACTACCCGCTCCCTAGAAAACTCAAGGAAGGGAGATCGACAAGAGAGAGCCTGCAGCTCCGAAACACGTCTAACAGAAGTAATAGCACCAAGAAGATCGCCTTAAGAGTAAGGTCCTTCAACCTGCAGGCACCCAAAGGCTCAAACGAGGGGTGCACAAGCCCGGACAGAACCAGATTCAAAACCCAAGAGGGAACAGACGGTCGCATGGGAGGCTTGAGCAACTTGGCCGCCCACAAGAAGCTAACGACATCAGGAATGTCAGTCAGACGCTGACCCCGTAACAACCCACGAAAGGCTGAAAGGGCCGCAAACTGAACCCAGAGAGAAGAGCAAGCCAGGCCCCAGTACAGGCCATCCTGCAAGAATTCTAAGATGTTAGGCAGGGAAGCGCGAAAAGCAACCACTCCTCAAAAATACGCCAAACTCGCACATAAGAACTGCCATCTCCGGATCAAACCTTCGGTCCATCAAGTCCAGCAATCCGCACACGCGGAGGCCCAGCCAGGTATACTTGGTGTAATTTTAGTCATCCATATCCCTCTATGCCTCTAGTAAGGAGATGTGCATCTAGTTTGCTTTTAAATCCTAGAACTGTGGATTCCACAATAACCTCTTCTGGGAGAGCATTCTAGGTGTCCACCACTCATTGCATGAAGCAGAACTTCCTGATATTTGTCCTGGACTTGTCACCCCTTAACTTCAGTCCATGTCCTCTTGTCTATGTCACATTGGACATTATAAATAATTTTTTTTCCTGCTCTATTTTGTCGATTCCTTTCAGTATTTTGAAAGTCTGGGGCGACCACCTTTGAAGCAGGGCATACTGAAGAGGATGCATGTGGGCCCGAGCCCATCTCACCATGTCAAGGGAAGCCGCCATTGACCCCAAGACTTGGAAGAAATCCTGCACCTGAGGACACTGGGATGCCATAGGCAGGCAAATTTGAGAGTTTAACTTGCTTACCCGGGCCTCTAGGAGGAATACCTTCCCCAAGGAAGTGTCAAACACCACCCCATGATACTCCAGGAGCTACGAGGGGGCCAACCAGCTTTTGGCAAGGTTGACAACCCATCCCTGCGACTGCAGGAACTCCACCATCTGAACCGTGACCCGGGTGCTTTCCTGGAAGGATTTCACGTGAAGCAACCAGTCATCCAGGTAAGGATGCACCAGAATGCCCTCTGTCCGCAAGGCCGCTGCCACGACCACCATAACCTTGGTGAAGATCCGGGGAGCTGTGGCCAGAACAAAAGGTAGCCCACAGAACTGAAAGTGCTGGCCCAAGATCGCAAAACGAAGGAAGCACTGATGGGAGGCCCAGATTGGAACAGGCAAGTAGGCCTCCGTTAGGTCAAGAGAGGCTAAATACTCCCCTGGCTGAACCACCAGAATCACATATCGCAGTGTCTCCAAGCGAGAAGACAGAACTCTAAGAGCCCTGTAGACCCCCTTCAAATCTAAGATGGGCCGAAAGGACCTCTCTTTCTTGGGTACCACAAAGTAAATTGAGTACCTGCTAGTGCAACATGCCTGAGGGGTAACCAGTAGAGCAGCTTAGAGATCTAGCAATCTTTTAAGGATCTGGCGAAAAACCTGCTTCTTCAACGCTGCCTGACAAGGAGAAGCTAGAAAATGATCTGGCAGGGACTGGGCAAACTGTAGAGCAGAACCGTCCCGAGTCACCTCCAGCCGAGCATCCACCGGAACCAGAGGGGGCGTGGGCACAGAGTCATTGAGCAGGACGGACAGCGGGGGAACCAGCGGAGGGATTCTCAGCTTCCCAACGGGCCTGACAGGACTGCATTCGCTGAAAGAAATGACTCCGGGCAAAATCAGAGGTCGGGTAGGGAGCAGTGCCACACTCAGGGCGGTACCTGCGGAAATCTCGCAGATTCCCCCGAGCATTGCCACCTCGAACAGCCTGGCAAGCACCGTCTTCAGGCAGGCAGGGCACTTTAGAGTCCATCAGAGTTTGAACTAACTAGTCCAAAACCTCTGGAAAACAAAAAAGGCCCCCGAAAAAGAAAATTTAGAGAGTTTAGTGATGGGCACCACATCCGTCAATCAAGCCCAAAGCCAGAAGGTCTGACGGGCAGCCATGGATTTGGCAGACCTCCGCAAGAAGTCAGAGGGCGCCTGAGAGGAAAGAGGAAGCCATCTAAATCTTCGCTACTTCCTGACCAGACTAACTGTCAAGGACCCACTCAGCCCACCGAAACACGAGCCACCAGTCCCGCACAAATAGCTGCCTGGACCCCCCAAGGCAGACATCAAAATTCTGTTTAAGAATGTGTCCAAGTTACACTCCTCAGAGTCTGTTAAGACAGAACTGCCCTCGACGGGTACAGTATGCTGTGTAGCAATAGCCGAGTCCATCGCTATTTTAAGGTAGTCCTATCCCCCACCGCAGCTTTGTAAAAGGGGCCCTAAATGTTCTGGCGGGGTCAGGGGGGGGGGACTGGCGTTGCCGGATCTCTGGTTATATAATGTGGCTGCCTTGATGCGCTAGGTGCATGAGCTTTTTCCACCTTTGGTTCCCAGTTTGCCCCTAGGGGCCTCTTCGATTCGTGGGTGGCTCCTTACAGTGCATTGGCGTGCTTGGACCTCCTTCGGTGGGCTGCAACTCGGTATGGCTGGACCTATTGCGGTGTGCCCTGCTCTGGTGGCGACGGAGAATTGGACAGGGGCAGGGCAATTGGGCCCTTCAGTACATTCGTAGTAACCCTGAGTTTCCCCTGGGGGTAGGTGGGGCTTGCGGAGTGGAAGTGCGTTTTGGTACTGGCTTTTGTCTGGGACATGTTCCCCGCCCTCCCCGGGTGCCCTGGTATTCCCTTTCTACGACGATCTCCGCCGCCGCTGGTCCTTACTAGGCATGCCTTTCTTTGACTACCTCCAACCACGCCATTACTTTGAGGACCACCGCAGGAGGAAACTAAACTAAACTAAGCCTTAAGTTTATATACCGCATCATCTCCACGGAAGTGGAGCTCGACACGGTTTACAAAGCTTAAAAAAAGAAGAGGGGAGAAGGGTTTACAAAGCATATAAAAAGAGGGGATGTAGACAGAAGGAGAGAAGGTTATATGCTAGGGAAAAGCCAGGTTTTCAGTTGTTTCCGGAATAGTTGGAGGGAACCCAGGTTCCGCAGCGGGACAGTGAGATTGTTCCAAAGGCCCGTGATTTTGGAGAGGAGGGATTTTCCCCCTTGGGCTCCAGCTTCCTAAAGGTAGATCAACTTTTCCTCTCTCCCTCCCCCTCCTCTCTGAATTCCCTGGTATGGGTCGGCCCGGGAGGAGAGGGAAGATTCTCAGTTACAAACTCTGGACTCCCAGTGGACTGCGGAGTTGGGTAAGCTTATTAGCGTCGATGCCCTGGTTGCTTGTTTTCCCCACATCACTAGAGGGGCTAGGAATGCTCAATTGCAGGAATTACAGTTTAAGCTGCTCCATCGCACATATTTCACCAGGACACGGGGAAGCGCGGGCGGGTCTCTGGGACTCTGACGAGCGTGTTAAGTGTAAGCGTCTGAAGGGGGCCCTACTGCATTGCTGATTGAATGTCCGATGCTGGGTACTTACTGGAACGGGGTGTTGGATTTCCTGGTTAAGATTGGGGGGGGGGGGGGTGCCTTTCCAGTGGTCCTATCTGCTTCTTATATTGGGCTATGAGAGGGAGGTGTTGGACCAGGGCTTGGGGACGGAGCACCTGCGTTTCCTTTAAACCGCCCTGTTGGTAGCTAAACGGGGGAGTGCTCCGGTTATGGATGAGCTTGCTCCCAAGGTGCTGGGGTGAAAGAAGTCCCTTGCGGAAGTAGTTCGCTGGGAAGTTTGCAGTGCGAGGGGGGGGGTTGTCCTCTTCTCAACGACTCTTTGGGAGGCGGCCTTGGTGGAGGTACGCTCCTTGTGATAGCATCATTTTCCTTTCCAAACGCTCAGGTGGGGGCGGGGCTGGCTGTGAGTGGGTGTGCGTGGTTGGATGATCTGTTGGGGGGGGGGGGGGTTTCTTATTTGCTTAAAACGGAAAATATTGAACTGTTTTCTTTTTCTTGTAGTTTGGTGTTTTTCTGTTGATGGGGACTGGTCTTGGGGTACGTGGGGCCTCAGTCTCTTTCCTGTTAGCCTGTATGATTTGTAATTGCTCCTTTCTCTCCATGTTGGCTTGTTTTGTATGTTCATTTTTTCTGACCAATAACAATATTTCAAACAAAAAAAAAATAAAAAAAGCAGACTGAAAACCCACCTTTTTGATATAGCTTTCAATCTTTAACCCTACTCTCCTCTGCCCTTCAACCCAGCCATCTAATTAACCGTTCCCCTTAACTGTATCCATGACATCCTGGTTGTCTTGTCTGTTTAGACTGTAAGCTCTTTCGAGCAGGGACTGACTGTACAGCGCTGCATGCGTCTGGTAGCGCTATAGAAATAATTCATAGTAGTAGTAGTAGTGTGAAGAGTTTCAGTTTGAGAAGCGGAGCTGAGCTTGTGATGTCATAATGCCTCATTCCACCAATAAGAGCCAACCTCATCAGTGATGTCACAATGGCTTGATTGTCCTGTACTCCCCTCTGCCCTCCAACCTAGCCAGCAGATTAACTGTATCCATGACATCCTGTTTGTCTGTTTAGATTGTTTCGAGCAGGGACTGTCTTCTTTGTGGCTCTATATAGCGCTGCGTACGTCTGGAAGCGCTATAGAAATAGTAATAGTAATGTGAAGAGTTTCAGTCTTTGGGAAGTAGAGCTAAGATTGTGATGTCATAACACCTCATTCCACCAATAAGAGCCAATCTCATCAGTGATGTCACAATGGCTCGATTATCCTGTACTCCCCTCTGCCCTCCAACCCAGCCAGATGATTAACCGTTCCCCTTAACTGTATATATGGCATCCTGTTTGTGTCTTGCCTGTTTAGATTGTAAGCTCTTTGGAGCAGGGACTGTCTTCTTTGTGACTCTGTAAAGTGCTGCGTGCATCTGGTAGCACTACAGAAATAATTAATAGTAGTATGTTAATTATTTTTCTCTGATCGTTTTACATTACATTAGTGACTTTTATTCCGCCATTGCCTTGCGGTTCAAGGCGGATTACATAAGAAGTTATCTGGACTTTTCCAGAAGAGTTACACAGTTGAGCGGGTTACTTTGGGAGATTGAAATGCTTCCTGCGGAGTTAGTTTGTCTTGATGGCATTCTAGAATAGCAGGGGTTTTATTTCTTTTCTGAAAGTTTTGTAGTCTGGAGCCGTGATCGGTACATTGGAGAGTTGGTGGTCAAGTTTCGCTGCCTGCGTGGCCAGTAGACTATCGAACAGTTTCTGGATTTGAAGTTGTTCTCAAACATACATTTTTTTAAATAATAATGAAATACATTATCTTCCATATCTCACAATTCTACCTGGGTTACAATTGAAGCCATACTTCTTGAACGGAGAAACTTTAACTAGGACTTGAGCAGAACGAGATTTAGGAGTAATCATCAGTGCAGACATGAAAACTGCCAATCAAGTGGAGAAGGCTTCATCTAAGGCAAGGCAGATATTGGGTTGTATCAACAGAAGTTTCGTCAGCCGAAAGCCTGAAGTCATAATGACGTTGTACAGGGCCATGGTGAGACCTCATCTGGAGTACTGTGTGCAATTCTGGAGGCCACATTACAGTAAAGATGTGCGCAGAATTGATTCGGTTCAGCGGACGGCCATCAGGATGATCTCGGGGCTCAAGGGTCTCTCGTACGAAGAGAGACTGAACAAATTGCAGCTCTACACTCTTGAGGAACGTAAGGAGAGGGGAGACATGATCGAAACATTTAAGTTCCTCGCGGGACGTGTCGAAGTGGAAGATGATATTTTCTTTCTCAAGGGACCCTCGGCCACAAGAGGGCACCCTCTCAAACTCAGGGGCGGAAAATTTCATGGCGACACCAGAAAGTATTTCTTCACAGAGAGAGTAGTTGATCATTGGAACAAGCTTCCAGTGCAGGTGATCGAGGCAGACAGCGTGCCAGACTTTAAGAATAAATGGGATACCCATGTGGGATCCCTAAGAGGGTCAAGATAAGGAAATTGGGTCATTAGGGCATAGACAGGGGGTGGGTAAGCAGAGTGGGCAGACTTGATGGGCTGTAGCCCTTTTCTGCCGTCATCTTCTATGTTTCTATGTATATATATATATATATATATATATATATATATATATATATATATATATATATATATAATATATATAATATATATATAATATATATATATATATATATATATATAAATTCAGTAATAAAATCAACATTAAAAAAGCCAATACAAAAATAGATATTATAAAAATTTATGCTGTTAATCTTTTCACTACACATACCCCATCCCTCATCAGATATAGCACACTTTAGAGAAGAGCATTATTTGTTCAATTCCAGAGAGTTTCTCTCTCAATATAACTCAAAGCAGAAATAAGATGCAGCTATTTTAACAAGAAGGTGATCCAGATTATGGATGGAAACGCTGAGCACGGCATAGAAACAGAAAAGCATCCTCATTTATATACAGTCAAACCTCGGTTTGCGAGTGTTTTGCAAGACGAGCAAAAACACTCCCGCAAATCTTAACTCGCAAAACGAGCGCTGTACACGCGTGTCACATGTAAGCACGCACGTCGATGACATTGTGCGTGCTTGCGCGCGTACGTGATTAATCGGGACAGCGCTCGTTTCAAATTGCCCGTGTCGCACCAGAAGACCCTCCCCCCCTCGCAGTCCTCCATCGCCTCCATGCCCTGCTACCCCTGCCTGCGGGTGGCGCCCTACCGGCACTCTGCCTTCGTGCCCACCCCGAGGAGCGTTTGCCCGACAGCTACTGCAAGATGTGTACCAATCCCAAACTCCTCCATGGAGAGCAACAAACATGTCCCCGGCCAGCCGATCCACGACCAGTGCCCCTCCCGATTGCTACCTAAACCCGGCCGACGACCCGCACAAGCCTGTCCCCTTCTACTCCTACGTCTCCCTTCCCCGCTCCTTCAAGCTTGTCTACCGCCCTCTCCGTCTGCCTGCTCTGCACCGAAGATTCCTCTTCCTCCTCCACCAGCAGCTGTACGGGGACTCCGACAGAGGTAAAGGTTGTGGAACGAATCGTCTGTGTTGCCATTATTTTCTATGGGGATATGTGCTTTGATATACAAGTGCTTTGGATTACAAGCATGCTTCTGGTACGAATTATGCTCATAAACCAAGGTACCACTGTATTTATATTTCACTTATATCAGAAGTGGTTATATATTTAGGTACTTTATTATATTTACCTATCTGTTCTGGCGGGCTCAAACATTCTTGTGTACCTAGGGCAATGGGGGATTAAGTGACTTGCCCAGGGTCACAAGGAGCAGCGAGGGATTTGAACCCACAACCTCGGGGTGCCGAGGCTGCAGCTTTAACCACTGTGTCACACACTCCCCACAAATGTCACCTATTCCAAAGAACTGTTCTAGCAACAGCAGCGAGGCTTAAGATAGAACAGGATAAACAAAACCCCCCGCTAGCCGCAAGAAAACGGAAGCAAAGGCTGGGATCCGTTGCGAGTCCCCGACATGGAAGAGACTTACCTGCCATCAGGGTCTGCTAATGCGAGACCTAAAAATATGCAGAGAAGAGCAAAGAAGCGTGCAGATAAGTTACTAACCCCAACGTAATCGATATCCAAGTCATGGTACTGTTTAGCGCCAATAATCCAGGAGACGACGTAGTAAGCTGTGACATCTGGGAAGTCGTAGGGCCAGTTCTCTCCCTGGCCGACCCATCCCGGAAATGCCCAGGGCAGCCCTGCAGAGAGAGGCAGAAGGGCAGAATGAACGCAGGGGACAGTGGCAAGACTTTACAACAGCAAACAAAGATCACAGGCCCCACTTCCCATGCTACATCTCACTAACAGGTCCCAGTAAGGGAAAATAATGCAATGGGGGTAGGGTAAGAGGAAAAAAAAAAACGTGAAAGCAGATAAGAGTTCTTCAGATGGATTCAGTACCGGGCAGGAAATTAGAGTGACTTGAAACCATGTATTTTTTTGTTTTGTTTTGTTTTCATAAGAAACAAGATCTGCAGGCAAAATTCACTGCTTAGTTTCTGCCGTCACCAGAGCTGAAACTAGCCCCCCGCTCCTGAACTGCGGCAACCTCTGCTCCCTCCCACCCCTCCCCCATAAAAAACAACAGCCGATCCAAGACGGCGATTGAGACGGGAGTATGAAACGCAGCTCTGCGTCTCGCCGTACTCCCTAACCCGGCCAAATTTGCCGCTTCGGCGCTTTGTCAAAGTTTGCTGGCGAGTGAGCTCTCCCTGATCGGGCGCTTGTTTGTCTCTCATGGGCAAGAGGAAAGGAGCTTCGTGGGCAGCTCCTCCAGCGACTGGAGGCTCGAAATTGATCCAGATGACGTTGGACGCTGGAGTTGCGCGTCAGGCTCAGGGGGACGCCCCCAGACTTCGGGAGGATTGCCAAATGCATTGGCAAACCTTAGTTTAGATCGGGCTTCTCTAAGCCTGATACAGAGGCAGCCTCCTTCCCAACCTGAGGGGGTGGGGAACCGTCGCACTGGAACCGGTAACCTAGCTCTTCCAGGAAGGTGGACAACTGGGCAGCCCCAGAGGAGAGAAGGAAGTAAAATCTCCTGTAAGACGGGCTTCCACTGAAGACTTTTTAACATCTGTATTAGAGAATGACACGGTGACAAAATTCATCACCGTTCCCGTCCCCGCGGATAACCGCGGGAAACCATCTTCATGTCATTCTTTAAGGAGAGAGGGAAGAATCAGAGTATAATTGGGCACAACCACTGACCCGCAAGCTTTGCTTTGAAGAATGCTGGTGTGGAAGGACCGAGGTTGAAATAGACACTAGAAAATGACATGAGATTATTTCCCGCGGTTATCCGCGGGGACGGGAACAGTGATGAATTTTGTCACCGTGTCATTCTCTAATCTGTATCTTCCACTGCTGGAACTGGTGAGAGCGTTCCTTCTTTTGCTATCCAGTTTGGGGATTTAGTTAAACCTGCTAAAGTCAATTTAGACGACCTGTGGAGGGCAATAGTCACTATTGACTCAAACCTTAAAAAGGCTCTCAGGTCACACAGCACAAGGGATTAAGTTAGAAGAACAAAGCGAGTCTATAAAGAATCATGAGGAACAGATTAATCAAATTAAGTGTGGAGACAGAAATACTCAAAGAAAGATCTTCTATACAGAGTTTCAAGTTTATTTAAAATTTCTTATACGGCCCAATCAAGCCTTCTAGGCGGTAAACAAAAATGCCAAAACAATGTGCCAATTAAAATACAATTTAAACAAAAACAAACCAGGGGAAATGACATTTTTTAAAGACATTGACGAACGGGAACAAAAGGGAAGAAGGGTTAGAATTACAATTGACAGAAAGAAAGAAAACACTCAAGAGAAAGAATAACAAAGGGAGGGGGGAGAACTGAAGGTGGAAACCTTTCTTGAATCTAAGTCGTCCTTAAAAGGACAGTTGAAGTTACAAAAGCATCAAGGGAGAGAAATGTCTTTTAACTTAAAATTGGCAAGAGTTGTTTTTTCACGTAAGTAATTTGCGATACTGCTCCAAAGAGAGGGGGCGCTAACAGAGAAAATTGTAGTCCTCGTTTTGCTGATATGTTTCAATGAGAAAAATGGAATTGTTGGAAAATAAGCAGAGGGAGACTATCTTTTTAAAGACGCATTCAACATTTGATCTTTAGACTTACGACCAGAGGCTTTAGGTCTTTAACTTTTTACCCTCCCTCTTGTCTTTTTCCCTTTTGTTTATTCTCTCTAGCAAAGAATTGTAACTTCTCCCCCCTACCCTCCACGACTCATTGTCTGTTTAAAATTTGTAAGTTTGATGCTATTTTGTCTGTTCTCACAATTATGTTTTTAGGAAGTTGTACATTGCTTAGCAAATTGAATAAGCGATTCATCAAATATTAATAAAAACTTGAAACTTTAAAAAAAAACAAAAAAACTTGAAACTTAAGATTTTTAAATTTTCCAAAATCACCTGTAACTGCTCCATTAGCAATGGTACGGAAGCATCTGAAAGCGACTTTGCTAATTTCAGAAGAAAGTCTTCCGCCAATAACTAGAGCACAATATCTATCTATGAATATGGGGAAGAAACAGCTTGCCTCCACCCCGGGAGGAAAAAGAGAAGTACGTCAGAGTGATTTAAACCTTACAAGCTTTCTGGAGACTCACTTGAAGTCATAACTGAGAGAACTACTCTCATTGTGTCTTTTGCCCTAGAGTTTGATAGGGATTTAATTCTACGGACATACTTCAGACCAGGGCTGCCCAAAAATCCGGTCCTCGAGATCTACTGGCAGGCCAGGTTTTCAGGATCTCCACAATGAACATGCATGAGAGAGATTGGCATACCAAGAAGGCAGCGTCGGGAAGACTTCCGTTCGGCTCTGTGCTGCAAGCAGAGAAGGTAGGGAGAAGAGCCGCGCGACTGAGTACATCCAGCCCCGCAGGAACCCCGCGACCCTAGGGGGCATCCCCACGGGATCCCCGTGACCCAAATTTATCAGTCGCAAATTATTAGCTGTTCTCAATTTTTTTTTAATGTACTTTTTAGTTTGATACTGTTCCCCGAGGAAGGCGACACTGTCGCCGAAACTTGTATCCTAGTCGGGACTTTGTTTGGCTTTTATATATTTTAATTGTTTATTTTCAAATAAAAGATTCAATGACCAGTTGGCTGTGACATCTCCAGTGCCTCTTGTTGTTCTCCCCAAAAATAGAAGTGTCATATATGCTCAGAGGCCATCTGAAGAAACTTCGCCAGAAATAAGTTGTCATCACCCGATCATCGCATATATAAACATCTGGTAAGATAATTCTTGTGGAACTTTTTGAATTTTGCCTAAATAAACAATATCTCAGGCTGAGCTTTAAAAAAATCATATGATACAGTGTTATTTGGAATGATGATGAGAAAAAAAAGTCAAATTTCACCAGAAAATAACATGCTTTTATTAGTCATGACAGGGGTTGCCATTCAGCATATAACCAACAATTGGAAGAATTATAGTAACCTAAATTATACATTTTGGTGGAATACAATATGTCATATATTCAAAATGGAAAGAGCAATAGCAATACAAAGAGGGACATATACTAAATTTATAAAAATATGGGGGCCATTGACAAAATATTGCAATGAATAAATAGTAGGATTTCTCTTCTTCTTTTCTTCTTTTCAATATCTTCTTTGTGACACACATGAAGGGGAGGGTAGTGAAAATAATTTTTACACAATATAATATAATATGATATACAATATGTAATGTATGATTGGAAAGTACTAGAAGGGTGGGGGGAGGGAGAGGGGATAAAAATATGTTTAGAATATTATGTATTAGATATAAAAGTGATATTGTGTATTCATTAATTGTATTTCAATATTTTGTACACTTTATGTAAAATTTGAAAATGAATAAAAATTATAAATCAAAAAAAAAAAAAAATCATTTTTAGAAAGGATACTATAGTAGGATTGTGGTTTAATTGTAAGCTACTTACCCCCCACCCCACCCTTCCGATGCTAAAAACCGTGCTATGGTTTTGTGAAAGGAGGGGGGTTAGTTCTCAGGCGGGACATAAAGTCTGAAAAATAAATAAATATGAGGGGAGAGCAAGTCCTGGGAGAAGAGACAGTCAAAGAGCTGCACCCCCCAGTTCTCACGTTTTACGACATTTCCCTAGACAATTTTCAAACTCCTCTTTCAAGGGGAGCAAGCGTGTACGTTCTATAGGTACACAGCAATGAGTCTGGGCTTCAGCCAAAAATGTATCTGCATTTTCGGCTGAAACATAACAAGGCCGGAAACGAGTTTCAGGCTAGTTTCGATGCCGAAACCGAAACTCGGGGCTCCTTTTACAAAGCTGCGGCAGCGATTTTAGCGCACACAGAATTTTAGCGCTAAAACCGCTATCTAAGCTTAGTAAAAGGAGCCCTCGGTCGCCCTCTATTCTCCAGTACTACTTGAAGCAGGCTGCGAAAATGTCTCTCTTGGATGAGCTCACGGCCCTTCGCTGGTTTTACCTATCAAGGTGATGCTGGGATTGCGCTTCTTGGCCTCTCTCATCAGCCACCACTCGTAACCCCGGAAGAAGTTCTCGTCGTCCTCGTAGTGCATGTGGGAAGGCTCTGTGCCATCTAGGACAAAGAACGAAAATAAAACACTCCTAAGGAAAGCACTCCATAAAGGGGCACGTCTCGAAATGCGCATTGCCTGGAACGGAGCACGGCCTGCCTCAGTTTTATGCACAGAAGGGAAGAAAGCTAAAGCAAAGCTGCTATGTTCTGGTTTGGGAAGTGTGGTATACACCGACTCATCCTTCAGGCTAACGGAAGACGTTTCCATAGCAATGCTGCAGGATCTCTGTAAACTTCCTCAGCATCAATTAAATGAATGGGATTGGGACTTGTATACCACCTTTTTATAGTTTTACAACCACACTCGGAGCGGTTTTACATACAAGTACTTCAAGCGTTTTCTCTATCTGTGCCAGTGGTATTAGAGACTATCTAATGTGCCTAGGGCAGTGGAGGATTAAGTGACTTGCCCAGGGTCACAAGGAGCAGCGTGGGATTTGAACCCACCACCTCAGGGTGCGGAGGCTGTAGCTCTAACCACCACGCCACACTCTCCTCCAATACAATATCAGATGTGAGCCAAGTATAGAACAATGAAGCCACTGACATCACTGAGGAGGTTGGCTCTTATTGGTGGAATGGGGCATTATGACATCAGGGAAAGGGATTGGGACTTGTATACCACCTTTTTATGGTTTTACATACAGGTACTTCAAGCATTTTCTCTATCTGTGCCAGTGGTATTAGAGACTATCTAATGTGCCTAGGGCAGTGGAGGATTAAGTGACTTGCCCAGGGTCACAAGGAACAGCATGGAATTTGAACCCACCACAAAGTAGTATAAAGATGAAAGTGAGGTTGTGCAAGCCTTAGCAAATCAGTAACTTCACCTCACTGAGTATGAAGAGAAAATCTTGTAAATAATGTGGTTAAAACTCTATTTAGAGATATACCACAAAGTTCAGTGCATGATATGCCTTGAATACTTGCTGTGCATCGTCATCTTCTTTATAATATGAAGTAAGACAGGCAAATGACCTTTAATGTTTCAATCGTTTATTCATTCTTAAACCATACAGAGTTACTAGCATGCCCCGACGGGACCCATTTCGCTCATAAAGAGCTTTCTCAAGGGTTCACAGTAGGCGCTCTGCATAATATAAAAAAACATTTTACATTTTAATTTTATAAAGACATACCATAATACAAATAATCATTCTAATCTCTATTCACATGGTTAAAGAATGAATAAATGATTGAAGCATTAAAGGTCATTTGCCTGTCTTACTTCATATTATAAAGAAGATGACGATGCACAGCAAGTATTCAAGGCATATCATGCACTGAACTTGGTGGTATATCTCTAAATAGAGTTTTAACCATATTATTTACAAGATTTTCTCTTCCTACTCAGTGATTTGAACCCACCACCTCAGGGTGCGGAGGCTGTAGCTCTAACCACCGCGCCACACTCTCCTCCAATACAATATCAGATGTGAGCCAAGTATAGAACAATGAAGCCACTGTGACATCACTGAGGAGGTTGGCTCTTATTGGTGGAATGGGGCATTATGACATCAGGGAAAGGGATTGGGACTTGTATACCACCTTTTTATGGTTTTACATACAGGTACTTCAAGCATTTTCTCTATCTGTGCCAGTGGTATTAGAGACTATCTAATGTGCCTAGGGCAGTGGAGGATTAAGTGACTTGCCCAGGGTCACAAGGAACAGCATGGAATTTGAACCCACCACAAAGTAGTATAAAGATGAAAGTGAGGTTGTGCAAGCCTTAGCAAATCAGTAACTTCACCTCACTGAGTATGAAGAGAAAATCTTGTAAATAATGTGGTTAAAACTCTATTTAGAGATATACCACAAAGTTCAGTGCATGATATGCCTTGAATACTTGCTGTGCATCGTCATCTTCTTTATAATATGAAGTAAGACAGGCAAATGACCTTTAATGTTTCAATCGTTTATTCATTCTTAAACCATACAGAGTTACTAGCATGCCCCGACGGGACCCATTTCGCTCATAAAGAGCTTTCTCAAGGGTTCACAGTAGGCGCTCTGCATAATATAAAAAAACATTTTACATTTTAATTTTATAAAGACATACCATAATACAAATAATCATTCTAATCTCTATTCACATGGTTAAAGAATGAATAAATGATTGAAGCATTAAAGGTCATTTGCCTGTCTTACTTCATATTATAAAGAAGATGACGATGCACAGCAAGTATTCAAGGCATATCATGCACTGAACTTGGTGGTATATCTCTAAATAGAGTTTTAACCATATTATTTACAAGATTTTCTCTTCCTACTCAGTGATTTGAACCCACCACCTCAGGGTGCGGAGGCTGTAGCTCTAACCACCGCGCCACACTCTCCTCCAATACAATATCAGATGTGAGCCAAGTATAGAACAATGAAGCCATTGTGACATCACCGAGGAGGTTGGCTCTTATTGGTGGAATGAGGCATTATGACATCAGGGAAAGGGACTGGTGACTTGTACACTGCCTTCACGTAGTTATACAACCACATTCAAAGTGGATTACATTCAGGTACTTCCTATCAGTCCCAGTGGGCTCGCAATCTAACGTACCTGGGGCAGTGGAGGATTAAGTGACTTTCCCAGGGAGCAGTGAGGGATTTGAACCCACAACCTCTGGGTGCTGAGACGGTAGCTCTAGTCACTGTGCCACACTCTCCTCCTCTAACCAGGTTAACAATGACTGTGTTAAGACTCCACACAGCGCCTCATTCTTAAAAAATACTAAACACATTTTACAACAGCGGTTCAGACCCAGGTACTCGCAAGCAAGGGTGAACATGGGAGAAATGCGATTTCAGGGCTGCTAGGAGAAGGACGTTCGATCTCTTAAGGAAGAGGAGGGGATAGAAGCATGGTTAGGCAGACTAGCTAGACCAGTGTATCACAAACTGTGTGCCGTGAGATGACGGCGAGGAAGAGAGATGACTCAGCTCCTTCTCACCTTTCCTTCAGCAGCACCCTCCCCACGCTCGCCGGAAACAAGAGGCTCAGGGCCGCAGAGGGAGGACATCTGCACATGCGCGTGGTGTCATCGTGTCAATGTCCGCGCATTTCAGGTGCCCTCCACCCGCAGCCCCAAGAGGAGAATTTTGCAATAGAGAATGACACAAGGACAAATTTTTCCCCATCCCTGCAAGTTCTTTTCCTGTCCCTGCCCCATTCCTGCAAGCTCTATCCTCACCTGAATAAGCCTCAAACCCTTTAAAATCCTAAGTAGCAACATTCTAGAGCTCAGATTATGATGTCATAATGCCTCATTCCACCAATGCCTAAGCTCCGCCCTCATCTGCACAAGCCTCAAACACTTTCAAATCCTAAGTAGCAACATTCTAGAGCTCAGATTGTGATGTCATAATGCCTCATTCCACCAATGCCTAAGCTCCGTCCTCATCTGCACAAGCCTCAAACACTTTAAAACATAAGTGTTATGATTTTAAAGTGTTTGAGGCTTGTGCAGATGAGGACAGAACTTACAGGAATAGGACAGGGACAAGGACAGCGACGGGACAGTGAAATTGAGTTCCTGCAGGGACGGGGGAAAAAAGTTTGTCCCCCCTGTCATTCTCTATATCGCAGCTTAAAACGTTTGCGACACACTGAGAGAGAAAAATGAAGGCAGATAAAGACCCCATAGTCTATGTTTCTAGGATTGTACACCATGTGACATGTAGGCAAAAATGTCAACCTATTGTTGGTGGAAAGTTACGTGTCTATGTTATGTTACCGTATTTGCCGGCGTATAAGACTACCCCTTCTTCCGATTCGCGACCCCCCCCCCCCAAGCCGGCAAAAACAGCTTTGCACCGCAGGCCCAGCCGCCCAAGACGAGTCGGAGGCCCCTACCCGCCGCATCCTGCACGTGGGCAGACTCAGCACAAACGCTGCTGATGGCCCCAATCGACACGCTGACCTCCCCGCGCACGCTGACCCTCTTCTCTCTGCCTGCACTTTCCCCGCGGCCCTCTTCGGCGACTCAGCAGGGGCAGCGATCAAGACAGGCTGCAAACGTCGGGACCTTCCCTCTCTGAGTCCCGCCTATTTTGTTTCAACTTCCTGTTTCCGCATAGGCGAGACTCACAGAGGGAATGACCGCCTGTCTTGATCGCCCGAGGCTGGGAGGAACAGAAGATTTCTGCAAACACCATCGGGGCAGAAAATTTAACGGGTCCATCTTGCCGGTCCTGTGCGGACCGGCAGGAATTTTCTGCGGACCGGCGGTTGAAGAACTGTGATGTAAACAGTACCCGGCGTATAAGTTCAAGTTCAAGTTTATTGATTCTTAATGAATCGCCTATTATAGATTACTAGGCGATGTACAAAACCATAAAACATGTAAAATAGACAATGGTGATAATGTAAAAACTAATTTTTGTTATAAATTAAAAAAAAAAAAAAATGACAAACAAAAGTACTTACATATTAAAACAAATATTAGTTTTAGACAAAAAAAAACATACAAGAGTTGTGAGGAAAAATAGGGGAGAAATTACAATATTTTAGCAAGAAAAGGAGGGTTACAACTATGGAAAAAAACAAATAAGAGGGGAGGTTAAATTTGGTAAAAAAGGAAAAAAAAAAAAAAAAACTTTAAGAATCATACGCATCTTTAAAAAAGAAAGTTTTTAATGCTTTTTTAAATACGGCTAAGTTTTTTTAAGTCCCTAATATACTGAGGTAAAAGATTCCATGATTGAGGGGCCAATACTGAAAACATATCATTTCGCCTAGTAATACGACCCCCGACTTTGGGGAGGATTTTAAGGTACTGAAAAGTCGTCTTATACGCCGGCAAATATGGTACATTGTTACGATGAAAAGTCAATTGCAGCAAAGAATCCCAAGGCCTACAGAGAAAAACTATGAACAGAGAACCAAGCACATACGCTAGGATCCCCGAGTCTCTGCTTTAAATCCTAGATTAGTTCTTTGCGCGTCAACTGGAATAAGAAAACTGACAATAGGATAAAAGTGAACCCATACCTGTGCTCTGTGCGTCACCTCCAATCTCTACCTTTAGAATGTGCAGGGAGGCACCAAAACCTGGCTAAAAAAAAAGAAGAAAAGAAGAGAATCAAACATCGATCAAAAGAAAATTAATTCTTCACCGCCATCTCCAGTAACTAGAAATTAAGAAAACTGAATTCAGTCAGGCTACAATACAGTGCACTGCCAGAAACCTAGCGAAGACGTTCAGTAGCCAATGAGGGGGTTTTGCATCCGCCAGGCCTGCCGCATCACCTTTCAGCAAGAGGCGCTGTACCTGCCGCCTCCAGCATGTACAAACCTAATCACATGCACATGAAAACCCAAAGGTACAGTTTAGGGAGTGAAGAACTTATGGACACGACAGAGGAGCGGGACTTGGGTGGGATTGTATGTGATGGATCTTAAGATGGCCAAACAGTTGAAAAGGTGACGGCGACAACTAGAAGGATGCTAGGGTGCATGAGGAGAGGTATGGCCAGTAGGAAAATGAGGTACTGGTGCGACCTCCAGAATTGTACACATTATTCTAAATGAGGTCTCACCTTCAAAAAGATATAAAAAGGATGGAGTCGGTCCAGAGGAAAGCTACTAAAACGGAGTGTGGTCATCATAAGGCGTATCTTGGGAGGAAAGGCGGGAGAGGGGAGATAGGATAGAAACGTTTAAATACCTATGTGACATAAATGCGCATGAGTTTAGTCTTTCATTTGAAAGGAAGCTCTGCAATGAGAGGGCAGAGGATGAAGTGACAGGCTCAGGAGTAAGCTAAGGAAATACTATTTTACAGAAAGGGTGGTAGACACCTGGTACAGTCTCCCGGAAAAGGTGGGGGAGACAGAGACAGAGACTGTGTCTGAATTCAAGAGGGCCTGGGATAGGAACGTGGGATCTCTCGGAGAAAGAGATAATGGTTACAGCAGATGGGACAGACTAGATGGGCCATTTGGCCTTTATCTGCCATCATGTTTCTATGTTACTAAAGTTCTGTGACATCACAATGCAGGTGTAAAGAGCCTTAGCCTATAGGAAGAGGAGATGCAAATGTTAAGAGCCTTAACCAATCGAGAGAGGAGGAGACAGTGGATGCTGCAGATGGACAGACTGGATGGGCCATTTGGCCTTTATCTGCCATCATGTTTCTATGTTACTAAAGTTCTGTGACATCACAATGCAGGTGTAAAGAGCCTTAGCCTATAGGAAGAGGAGATGCAAATGTTAAGAGCCTTAACCAATAGAGAGAGGATAGTGGATGCTGCAGATGGACAGACTGGATGGGCCATTTGGCCTTTATCTGCCGTCATGTTTCTATGTTTCTATAACCACAAAGCTCTATGACATCACAATGCAGGTGTAAAGAGCCTTAGCCTATAGGAAGAGGAGATGCAAATGTTAAGAGCCTTAGCCAATAGGGAGAGGAGGAGATAGTGGTTGCTCTGGATGGGCCATTTGGCCTTTGTCTGCCATCATGAGACTATCAAGTTATTGCACGGTTGTCACATACTGCACAGCTGTACATTATTCACTTTGATTAGAAAATATGAGGCGAGTCTAAAATGATATGCATATAGATAGTCTGGATATCAATAAGATGTTACGTATGCCTAATGTAAATGGGGGTGGGGGGCGGGGGAAAGAGTCTCCACAATGACTGTGTTCTGGGTAACTTATAAGCAAAAGATGGGGGGGAGCAGGTATAATTAAGGGAATTTGTAGGTAAATACTGATATCCAAAACAGTTTTTCTCCTTAAATCGGGTCCAAAACATCAGTATTATGTTTTGTTTTTCAATGTTTTTTTACTGAGATTTTTCAATGCATTTTAAATGCTTGGACTTTATCAGCCTCTCTACAAGTCAAACAAAAGAGTATTTACGATCACGATTCTGCAGACTTAGGTTACACCTTTCATCCATAAAGTACTGTTTAATTTTATAACCATTCAACACACTGCAGCCCGTTAAGCCCCAGAAGGTCACAGCCTCATTATGGACCAATTCACATGACTGCTCTCTTACTTCAGCAGTAATCAGAGCCCAGATCCTTCAAGGGAGGGCGTCACGGGGGCTGGTGCTACCTGTACAAGTGGAAGAATTGCCCCAAATGGTAGAGCAGCAGGGCCAAGAAACAGGAAATGCCAGTTCAAATCCCACAGAACATAAGAATCGCCGCTGCTGGGTCAGACCAGTGGTCCATCGTACCCAGCAGTCCACTCACAGCGGCCATTAAGTCAAAGACCAGCGCCCTAACTGAGACGAGCCCTACCTGCATACGTTCTGGTTCAGCAGGAACTTGTCTAACTTTGTCTTGAATCCCTGGAGGGTGTTTTCCCCTATGACAGACTCTGGAAGAGCGTTCCAGTTTTCTACCACTCTCTGGGTGAAGAAGAACTTCCTTACGTTTGTACGGAATCTGTCCCCTTTCAACTTTAGAGAGTGCCCTCTCGTTCTCTCTACCTTGGAGAGGGTGAACAACCTGTCCTTATCTACTAAGTCTATTCCCTTCATTATCTTGAACGTTTCAATCATGTCCCCTCTCAGTCTCCTCTTTTCAAGGGAGAAGAGGCCTAGTTTCTGTTCCACTTGTTCCTGGAATTTTGACCCATAGAGACTAACTTATTCTTCGTTTCCAGTTTGTTCTCTCCGGTAGACTCAATTCCCTCTTTGATGTATAAGGGCAACATCCCCACCTTTTTGACCCACTCTGTCTCTGCGGTATAGCTTGTATCCCAATAGCACAGTGTCCCAGATGTTTCCCTCATTCCACCATGTTTCCGCGATGCCGATGATGTCAAGGTTATCTTTTTGTGCCATAGCTTCTAATTCCCCCATCTTATTCCTTAAGGCTCCTTGCGTTCGTGTACATACACTCGAGTTTGCGGCCTGTTCCTTTCTTGCATTTCCTTCCCTCCTGTGTCCCTTTCGATCCATCAGGATTTCTGTCTTGCCTATGGCCCAGTGAGTCTTCCCCGCTATCTTTCTGCACGGTATCCTCTGGGTATACCGGTTCCCGAACCATCGACTTTCGGTCGACTGTCAGCTTTCCCCTTCTTCCTAGTTTAAAAACTTCTCAATTCCTCTCTTGATGTTGCTTGCAAGCAGCCTCGTTCCGTCTCCGCTGAGGTGGAGTCCATCCTTCCTGAACAGCTTGCTCTTCCCCCAGAATGTCATCCAGTTGCGCACGAAGTGGAATCCTTCTTCCTCACACCAGCGCCTCATCCATGCGTTGACCGCTTGCAGCTCCACCCGACTGTTCTCATCGGCCCTGGGTACCGGCAGGATCTCCGAGAATGCTACCCTCGGTGTTCTGGTCTTCAGCTTCCTTCCTAGCATCCGGAACTGGTCCTTCAGTACTTGTGATCACGAGCAAGTCACTTAACCCTCCAAATTCATCAGATACAAACTGAGATTCAAGCTTATTTAAAATTTCTTATACCGCTTAATTAAACTTCTAGGCGGTGTATGATGAAAATACCATAAAATCAAATTAGAAATTAGTAATGGTAAACCATACCATGATATATTAGCGCAACAAATGACACGACTTACAGACTTATCTCAAACAAATGGGAAAAAGGGCAAGAAGTACAATCTTTGGAGAAAAGAGCACAGAGAAGGGAAGAAACAATAGGGAAGGATCAAAACAAAGAAGCATTGTTTTAGTCCTTAAAAGGATAGTTATTGTTCAAACACATCCTGGAACAAGATGTTTACCTTGGATTTAAATTGATTTAGTGTAGACTCTATGTTCCAGAGGGAAGATGCGGCGACAGCGAAATTATTAGATCTCAGCGTGTTGATTCAAGTTTCAAGTTTATTTGATTATTTGATTAAATGCCTATCCAAAATACTAAGCGTTGTACAATAATAATTAAAACATTAACAAAATTACACAGAG
Source organism: Geotrypetes seraphini (assembly GCF_902459505.1). Lineage (NCBI taxonomy): Eukaryota > Metazoa > Chordata > Amphibia > Gymnophiona > Dermophiidae > Geotrypetes > Geotrypetes seraphini. The sequence continues at coordinate 180,242,908 of NC_047090.1, read as the reverse complement.
ACTAGCATCTTAACATACTTTGGGGGTTTTTTTTTTGTTTTGTTTTTTGTTAATCTACAAGGACACAATAGGAAAAAAGGGGGGGGAGAGCTACAATATTTATTAAGAAAAGATACAGCAAAGGAAAGAACAATGGGACGGGAAATCAAGAGTTGCTGGACTTGAAACGAATAGTCAATTGTAGGCATCTTTAAAAAAGAAACATTTTAAACTATTTTTAAATTTCTGTAAATTGTGTTCAGATCGTATATATATAGGAAGAGAATTCCAAATCGTGGGGGCAGTTACTGAAAAGATTGTATTACGTCGAGTGCCTATTATTCTTAAGGATGGGATATTAAGAGTATGCTGTGAGGTGGATCTTAGAGCTCTCGGAGGGTCATATGGAATAAGAAGTCTGTCAATAAATGCTGGGACATGTGTTTGTATTGTTTTGAAGGTTAGAAGTGCTATTTTAAATGTTATTCTATATATGACGGGTAACCAGTGGGCTTTTTGTAAAAGAGGAGTGACATGATCATATTTATTTGAACCTGATATAAGTTTGATAGCTGTATTTTGAATCAATTGTAAACGTTTTATATCCTTTAGGTTTATCCCTTTCAGTAGAGAATTACAGTAATCCAATTTGGATATCACAAGGGAGTGAATTAATGTAGTAAGGGATTTGGCATCGAGAAGGGGGGGCCAAAGATCTAATCATCCTTAATTTATAAAAACAGTTTTTAACTAGAGCACTAATTTGTGAGCGAAATGTGAGTTTATGGTCGATTAGCACACCTAAAATTTTTATAGTAGTGGTTGGTTTAAGTGGAGTGTTATCAATTGAGATAGGAGCATGTTGATTAACTTTAAAGAAGGTATGGTAAGGAGATTCTGTGACATAGAACGGAGTGATTTAGATGAACTATAAGGGATTAGAAGTCTATCAATGAACTCTGGCTGATTACGCAAACGGATTTGTGAGCCCTCTGGGGACAGGGAAATTTCTTGAGTTATAACTGCAAAGGCCAAGTTAAATCCAATATGTTCGCTCTTTCCAAAATTACTTGAACTAGGGGGCAGGTGATAAAACTACTAAGCAGTAGATATAAAACACACCGGAGAAAATATTTCTTCATACGACATGTAATTAAACTTTGGAATTTGTTGCCGGAGAATGTCGTAAAAGCAGTTAGCTTAGCAGGGTTTAAAAAAGGTTTGATAACTTCCTAAAAGAAAAGTCTATAACCAATTATTATGATGAACTTGAGGAATTCCACTGCTTATTCCTGGGATAAGCAGCATAATATCTTGAGATCTTGTCAGGTACTTGTGACCTGGATTGGCCAGTGTTGGAAATAGGACTTCTATCCCAATATGGCGACTCTTTATGTTCTTACAAGAAAAGGGACAAAAACCTTGCAAAATTTTAAATAATAGACAGGCTACTTTAAATTAAACCTGAGCATGAACAGGTTGCAAGAAAGAAGGGAAGGAGTCTGGAGTTGCCAGTGAAAGAGAAGGGTACAGAGAAGAGGGGCTTGCCCAATGAGCGGAGATCACAGGGGGAGTAAGAGAGGAGAGATATCAGGGGGCTTCAGAACGAACGCACTTTTAAGTCAGCAAGAGGAGTTTAAACTGTAATTCCGAAATGGACGGGGAGCCAATGAAGCAACTTGAGGAGATGGGATAATGTGAGAATAGCGGCTCTCACGGAATATGAGTCGCGCAGCAGCATTTTGAATGGATTAAAGAGGCGAGAGACAGGCGTGCGAGAGGCCTGAGAGAAGTATGTTGCAGTAGTCTAAGCGCCAGGTGACGAGAGTGTGGAGAAGGGTTTTGGTTGTGTGTTCAGAGAGAAGAGGACAGATTTTGGTAATGTTATAGAGGAGGAAGCGACAGGATTTGGCGGTCTGTTAGATCTGAGCAGAGGAGAGAGAGGAGTCAAAGATCACCCCTAAGGCTGCGAGCCAACGAGACAGGGAGGAGGCAGGTTTGGGGGGGGGAAAGATAAGGAATTCAGTTTTAGCCATATTCAGTTTGAGATAGCGGCGAGACATCCAAGCAGCAATGTCGGACAGGCAGGCTGAAATTCGGGCCTGAACTCCCACGGAGATTTCAACATGGATAGGTAGATCTGGGAGTCGGTGTCAGGTCAAAAGCGTGCCGGGACAATTGAGCGCAGCGCGGAGGCACGCACCACTCAAAATTACTGTTTTTAAGGCTCCGACGGGGGGGGGTGTGGGGGGGTAACCCCCCACTTTACTTAATAGACATTGCGCCGCGTTGTGGGGGGTGTGGGGGGTTGTAACCCCCCACATTTTACTGAAAACTTCACTTTTTCCCTGTTTTTAGGGAAAAAGTTAAGTTTACAGTAAAATGTGGAGGGTTACAACCCCCCAAACCCCCCATAACGCCGGCGCAATGTCTATTAAGTAAAGTGGGGGGGGGTTCCCCAACAAAAACCCCCGTCGGAGCCCCTAAAAACAGTAATTTTGAGCGGCGCACACCTCCACGCTGCGCTCAATTGTCCAGGCGCGCCTTTGTCTTTCGCGCCGTTGTCTATGAACCGAGAAGATCAGCGTACCAAGAGAGTGGGTATATAAACAGAAAGTAGAACTATGATAGAGCTGGGAAAAGCTTTGAAGTTATACTGCAAAAATACATCCTCACAGAAAGGGGAAAGATGAACAAATAACCTCCCAAACTAACAGAACTGAAGAATGTTCTGAAGAAGCACAACGGATCCTTCGCAGTAAAGAAAAAGCAGGCCAGAGATGAACTGGGCTTAGGACACTGAACCAGAAAACTACATGGACCTTGCTGGTCTTTTCCTGATATCATACTACTTCTAATATATTTCCACTGAAGAAATAACCCAGAGAATCACTCTTATAGTCTCATTTGTTTTAGAGTTTGATGGTGTCAGGTCAAAAGCGCGCTGGGACAAAGGCGCGCCCAGACAACTGAGCGCAGCGCGGAGGCACGCACCGCTCAAAATTACTGTTTTTAGGGCTCCAACAGGGGGGGCACGGGGGGGCTTAATAGACTTCGTGCCGCGTTGTGGGGGCGTTGTGGGGGGTTGTAACCAGTGTTCCCGCTAAGCTGCGTTGGCCTGCGCTCGCGCACAAAATATTACATCGCAGCGCAAAGTTTCTCTTCACAGCGCACACACGCGTCGGTAAGGTAAGGGGACGCATTGGGGGGATTGCACTTCCCCACAATTGCCATGCTTCGGTTCCTCTTCTTCCTTCCTTCCTCCCCCCCCCCCCCCCGCGGGACCCTGCGGCACCATCAACTCTTACTCCCTCTAATGTCGGCCCTGCAGCTCCAGACTTCCTCGCACCTTCTCCCCTCCCCCTTTGGATCGCTATTATTTTAAATGTTATAGCCGCGGAGCTGTATCCATCAGTGGAGATGTCTAACCTCGGCCTGCCCCGGAACTCTTACTGCAGCAGCCGCCCGTCTAGGCAGGAACAGGAAGTCACTGTTGCAGTAAGAGTTCCGGGGCAGGCCGAGGTTAGACATCTCCACTGATGGATACAGCTCCGAGGCTATAACATTTAAAATAATAGCGATCCAAAGGGGGAGGGGAGAAGGTGCGAGGAAGTCTGGAGCTGCAGGGCCGACATTAGAGGGAGTAAGAGTTGATGGTCCCGCGGGGGGGGGGGGGGGGGAGGAAGGAAGGAAGAAGAGGAACCGAAGCATGGCAATTGTGGGGAAGTGCAGAGCTGCAGGGAAGAGTGTTGCGGTACCCAGCTGGAGGGAGAAGGAAGATGAGGGAGGGAATTAAAGGAGATGCCAGGGCTTGGAGCGTAGGAGGAAGGTATGCCAGTCTAAGGGAAAAGGAAGGGGGAGATGTGAGAGCATGGAGGGGGAGCGAAAGATGGAAGAAAAGGAAAGGAGAGAGATGCCAGAGAATCAGGGAAGGGGAGATACCAGACTATGAGGAGAGGTGTGGGAGAGGGAAGGCGAGGAGAGAGATGCCAGACCAATGGGGTGAAAGGAGAGATGGAAGGGGGAGGCATACAGTTTCTGGAAGGGGCATAGAAGGAGAGAAGATGCCATATAGGGGAAGAGAGACGGCAGACAGTGGATGGAAGGAAGAGAGTTACAAGAAGATGAGGAAAGGAGAAACCACAGAAGACAAAGGTAGAAAAAAATTTCTATTTATTTATTGCTTTAGGAGACATGTGTCACTGTTTCTGTGAAGCATTGTATGCAGAGTCCAGCTTCTTGCTGGTTCAATTTAACCTTTGTCTATGTATTTTTATTTTATCCCCCCTTTTACAAAACTGTGAAGCGTTTTTAGCACCAGCCTTGGTGGTAGCAGCTCTGATGCTCAGAATTTTATGAGCATCAGAGCTGTTACCTCCGTAGCTAAAATCCACACTACAGTTTTGTAAAAGAGGGAGGGGTTAGTTTGTGATTACATATTCCTTACTAGGCGAAGGTGTTTTCTGTGTTCTGTGTGTTCGAAAGACATGGTTTTCTGTTAGGATTGACGGTGTAGGATTGATCTGTGCTGGTCTGGCTTGTTTAGTTTTACAATGGGTGTATTGATGTACTGCTCACTGCAATATGTAAGATGCTGCCTTTTCCTAGGTACTCATGTGTGACGTGTGGTTTGTTACTAAAAATCATGTTTTTCTTACAGATGGGGGGGGGGGTGCCAAAAATGATGGGCCCTGGATGTTACATATGCTAGGTACGCCACTGTATGTAAAGATACCAGAAAGCTGGCGTAGCAAAAACTTCTAAGTTTTGAGTATTTAACCCTCCCACAATCTCACGGGCACTCGTTTCAAGTTTATTGAGATTTTGATTTAAACGCAATATCAAATATTTTCAATGCGTATAACAAAAATAAATTTGGGGAAATAAATAAAACCATTTGAACCAGTGTTCCCGCTAAGCTGCGCTGGCGTGCGCTGGCGCACAAAATATTACATCGCAGCGCACACGTTTCTCGTCACAGCGCACGATCGGAAGAGGCGTACGGCAGATGGCAGGGCGGCGAGAGGAGAATCGGGCGAGTTGGCTCATAACTTGCTGGCGCCCGATATTTTTGGCTCACGGTGAAAAAAGTTTGCTCACAACACCCGCCCGCTTAGAGGGAACACTGGTTGTAACCCCCCACATTTTACTGAAAACTTCACTTTTTCTCTGTTTTTAGGGAAAAAGTTAAGTTTACAGTAAAATGTGGAGGGTTACAACCCCCCAAACCCTCCATAACGCCGGCGCGATGTCTATTAAGTAAAGTGGGGTTTCCCCAACAAAAACCCCCGTCGGAGCCCCTAAAAACAGTAATTTTGAGCGGCGCGCGCCTCCACGCTGCGCTCAATTGTCCGGGCACGCCTTTGTCTTTCGCGCCGTTGTCTATGAACCGAGTTTGATAGGGATTTGATTTTTCGTACATATTTTTAAGACGTATGAATAACACATTGTTGGGTTCAACAGAAGAGAAAAGACTTTTTGGTCTAAAGACCAAGAGTTTTGGCTCTGGGTGGTTCTTTCGTTTTAAAATTTCCCGTTAAGTGTTGTGACTCAATAGAAAGGAAATTTTTTTTTTTTTTTTAACCCAGTTGCTGCAATTTGTTGTGGCCAAAGGAAGGGGGGGGGGGGAGAGTGACCATTGGCTCAATAACAGTACCTACACTTTAACGAACCGGTAGCTGGAAGTAATCTCTCTAATTTCTATTATGTCCTGATGATTTATTGATATTTTTCTTTATTGTTGTTGTCTTAGGTCTTGGATCATGTTAATTTGTGGACTAAATAATTAATATTCAGTTTCTTAAAATCTTTTTTTGGCCGGGCTTAGACCATCCATTTTTCCTTTATATTATAATTCTAATGAATATTCAAGTTGATCTGCTTGTTTAAAATGTAAAATTTCAAAATATATATATATATATTTCCATTATCAGTATGAAATTAATCAAAGTGCCTCCCCCACCCCACAGTCAGAGTCATTGGGTGAGGGGATGATTGCAATTTGAAGTTATAACAGTTTTCCACATAGTGATCATTTGCATAGACCCTCTCCTCACAAAAAAAAAAAAAAAACCCACAAATATTTGACCAATTGCTTCTGCAAAACACTGCATCTCTACACTTCGATTTCTTCACCTTATAACAAGGAAGTAGTAGAAGCGGAAATACTTACCTTAAACAAATAATCTAAGATTTGAGTGCGGTACGGCTCTGGGTAATTCACCAAAAGTCGAGAAGTTGCCTGAAAAATAAAAAAAAATATATGACAGGTAAGGGAGGGTCATTGGTGTGGGCAGACTGGATGGGCCTTGGCCCTTATCTGCCGTCACTTTCTATGTCTCTATATGCAAGAAAAGACTCGATGCCAATCACACAGTTTTCCTCTCTGTTTGAGGCTCTCGGGCCTTGTTTTGAACAAGCCTGCCAGTTTGTAATGTGTTTACACGAAACATCACATGCTCGAAACATACAAAGGCTGTCATTGTTTCCAACACGAACGTATAAAGAATAAGCAAACATCGTACAATAGCAACAGCTGCTAAAGCAACACACTTAGGGCCAGTTTTCCCCCAGCTATTGTGCGCTTATTAGAACAAGTAGTAACTGAGTCTGGCAGTTCAGAAACCAATTACACGATGCTTGAAACTTCTATGAATACTTTACTTATTTATTGGATTTTAAACAGATCAACACAGAAGAGAAATCGGAGCAATAAGCAACAAATAAGAGATGGGAGATCGGAAAGTCCAAAAGACTGAACTTCCAGGACTCGAACCTCAACTCAAACCTACCCTTTTAGGGCTCCTTTTACAAAGCCAAGCTAGCGGTTTTATCGCACGCACCTTTTAGCGCTCGCCAACCCCCGCGCTAGCCGAAAAACTGCCGCTTGCTCAAGAGGAGGCGGTAGCGGCTAGCGCGGCCGGCAAATCAGCTGACGCGGCTTCGTAAAAGGTGCCCTTAGTCTTGGTAGTTAGGGGTGGAAGTGCATCTGATAGCCAGGTAGCCCACATAAAATTAGGGCAAGTGAAACTCCCCCCCCCCTTTACTGAACTGCAGGAGCACTGCAGATCGTCCATAGAATATAATGGACGCATTAGCATTTAGCGCGCTATTATCAGCTAGCACGCCTTAGTAAAAGACCCCCTCAGTGCGGCTCCCTGCGCTAATAACCGCTATCACGGTTTAGTAAAAGGAGGGTAAGTTAAAAAAAAAAAGGGGGGGGAGGGGAATTACAAGTACTACCGACTTCTGGACTACCTTACCCCAAATTTAAAAATATAATTAAAAAAAACAAAAAACCAAGCACACCACTAAGGTGCGCTAGTGATTTTAGCAAGCGCTACAATGCCTTGCGTTGCGTGCTAGACACTAATGCCTCCATAGAGCTGGCGTTAGTATTTTCCATATAGCGCGCGCTAAAAATGCTAGCGTATCTTCGTAAAAGGAGCCCTAAGGTGCACTGATTTAGTGCGCGCTAAATGCTAAGACATCCATTATATGCATACGAGCATCTTAGCGGTTAGCGCAGCTCAATAAAAGGGCCCCTAAATCTAGCATTTCCCCACAATAAGGCAGATTCGGGATCTAAAGATTGGAGGTCCGTGCACGGACAAGTCCGCCTCTTAGCCTACTCCACCGCTTTCCCTGCACGCTCAGCTCAGGCCCCCGGCTCTGCCTTCCCTAGTGGCTAAGGAGGGAGGAGGCGCACAGTGGCTTTTGCTAATTGGCCCGATCGTCCCTTCATCCAGATCTCTCCCTCTGCGCCGATTCCAAGAGCGTCCAGTGAGATCATCAAGTTTGCAGACGACACAAAGCTATGCCGGGCAATCAGATCACAGAAGGATAGCGAAGAACTCCAGAGCGACTTGTGTCAGTTAGAGAAATGGGCAGAGAAGTGGCAGATGAAGTTTAATGTGGAAAAGTGCAAAGTAATGCATTTAGGCAGACAGAACAAGGAACACAAGTATAAAATGTCAGGTGCAACTCTGGGCAAGAGCGAACAAGAAAAGGACCTGGGTGTACTGATAGATAGGACCCTGAAACCGTCGGCGCAATGCGCAGCGGCGGCAAAGAAAGCAAATAGAATGTTAGGCATGATAAAGAAAGGAATCACAAGAAGATCAGAGAAAGCTTCATAGAGCGATGGTCAGACCACACTTGGAATACTGTGTCCAACATTGGTCTCCCAACCTAAAGAAGGATATAAAACTGCTGGAGAGGGTGCAGAGAGGAGTAAATGTAATGTAATTTATTTCTTATATACCGCTACATCCGTTAGGTTCTAAGCGGTTTGAAGAAAATATACATTAAGATTATAAATGAGAAGTAAGAAGATACTTAAAAAATTCCCTTACTGTCCCGAAGGCTCACAATCTAACTAAAGTACCTGGAAATTAATAAAGAAGAGAAAATAAAGATGGTTGAAAAAAGAAAAATTCTATGTGAACTTATAGGATGGAAATTAAACTGACAGTGAAGAACTGTATGAAAAATACATATGGAATGCAGTTAGAAGCTAATAAAAGGTATGGAGAACTTGGAATACGAGGAACGACTTAAGAGACTGGGATTGTTCTCCCTTGAGAAGAGGAGACTGCGAGGGGATATGATCGAGACTTTCAAAATACTGAAAGGAATCGACAAAATAAAGCAGGAAAAAAAAGTTATTTACGATGTCCAATGTGACTCGGACAAGAGGTCATGGACTGAAGCTGAGGGGGGGACAGGTCCAGGACAAATATCAGGAAGTTCTGCTTCACGCAGCGAGTGGTGGACACCTGGAATGCTCTCCCAGAGGAGGTTATTGCGGAATCCACCGTTCTAGGATTTAAAGGCAAGCTAGATGCACATCTCCTTGCAAGGGTTCATAGATAACCCCGCGAAAGACAAAGGCGCGCGCCGACAACTGAGCACAAGACGGAGGTGCGCGCTGAAGAAAATTACAGTTGTTAGGGGCTCCGACGGGGGGTTTTGTTGGGGAGCTCCCCAGTTTACTTAATAGAGATCGCACCGGCATTGTGGGGGGTCTGGGGGGTTGTAACCCTCCACATTTTACTGTAAACTTAACTTTTTCCCTAAAAACAGGGAAAAGGTGAAGTTTTCAGTAAAATGTGGGGGATTACAACCTCCCAAACCCCCCACAACGCCTCCAAAACGCGGCGCGATCTCTATTAAGTAAAGTGGGGGGGTTCCCCCCCACGCCCCCCCCCCCCCCGTCGGAGCCCTAAAAACAGTAATTTTCTGCGGCATGCACCTCCGCACTGCGCTCAATTGTCTGCGTGTGCCTTTGTCCCCGCACGCTTTTGACCTGACACCCCTTGCAAGGCGCATAGAGGGATACGAGTGACTAAGGTTACGCCAGGGTACACCTGGTTGGGCCTCCGCGTGTGCGGATCACCAGACTTGATGGACCTAAGGTCTGATCCGGAGATGGCAGTTCTTATGTTACTGGATGGAAAATAGCTGGGGGGTTTCTTTTTTTGTGGGGGGGGGGGGGGGTTTAAAAAAATGTATGCAAAGGTCTGCAGTGCATCTGACCTCGCGGACCTCACGGATCTGAACTGCACATCCTAAAAAATCTGAGATCCGCACCACTTTTAGTCTTTGGCTCCAACAGACCTCTATGACATTTTAGCACTGACGGATCCTAATGCTTTGCCCTCCCTATGCTGAGACTAAAAGGAGCACAGACCTCAGGGCAAAAGTTTTGCTGCTAGTCTCAGCAAGGGAGGGCAAAGCATTAGGATCCGTCAGAGCTAAATTGTCACAGATCCGCGTTTTACCCATCCCGGCAGATTCTGCCAGAGCTGCACGCGGTTGCAATGCTGCGGAGAAAGGCGAGGAGTCGAGGGTCCGCACTGCAAAACATCCCAGATCTGGGCACTATCCGATCCCCCCGAATGCAGCACTCACCCCTCCGCCGCTCAACCCGCCGATGCCATCAAACTCTCGACCCAGCCCGCCCCGGCTGTCCAGCACATAGTCCGCGCCGCTGCCCGAGCTGACTAGCAAGGGCAGAAGCAGAAGGACCGGCGCCGGAGAAACTCGGTCCCCCCAGGCTGCTATTGCCATAGCCCTTCAGCGCTCTCTCCCAGCCGGGGAATCACCTGATTCTATCGGCTGTGCATGCATATAACTAAAGGCAGTGCGTTTCAAGCCTCGTTCTGAGTCACTATCACAGTTTCGCTGTTTGTTCATTTAGAGTAGAGCAGCGCGTTTCAAGCCTCGAGACATCAGCACAGTTTATCTGGCCGTTTGTTCATTTAGAGTAGAGCAGCGCGTTTCAAGCCTCATTCTGAATCATAAGCACAGTTTCTCTGGCAGTTTGTTCATTTAGAGTAGAGCAGCGCGTTTCAAGCCTCATTCTGAATCATAAGCACAGTTTCTCTGGCAGTTTGTTCATTTAGAGTAGAGCAGCGGGTTTCAAGCCTCGTTCTGAGTCATAAGCACAGTTTCTCTGGCTGTTTGTTCATTTAGAGTAGAGCAGCGGGTTTCAAGCCTCGTTCTGAGTCATAAGCACAGTTTCTCTGGCTGTTTGTTCATTTAGAGTAGAGCAGCGGGTTTCAAGCCTCGTTCTGAGTCATAAGCACAGTTTCTCTGGCAGTTTGTTCATTTAGAGTAGAGCAGCGGGTTTCAAGCCTCGTTCTGAGTCATAAGCACAGTTTCTCTGGCTGTTTGTTCATTTAGAGTACAGCAGCGGGTTTCAAGCCTCGTTCTGAGTCATAAGCACAGTTTATCTGGCTATTTGTTAATTTGGGATTAGGGCAGTGCGTTTACAGCCTCGTTCTGAGTCATAAACACAGTATCTCTGGCTGTTTGTTCATTTAGAGTAGAGCAGCGGGTTTCAAGCCTCGTTCTGAGTCATAAACACAGTTTATCTGGCTATTTGTTCATTTGGGATTAGGGCAGTGCGTTTACAGCCTCGTTCTGAGTCATAAACACTGATCTTCTAGTTGCGTTTCTAACCTGGTTCTTAGTTGCAAGCCCTGACCATTCTCAGGCTGTTCGATCATCTCACCGGGGACGAGGGATAAGCACTAATTTCCCCACCCCCTTCCTGCGGGACAGTGCGTTGTAAGCCTCCTTCTGAGTCACAAGCACTCATCCTCTGGTTGGTTGATTATCTGTCGAGGGGTAGGAAGGTGGGTGGCAATGCGTTTCAAGCCTCATTCTGAATCACAAACCATTGATCATCCGACAGAATCCGGTGCGTTTCAAGCCTCATTCTTAGACAGAGGCAGGCCTAGCTAGGCTTAGGAAAGAAGTCTGCAGCACAAAGCCCTGTCTGCAGGAGAAGTTTACGCGGGGCTGCATGGGCAGGAGGCCTGGAAAGTCGCAGGGATCATTTCGTGGGCACCAGGGCAGCGGAAACTGCAGAGGACTGGGCAGGTTCCGTGGTCTGAGGTGGAGAAAGTGTAGAGGGAGCTAGAAATGGTTTTAGCAGGGGGCTATGCAAATTTGCTTATGCTGGTCACACCAGTGTGTGGGGTCGCTGGAGCAGGAGAAGATGGAGAAAACCGAGAGCAAAGGGGAGAGCAGGGCAACCAGGCAGAAGAAAGGAGGAGGGAAGAGCGCCAGGCGCGGAGACCCCGTAACAGGCAGCTCAGGCAGCGTATGTATAGGCCAAGAGCAGCCCTGGAGGGGATGCCAGAGAAGACGGTGGTGCATAACTATCGCCTGTGTACGAGGGCGATATTATCCTTGTACGAAGAAATAAAGTGTGACATCAACCCAGCGACGGCGCGAGGGCACGCCATCCCGGGGTTGTCAAAGTTACTGGGCACCTTGCATTTCCTTGGCAACGGATCATTCCAGAATGCCATTGGAGTGGCCTGCGGCATGGACCAGTCTTCTTTTTCCAGACACTTTAACCAAGTTTTGCAAGCTTTGAAAAAGCGTGTCCGGAACTACATACAGTTCCCGGAGCAGCCAGCACAGTGGCAGGAGTTAAAATCGGAATTTCTCAGTGTCGCTGGTATGCCAGACGTGTTGGGTGCGATCGATTGCACCCATGTTGCTCTCGCACCTCCGTCGGATAGAGAAATGGCATTCCGCAACAGAAAGAACTTCTACTCGCTGAACATACAGGTGGTTTGTGATGCGCAAATGAAGATTCTCAATGTGGTGGCAAAGTTTCCAGGGAGCTTCCATGATTCTTATATTTTATCCAACTCGGCACTAGGGCGCAATTTCATGGAGGGAAAATATGGAGAAGGCTGGCTCCTGGGTAATAATAATAGCAGTTTATATACCGCAGGACTGTGAAGTTCTATGCGGTTTACAATGATTATAAATGCTACAGATTGAGTAGAATTAGCATAGTTAATATCTATTGATTAACAGCTCTAGAGATCAGTTATTGTGGGAGAGATTGTGCAAATCAGTTTCCTATGTGCTTTAAGAACAGATACGTTTTCAGGTGTCTCCTAAATTCCCCATAGGTATTGGCAAGCGTAAGTAATTGTTTCAGATCATTGCCCCATAATGCTGCTTGATAAGAGAGAAGATGTTGGTGATGTCTTTTAAATTTACATCCTCTAACTGGGGGAGAAACAAAATTCAAGTTTGAGCTTCTCTTATATCTATTGGTTGAAAAGGAGAATAGGTCGGTTATGTATTTGGAGGCTAGGCCGAATAAAGCAAAAGCAGCCAAATTTAAACTTCGCACGTGCCTCCATCGACAGCTAATGCAGGAGTCGGTAGGAGGGAGTTATATGAACGAACTTCTTCAACCCAAAGATCAGCCTGACTGCTGCATTCTGCACTAGTTGTAATCACTGCATATTCTTCTGGGAAACTGCCAGATAGGCGATATTGTAGTAATCCAGTTGGCTCAGTATGAGGGATTGTACCAAGATTGTAAATCTCCCATAGTGCTATGGTGTCTTGAAAGAGCCAAGGGGAAGCATTATCATGGGGGTAGGGGGTAACGAGGGTAGATTGTAAGTGGGTTGAGAATGGACCAGAAATTTTGCAGATTGGTAGGGGGAGATGCAGGAATGGTAGGGAAACTTTTTCCCGTGTTTGGTATGCATATGGAAACTGAAAATAACATAAATTTATTTACACTTTTCTTTATATTGGTAGGGGATGCCGCATATGGATGTAAGCCATGGCTGCTGACCCCCCTGTCAGCACCTCATACACCTGCAGAGACACGGTTCAACGAGGTTCATGCAACAACGAGGTCCGTTATAGATCGTACCTTTAGAGTACTGAAGAGCCGCTTCCGCTGTTTAGATCGTTCAAGAGGGGCGTTGCAGTATGCGCCAGAAAAAGTTGCTGACATCGTCCTGGTGTGTTGCATGCTGCACAACATAGCGCTGAACCATGAGATGGCAAGTGAAATAGCGCCAGACCTGCCGCGTGAAGCCCTCATTTGTCCTACACCCACCGAACCAGATGCTGAAAGTGGGCGCAAGCTCCGACAGAAGGTTATAGAAGATAATTTTTCATGTACGTAGTACAGACACCATCTGAAATGTCCACTGTTCTGAGCTGTGTGTTGATGGTCTTCCATAGATCAACAGTAGACTCTCAGTTATCTGGCACCCATGGCGATTGATGGATGCCTGATAAATGTAGTTTCTGGTTGCTTGAGAGTTACTATTAAAAATAGGCCTAACTCATACTATACCCCATACTATGCCATACCAGAAACTGTTCCAGCCAAGCTACCAGACATGTGGTAGGCAAAGCATGGGAGTACTCAGGATACACTTAAATTTCCACCAGAAATTAATTTTTATTTTTATTTAAAGGATTGCAGGATTTCTTAGATTTTTTTTTTTTTGCTGGTTGTTTGAGTTCTGGTTAAAGTTCACTGTCTTATTATTTTTCAGTTAACGCATTTTCTGGTTGTGCCGGGATAAAAGAAAAAATGGACTGAATAATGTGGCATAAAAATTGCATTATTCAGTGCCTGTGGGGTGGTAAATTGTTGTATCATATTGGCCTGTAGGGGGGGTAAATCTTCTAGCCATATACTGAACATTGCACTGTAAGAAGGTGGGGTAGATTATTATTTTATATCTTCATTTACATCAAATTCCATTTCTTCTTTTGTCTCCCTACAGAACATTTGTGGTTCCAGTGACTATTGTTTGCAGTATTCCTTCCATTCCTTTTTCTTTTTGAAGATCAGAGTATAATAAACCTTTATATATTACCAAAATGAAGTTGAATATATTTTTTCTGTGGGATTATAATCTATGATGTAAACTGGACAATGGGAGGGTAGAGATTAGTGCTGCCCAATTCTAATTCATTCGCCAATTCATTTTGGTGAATCGATTCAAATCGATTCGTTGTCCAAGAAAATCAGACTCACCCATTCAGTGACCCTCCCACCCTGGTGAAACCTTGCATATTTCCGAAGCCTCCTAAAACAGCAGTGGTGGCAGCACTCTGAACGGGCTGCTTCGTGGCCATCCCTGCCGGAGAATTCCCTCTGCCGCATCACTGATGATGTCATTGGTGTCGAGACAGAGGGATGCCCTAGCGGGACAGGTAGCAAAGCAGCCTGTTCAGAATGCAGCCGCTTTTGTTGCTTTAGGAGGCCTCAGAGGTGCGTTAGGTTTCACAGTGGGAGGATAGGTGGGGTACTGCTGCATAGGGGGATGGGAGGGAAAGAAAGATGTTGCACATTGGGGGGAAAAAGGATAAAGAATTGGGGTGGGAGAGATGAAACAAATAGGGATGAAAGGGAGAAATCCTTCATATGGTGGAGGAGAGAGAGGGAGAAATATTGGACAAAGCGTAGAGGGCAGGGAGAATTGGTGCATGGGGAGAGAGAAAGAAATGTTGCACATGATAATGAGGGGAGGAAAGGAGAGATGCTATATGGAAGGGAATAGAGAGGTTTGACCCTGGGCACAAGGCAGAGAGAGAGAGATGGTAGACAGTGGGAAAGAAACAAATGTTGGATATGGCAGTGGAAAGATAGAAAAAATAATTTGATTTTCTATTTTGTGATTACAATTATGTCAGATTTGAAATGTGTATCCTGCCAGAGCTGGTGTTAGACAGTGAGCATGAGCTTCGACCTAACAGACAGAGAAAAAGTATTTTTTATTTTGTTTACACCACAGTGCCTGTGTGGGGTTGGAGAAGGCAAAAAGGGGGTGGGTAGAAAGACTACAAAATAAACCTGCTAGGAGCTTTGGGGGAAAAAAAACCCAAAACGCACAATTGGGCAGGAAAAGTGAATCGAATTGAAAAATTGATTCAATAGGCTGAATTGAATCAGAAAAATTTTCCCCGAATCAGGCAGCACTAGTAGAGATATAGGGTGGGGAGGGAGGAAGCAACAGTGTTGAGGGTGTGAGGCAAGGTTAGCTGGTAGTGGCTGTTCCAGAGCAGCTAGTGGGTTTTCAGGATTTCCCCAATGAATATGCAT
Source organism: Geotrypetes seraphini (assembly GCF_902459505.1). Lineage (NCBI taxonomy): Eukaryota > Metazoa > Chordata > Amphibia > Gymnophiona > Dermophiidae > Geotrypetes > Geotrypetes seraphini. The sequence goes on along the minus strand of NC_047090.1, from coordinate 180,227,532 downwards.
GAGATCTGTTTGCATGCACTGCTTTCAATGCATATTCATTGGGGAAATCCTGAAAACCCCACTGGATTCCGTCCCTCAAGGACCGGAGTTGCCCACTCCTGAGCTAGGCAGTCAGGTAGCTAATGTAATGTAATCTAATTTAACTTGAATTTTGGAACCACTCTTATCCAAAACATGTTCTAAGGTAATTTACATAAGACCCCCATATATTTTAGGGAATTACATGATACAAGTGCTTTAGTTTAGATTGTGAGCCTCTGGGACAGAGAGCGAAGTCTAAAGTGCCTAATGCAGGGCTGCCCAAGTCCGGTCCTCGAGATCTAGTGGCAGGCCAGGTTTTCAGGATCTCCACAATGAACATGCATGAGAGAGATTTGCATACCAAGAAGGCAGTGCAGGCAAATCTCCCTCATGCATATTCATTGTGAAGATCCTGAAAACCTGGTCTGCCACTAGATCTCGAGGACTGGACTTGGCAGCCCTGGTCTAATGTATTTAGTTTTGTAAACCACTTAATGCTCGTGTACTTTTATCTCATTTCCTACTAGGATAACCAGAAATTGTAATTTATTTGCCTACCCAAGGATCACTGGTTGTAAATCCAGGTCCCTTTTGGATAGAACTTTCATGTTTCAAGCAAGTAAACAGCAGTCTTGGTTAGGCAATTATATCAATGGAGCCAGGTTGACCTATGGCGCATTTTGGAAAGAAATTAAGATTGCATTGTTTGACAGATTTATTTCCTAAACAGAAGCCATACTAAATCTAATGATTCTATACTGACTATCCTTGAGAAATATGTTGTACTTTTACTATTTGTATTTTGTAAATTGCTTCACTTCTCTTCAGTGTAAACCACCTAGAAGTCGTATGATTGTGGCGGTATAGAAGAATAAAATTATGTTGTTATGTTATATCTAATATAATAAATACAATACAATAGGTCAGGGGGTGCACAACTCCGGTCCTCGAGGGTCAAATCCAGTCGGGTTTTCAGGATTTCCCCAGTGAATTGCATGAGATTTATTTGCCTGCACTGCTTCCATTTTATGCATATTGATCTCATGCGTATTCGTTTGGGAAAGCCTGAAACCTGGCCTGGCAACGACCGAGATTGTGCACCCCTGCAATAGATCATGGTTCATGGAGTCAAAAGCTGCTGATATGGCAAATTGAAGTAGGACAGACTGTTCTACGCTTAGCATCTGCTTAATTTTAGTTGTTAAGGTCAGTAGAAGAAGTTCTGTGCTATGGGGTGAAGACATGAGAATTTATTAATGTAAGTAGTGAGTCGAGTGCAGACTTGAGTTTCAAGTATTTTGGTTAATAGGGGAATGCCGGAAGTTGGTCTGAAGTTTGTTAGGGTGGATAGATCTGTTCCTTGGGATTTAGGAATTGGTGTGAGAGCAATTCGGCCCATTTTCTCAGGTCATTAGTAGATTGCAATTAGTAGATTGTTGAGTAGTGTGACAAGCCATAGGGTTATTGACTTTGGGATGAATGTGAAGAGTCATGTAGAGCAGTGTTCTTCAACTGCCAGTCTGTGGACCAGTGCTGGTCCGCAGATATTTCCTGCCAGTCCGCAGGGCTGGCACGGGCATCGGGCCCGAGACAGTGTTCTTCAGTCGCCGGTCCACGGTGCGATCGATGCGGCGGCGTCTTCGTGCCGGCTCCCTCTTCCTCAGTGCTGCAGAGCACAATGACACGGGCAGCGGCTCCTATGCACTTCCCGCACCTCATTCGGAAGCCTTTTCTCTGACATCACAATATGAGGCGTGGGACGCGCGAGGAGCCACTGCCCATGTCTTTGTGCACTGCAGCACTGAGGAATAGAGAGCCTGCCCGAAAACAACACCAGGGGCATAAAATGGCCAGGCGGGAGCAGGCCAGAAGTTAAGGCACAGCATGAAGGGAGAGAGACAACAAAGGTAGGGGGAATGATTTTAGTTTTGAATTTAGTGATTGATTTTCATCTGTCTGTTCAGGAAGAATTGCATTTGTTTCTTTTCCTCTGGAGTTTTACTGCATGCAGAGTCTTGAATCTTAGGGTTTATTTGTATATCCAGTAAAACTTTGGATTGCAAGTAACGGTTTGCAAAACATTTGATTAAATTTTACCTTGATATACAAGCAATGTCTTGCAGTACGAGTACATACAGTATACACACATCACAACTGAGCCGATGGTTCTCTCTCTGACGCTGCGGGAGTGCAGTGACTGTTCTAAACGAGCAAAGTCTTGCAATACGAGTGCATACAGTATACACGCGTCACATCATCACAACTGAGCCGATGGTTCTTCTCTCTCTGATGCTGCAGGAGTGCAGTGACTGTTCTAAATGAATGAGGTCTTGCAATACGAGTACGTATAGTATTTAGTATTAAAGTTTTGGGGTTGTGGACCGAATAGTCTGAGTTTCCATTATTTCTTATGGGGAAATTTGCTTTGATATTCGAGTGCTTTGGATTACAAGCATACTTCTAGAACGAATTATGCTCGCAAACCAAGGTTTTTCTGTATTAGTACTTTTATTTTTATTTTTTCTCTTTTTTCTTTCTCTCAGCAAGCAGAATTAACTATTTCAATCATGTTGCCATTAGACCTTATGAAACTAGCTACTCCCCAAAAGACACATAAGTCAATTCAGCATTTTCATGATAAATGGGTCAAGTACACCTGTAAGAAACGTATAAAGAAAACTTTTAATGGTTGGAAATAGCCAAAGGAAGGCTCTCTTTACTGGAGAGACATTGTCGCCCTCCGCACTATTATTACGGTATCTTGATTTATTGAGTTTTATTTTTGGGACTTTGAGTTCTAAGTTTGGGACTTTCTTAATTAACAGGCATTGTGTAGAAGGAAGGTTTTTTTTCTGCCGTTGAGGATGTTGCAGGAGTAAAGTTATTTCTCACTCTTTGCTTGTGTCATGTGCTTTGGCCCATGTAACATCTGAGGCTTTTTCCTTCCTTTACATTATGTAGAATTATGCACTCTGATTAATGATTTTTTTTTTCTAAAGATTACACTATTATAAGTAAACAGCATTTCATCACAAACAGCCCACCCCTGGTGACTGGAATATGTCAGCTTTTGAAATGTGTAGCTCTAATAACTTTCTGTTTTACACAGTAAAGAAGGAAATACATTTCTGTTTTTCTAGCGTTGCATTGCATTTGGACTTCTCATAGTTCCTGTTTCTAGTTAATGGTTGCTTATTCTGTATGGGAGACTCACTATATTCTGTAGGAGTGACACTGTTTAGAGGCTGACTGAATTTCGGTTTGGTAATAGTGGCTTACTTCTGATTCAGATCCCAGAATAACGGAAGTCTGCCCTAAAGAATACAAAATAATAGTGGTCTGCAGAGAAAACAAAAGAGGAGGAGAAATTGCCATCGTAGCCAGAACTAAACTAAACCTTAAGTTTATATACCGCATCATCTCCACGGATGTGGAGCTCGGCACGGTTTACAAGAACTTAAAATATAGGAAGAGAAGGAATAAAAAAAGGTTTACATGAACTTATATATAGAAGAGAAGAGTAAGGGGGGATAGAATTACATTTTAGTGAAAAGCCAGGTTTTCAGTTGCTTGCGGAATAATTGGAGGGAGCCCAGGTTCCGCAGCAGGGTAGTAAGGTCGTTCCAAAGACCTGTGATTCTGAAGAGAAGGGATTTTCCCAGTTTGCCTGCATAGCGAATACCGTGTAGAGAGGGGAAGGATAGTTTATACCTTTGGGCGGGCCTGGTAGAGTCAGGACTCGAGGAGTTATAAGATAGTGGGATTAAGGGAGGAAGGATGCCGTGAATGATCTTAAAAGCCAGGCAGGAACATTTGAAATGGATTCTGGAAATCACTGGGAGCCAGTGAAGTTTGGCTAGGAGTGGGGAGGCATGGTCAGACTTGCGTTTTGCAACGATCAACTTGACTGCAGTATTCTGGATTAGCTGGAGTCTTTGAAGACTTTTTTTGATAGGCTTAAGTAGATGGCATTGCAGTAGTCTAGTTTGGAGAGGATGATGGATTGGACAAGGACGACGAAATGTTGTTGGCGAAAATAGGAACCACCTTAGACCTAAAAATACAAGACAAAACAACTACCCCATACATGGATCTACTAGCCTGTCAACTTTCAAGCTCATCACTCAAAGGAACACTAACATGCATGCTTTGCTACATAACTCCAGGAAACTGGAACACAGCAAAACCAACCTTCGAAGATTTCATATACTGAAACTCACTAACGACAACCTACAATTTAATTCTAGGAGACCTCAACCTCCACCTCAAAAAAACAAGTTAAAAACTTACTATCATACCTCAAGGCATTAACATACAAGATACTAGACCAGGGGTCTCCAAAGTCCCTCCTTGAGGGCCGAATCCAGTCAGATTTTCAGGATTTCCCCAATGAATATGCATGAGATCTATGTGCATGCACTGCTTTCAATGCATATTCATTGGGGAAATCCTGAAAACCCAACTGGATTCAGCCCTCAAGGAGGGACTTTGGAGACCCCTGTACTAGACCATCAAGCCATACATGAAAAAGGACACTAACTTGATATTGCAGCCTACATGTCCCAACAGCCCATACAACCAGAAATCCACACATCAAATGGATACTGGTACCGTTCCCCCTGGTCTGATCATTATACGTACTCCTTCAAAATCAACTGGACCAAAAGCAAACCAATTGCACAAAAAATAGCTTACAACTCACGTCAATACATTGACCCCCACCAAATTCTGGACAAAAACACACCATAATCCAAGACTACAACCCCAAAGACTTCATCTAAGTACAGCAACCCTAGAAGAGCTAGCCCCAGAACTAGAATCCATAGAAAATCAGACAAATGGTTCGACAACAAACTACTCCAACTCAAAAAGCAATGCAGACAACTAGAAAGAAAATGGAGAAAAAGTAGCCAAGATTCCACAAAAACAGCATGGAGAATACTGCACCAAAAATACAAACAAAAACTGAAAGAAAAAAGAAAGACATACTATACAAAGCAAATAGAAGGATCCAAAGACACAAAAAAGCTATTCCAGTTACTAAAAGAACTCACAGACACTACACCATATCTGACCAATAACAACGCTCCCCCCCCTTCAGCCACCCTCTTAGCCACATTCTTCAAAAACAAGATCACAAATATCAGAGCCACGTTTAATGGAACACCTAGAAGAGATCTCAACTCCCCCCATAGAGAAAGGATCAGTAGCAACAGACAGAACCTTGTCCCATTTCTCACCTATACAGTGGTCAGACCTCAACAAACTATATAACAAATACAGTCACGTAGCCTGTGACCTTAACCACTGCCCTCATACCTACTGAAAACCTCCAGAACACTATTTCGCACTCTGCTCCTACAATGGATACAAACTTTACTCACAGATGGCCAGTTCCCACAAGACCTCAGCGAAATCATCATAATTCCGATCCTAAAAGACCCCAAAGGAACAACGGACCAACCATCCAACTACAGACCCATAGCCTCAATCCCACTGTATGTCAAACTAATGGAAGACTTAGTAGCTAAAGCCCTAAACTTATACCTAGAAAACCACAACTTACTCTACCCCACACAGTCTGGCTTCAGAACCAACTACAGCACTGAGACCCTGCCTATTAGGAACACTCATGGACATCGTGAGACAACACAGCACAGGCAAGAAAATACTGATCATACAACTAGACCTCTCCACAGCCTTTGTTCTAGTAGACCATGACATCCTTTTACAAACACTAGACTCAATAGGAATTACAGGCAAAGTACTAACATGGTTTAAAGGATTCCTGCAATCCAGAACTTATAGTCAAAAAAAACAAAGAAAAATCAGAACCATGGTCCAACCCATGTGGAGTACCCCAAGGATCACCTCTGTCTCTCACACTTTTTAACTTATACATTGCCTCCCTAAGCTCCTACCTAGACAAACTAGGCATTACATCCTACAGTTAGGCAGATGACATCACCATACCCCTCCCCTTCGGCCAACCAGTGCCCTCCATGGTAGGCACAATACACAGAACATTTGAAACAGTAGCAACATGGATGAAAGAACACAAACTAAAGCTTAACCCTGACAAAACAAACTTCATCCTCCTAGAAAACAGCAAAACCCCAACCTTGACTAACCTAGTAATAAACTCGATCTCATACCTCATTCAACCCACGCTAAAACTATTCGGAGTGCTGATAGACAGAGGTTGTACCATGCAACCACAAATCAACAAAATAATAAAAACATCATTCGCAAGTATGAGAAACCTAAGACAAGTCCGAAAATTCTTCGACAGAAAACAATTCCAGCTCATGGTTCAATCACTAATCCTAGGCCTAATAGACTACTGCAACATACTATATCTCCCCTGCCCAGCAACCACGATAAAACAACTACAAACAATACAAAACACAGCCCTAAGACTTATCTATTCGCTGAAAAAATACGACCACTTCATAGAGGCATACCACGACTCACCCTGGCTCCCAATACAAGCCAGAGTACACTTCAAATTCCACTGCCTACTATTTAAAGCTATAAACGGAGACAGCCCAACCTACTGGAACAATCGACTAATTCAATCCACCTCAACCAGACATAGGAGAATCCACACACTATTCACACACCTGCCAACCAAAAATGTCAAACAAAGAAAACTGTATGACAACCTACTGGCCACCATAGCAGCGAAACTGGACAGACAACTCACCAATCTGCTGATTTTGACCACAGACAACAAAACCTTCAAAAAAGAAACAAAAACCGTACTCTTCAAAAAAATACATAAAACCAATATAACACAACCAGACATGTCACAAACTTCACCTGCAATACTATCTTCTCCTTAGCAAATTAGAAAATGTTCTTCTTAATATCATAACAATTCTTATGCAATCTGCCTTGAACCACAAGATAAAGGGGAATAGAAATCACTAATGTAATGTAATGTATTCAGCACCAACGCCGACCCTGGACTCAGGTTTTGGCTGAAAATGCTCGGCTGAAACAAAACCTCTCCACTCCCCATCACCCTCCATGCCCAAACTCTCCACCACCAACACCACACCATCACCACCAGCATGACAGGTCTTCTTGGACCAGCCAGCCATCTGACCCAACACCTCTGGCTTTCCACCATCCAAAGGCTTTCCCTGAGCCTACTTTTAAATGGCCTGGTGGTCTAGTGCACAGTTCTTCAACCGCCGGTCCGCGGACCGGTGCCAGTCCGCAAAAAAATCTTGCCGGTCCGCAGGACCCCGCCGCAGCAAAAGATGCCGGCGTCAGCTGACGTGCAACTTCCTGTTGCCGTCGCTATGCCGGCACTCCTGCCTGCCACCACCGACTTCTCCGCACCCCCAGAAAAGCAGCGGCAGGTCTGTGTGCTTTTAACTTCGGCACACAGCTGCCCCTAGGCAGTATTTTAGCCGCGGTTTCATGAGGCAGCCTCGGTGCCTTTGGTAGGCCGGCCCACATCGCATCATCGAAGCGGGCTGGCCTACCAAAGGCCCCGAGGCTGCCTTATGAAACTGCGGCTAAAATACTGCCTAGGGGCAGCTGTGTGCCGAAGTTAAAAGCACACATAGCTGCCGCTAGCCTACATCGAGGAAACATTTGCTGGAGAGGGAAGGAGGGAAGGGAGTAGAGGTGCTCCTAGACAAGGGAGGGGAAGGGGCTACTGCTGGCAGGGGAGAAGGGAAAGGGAAGAGAATTACTGTTGGATAAGGGGAGGAAGAAAGGGAGAAGGTACTGCTGGAACATTGGAAGGAAACAGCTGGCAGGGAGATTAGAGGAGGGGAAGGAGTCAGGATGGAATGGAGAGATCAGATGAGGGAAAGGGGAGAGACAGGGGAATGACAAGGTAGAGAGAGATTGATGCTGGGAAGGGGGGTCAGATGAAAAATAAGGAAAGAGGGACAAAGATGCTAGATCTGGTGTAGAAGAGAGGGGCATAGAAAGAACGCAGATACCATATGGGAGGGGGAGGGGTAGAGGGCAGACAGTGGATGGAAGAAGCAGATGCTGGATTGAAGAGACAGAAGGCAGACGCTGGATGGAAGAGAGTGAAAAGACGATGAAAGCAGAAACCAGAGACGACAAAAGGTAGAAAAAAATAATTTTATTTCTATCTTGTGATTAGAATATATCAGATTTAAAATATGTATCCTGCTAGAGCTGATGTTAGACATAACTGGGGAGTGCAAAGCCCAGGCAGTGCTTCTTTAGCTTCCAGCTGGCTTAGGGCTCTCTCTGACCAGGAGGCAGTTGCCCTAGTTGCACTCCCCCTAATACCATTCCTGTCATGTGTGACTGCGGTATTCTGTTAGCATGATATTTGTGTAGCATTCTGTAATAATTTGGCTTATTCAGTTTTCTTCATAGTAGAGGGGATATTTGTGAAGGGGAGGGGAGACGGGGGTTTTGTTGATCCTTGCCCTGTATTATTTATATTTATAAAATGACAATTGTACAGAATATTGTTTCTTTTTATACTTTTGGTTATTGGGACACCCCCCCCCCCTCCATCCCTACTACACTGAGTATTATAGGGGGCCCACTTAATCCTACCTACCCCTACCTCCCTGAAAGTAATAGCATGAGCCAGGGGGAGAGGAGGGGAAGAACGTGTAGCTCTTTTGTGATCCCTCTTTCTCCTGCCCCCCACTAGGGGGGACACAGATGGCTTATGCAGTGGCCAGAAGTTGCAAAGAGAACTGCATGTCTTCCACATTCGGCTGTTTCAGCTTTTCCTGCTTGATGCACCCCAGGGGAAGAAGAGGAGGAGTGGGAGAACGGGCTAGAACTGTGTGACCCACGTCACATCTAATTAGGCAATTAGACTGACAGTGTGCTAGCAAGTTTCCTGACATTAAAAAAAAAAGATTAATTGGCAACATTGGATTACAGCAGGGACAGGGAGTGAGATAGGAGAGAAAGAAAGGGTCCAGAGAAGAGTGACTAAGATGATTAAGGGGCTGGAGGAGTTGCCATACAGCGAAAGATTAGCGAAACTGGGCCTCTTCTCCCTCGAGCAGAGGAGATCAAGAAGGGACATGATCGAAACATTCAAGGTACTGAAGGGAATAGACTTACCGTGTTTCCCCGATGATAAGGCAGGGCCATCAAATAAGACAGCCCCCCCTTTTTAGAAAAAAATGTAAAATAAGGCCCCCCCCCCCCCCGCAAATAAGCCACCCACCGATACCTGCGCTTACCCGAATCGGGTGGTACAGTGGGTGACTCCGTGTGGTCCCTCCTACCGTATTTGCCTCCATGGCTGCGTGCCGCGCCTCGTCATGAAGTGAAGAGGAGGAAGTGACAGGACTGCAGCGCGCGCACGTGACTCCGCGCAAGGAAACACAGGCAGCTTCCCTCATCCCTCCCTAACGGAGACTGCAGGAGTTTGTTCACGGCCAGAACATCCAATACAGGTAATAAAATTCTGTTTTTTTTCAACAATAACTGTGTACTGTAGTCTTCTTCATGGGTAAATAAGGCATCCCCCCGAAAATAAGCCCTAGAGCATATTTTGGCCTTCCAAAAAAAATAAGACAGTGTCTTACCATCGGGGAAACAGGGTAGTAGTTAAGGACAGGTTGTTCACCTTCTCCAAGGTAGGGAGAACGAGAGGGCACTCTCTAAAGTTGAAAGGGGATAGATTCCGTACAAACGTAAGGAAGTTCTTCACCCAGAGAGTGGTAGAAAACAGGAATGCTGTTCCAGAGGCTTTCATAGGGGGAAACACCCTCCAGGGATTCAAGACAAAGTTAGACAAGTTAGGGCGCTGGTCTTTGACCAGAGGGCCGCCGCGTGAGCGGACTGCTGGGTACGATGGACCACCGGTCTGACCCAGCAGCGGCAATTCTTATGTTCTTAAAACCAAAAGAGACAGAAGTTCTGGGGCAAAAGCAGACCACAAAAAGCAAAAAGGACAGACAGCATATAGAGGATAATGATAAGGTAGAGAGAGAGTGAGAAAGAAAAGAGTGGGAGACATGAGAGGGAACTAAAGAGAGAATGAAAAGTAACAAGTAATGGAGAGAATCTAATCTAATTTCCATCTTATATACCGGATCATTCCAACAAGGACTCGAGCCGGTTAACAAAGTTTAAAAGAATATAATAGAAAACAATAATGAAGATAATAGAACAATTTTCAATAAATTAGATCAGTTCTCAGTTAAGAATCTCTGAAAGAGATAAGTTTTCAGATTTTTCCTGAAAAGTGGTAAAGATAATGGGTGACGAGACTAAATCGCGCGAGACAATGGCGCGCCGACAACTGAGCGCAAGGTTGACGGCGCGCCGAAGAAAAGCACTATTTTAAAGGGCTCCGACGGGGGGTGTGGGGGGGAACCCCCCACTTTACTTAACAGACATTGTGCTGGTGTTGTGGGGGGTTTGGGGGGTTGTAACCCCCCACATTATACTTAAAACTGAACTTTTTCCTTAAAAAACAGGCAAAAAGTTCGATTTCAAGTATAATGAGGGGGGTTACAACCCCCCAAACCCCCCCACAACGCCAGCGCGATGTCTGTTAAGTAAAATAGAGGGGTTCCCCACCAACACCCCCCCGTCGGAACCCTTTAAAATAGTGCTTTTCTTCGGCGCGCCATCAACCTTGCGCTCAGTTGTCGGCACACCGTTGCCTCGCACTATTTTGTCTATGAACCAAGATAATGACGTTCTGATAATCGAGGGAACTTTTACCAAGGAATAGGCTAAGGAATGTGAGAATTTACCTAGGGTATTAATCAGGGAAAGGCAATTTAAATGTACAGTGGTGCCTCGCATAACGAACGCCTCGCACAGCGAACGCTGCGCACAACGAACTTCAGGTCTTGCTTCCCACAACGAACTTCGTTTCACACAACGAAGTCGCCCGAGCTGCATCCTTCCGCGCAGGCACTGCGCTTAACTGCCCTCTCTCCGCCTGGCTCCCTGTGCAGTGGCGGACCGTCGGCTCGCAGGGGCCCGGCGCCTACTGCTGATGCGTGGGGGGGGGGGGGCGGAGCTACTCTCGCCGCTTCCCCGATGCTAGAAAAATAACAGCTTTGTTCTCTCTCACCATTGGCAATCTGTTTACATATTGAAAGAAACAGGAAAACAAAAGCTTATCCATTTAGACCATTTTGTAATACTGTAAGTATAAACTAGTATTATAGACAGAATGATCTGCCCAAGGAAATGGACAACATTTTCAACCATGCAGGCATTTAAAAAATGAACAGTTAAGTCCCACTTTTGCCGCTGAGACTCTGCCCTCTCTCACTGTAAAATTAGACTCTACTTAGTCTGTCTTTAAATTTAAAAAATGTGTGTTGTTTTAAAAAACAATTATGTTTTTAGATGTATCTAAATAAACATAATAACAAAAAATTTATCTTTTTTTATGTCATCTTAGCATATTTTATGCTACAGAACGAATTATTTTTTTTAACATGTATTGTTATGGGAAAACGCGTTTCACACAACGAACGTTTCACATAACAAACTTGCTCCTGGAACGGATTAAGTTCGTTGTGTGAGGCACCACTGTATGTGTATTGCTGGTAGTGTGAAACTGAAGAGAGTTAAATGACAAGAGGTCATAAAGATTTAGAGAAGCCTGAACGAAAGCAACCATGTAAGGAAGTGGCATCAGGGTGAGAGAGCGTTTCTCCATAGTGGGACTTTCAGAAGTGTCACCAGCCGCAGTCGGGTCTCTTTTCCCCGCCACGTCATGACCGTCACAAGAAGCCCTGGCAGCGCACTCACTTCCACTTTTTGCCCAGAGTCACTTCAACACCAACCCCCAAGTATTTCATCATTTGGAAAAAAAAAAAAAATAGCACCAGAAATAGTTGTACACTGCAAATGCATTTCCTCTTCTATACACTAAATCTCCCTCCCTTCCCCCGACCTACATAGAACAGGATTTTTTTTTTTTTAAATCAAACTCACTTGAAAGAGACATTTAAAAGCTCTGTAGCTCCAAAAGTCCAATTCCACTGGCTGGTGTATAGAGTGGAGCAAACAGCACGGACGTTAACTGCACCTTGCCACCTTATCAGCATCTCTTGGAGGGCATTCTTCTTTCCAGCACGGAGAAGCAAATTCCGAGGAACATATGGCGGTCATCACTCAAGAGCTTCAGCTGAGGTAAACGATCTGGTTTCCTGGGCAGGGGACAGAGAAAGGAGCGAACAATCTGGAGTTCCCTCATGTTCTTTCTGGCATGGGACCGTTCTCAGCTACGTCACCTTAGAGTCGAAAGTACATCTAGCAGAGTCCAACAGCCCATGGCTTGCTAGAACACTGTGATAATTCACGTCTACATAGGTCAGGATGGTTTTTGGTTGCAGTGATACAATGTGTGCGTTTCGCACAGCTTCACAGCAGTGCAGTACATAAGAACATAAGAATTGCCGCTGCTGGGTCAGACCAGTGGTCCGTTCACGTGGCGGCTCTCTAGTCAAAGACCAGCGCCCTAACCGAGACCAACCCTACCTGTGTACATTCTAGTTCCACAGGAACTTGTCTAACTTTGTCTTGAATCCCTGGAGGGTGTTTTCCCCTATAACAGACTCCAGAAGAGCGTTCCAGATTTCCACCACTCTCAGGGGGAAGAATAACTTCCTTATGTTTGTACGGAATCTATCCCCTTTCAGCTTTAGAGAGTGCCCTCTCGTTCTCTCTTCCTTGGAGAGGGTGAACAACCTGTCCTTATCTACTAAGTCTATTCCCTTCAGTACCTTGAATGTTTCGATCATGTCCCTTCTCAATCTCCTCTGTTCGAGGGAGAAGAGGCTCAGTTTCTCTAATCTCTCGCTCTAAGGTAGCTCCTCCAACCCCTTAACCATCTTAGTAGCTCTTCTCTGGACCCTTTCAAGTAGTACCAGTGGCGTACCAAGGTGGGGGGGGGGGTGGGGGGGCTGTCCACCCCGGGTGCAGCCATAGGGGGGCTGCACAGCCAGACAGGTCTGTAAAATTCCTGGGCTGCGACGGCACTCAGTGGCATCGTTACCCCCCCCCCCTCCGTCCACGATGGCACTCAGCGGCATCGTCACCCCCCCTGCCCCGCGACAGCACTCAAGTTTGGCCTCCTCCCGTCATCAGCAGAAAGCTTTTGACTGAGCACCTGTTGCCGATCTGAAGTTCTGCTGATGCCGGGAGAAGGAGGCCGAACTTGAGTGCTGTCGTAGGGCAGGGGGGGGCGCCGATGCCACTGAGTGCCGTCGCGGAGGGGGGGACGCCAATGTCGCTGAGTGCCGTCGCAGCCCAGGAATTTTCCAGACCTGTCCGGTTGTGCACCCCCCCCCCCCCTAAGGCTGCACCCAGGGCGGACCGCGCCCCCCTTGGTACGCCACTGAGTAGTACCGTGTCCTTCATGTACGGCGACTAGTGTTGTATTGATGGTTTTCAGTGTGTTAGAGAATAGAGAATGACACGGGGAAAATTCTGTCCCTGTCACTGCCCCGTCACCGGACCACCGTCCTCTTCACCGCCCCGTCCCCGTTGTCCCCTTCACCGCCTGTCCCCGACATCCCCTTCACCGCCCCGTCCCTGCAGCATCCACCCTTCCCTCTCGGCACCACTCACGCGGTTCGTGCATCTCCATCCTCCTTACCTTCAAGGCACGTTTTAAGGTTTCAGTCTTGTTGTAGTCACATGCGTGTGTGGGCGGAAGTTGCGTCAGAGGAGAAGCTTCCGCCCACACACGCGCGACTGCACGTACGCTCTAGCGGCTTTCAACAAGACTGAAACCTTAACATGCGCTGCAAAGGTGGGAGGGAGATGGATTTGGGTGGGTAGGTAGGAAGGAGGGGGGCCGCAGCGATCGGTGACCCCACGCGTTCCCTCCCTTAACTGTGGGGACAAGGCCATTCACCGCTCCACAGGGCGGTGGATGGCCTTGTCCCCATACCTGCGGTGAGCACCTTTCCCCTCCACTGTTTTGGCGGGTTACCCGTGGCAACTCGCGGCTAGCCGCGGTAACGTCCACCGTGTCATTCTCCATTAGAGAACATCCACATTAGAATCAGACATGCTATCAGCAAATAAGTTCCACCCATTTCATTCTTGCCATTCGTGATAACAGCATAGCGGTTTACAATGCTTTAAAAACAAGTCAATTGTAGTGAGTTCGTATCTCATAAAAATGATCTGTTAATTCTAAAGGTGCTGTACCTGGCTAACAAACAGTTAACCCAACAGCACTTACAAGGGGCCGCTGAAAAGTTCTCAGCCCAGACAAGAAGAGTATGATGTGGACTGGAGTCATGACACTTACAAGTTATTCCACACTTTTCTTGACACATTTTGTTTCAATGAGGCAAATGCATCTAGTACATGGGCACAAGAATAAGGAAACCAACCCATTGTGACATCACCGATGAGGTTGGCTCTTAGGCATTGGTGGAATGAGGTATTATGACATCACAAGAGGATGGGCCGCTGAAATATTCTCAGCCCAACCAAGAAGAGAATGATATGGAACCATGACACTTATGATTTATTCCACTCTTATCTTGACACGTTTTGTTTCAATGAGGCAAATGCATCTAGTACATGGGCACAAGAATAGGGAAGCCAAGCCATTGTGACATCACCGATGAGGCTGGCTCTTAGGCATTGGTGGAATGAGGTATTATGACATCACAATACAAAGGGTTGAAAAGTTCTCAGTCCAACCAAGAAGAGAGTGATGGGGAGCCATGAAACTTACAAGTTTTTCCGCACTTTGCTTGACACTTTTCATCTCAATGATACGAAATGAAGAGTCAAGAAAAGTATGGAATAACGTAAGTTTCATGGCTCCACATCATCCTCTTCTTGGTTGGGCTGAGAACTTTTCAGCAGCACCTTGTAGCATTTTCTGAATGGGTAGCGGTAAGCAATTCCACTTTAACTTCCTACAGGTACCGTTTGCTAATGGTTACATTAATGCAATGGTGTAGTGAAGGAGAATGACACCTGGGGTACCCCCCCCCCCCTTCTTGAAATGTTTGCTGGCTTGAGCAGCATCTTTCACCCGCTGCTCGCACCAGTGTTGGCTCCCTTCTGACATCACATCCTGGTCCCTCGACCAGGAAGTGACACTCACGAATGCAGATAGACGAAAAATTGAAGCCTTTGAGCTGTAGTGCTTGAGAAGACTTCTACGACTGCCATGGACAGCTAGGATCACCAACAAAGATGTGCTGAAAACTTATTTGCTTAATGTTTTATTATTCTGAATTATATAATTTCTATTCTTAATCAATGCCTTTTGTATTTCCAATGCCCAGTGCATTATTATTGTGAACCGCCATGAACTGATGGTTTGGCGGTATATAAAAATAAACTATTATTATTATTATTATTATTGATCATATAAACCCAGAGTTGACCCCTGGAAGGCAAGATTACCAGACAGAAACTGGCCTATTTTGGACATGTGATGAGGGCAAATTCACTAGGAAAGGAGGTGCTACTCGGAATGGTCAGTGGTAAAAGGAAGCAGGGGAGACCAAAGGCCCGTTGGCTGGATACCATCAAGAGTGACACGGGAATGAACATCAAGCAACTGAAAGAAGCTGTGGAAAATGGAAGCACGGCGAGGACTGGCCTAAAGGGTATCCAAGGGTCGGCCATGCACCTAATTTAGGCATTGGTCAGGGATATTCTGTTACAGAGCATGCAAATCATTAGAAAGTCTATGACCTGCCCATGCTCCTTCCGTGGCCACACCCCCTTTTGTGAATCTGTGCACTAGAATTTCCATGCACCTCTTTATAAAATACACCTCAAAACATGGGTGTGTAAATTCTAATCGTTGCTAATTAGTGCGGATAATTAATTGGCTGGTTGGCTCGTTATTCAATTAAGTTGCACAACTCAAAGCACCATATTAGGAATCCAGGGGTAGGAGTCTCAGTAAAACCACCACTGTCATCAATTTTGGGGAAAAGTACAGTATATTAGTGGATGGGTTTGGATTAGATTTATTAAATTTGATATATTCCTATTACAAGAGTATTAAACAAGATGAAACAAAATAACAAATGGCTCCTTTTACAAAGTCACAGTAGCAATTCCCCTGCACCAAATGTACTGAAGCCTATTCAATTTCTATGGGCTTTGGTTTATTTTTGTAAAAATTTTCCATACTGTTCTCCCAGTGGACCTCAGAATGGTTTTTGTGAATTTATTCAGGTACTCAAGCATTTTTCCTTGTCTGTCCTGGTGGGCTTACAATCTATCTACAATGTGACTTGGCCAGGGTCACGGGGAGCAGTGTGGGTTTGAACCCACAACTGCAAGGTGCTGAGGTGGTAGCTTTAACCACTGTGCCACACTCTCCCCATTCTCTTCTTGGTTGGGCTGAGAACTAGACAGTTGCGCGGGGACAGAAATCCCACCCGTCCCCGCCAGGATCCTCTCCGTCCCCACCCGTCCCCGTCAGGATCCTCTCCATCCCCACCCGTCCCCGCCAAGATCCTCTCCGTCCCCACCTGTCCCCACAAGGAATTCCCTCCATCCCCGCCCGTCCCCATAAAAAGCACCAATTTCTTCTGACAAGATCATCAATTCCAGTTTCTTTTGTGTTTGCGCTGCTGTTTTCCTTGTGGAATCTCTTTGGTGGAACCCTTTTTTTGTTTTCTGTTCAGGTAATTAACTTATAAACCCCCTCTTTTACTAAGGCTGACGTGTCCATTATATTATATGGACGAACCCTGATTCCAAAGCCTTCCATCCCCGTGGGAGTCCCGTGGGTTAGGGGGGAATTCCCACGGGACCCCCGCGGGACCCGCGGGATTCCCGCGATCCCCATTCCCTTGGCTCCTTGCATTGTGATGTCATAATGCCTCATTCCACCAATGCCTAAGAGCCAATCTCATCAGTGATGTCACAATGGCTTGGTTTCCCTTATACTTGTGCTCATTTGCTAGATGCATTTGCCTCATTGAAACGAAAAGTGTGGAATAACTTGTAAGTTTCATGGCTCCACATCATATTTATTTTTCTATACCGTTCTCCCAGGGGAGCTCAGAACGGTTTAAATGAATTTATTCAGGTGCTCAAGCATTTTTCCCTGTCTGTCCCAGTGGTCTCACAATCTGTTTAATGTACCTGGGGCAATGGGAGGATTAAGTGACTTGGTCAAGGTCACAAGGAGCAGCGTGGGTTTGAACCCACAACCTCAGGGTGCTGAGGCTGTAGCTTTAACCAATGCCCCACATGCTATGCATTTGCTGTGGGAAAATTGCTACTATTAAAAAAATAATAATAATAATCCTACAGCTGATGAACATAATAAAGCTGAAATAGCATACTTCTGTAGATTGCCTGTATGTATAGATAACTATTTCCTTTTTTCTTCCAGCTGCGAGGATGTCCCGTTACTGCAGGATGTTAGCACTGCACTACCCTGATCCTTGAGAACCCCGGCATGGAACGGAATGTTTCTCAGCTGGAGGGGCCGGGTTGGCTCACAGCGAGTCAAGGAAAGTTAAACAGCAGTGTCCTTCTTGCTAGAAGAATTGTCCTCTCCGTGGTGGGGCGTCTATGATTTTCAGCTTGGAATCTTCTTTGAGCGCCCAGACCTTCTGGCAACAAATCAAGGGTTTCCTCTGGATGAACTCGTAGGAAATTCTTATACTTTTAGCCTCTTTTTCATTTTTTTTTTTCCTGACTACGTACGTCTTATGACTTGGTGTCAACCACTGGCTTAACCTTCCCCTTAGTCACCAGACCGATGATGAATAACAGCTCGAACAATTGCGAGGTCCCTCATGAACGAGACGGAACATTTTATCCAGCTATTTACATCCTCGTGACGGTGATCAGCATCCCGGCCAACGGGGTCTCGCTCTACGTGGCCTGCCTTCAGGCGAGAAAGAAAAACGAGATAGGAATCTACCTCTTTAACTTGTCTTTAGCCGATCTCCTCTACACCCTGACTTTGCCTCTGTGGACTTATTACATCATGGCGCATAATAACTGGAATCTCCCTGTCGTCCTTTGTTCGATAAGTGAATTCTTCAAATATACCAACTTTTACACCAGCGCTGGGTTCCTTACCTGCATCTGTGTGGATCGGTACCTGGCCGTGGTGCACCCCTTGCATTTCCCCCAGCTGCGGACAAGAAGAAGCGCGGTGAAAATCAGCGTTCTGGTTTGGGCCGCGGCGATATTATCGCATATCGTCATTTTGGTGTGTGACGAAACCCAGCTTGACCTGAGTCAGCACAGGCTGTGCTATGACATCTACCCGCTAGAGGCCTGGAAAGCCTGCTTCTACATGGCTCAGACCTGTGTTTGGCATTTAGCCCCTCTGACGATAATGGTGCTGAGTTATCAAAGAATCTACACAGCCGTGAGACACAACCAAGCCACAGCGGACAGAGAGAAAAAGAGAATCCAAAAGCTGCTGATTGGGATCGTGTGTACGTTTGTCTTGTGCTTCACTCCTTATCATATCGTGCTACTAACCCGCAGCATTGGGGAGCCAAACAACTGCGAGTTCGCCCAGTGGATATCACACCCCTTCAAAGTCACGTTGGCGCTGGCCAGTTTGAACTGTATCGCCGACCCAGTCCTGTACTGCTTCGTGAGCGAGACCGGCAGGCATGACATCCTGAACTGCTGCGCAGAGCAGCGAAAAGCTTCGCAGCCGCCGCACGAGGGTTGCAAGATGTCGGTCCTTTCTAAGCAAACTCTAATAAGTGACGACTCGGCCCCCCCCGTGTGACTCGACCTACGGCGCGGATGTCGAGCGTGGCCACCGATGCCAGTTCAAGCAGCCGCAGCGGGGGCTCGAGCTCTCCCGGCATTCGCCGAGCTCCTTCACCGTGACCAGAGGAGGGCGATTTGGTTGACGCTAGCGGTCGTGATTATTTTGAAAAGTCGGCTCCCACGAGGAGGGTGCTTTTACGAAACAGAGGTTTGACCAAATGAAGACCTTATAAATGGTGGAATATACAAAATGAAAGTTTATCTCAGTCTGTATTTTGACTGAACTGAGGCGTATCAAGCTCGGAATCCGGAACCAGCCAATACCTCAAGTCTCACATCTGAAAGGGACTTAAATTACCCAGAATTGCTAGCCCCACAGTAATTACCTGTCAACCAGACGCACTGAGTCAGCAGGTCTAAATATACGTGGTCTCTTAATGCAGTACCTTATAGGAAAATGTCCCACTGGATATTAGCCACAAGGTATTTCATATACAATTCCCATGTGTGCCCTATTAGAGACAATGCAAAAATGTGCCATAAAGGATTTCTACTCTATATAGCTGTTTTACTTGATTTGTTCATAGCTTTAGCTCTCAATGTGATTTTGTGAAAGGAAAGAAAGTTTTATGACCAAGTGTGCCTAATAACCTTTTTATTTGGTGTCCCTTCCATACCAGTTTACATAATTGCCACCTAAAAAGAAAAGTCCATAGTCTGTTATTGAGAAAGACATGGGGGAAGCCACTGCTTGCCCTGGATCAGTAGCACGGAATGTTGCTACTCCTTGGGGTTCCGGAACCTTTTATTACACTTTTGGGATTCCAGAATCTTGCTATTCTTTAGGATTCTGAATGGAATGTTGCTACTCCATGGGGTTCCAGAATCTTTTGTTACTCTTTGGGATTCCAAATGGAATGTTGTTACTCCATGGGGTTCCGGAACCTTTAGTTACACTTTTGGGATTCCAGAATCTTGCTATTTTTTAGGATTCTGAATGAAATGTTGCTACTCTTTGGGGTTCCGGAACCTTTTGTTACACTTTTGGGATTCTGAATGGAATGTTGCTACTCTTTGGGGTTCTGGAATATTTTGTTACTCTTTTGGGATTCCAGAATCTTGCTATTTTTTAGGATTTTGAATGGAATGTTGCTACTCCATGGGGTTCCAGAATCTTTTGTTACTCTTTGGGATTCCAAATGGAATGTTGCTACTCCTTGGGGTTCCGGAACCTTTGTTACTCTTTTGGGATTCCAGAATCTTGCTATTTTTTAGGATTTTGAATGGAATGTTGCTACTCCATGGGGTTCCAGAATCTTTTGTTACTCTTTGGGATTCCAAATGGAATGTTGCTACTCCTTGGGGTTCCGGAACCTTTGTTACTCTTTTGGGATTCCAGAATCTTGCTATTCTTTAGGATTCTGAATGGAATGTTGCTACTTTTTGGGTTTTGGCTAGGTACTAGTGACCTGGATTGGCCACCGTGAGAACGGTTTACTGGGCTTGATGGACCACTGGTCAGACTCAGTAGGGCTATTCTTATGTTCTTATGTCTAGCCAGAGTAGACATACCCCAGAAAGGACTTGCTGATGAAACGGAAGAACGAGGCAGTGCTACATCGGATCTCTTGTACCGCAAGTTGACTGGCCTAAAAAGGTAGCTGGGTTGTCAAGTAGCAATATCAATTAAATAAATGCATCAACTCGAATTAATACAGTATATTAATGGAAGGAAAAAGCCTCATAACCTTGACAGAGCATAGAAATGGCGATGCTCACTGCTTATTCAATCATAGGCTACAAAAAGCCTTCCATAAAGTGCGCAAAGGGCCGGATTCTGTAAACAGTACCTATAGCGGCAACATCTACACAAATGGATGCCAGCTGGATGTCAATCACGCGTAGGCAATGTTAACAGAATCACGGCTGCAATGTAGACCAGCATTTTACTAAGTTCTTTAGGGAATCACATCTAACGACGCCTATGTCCCACTTCGCTCCTAACCATGCCCGCTTAGGTGTAAGCCACCTTTAGATGTAGCGTAACATAAAAAATACACTTACCGTATTTGCCCATGTACGGCTTATACGTTGATGTTACAAACCTGCCTATGGGGTGCGGCTTGCTTAAATGGGGCAGCCTATGTAAAGACATGAAAGCTATTTTTAAAATCATCCCCCTCCCGTACCTTTTTAAAACCTCCCTTAAATACCTCCCTCGCTGGCCAGCTGCCTCCTCCAAGTTCACGGCCAGCGGTGCAGGGCAGGAGAGATCTTTTCAATCTCAAGCCTGGCCTCGCGCCGCTTCCTGAATGGCTGCCTACGAGAACTGATGGCAGCCATTCAGGAAGCGGCGCAGGGGCCAGGTTGGAGCACAAAAAGATTGCTGCTTCCCTGCATTGCTGGTCGCGATATTGGAGGAGGCAGCCATCCAGCGAGAGAGGTATTTAACAGGAATTTAAAAAGGTACCAGGGGGGGGGGGATGATTAAAAAAAGTACAGCTACTCCAGTAACGCCAAAGCTAGTATCTTGGGGTGGCTTATCTAACAGTTTTAAAATGTAAATCAGCATTTTCTGCAACCTATAGAATGGGGCGGCCTATACATGGGGAAATACAGTATATACTGCTGTACCTTTTAGTTCAAAGTAGTTCACAAAGTAAGAAAGTTATACAAGCATAACAGATTAAAAACATAATCTTCAATGCCTTTCTAAACAGCTGATAAGAACTAGGATCCTGTATTAGTTTACCAAAATTTCTTTCCCATAATGCAAGCTGATAGGCTAAAATTCTATGAAAAAATGCTTATTTGCGCTACCTTTAATTGAAAGAAATGCTCTAGATCCCAACCCTGTCCTAGAGGTCCACCAGGCCAATCAGGTTTTCAGGCTAGCCCTAATGAATATGCATAGAGCAGATTTGCATGCCTGTCACTTCTACTGTATGCAAATTTATTTCACACATATTCATTAGGGCTAGCCTGAAAACCCGATTGGCCTGGTGGTCCTCTAGGACAGTGATTCCCAAACCTGTCCTAGAGGAACACCAGGCCAATCGGGTTTTCAGGCTAGCCCTAATGAATATGCATGAGAGAGATTTGCATATGATGGAAGTGATAGGCATGCAAATTTGCTTCATGCATATTCATTAGGGCTAGCCTGAAAACCCAATTGGCCTGGTGTTTCTCCAGGACAGGGTTGGGAACCACTGCTCTAGGACAGGGTTGGGAACCGCTGCTCTAGATCAGGGCTGTCCAAGTGCAGTCTTTGAGATCTACTGGCAGGCCAGGTTTTCAGGATCTCCACAATGAACATGCATGAGAGAGATTTGCATATGATGGAAGTGATAGGCATGCAAATTTGCTTCATGCATATTCATTAGGGCTAGCCTGAAAACCCAATTGGCCTGGTGTTCCTCCAGGACAGGGTTGGGAACCACTGCTCTAGATCAGGGCTGTCCAAGTGCAGTCTTTGAGATCTACTGGCAGGCCAGGTTTTCAGGATCTCCACAATGAACATGCATGAGAGAGATTTGCATACCAAGAAGGCAGCGCAGGCAAATCTCTCTCATGGATATTCATTGTCGATATCTTGAAAACCTGGCCTGCCAGTAAATCTCGAGGACCGGACTTAGGCAGCCCTATTCTAGATGCAATAATGGCACCTACATTGTAGATGCGTCTCAGCACCTCCTTTTTTTTTTTAACGAGGTTTTAATCAGTTGTAAATGGCACGGTCCATTACCATGTCAATTAAAGCCAACTGAAACAATTAGGTGATGGTACGGCCCAATATGGCTCAAAATGCTTCAATCAGTGAAGAAAGAAAACTTTGTACATTTACTGCTAAATTAAAGCAAAACAGAAATTGCTCATCTTTGCAATCCTGGCGGTCAAATTCAAGAACTCCTGATGATGGTCGGGGTTTCGATAATCTGCATCAGGGAAGCAAGAAGACAACATTTCTGAAAAAAAGACAATGATGCATTTAATACAAGTCAGTGTTTTAACCCCCTCCCCCCCCAAATAAATTAAACAATTTACTTCTTGTCGTACTTCAAAAAGATGCCAAGGCTCTTATGTTACGTGCACAATGGCAGAACATTAAATAGCCCTCCCCGTTCAATAACTTTATTCAATCTATATTAATAATGTCACCACACGCTTCTTTTTAAAGTTATGTTTTAATTTATTTCTGGTTTTGTGCTATGCCAACGACACACCTGTCTGCCTTTTTCACACATCCTTCATAAGAATCCTGCGGTGCCCCTAAACATCATGGCCAAGCCAAGTCAGAATGCTCTGGTCCCAGTCTACAGTTTACATGAATTTAGTCAGGTACTCGAGCATTTTTCCCTGGGGGCTCACAATCTATCTAATGTAGCTGGGGCAATGGGGGGATTAAGTGACTTGCCCAGGGTCACAAGGAGCAGCATGGATTTGAACCCACAACCCCAGGGTGCTGAGGCTGTAGCTTTAACCACTGCACCACACTAGAAATCAAAATGTAGTGAAAGTGAGCCAAGTAAAGGACAATGAAGCCATTATGACTTCACTGATGAGGCTGGCTCTTATTGGTGGAATGAGGCATTATGATGTCACAATACCAGCTCTGGTTATCAGAGGCTGTAACTTTCACACTATTTATTTATTCATTCAATATTCTATACCATTCTCCCAAGGGAGCTCAGAACGGTTTACATGAATTTATTCAGATACTCAAGCATTTTTCCTTGTCTGGGGGGATTAAGGGACTTGCCCAGGGTCACAGGAAGCAGGGACCCACAACCTAAGAGTGCTGGAGCTGTAGCATTAACCACTGTGTCACACTCTCCCCTCCCTTTGCTTGGTAATCCTACCATCGCAGCTTCTATAACCTAGAAAACACTGACTGAAACCCCATTATTCAATGAAATAGCACAATATGAGTAAATACTCTGGCCAATATTCAGCCAGCAATGGTCAGCATTTTCATGTCCACTGCCCACTGTATTCCCAGATATTCAGTGCCGGGCCATATCCGGGTGCCGGCACCGAATATCCAGTTTTAGGTTGATTGCTAAAGCTTGTGTGATTAAGTGCAACGTTTGCCTGTTGAGCACATAAGCTGAACTGCTTAAAAGTAGGACTGCTATTTATACGGCTCAATTTAAGAAGTTACATTACATTACATTACATTACATTACATTAGGGATTTCTATTCCGCCTGTGCCTTGCGGTTCTAGGCGGATTACAATAAAGATGATATCTGGGCATTTCCAGTAGAATTACATTACAGGAGAAGAGTAGATTACAAGTAACAGTGAAGAGTTACAATACATTCAATATCGCAGCAGATGTAACATAGCCACGGATTACAATAAAGAAGATATCTGGGCATTTCCAGTAGAATTACATTACAGGAGAAGTGTTAATTACAGGTAATAGTGAAGAATTACAGTACATTCAATATCACAGGAGATGTTACATAGCAACTGAGTCAATTTACAACTGGTGGAGAATAAGAATTACAATATATTCTAGATTACAAAAGATGTTACATGAGCTAAGTCAAGTTTCTTCGGATGGAGAGTAGCATCATTTGCCTATAAGTGGAGGTGTATTTATTGTTTTGATGATTGCATGATGTTGGTTAATTAATGTTGATGATATGGACAGTAGGGGTGTTTAGTTTGGGTTGGATAAAGAGATTCTAATTCCCAATGGAATTGGTTGGGAACTCATTAGGTGGCGGTTTAGATTGATGGGAGATATTTTTTGAACAGTAGTGTTTTTATTTCTTTTCGGAATTCTTTTATGTCTGTAATTTCGATCAGTAATTTTGAGATGTCGGAGTCAATATTAGCTGCCTGTGTTCCTAGTAGGTTGTCATAAAGTTTCTTACGTCGAGTACCATTGAGAGGAGGGTAGGTGAAAATGTTCTGTGTTCTCCTTCTTCTGGATAAGAGATAGTAGTGAAAACGGTTGTTTAGGTAGCTGGGTGCTGCGCCGTGGGTTACTTTGAATAGGAGACAGTAGAGTTTGAATTGTGTTCTTGCTTTTATTGGTAGCCAGTGAGATTCTATGTATGCTTTGGTAATGTGGTCGTATTTGCTGAGTGAGTATATGAGTCTGAGGGCTGTGTTCTGGACGGTCTGTAGTTTTTTTATTGTGTTGATTGGGCAAGGTAGGTAAAGGCTGTTGCAGTAGTCTACCATACTTAGCACGAGGGATTGGACAATGATCCTGAATTGGTCTTTATTAAAGAATTTTCTTATTTTTCTCAGATTTCGCATTGTGAAGAATGCTTTTTGGATGATTTTATGGATTTGTGTTTGCATAGTGCAGCATCTGTCTAGTTGTATTCCCAGGATTTTGAGGGAACTCTGTATTGGGTACTTGGTTGAGTTTACTTCCAGTTCTGTTAGGGATGGTTTTTTGTCCTTCTCTAGTAGTAGGAAATTAGTTTTGTCCGTGTTCAGCTTCAACTTATGATTTGTCATCCATTTTTCTACTGTTTCCATTGTAGTTTTCAGGCGTCCTTTGGAGATGGGGTCGTGGATGTCGAATGGAAGGAGGATGGTTATGTCGTCCGCATAGCTGAATGAAGTTATGTTTAGGGCATCTAGGGTGCTGCCTAGGGAAGCAATGAATAGGTTGAAAAGTGTGGGAGAGAGGGGAGAGCCTTGTGGCACTCCGCAGGGGTTAGACCATGGTTCTGATAGTATTTCTTTTGACTTGACTCTATATGTTCTTGTTTTAAGGAAGCCTTGGAACCAGTTGTGCACTTTACCTGAGATTCCTATTGCGTCTAGAATCTGGAGAAGTATGGAATGGTCCACTAGATCGAAAGCCGCTGAGAGATCAAGTTGGATGATTAGCAATCTGTTTCCTTGGCTGAGGTGTCTTCGGGCTATATCTAGTAAAGATACCAGGAGAGTTTCTGTACTGTGGTTAGTTCTGAATCCAGATTGGGATGGATGTAGGATGTTGTGGGCTTCTAGGTACATGGATAGCTGTTGTGCCACTAGACCTTCTATTATTTTGACGTATGTAGGGATAGAAGCGATTGGCCTGTAATTTGACGGGTTATTTATTAGACCTTTGGGGTCTTTCAGTAAAGGGGTTATTATGATTTCTCCAAGGTCTGGTGGGAACTGGCCTTCCCTGAGTGTGGTTTGCAACCACAACGTGTAGCTAGCTTTGAAGTTGGTGGAAGCTGTTGCTAGTAGGTATGATGGGCAGTTGTTCAGGTCGCATGAGGACTTGCAGTATTTTTTATATAGCCTGTCCAGTTCTGACCACTGGGTTGTAGGGAAGTTGGTCCAGGACCTGTCTGCTGAGATGGCTTCATCTGTTGTGGGTTTTATTAGAATATCTTCTATGTTGTATTGTGAGTTATTGAATGTTGTTCTGATTTTGATGATTTTATTTTTGAAGTGATCTGCTAATTGAGAGGCTGTTGGTGTTAGGTTTCCCTGGGTGGCTAGGCATGGTTTGGTATCGGTGAGGTTTCTTACTAGGTTGAAAAGTTTTTTTGTGTCTGGTTTGTCAGTGCCAATGAGATTGGAGTAATAGTCTTTTCGTTTTTCCTTCAGTTTGATTTTGTATTGCTTGATTTGGATTTTCCATTCTGTTTTGGTGTTATCTTGTTTCTGTTTTTTCCATGCCCTTTCTAGTTGTCTACATTTCCTTTTTAGATGTAGGAGTTCTGTGTCAAACCATTTGTCTGATTGTCTACATATTTTATTTTTTGCTTTTAGTGGTGCTAGTTTGTTCAAGGTCTGTTCGCTGAGAGACCGCCAGGTATTTATGAATTCACTAGGGTTACTGGAATCTATTGCAGGATCCACTGCTCTCCAGAATGTGGTGGGATCGATTTTCTGTCTGAACATAATGCTTGTTTTGGGAGGAGAGGGTTTATTTTTATTATGCTCCCAGTTGATGGTGAAGTTATATTTATAGTGGTCCGACCATAGGGTGGGCTGCCAGGCGCCGTTGGTGATTTTGATATGTTGTGTGTTGAGATTAGGGGATGAGTATGCTGCAATATCGAGTTGGTGACCTTTTTCGTGTGTTGGTTCTGGGTTGAGGATCTGGTACGATAGGGTATTGAGGTATGATAGAATTTCTACTACTTGTTTGGAGGTGTGGTCTTCTAGGTGGAGGTTTAAATCTCCGAGGATCAGATTATTTGTAGAGGAAAGAGAGTTCTGGAGGATGAACTCTTCTAGTTCTTGTTTAGTGGTGTTCCATTTTCCTGGGGTGATGTAGCATAGAAGGCAGTTTAGATTTCCTGTCAGTGTGTTATCTGAAAGTTGGCAGGCTAGTAGGTCTAAGTGAGGTGTGGAGTGCTTGGCTAGGACTTTGATGTTGAAGTTGTTTTTTACTATGATTGCTAGCCCTCCTCCTCTTCTGTTGTCTCGGCATACTAATTCAATTTTGTATCCGTTTGGACAAATTTCAATGATGTGAGGGTCTGTGTCTGCTGTGAGCCAGGTTTCAGCAAGGAAGAGGCATCCTAGGTTGTCTTTAATTAGCCAGTCTTTGATTAGTTCTGTCTTTGGGCTTACCGATCTTATATTTAGGTATGAGCATGCTATTGATGTGATTTTTGTGAGAGGGATAGGGGTAGGAGCTATATTTGTGAGTATTTTTTGTGATGTCTGTAGTCTATGTGAGCTTGTCTTGGCATTTGTTGTATGTCTTTTTCCCCAGATTGAGGGTATGCTTGTATGGCTGGATAATGAACAGGGGATTAAGGTTCTTGGGGTTTGGAGTTTCCTGGTTTGTAGGAAGGGTTTGTGTGATACTGTGATGATTGGGATTGATTGTGTGTGGTATCCTGCTGTTTTCCATTTATCTGTGAAGAGGGAAAGCAGTAGTAGGGCGAAGATGAGTTTGGGTGTACTTGTATCCATTGTGTGAGTGGTAGAGAATGGTTGTTGTAGGGTTTGCTGGTGCTTTTGATGGCCTTAGTAGTTAGATTTCTAGTTAGTGTTAAATTGCTATTCTCTCTCACCTCAAGTTAACTTGTGATGGTAGCTTAGGTTAGCGCTGTTAATTTAAATGGCTCCCTTGCTGGGCAGGAGAGGGGCGGAGCAGGGCTCCCACGCTGACCTCTCTCTCAGGATCGAGTCCGGCTAGCTGTAGCCTCCATATATATGCAGGCTAAGCAGTTATACATGAATTATAAATGCAGGTTAAGGATGCAGAAGTATTCGGTTTGTATGCAGTTAGGGAGAGCTCGAGTGCTTTGTGTTCTGTGGAGGAGCTTGTCCTTCTCCTGAATGGAACCGCTTGGAGAGATTGCTGGTTGTGCCGGTGGTGGTGCAGTTTAAAGAGTAGGCTCCCGTTGGTCTGGGGGGGGGGGCGGAAACGGCTCAACGCCTCGTGCAGGCAGGGCAGGCTAAGGCTCCCGATGGAGCGAATCAGTATCAAAATCCCGGACTCGGGGGAGGGGCGGAGCGGGGCTCACACGCGCACCTCGGCGGCAGGGCAGGCAAAGGCTCCCGATGGAGCGATTCTGTGGCAAGAATCCCGGATTCGGGGGAGGGGCGGAGCGGGGCTCACACGCGCGCCTCGTGCAGGCAGGGCAGGCTAAGGCTCCCAATGGAGCGATTCTGTGGCAAGAATCCCGGATTCGGGGGAGGGGCGGAGCGGGGCTCACACGCGCGCCTCGTGCAGGCAGGGCAGGCTAAGGCTCCCGATGGAGCGAATCAGTATCAAAATCCCGGACTCGGGGGAGGGGCGGAGCGGGGCTCACACGCGCACCTCGGCGGCAGGGCAGGCAAAGGCTCCCGATGGAGCGATTCTGTGGCAAGAATCCCGGATTCGTGGGAGGGGCACGTGGTCAAGTGGTCAAGGACTCGGTATTGGCACTTAACCACAAAAGTGCCAACTCCAACCCTGGAGAGTTCACAATAAAGAATGACTCGGGGACGGATACTGGTGGTTGACTGTGGGGACAGAGACAGAGCCCATGGGGATAGGGACAAACTTTTCTCCCATGTCATTCTTTAGAAATTTGAGACTGGTGTCAATATGTAGAAACTTAACACATCTTAGACAATTGGAAACTGAATTCAATGATTTAAAATGACAAACTTTGTGTCTTGGCTGCCTTTAATGTGGCAACAAGAGTCTTGTCTGCTGATCAGACTCCTACCTCCTGCAACATCCTTCCATCTTGTGCCCAGCTGTTCAGGCATCTTATTGTTACTGCAACAGATTCATCTACGTTGCTAGCATTAAGGAGCATTTCCAGCATTTAGGAGATACTTATGTTCCTGGTTTACCATCCCAGCTGATATAAAAACATAGGAAACAGAATCTTAAGAAAATAAGAATAGCCATACTGGTTCAGACAAATGGTCCATCTAGCCCAGTACTCTGTTTCCACAGAGGCCAATCCAGGTCACAAGTACCTGGCAGAAATCCAAACAGTAGCAACATTCCACTCGGAATTCAAAAGAGTTTCAAGATTCCAGAATCCCAAACAGTAGCAACATTCCAAGTAGAATCCCAAATAGTAGCAACATTCCAAGTAGAATCCCAAAGAGTTGCAAGATTCTGGAATCCCAAACAGTAGCAACATTCCAAGTAGAATCCCAAATAGTAGCAACATTCCAAGTAGAATCCCAAAGAGTTGCAAGATTCTGGAATCCCAAACAGTAGCAACATTCCAAGTAGAATCCCAAATAATAGCAACATTCCAAGTAGAATCCCAAAGAGTTGCAAGATTCTGGAATCCCAAACAGTAGCAACATTCCAAGTAGAATCCCAAGTAGTAGCAACATTCCAAGTAGAATCCCAAAGAGTTGCAAGATTCTGGAATCCCAAACAGTAGCAACATTCCAAGTAGAATCCCAAATAGTAGCAACATCCCAAGTAGAATCCCAAAGAGTTGCAAGATTCTGGAATTCCAAACAGTAGCAACATTCCAAGTAGAATCCCAAATAGTAGCAACATTCCAAGTAGAATCCCAAAGAGTTGCAAGATTCTGGAATCCCAAACAGTAGCAACATTCCAAGTAGAATCCCAAATAGTAGCAACATTCCAAGTAGAATCCCAAAGAGTTGCAAGATTCTGGAATCCCAAACAGTAGCAACATTCCAAGTAGAATCCCAAATAATAGCAACATTCCAAGTAGAATCCCAAAGAGTTGCAAGATTCTGGAATCCCAAACAGTAGCAACATTCCAAGTAGAATCCCAAGTAGTAGCAACATTCCAAGTAGAATCCCAAAGAGTTGCAATATTCTGGAATCCCAAACAGTAGCAACATTCCAAGTAGAATCCCAAATAGTAGCAACATTCCAAGTAGAATCCCAAAGAGTTGCAAGATTCTGGAATCCCAAACAGTAGCAACATTCCAAGTAGAATCCCAAATAGTAGCAACATTCCAAGTAGAATCCCAAAGAGTTGCAAGATTCTGGAATCCCAAATAGTAGCAACATTCTATGCAGAATCCCCATAGAGTTGCAAAAATTCCATGCTACTAATCCCAGGGCAAGCTTTGACTTCCCCATCGTCTATCTCAATAGCAGACTATGAACTTTTCCTCCAGGAATTTCTCCAAACCTTTTTTAAACCCAGCTATGTTAACTGCTCTTACCACAGTCTCTGGCAATGCATTCCAGAGCTTAACTATTCTGAGTGAAAACATATTTCCCTGTAACTTCATCGAGTGTTCCTTAGTCTTTGTAATTTTTGATGGTGTAAAAAATCGATTCAATTGTACCCATTCTACACCACTCAGGACTTTGTAGATCTCCCCTCAGCCGTCTCTTTTTCAAGCTAAAGAGCCCTAACCTCTTTAGTCTTTCCTCATATGACAGAAGTTCCTCATTTTGGTTGCTCTTTGAACTTTTTTTAATGCCGCTATATCTTTTTTAAGATATGGCAACCAGAATTGAATGCAATACTCAACTGAGGTTACACCATGGAGTGATATAGAGGCATTATAACATTCTTAGTCTTGTTAACCGTCCCTTTTTAAATAATTCCTAGCACCTTGTTTGCTTTTTTTGGCTGCCACTGCACATTGGACGGAAGGATTAGAGAAACTGGGCTTCTTCTCCCTCGAACAGAGGAGATTGAGAGGGGACATGATCGAAACATTCAAGATAAGGACAGGTTGTTCATTCACCCTCTCCAAGGTAGGGAGAATGAGAGGGCACTCTCTAAAGTTAAAAGGGGATAGATTCTGTACAAACGTAAGAAAGTTCTTCTTCACCCAGAGAGTGGTAGAAAACTGGAACGCTCTTCCGGAGGCTGTTATAGGAGGAAACACCCTTCAGGGATTCAAGACAAAGTTAGACAAGTTCCTGCTGAATCAGAACGTATGCAGGTAGGGCTAGTCTCAGGGCGCTGGTCTTTGACCAGAGGGCCGCCGTGAGAGTAGACTGCTGGGCACGATGGACCGCCGGTCTGACCCAGCAGCGGCAACTCTTATGTTCTTATGTTTCATCGTATTGTCTACGATGACACCCAGATCCTTTTCTAGGGCGCTAACCTCCAAAGGTGGACCCTAGCATCCGGTAACTGTGACTTGGGTTATTCTTGTGCATCAGTTTGCATTTGTCCACATTATAGAGAGAGGGGAAAATACATTTTTAAATAAAACAAAGTGGCCAGACCTTAGCAAACATATCCCAGAGTGTTGCTGTCTCGAGGCTCAAGGATCTCTCATACGAAGAGAGGCTGAACAAACTGCGGCTCTACTCTCTCAAGGAACGTAGGGAGAGGGGAGACATGATTGAGACATTTACATACATCACCGGACGTATCGAGGTGGAAGAAGATATTTTCCTTTCCCAAGGACCCCACGTCAACACGAGGGCATCCGTGGAAAATCAGGGGAGGGACATTGCATGGTGACACCAGGAAATACTTCTTCACCGAGAGGGTGGTGGATCGATGGAATGGTCTTCCGGTACAGGTAATTGAGGCCAGCAGTGTGCCTGATTTTAAAGCTAAATGGGATCGACAGGTGGGATCTCTTCACAAAGGGAGGTAGGGGAGGGTCATTGGTGTGGGCAGACTTGATGGGCCTTGGCCCTTATCTGCCATCACTTTCTATGTTTCTAAGGACCCTCAGCCACAAGAGGGCATCCACTTAAACTCAGGGGCGGGAAATTTCATGGGGACACCAGGAAGTATTTCTTCACCGAAAGAGTGGTTGATCATTGGAACAAGCTTCCGATACAGGTAATCGAGGCCAACAGCGTGCCAGATTTTAAGGGTAAATGGGGATGCCCATGTGGGATCCTTAAGAGGGTGGAGTTAAGGATGGGTCATTAGGAGAGGGATCTCCAGGAGAGCAGACTCAGGGGGGGGGGGGGTCTGTGGAGTGGGCAGACTTGATGGGCTATGGCCCTTATCTGCCGTCATTTTTCTATGTTTCTATGTCTATGGTGCGAAATGAAGAGGTGGCAGATATTTTTCTTTCAACATCAAATCAACACATTGACAGTTGTCCATTTCTTTAGTTATCAGTTATTTAACTTACTATAGCGACTCTCCAGTGGAATCATCTTTGTACAGTAAGAAAAATGAGCGCCACTCTGTGCCTGAAGCTGAAAGTTGAAGCAAATCGGTTGCTATAGCAACTATTTATCCACAGCCAAACGTAAACTTCAGTTTTGCATCGACTCTCAGTCTGGAATATTTCTCTGTTGGACAGCACAACCTTCCAGCAGAGTTGTCTCAAAACAAGGATCTTTGAGGCTTGCACTTCTAGGGGGCCCCCGAGCTGGATTCCTCTTATTGATTTAATCCAGGGGTAGGGAACTCCGGTCCTCGAGAGCCGTATTCCAGTCAGGTTTTCAGGATTTCCCCAATGAATATGCATGAGATCTATTTGCATGCACTGCTTTCAATGCATATTCATTGGGGAAATCCTGAAAACCTGACTGGAATACGGCTCTCGAGGACCAGAGTTCCCTACCCCTGATTTAATCTAACCTAATCCACAATTTATTAATCGCACTATACTAGGGGTCTCAAAGTCCCTCCTCGAGGGCCGCAATCCATTTGGGTTTTCAGGATTTCCCCAATGAATATGCATGAGATCCATTTGCATGCACTGCTTTCATTGTATGCTAATAGATCTCATTCATATTCATGGGGAGAAATATTGAAAACCCGACTGAATTGCAGCGCTAGAGGAGAGACTTTGACACCCCTGCACTATACCAAAAAGCAGGGGTTCCCCAAAGTCTATGTGCATGCACTGCTTTCAATGCATATTCATTGGGGAAATCCTGTACACCCGACTGGATTCGGCCCTCAAGGAGGGACTTTGGGGACCCCTGCCAAAAAGGTTCAAGGCGATTTACATTCAAAGAGGCCGTAAAATCTACGGAAAAATGCAAAAACAATCAATAATTAAAATATCATCATAACGTGAATGTCACAAGTCATATAAAAAAGTTTTAAAATTTTTACGAAACCTTAAAATTATGCCAAATTGTAATGGCAGCGTAAGCAAAAGAGGAGTTGAGAAGTCATATATACCGTAGCTCAGAACAGTTTGCATGGACTTTTTCCCTGTCTGTCCTGGTGGGCTCATGATCTGGTGTGCCTGGGGCAATGGGAAGATTGGGTGGCTTGCCCAGGGTCACGAGGAACAGTGTGGGTTTGGGCCGATGACCTTAGGGTGCTGAGGCTGTGGCTTTGCCCACTGTGCCACACTCTCGCCCTCTTCCTCCCTCCCCTAGAGGTATGAGATACTGGGACTGTCGCAAACTACAATTACGAAACCCTGGGGGGCTATGGAGTAAAGTTCATTTCAGTTTGGGGCAGACAGGTGTAGAAGAAACTCACTGTGTTCGGTGCAGGCTGTGGAGACTAGAGAATGATACGGTGACAGAATTCGTCACCATTCCCTTCCCTGTGGATAACTGCGGGAAACCATCCCCAGGTGATTCTTTAAGGAGAGAGGGAAGAATCAAGTTTTCAAGTTTATATTAAAATTTGATACTGTCGCTTATCCAACTTCTAAGCGAGATACAGATAAAATATAATGGGGAAAATAAAAACGCCAATGACAATACAATTAAAAAGGAGCAAAAAACAACTTAAGCAAATGGCGTGACTAATATTAAACAAATTAGACTAGACTAACGGGATACAAAAGGAAGATGGGGAAGAAATATCCTGTGTTTTGGGTTTTTTTCAGTGAAGGATATTGCAAATAGGAGCCAGGCTGTACATGCTGAGCATCCGACTAATGCACAAGTGGGGTTCCTCCCCCCCCCCCACACACACACACATGCACTGTGCCTAGGAAGGAGTCATTTGTATTGTGTTTAGCACCCTCATTTATTTTGAAAGGTCAGTTTGCGTGCCTCATCCGAGTCTCTTCTAAAAGCAAATTGCAGACATGACAGGACCCAGAGAAAATAAGTGAGACACCCCCCCCCCCAAGCGCCTTGCAGCGCTAATTCAAAGGGAGGGCCTGTTAATGCCATTTACGCAGACAGAGGGGGCAGTAAAAAGGGAGGCGTACTGCTGGATAGGGGGAGCAGGAAAGAGGGGTTGATGGAAAGGGGAAGAGGTGCTGATGGACAGGGGGGGCAGAAAAAGGAAGGGAGGCATGGATAGGGGGGAAGTAAAACAAAGGGAGAAGGGCTGCTGCTGGATAAGGGGAGCAGTGAAGGGGTGGAGGTGGACACAGGGGAGGTAAAAGGAAAGGAGAATGGACAGGGGGAGCAGGCAAGGGGTGGTGGTGGACAGCCGAGGAAAAAAAAAGACAGAAATACAGAAAGCGGCTAAGGAGAGAGAGAGAGAGAGAAAAAAAAGAAAAGAAATAAAGACAGACACACACACACATATTATAGCACTCATTAATGTAACGGGCTATAAGACTAGTAATTAATATAGGATAGAAAACAGTTAAGCAGAAAACGTAAGGTAGGGGATAGGCGTATGAATGGGCACAGCCACTGACCTTCATAGAACAAAAGACCATAAGCGTTGCCATACTGGGATAGACTGAAGATCCATCAAGCCCAGTGTCCTGTTTCCAGCAGTGGCTAACCCAGGTCCCAAGTACCTGGCAGAAACCCAAAGAGTGGCAACATTCCAGAGCTGAGACTGTGATGTCATAATGCCTCATTCCACCAATGCCTAAGAACCAACCTCATCAATGAGGTCACAATGGCTTCATTATCCTATACTTGGCTCACATAAGAATCAGAGTACGAATGGGCCCAGCCACTGACCCTCAAGCCTTGCATTGAAGAATGCTGGTATAGAAGGACTGAGGTTTAGACAGACACTAAAGAATGACACGGGATGGTTAGAACATAAGACCATAAATGTTTCCAAACTGGGACAGACCGAACATAGTAACAGGGCAGGATTAACCAATAGGCCAAGTAGGCACGTGCCTAGAGCCCGAAATGGTCAGGGGGGCCCGATGAAGGAGGTCATCAACATTGTTTTATCCAAACAGCGATGGGCCCCTCCAGCATCGATCGGCAACGCAGCCCCCTCCCCCCCCCCCAATCGATGGAAAGTAAGATAAGCAAAGCAACGCGGTTAAGAAAGGCAACGGGAACTGTAATTGTGCAAGCGTACTGCTTGCCCAAAGCTTCCCTCTGACGCAGCTTCCTGTTTCCACCTGGGCGCATGGTGGGGTGGGGCAGGGCAGGGAGGCCCAGTGTACTTGTGTGCCTAGGGGCCCTCGACGAATTAATCCTGCCCTGCTTAGTAACATAGTAGATGACGGCAGATAGAGACCCCAATGAGGTCCATCAAGCTCAGTATCCTGTTTCCAACAGTGGCCAACCCAGGTCCCAAGTACCTGGCAGAAACCCAAAGAGTAGCAACATTCCAGAGCTGAGATTGTGATGTCATAAAGCCTCATTCCACCAATGCCTGAGAGCCAACCTCAGGAGTGATGTCACAATGGCTCGACTGTCCTATACTTGGCTCACATAAGATCTGGGACAGACCAAAGGTCCATCAAGCCCAGTATCCTGTTTCCAACAGTGGCCAACCCAGGTCCAAAGTATCTAGCTAGATCCCAAACAGTAAAACCAATTTTATGCTGCCTATCCTAGGAATAAGCAGTGGATTTCCCCAAGCTATTTCAATAGAGAAGTCCATAGACGATTATTTATTTATTTGTTTATATCCTGCCTTTCCCAAAGTCTGTCACAGCGAGGTACATACATGACAACCATCGTAAAACATAAAAATAATATGAAACCTCATAAAAGTCACAAAAGGCTATCAGCGCTACTTCTCTTTTGAGACTACAAAAACATGATCATATGACAGAATGCTATATTGGTTGAAATTGGAATATCAAATTCATTACGGTTGATCTTTACATTCATAATCAGGCGCCGAGGTATTTGATAGATAACATTCTGCCATATGAACCGCAGCGTGTGTCAATGACTCACACTGATTTGTGCATTCCAGCTGTGACCTGGATTGGCCACTGTCAGAACGGGCTACTGGACTTGATGGACCATTGATCTGATCCAGTAAGGCTATTATTTTATGTTCATATATTCTAGGAGCATTGCTCACAAATCTTACATAGTCGCTCACAAAAAATAATTGCAAAATCTGGAAAATCGTTGATTCGTAGAACTTGTCGCTCACACGAAAAAAAAATTGTTTTAGAACTTGTCGCTCAAGTAGGAAAAAAAAAATTGCACTCACCCGGCCAATCGTTAGAGGCAGCATTGACTGAAGCCCATTCAATTGCTATGAGCTTCGGTACGTTTGCCGCAACAGACTCACTACCGCAGCTTTGTAAAAGGGGCCCTTGATTTAGGTGACTTCATAAGGGCCCCAAAAAAAAAACCTCCGCTAAAGGCGAATCTTCCACTCCATGCAGGGCCGGATTTAGATGAAAAGAGGCCCTAGGCTATTCCACTTATGAGGCCCTTTCACCTCCCATTTTTAAGTTTGTAAATTACATGAGAGATAATAAAATACATCATTACTGTGATATATATCAATATGTTAAATGAAACATGTTGTTATTGGCACTAACCTTTATAAAAAATGTGACACGGACAATAAATAAAAAAAGTCGAGAACACTTATTTGGACATTTTTTCTCAGCACCATATATAGTACTTGTAACAATAACTAATCAAACATAACACACAACATTGCCCCTTCCTATGTCCATAGTGCCCCCAGTGCGTCCTTTCTCACCTCACCCCCCCTCCGATGCCCGCCTGCCTCCCATACACCTTCCATTGAACACCCCCCATGCCATCCTGCCTGCCTGCCTTCCATTAAATCCCGCCACCCCCCCCGATGCCAGCCTGCCTGCCTCCCATCCCCCTTCCACTGAAACCCCACCCCACCCCCCCCTCCCCCCGATGCCAGTCTGGGCCGCCCTGTCCTGACAGATCCACGTTTTGCCTCTCTCCCCGCGGGGCTGAGCTTTGCCCAGCTGTTTCCGGACTGACGTCTTTCCCTCCCCGATCCTCCTCCCAGGGCGAGAAAAAGAAAGGGAGAAGCCGAGTCGGCGCCCCGTTGCGGCCGAAGCCGGTTCCAATCCCGAAGCGTAGAATTTCTCCTTATTTTCGGTTCAGTG
Organism: Geotrypetes seraphini; assembly: GCF_902459505.1. Lineage (NCBI taxonomy): Eukaryota > Metazoa > Chordata > Amphibia > Gymnophiona > Dermophiidae > Geotrypetes > Geotrypetes seraphini. The sequence goes on along the minus strand of NC_047090.1, from coordinate 180,190,264 downwards.
TTTTAGTGTGCACTGATTTTAGAATAGTGTAATTTAAATTTTGCTAACAATTTGAATGTAGGCCCCTCTTGATCTTGAGGCCCTAGGCTGAAGCCTAGTTAGCCTTTAGGAAAATCCGGCCCTGACTCCATGCTAACCTTTCTGGGGGTAAAAACTCGGAATGACCTTCCAGAAGCAATCAGAACAGAAACCAGCTACACCTTATTCCGGAAGTAGCTGAAAACTCGTCTCTTTGACAACTGATACTATTAGCATCTCCCCTGTCGTCCTCCCCCTGCCTCTCCTTCTTGTACTCTCCTGTTCCTCCCCCCCCCCCCTTTAAATTCCCTTTCTCTACCTCTCTTTCCTTTTCCCTGAAAGTCACCTAGAGCCTGCCTAGGTATGCGTGGCTCACAAATGGAAGATTAGATTAGATGACTGTTGTCAGCATAGCTATTGCTAGCATTCTTAGTTGGCATTACTAATGTCAGCGAAGGCCTATGGGAAATTCTATCAATCTGACTCTGGATGCAGAATTCTGTGCTTCTGCACAGAATTCACATACATTAAGCATCCAGCCAGACTGGATTGTTTATCAAGAAGATAGGCTGCTTGAATGGGACAAAGAAGCCAGAGACTAATCCCATCTACCATGCCTGCAAGTATCACACCCTCTTTAGCAATTAAATTAACCATTGTTTCAAACTGTTTCCTTTGATTCTACTTCCTGGTGAATCTTCAGTGAGGGAACTGAACCTGGGACCTGGCGTTTGTAAGGGCGCCTCTCAAGTGAACCCACCAACCATATTTTGTGGGGGCCACTAACAAACCTGACAACTGTGTGCTGAGGAATGAATGTACAGTATCTTTTCTCTTGTCCATAGCAACCGTTGCTTGGGAGAAGCGAGTGATTTCTTTTAGACAGAGGAAGCTCTGTGAAATCTGACGGTGAGTGACGATCACAGATGAGAGAGGTGTGAGAGATTTTAAGAGAGCCGAGTTCACTACTGCTCCTACTACTATTTATCATTTCTATAGCGCTGAAAGGTGTACACAGCACTGTACATTTAACATTCAATAGCCGGTCCCTGCTCAGAAGAGCTTACAATCTAATTTGGACAGGCACTACAGGACATCTCAGGGTTGGGGAGTTTCTGGCAGAAGGAATGATACAATGGGTAAAGGTATATGACAGTAAGCGGAAGTTAAGAGTTGAAAGGGGGCTTTTAGCTTGGATTTGACGACTGCTAGAGACGGAGCACGACGTATTGACTCTGGCAACCTGTTCCAGGCATAGGGTGCAGCAAGAAAGAAGGGATGGAGTATGGAGTTGGTGGTGGAGGAGAAGGGTACTGATGAGAGGTACTTACCCGATGAGTGGAGTTCACGAGGGGGAGCATAGGGGGAGATAAGTGAGGAGAGATATTGAGGGGATACAGAGTGAATGCACTTGTAAGTCAATAAGAGGAGTCCGCTAATGAAGTGGCTTGAAGAGAGGGATAATGTGAGTGTGGCAGCTCTCGTAGAACATAAGAATAGACTTACTGGATTAGTCCAATGGTCTACCAAGCCCAGTAGCCCGTTCTCATGGTGTCCAATCCAGGTCACTAGTACCTGGCCAAAAATAAGGAGTAGCAGCATTCCATGCTACCGATCCAGGGCAAGCAGTGGCTTCCCCCGTGTCTTTCTCAATAACAGACTATGGACTTTTCCTCCAGGAACTTGTCCTAACTTTTCTTAAAACCAGCCATGCTATCCACTCTTACCACATGCTCTGGCAACACGCTCCAGAGCTTAACTATTCTCTGAGTGAAAAAATATTTCCTCCTATTAGTTTTAAAAGTATTTACCTGTAACTTCATCGAGTGTCCCCCTAGTCTTTGTAATTTTTGATGGAGTGAAAAATCAATCCACTTGTACCCGTTCTACTCCACTCAACAATTTGTAGACTTCGATCCTATCTCCCCTCAGCCGTCTCTTTTCCAGGCTGAAGAGCCCTAACTATTTTAGTCTTTCCTCATACAAGAGGAGTTCCGTCCCCTTTACCATCTTAGTCGCTCTTCTTTGAACCTTTTCTAGCGCCACTATATCTTTCTTGAGATAAGGAGGCCAGAATTGAACGCAATGCTCTGCATTAGCCAATTAGCATACAGTATGTAGAATGGCACTGGCTGGCAAATGCATTCATGCCTACTCTCTGCCCATGCCAAGCCCCCCAAATGAAAATTAAAAAAAAAAAAAAAAAAATTCAGCAACGAATGGTTTAACTTGCAGGAACAGGGAAGCTGCTGCAAAATGCTTTAAAACGCATTTCTTTGTCATGTGCTATCGGCATATTAAGTGCTGAATGCACTTTAATAAAAAAGGCCCTCATGGGTCTATGTCCACACTTGCTGTTTAGAATGCACAATTTTTATACTCATATAGGTGAATTTTTAAATGTATGCATGTGTTATAAAATTCTCCACCAATAAAATATATTATACTTAAAGAGAAGGATAATATATATTTCATATTAAAAATAAATGCTTATTTGGGGAATGAAGCTACCTGTTTAAAACTATGGTGTCCTTTTATCAAGCTGTGGTAGGGGTTTAATGCGCATAATACCGTGTGTTAAACCGCCTGCCACACTAGCCGCTAACGCCTGCACTGAGTAGGCGTTAGTTTTTTAGCCAGCCGTGGGGGTTAGCTCGTGATGTAATGTCCGACACGCTAACTCCGCTAGCGCGGCTTCATAAAAGGACCCCTTAGCTCTGTATAATATTTAAGAACAGACACTCAAAGCATTTACAGACAAACTAGAATTTTATTTTTACAAAGCAAATTTTATTTATAAGGTAAGGCAAGCAATGGAATAGATTTTAGTTACAATGTAGGGATCTTTGAACAAGGGAAATGTGCTAGAACAGTGTTTTTCAACCTTTTTACAACTATGGACTGGCAGAAATAAAAAATTATTCTGTGGACCGGAATAGGTCCGTGGACCGGCGGTTGAAGAACATTGGGCTAAGTCGTGGGCCAGACCCCACCCATCTCTACCCAATATTCACCCCAGACCCCGCCCCCATAATACACTTCTCCCTCATCATTCGCGGGGGATACGGGCAGAGCCGGACCGCCAATGCCGAAAAAACGCGATTATCCGGCTCTGACCCACCCCCACCTCCCTGCCGCCTTCCCGGCCTTACCTGGTGGTCTAGAGGGCTTTCGGGGCAGGAGCAATCTTCCTACGCTCCTGCCCCGTGCAGATCGCCATCAGGAAATGGCTGTAGGGAGTTCCCAACATAGTCTCGAGAGACTACGGGAACTCCCAGCAGCCATTTTCTCATGGCGATCTGCACGGAGCAGGAGCGTAGGAAGATCGCTCCTGCCCCAAAAGCCCTCTAAACCACCAGGTAAGGCCAGGAAGGCGGCAGGGAGGAAAAAAAGATGGATTTTTTTTTACATTAAGACTGTTTTTTTATTTTCCTGCTCCCCAGAAAAAATAGCGATTATATGAAACCGCGAGTGCAGGAACCGCGAAGTGTAGTACTAATTGCACCTTGCACGTCCCTTGCCTCATCTGGAAGCCTTCCCTCTGATGTTGCAACGTCAGAGAGAAGGCTTCCAGTTCAGGCGCAGGATGCCCATAGGAGCCGATGCCCGTGGCTTTGTGCACTGAATCAGTTAGGAAGAGGGAGCTGGCTCGAAGATAACGCCGCATCGATCGCACCGTGGACCGGGGGTTGAAGAACCCTGTTTTGGGCCTGATGCACGTGCTGGCCCTGTGGACTGGCAGGAAATTTCTGTGGACCGGCACTGGTCCATGGAGCGGTGGTTGAAGAACACTGTGCTACAAGATAAAATATTATTAAATAAGCAGAATGATTCATTTAAGATGGATTAAAAGTAACTCACTCTGACACAGCCCCCTGCCGGAAGAATTCTTCAGTGGCATCCTATGGCATGGTGGATGAGATATCGCAGCAAAGTGATGATCCCAAGAGAGCGAGGGCATAGGTGAATTTCCCTTTCTATGGACTACGGGGGCTAGAAGTCTGGTAGGTAGGAACCTAGGAGCAACGTCCAATTCCATACAGGTGAAGGAAGCCATAAAAGAAAAGAAGGACTCTTTCAAAAAATGGAAATGCATAAAGACAACCGAAGCCTGGAACAAACATAAAGATGATCAGAAGAAATGTCACAAGGCGGTGAGGGATGCAAAACAGGACTATGAGGAAAAAATAGCCCGGGAGGCCAAAAACTTCAAGCCCTTCTTTAGATACGTGAAAGGGAAAAAACCTGCAAAAGAGGCAGTGGGACCCCTGGACGACATGGGAAGAAAAGGGTACATCAAGGAAGATAAACAAATCGCAGACAAACTAAATTCCTTCTTTGCGTCCGTCTTTACGAAGGAGGACACCTCAACAATACCTGAAGCGGAGAAAGTGTTTGCAGGAGAAATAGAAGACAGCCTCACCACAGTTGAAGTGGACTTAGGCCAGATATACTATCAGATCGACAAACTTAAAAGTGACAAATCCCCTGGACCGGATGGAATTCACCTGAGAGTCTTAAAGGAATTGAAGGTTGAAATCGGAGAGTTATTGCAAAAACTTGCAAACCTGACAATCAGAACTGGACAGATACCGGACGACTGGAGGATAGCGAACGTCACGCCAATTTTCAAAAAAGGATCGAGAGGGGAACCGGGCAACTATAGGCCTGTGAGTCTTACGTCGGTCCCCGGCAAGATGGTTGAAGCACTGATCAAGGATAGCATAGTCCGGCACTTGGACGCACACGACTTGATGAAACCCAGTCAACATGGATTCAGGAAAGGGAAATCATGTTTGACAAATTTACTCCAATTTTTTGAGACCGTGAACGAGCAAATTGATAGTGGGAAGCCGGTGGACATAATATACTTGGACTTCCAGAAAGCGTTCGACAAAGTTCCACACGAAAGACTTCTCAGGAAACTACAAAGCCATGGCATAGAGGGAGATATACAAAGATGGATAGGCAAATGGCTGGAAAACCGAAAGCAGAGAGTGGGCATAAATGGGAAGTTCTCCGACTGGGAGAAAGTGACTAGTGGTGTACCCCAGGGTTCGGTACTTGGGCCGATCCTTTTTAATATTTATATCAATGACCTGGAAGAAGGAACATCCAGTGAGATCATCAAGTTTGCAGACGATACAAAACTATGCCGGGCAATCAGATCGCAGGAGGATAGAAAGGAACTCCAGAGCGACTTGTGTCGGTTAGAAACATGGGCGGAGAAATGGCAGATGAAGTTCAATGTGGAGAAATGCAAGGTAATGCATTTAGGCAATAAGAATAAGGAATACGAGTATACAATGTCAGGTGCAACTCTGGGGAAGAGTGAACAAGAAAAGGACCTGGGTGTACTGATAGATAGGACCCTGAAGCCGTCGGCACAATGCGCGGCAGCGGCAAAGAAGGCAAATAGAATGTTGGGCATGATAAAGAAAGGAATCTCGAGTAGATCGGAGAAAGTTATAATGCCGCTTTATAGGGCAATGGTCAGACCACACTTGGAATACTGCGTCCAACATTGGTCTCCCTACCTAAAGAAGGATATAAAACTGCTGGAGAGGGTGCAGAGACGAGCAACAAAACTGGTGAAGGGTATGGAGAAACTAGTATATGAGGATAGACTTATAACACTAGGATTGTTCTCCCTTGAGAAAAGGAGACTGCGTGGGGATATGATCGAGACCTTCAAAATACTGAAAGGAATCGACAAAATAGAGCAGAGAAGATTATTTACATTGTCCAATTTGACATGGACTAGAGGACATGTAATGAAACTAAGGGGGGACAGGTTCAGGACTAATGTCAGGAAGTTCTGCTTCACTCAGAGAGTGGTTGACACCTGGAATGCCCTCCCAGAGGAGATTATTGCGGAATCGACCGTCCTAGGCTTCAAGAGCAAACTAGATGCATATCTCCTTGAGAGAGGCATATAAAGATATGGTGGACTATAAATTACGCCAGGTGTACACCTGGCAGGGCCTCCGCGTGTGCGGATCGCCGGACTTGATGGACTGAAGGTCTGATCCGGAGATGGCAGTTCTTATGTTCTTATGTTCCAAATCAGGATTTCAATTCGATTTTTTCCTGAGATCATCCTGTTTGCTTTTTGACTGGGCAGGGCCTATCCCTGCTCATGCTCGATGCAATAAAGTTGCACATATGCATTTATTCATGTATTGGTCACACATTGGCCCTTTTACCAAATTACAATAAAGATAGACTTAGCATGTCACTGGTCATTTGGGCGTTATAAGCATATATCGTCTTGCTTGTACTAGATTGAGGGATGCTTGGGTCTGAGATTTGAATATTGAATTTTCTGATGAAGTAATATTGAATGCTATTAAAAAGTTACCTTTGTATAGTAAATATGCTATTTTTGGGGAACAGCACTACAAATTGACTCTTCGTTTGTATATTTCTCCTCGGAGAGTTTTTTTGGCGGGGCTCTGCCCGACTGCAGACTGTCGACGTTGTGGTGCCCCGGATGCTGGTCTTGGCCACATGTTTTGGTCTTGTCCATCCATCCAGATCTTTTGGAACGCTGTTTTTCATTTTGTAGAGGACACCTGGAACATTAAAGTTCGTAGATCAGCTTTGGTGTTATTCGGAGTCTCCTTGGCACTTCCTTCCCCGTCTCCCCGGGGCCTCCACATTCCTGCGTTGGACGGCAGTGATTGCTATCAAATGTATTTTGCTGAAGTGGATGGAAGCGGAGGATCCTGACTATTCCCTTTGGCGTTGTCGAATGATTACATTGCTTTCCTGGGAATGGAGAGGAGTCCGAGACATTTCTTCCTTGCCTGGACGTGCCTTTCAGCGAATTTGGGAGCCATTTTGGAATACCTTGTCCCCGGTGGCTCGTAGCTGCCTTTTGAATTGCTAGCCCCCTTTTTTATGTATTTATTTATTACTAGTGTTTTTTTGTTTGTTTTGCATCAGTGAGAGTGGGTGGGGGGAGGATTGGGTTGTGGGTTGGGTTGGTGGGGTGGGTTTGTTGGTTTATGGTGTGAAATTTTGAGCTGCTGTGTTGCTCTTTGTTCTTGTTTCCAATGGTTGTTTTTCTTGAAGCTCAATAAAATATATTTGACGATAAGCATATATCGTATTTCTGCCGACTCTGCCCCTGGGAAGTCTATGCGTAACTGCATGCATTTGTGCTGTCTTGACAGCTCGTGGCCAAGCAGTTCCATAAGAGTCCTTTTCCTCATGTGAAACATATTTTACAAGTGAGAAATGGTTCATAAAATTGCTCCCCCCCCCACCCCCCCCCCCCTTTTGCCCTTAACCCGGCATTTTCTTTTAAGAGATCTGCAGGCCAACCTGTAGATTAAATTTCCTCTCTGACGGTGACGGAACTATATGTTTGGAAACGCAGCAGTCACGAGAACCACTTCCTATTCAGTGCGGTTCCAGGTTTTCCTTGAAAGATAATGCGGCTGTAATTAAAATTCTTTCATTTATTCATTGCGAGTATAATCAGTGTAATGCATCATTGATTAGCATAACTTCTGGTTACTGTGAAACAGCCACCGAGGGATATTTATTTTTTATTATTTCTTGCAAAAAGTCTGCAAGCCGTCAAAGCTGGCCCTGCAGGGCTCACAATCCGAGTGTGTGCCTGAACCGATGGAGGGTTCAATGACTTGCCCAAGATTACAAGGAGCTGCAATGGGTTTGAACTGGGCTCCCCGGCTTCTTGGCCCACTGCTCTGACCAGTAGGAAAACTCTTTAAATATTAGGAGACATTTGGGGGGGAAAAGAGGGGTCGAGTTTTCTTCTGGATCCTCTGATTCCTCACTGAACTCTATACAGTATAAATAAAATGTATTTATCCAAATCCCCAACTGCTCCTTCTTATAGACCAGATGTTTGAGATGAGGGGGGAAAAGTTTAATACATCTGGCTCTATGAAAGCTTTTGAAGATCTGTATATTGCAGAGTTCTAGGAGCTAGATCTGTTCCAGAGAAATGCAGATTCTTTACAAGTTCTGACGTGTCATGTTTTATTGGACCAACAGAAGAATTGTCCAGGGGTGTTGCAGTAGAAAATGATACTGGGACAAAATTTTCCCCGTCCCCACAGAAACTCATTTTCCCGTCACTACCCCATCCCTGCACGCTCTATCCTCATCTGCACAAGCCTCAAACACTTAAAATCCTAAGTAGCAACATTCTAGAGCTCAGATTGTGATGATGTCATAATGCCTCATTCCACCAATGCGTAAGCTCCGTCCTCATCTGCACAAGCCTCAAACACTTTACAATCATAAGTAGCAACATTCTAGAGCTCAGATTGTGATGTCATAATGCCTCATTCCACCAATGCCTAAGCTCCGCCCTCATCTGCACAAGCCTCAAACCCTTTAAAATCATAAGTAGCAACATTCTAGAGCTCAGATTGTGATGTCATAATGCCTCATTCCACCAATGCCTAAGCTCCGTCCTCATCTGTACAAGTCTCAAACACTTTAAAATCATAAGTAGCAACATTCTAGAGCTCAGATTGTGATGATGTCATAATGCCTCATTCCACCAATGCCTAAGCTCCGTCCTCATCTGCACAAGTCTCAAACACTTTAAAATCCTAAGTAGCAACATTCTAGAGCTCAGATTGTGATGTCATAATGCCTCATTCCACCAATGCGTAAGCTCCGTCCTCATCTGCACAAGCCTCAAACACTTTACAATCATAAGTAGCAACATTCTAGAGCTCAGATTGTGATGTCATAATGCCTCATTCCACCAATGCCTAAGCTCCGCCCTCATCTGCACAAGCCTCAAACACTTGAAAATCATAAGTAGCAACATTCTAGAGCTCAGATTGTGATGTCATAATGCCTCATTCCACCAATGCGTAAGCTCCGTCCTCATCTGCACAAGCCTCAAACACTTTACAATCATAAGTAGCAACATTCTAGAGCTCAGATTGTGATGTCATAATGCCTCATTCCACCAATGCCTAAGCTCCGCCCTCATCTGCACAAGCCTCAAACACTTGAAAATCATAAGTAGCAACATTCTAGAGCTCAGATTGTGATGTCATAATGCCTCATTCCACTAATGCCTAAGCTCCGTCCTCATCTGCACAAGTCTCAAACACTTTAAAATCATAAGTAGCAACATTCTAGAGCTCAGATTGTGATGTCATAATGCCTCATTCCACCAATGCCTAAGCTCCGTCCTCATCTGCACAAGTCTCAAACACTTTAAAATCATAAGTAGCAACATTCTAGAGCTCAGATTGTGTTGTTGTGTAGTTAAGGCAGAGCTTACAAAAATGGGGCAGGGACAGCGACAAAACTCACAGGGGCAGGATGGGGAAATTGAGTTTCTGTGGGGCCGGGGAAAAATTTGGCCCTGTTCACGAGTGGTATAAATAACTAAAATTACAGAACATATAACACACCACTCATTCAGGAAGTGCATCCAGCAACTTTCAGCCAGTTTTACCGGCGTTCTTCTAAAGGCCTCCGAGTTGGAGCCTACGCACAGTTGCACTATCACAAACTGAAGTGATCAGCGTAGTGTTGTTCCTCCTTGCTCCAATCATTGGCCGAAGGACCTGATGTTGTTACTCATTTATTTCATTTTTCCACTTTTCTTAATATAAATTAAGATTTTCTAATTTCTCAATTTTTTTGTATATATATATATATATATATACCGTATTTGCCGGCGTATAAGACGACTGGGCGCATAAGACGACCCCCCAACTTTTACAGTTAAAATATAGAGTTTGTTATATACTCGCCGTATAAGACGACCCCTTCTTCCGATTCGCGACCCCCCCCCCCAAGCCGGCAAAAACAGCTTTGCACCGCAGGCCCAGCCGCCCAAGACGAGTCGGAGGCCCCTACCCGCCGCATCCTGCACGTGGGCAGACTCAGCACAAACGCTGCTGATGGCCCCAATCGACACGCTGACCTCCCCGCGCACGCTGACCATCTCCTCTCTGCCTGCACTTTCCCCGCGGCCCTCTTCGGCGACTCAGCAGGGGCAGCGATCAAGACAGGCTGCAAACGTCGGGACCTTCCCTCTCTGAGTCCCGCCTATTTTGTTTCAACTTCCTGTTTCCTCATAGGCGAGACTCACAGAGGGAATGACCGCCTGTCTTGATCGCCCGAGGCTGGGAGGAACAGAAGATTTCTGCAAACACCATCGGGGCAGAAAATTTAACGGGTCCATCTCGCCGGTCCTGTGCGGACCGGCAGGAATTTTCTGCGGACCGGCGGTTGAAGAACTGTGATGTAAACAGTACCCGGCGTATAAGACGACCCCCGACTTTGGGGAGGATTTTAAGGTACTGAAAAGTCGTCTTATACGCCGGCAAATACGGTACATATATATATTTTGTTCATCAATATTTTCTCCACTCAGTCTTTACCCCAGTGTCCACCTTGTTTGTAATTTCAATCATTTGTTAGCACGCACTTATCCAACACGTTGAAAAAATTGACAAAAAAGCTACTTATCTTAAGCAGTGCAAGCCAACAAATGATTGAAATTACAAACAAGGTGGACACTGGTGTAAAGACTGAGTGAAGAAAATAGTGATGAACAAAATATATATATATACAAAAAATTTGAGAAATTTGAAAATCTTAATTTATATAAAGAAAAGTGGAAAAATGAAATAAATGAGTAACAACATCAGGTCCTTCAGCCAATGATTGGAGCAAGGGTGGCCTCAGTCTATGCCCAGGTACTATATGGGAAACTGCTCACATAACAAAATCTGCAAATACTTTTTCATCAGTGACGCAGCCCACTCCCAAGTTTGGCAAATAATCGGGTCAAGCAGAGAAATGAAATATGGAAGAAGCTGTATTCAAATGGAATTTACACAGTCTTTTATTCTGCTCCTCCACCTTTCACCTTGTTAATTTATTTCTGTATTCTCACCATAACCTCTCCTCACTATAATCTTGTGCTTTTTCCTGTCTTGTTTCCGTAGTGTCCAGCTTTTGCATCCATAACTGACCACTGAGAAAACGAGCGTGTGAACAAGTTTGATCGTCATTTGGAGTGTTACCTCCTTGCTTTTGAACACTTTGTCAAGAGCCTTCATTGAAGAGCGACCAAGTGCAATTCTGCGGAGTATTTCCTCCCTGCTAGAAACTTCTGTGTTTACAAAAGAGCCCAGGAGATTGAAATCCTTTAGAACTTCTAGTCTATCGCCTTCAAGCTCAAAATCTTCATCATTTTCCGTGTTCATGATCTTCGTCTTGTTTATGTTCAGTTCTAATCTCAAGTTATAACTTTCGGCCTTGACTTTTCTCATTAGATACAGCACATCTTCTTTGCTGCTGGTGATGAGCGTTTTATCATCTGCACGGCGCAGGTTGTTTATATTTCGGCCACCAACTTTGAAACCGGCACTCTCGTCTTTCAAATTTGCCTTTCCGAAGATGGTTTCACCGTACAAGTTGAGCAGGTGAGGTGACAAGATGCATCCTTGCCTGACACCACGTTTTATTGGAAACTAATCAATGTTGCCATATTCAGTTCTCACTGCAGCTTCTTGATTTTCCTATAGGCTCATTATCCGCTGAGTTATGTGTTTGGGTATTCCCATTTCCACTAGAGTTCTCCATAGTTTTTTCTATTTTGATCCACACAGTCAAAAGCTTTGCTGTAGTCGATGAAGCAAAGGTATAGGGGGTTTTGGTATTTTTTGCTCTTCTCCAATATCCATCTAATTGGCAATAATGTCTCTTGTTCCTCAAACTTTTCTGAAACCAGTCTGAACTTTGGGTAGTTCTTGCTCAATGTATGGTTGGAGCCTTTGTTGTATTATTTTCTGCAATATTTTGCTGGCGTGTGGATTTAATGCAATTGTTCTGTTGTTTCAGTCCTTGGCGTCACCTTTCTTCGGTATAGGTATGAACAGTGATCTCCAATTGGTTGGCCATGGTTTTTCCTTCCAAATTTGTTGACACAGTCGAGTGAGGGCCATGATAGCACCTTCTGAGCCTTTTATTAATTCAATTGGAATACCATCGATACCAGGTGACTTGTTTTTTGATAGAGCTTTAATTGCTGCTATGACTTCTTCTTTTAAAATATCTGGTTCTTCTTCGGCTTCAGTTTTCAGTTCAATTTCTCCAATGTTATCCTCATTGCCTTGTATACATTTGAGCTTTGGAGCTGGAGAAGGATTTTAGGCGAGCTGTGGACCGCCAGAAGAACTAACACATCGATTCTGGAAGAGATCAAACCGGCTATGTCACTCGAAGCCCAAATGATGAAGTTACGACTGTCTTACTTTGGTCACACCATCAGAAGAGAGAGATCACTGGAGAAGGACATCATGTTTGGGAAGATCGAAGGAACCAGGCGAAGAGGGTGACCTGCAATCAGATAGCTGGACACGGTGAAAACAACCATTGGGATGATATTGGAGGATCTTTCCAAATGAGCAAAAAAAACGATTTCTTTTTAGATCCACAATTCATCAAGTCATTAGGACTCGAACACAAGTCGATGGGACCTAACAGCAACAACAAATCTTGTGCTTAGTCTACAAACTTATATACGCAGGTGATAGAATAGCATGCAACCATTGAATGGACCATTCACATCTTTATCTGCTGTCATATACTATGTTACTATGTATAAACTTCTCCTTTCTAAAAATTGCAGGGTGAAAGTAAAGTCAACTGTCAGTGCTCTTGTGGAGCCACTAGGGGACACTGTGGGATCTCAATATAGCAGGAGACTAGGAACTCTACATTTGTTTTCACATTTATAGTAAGATTTATTATGCTTTGAGAAGAGCCATATTAAGGCTTATGTAAACTTTTCCTAGGACCCAAAAGAATGGGAGAGGAGGGGGGGCTGTCAGATGTGCACAGGAGTTAGGAGGCTAGGATTGCCAATTGTCTGAATTTTTTCAGGATTCTAAACAAAAATTGAAAACTACCTGTTTCAAAACCAGGAGGATGGTAAGTGGGTGGATATTATTCAGAGTTTGGCTCACTACAGCTCTCCAATGCTTCCCCCTTCCAGTGCAGAGGCTGTAAGGAAAACTTCTACCGTGTTTCCCCGAAAATAAGGCCTATCCCGAAAATAAGCCCTAGCATGATTTTTAAAGATGCACCTAATGTAAGCCCTATCCCCAAAATAAGCCCTAGTTAAGGATTTTGGGCCAGTTTCGGCACTGAAGCTGAAATCGAAACTGAAATTTGGTTGGCCTCCACAGAGAAAACCAGTGACCGCTGCAGGCTCAGTATGAAAGGTAAATGTAGAGGCCACAGCAACACTAGTACATGTTATTGGAAGCTGTGAAATTTCTGGGGAGATCTTAGATGCTCGTCTTAACAAGACGGAAGAGTGCCAATGACACCTTAGCCTTGTGGATGCCCTCGAGCTTCTTCTGCTCTTATCTGCTATATTTTCCTAGGAAGGCAATTTTCAGAGTTTCCCAGTGGTAAAATGTGAGAGCCCTGAGAGTAGCTAAAATTCCACTCGCTGCTTAACAAATCAGACCTTTTGTTTTAACCAGGGCAGGATTAACTCTTTGTTGGGCACTAGGCAAATAGGTTTGTTGGGGCCCCTCATTGTAATTTAAATATATTTTAAAGCTCCCACAAATGGAGCCTTAAATGATTCTGACTACAGAGGAAAACTGGCAGAAGAGGAAACGGCAGATAAGAGGCCCTGCTCGCTGGCTCCCCCTGCTGACTAGAAGGCAGTACACAGGGAGTGAGGAAGAATAGATAGACCTCTATGGTGAACAATGGCTCTGCACCCTACCGATTCTCTTCTCTGTGGCAGCAGCTAATGTACTAGGGTAAAACTCTGCCTCGACTTACACATTTCAGAGGGCCTCTCCTAAATATTTGGGCCCTAGGCCCATGCCTAGTTTGCCTATGCTTTAATCCTGCCCTGGTTTTAACCCAAGCATTGTATAATCAGTGGCACAGCGAGGATGAGAGGCACCTGGGTCGGTGGCCCCACCCCCACCCACTCCTTCCCTGCTCCCTCCAGCTGTGCGCACCCCCTTCCCTTCCCCTGTACTTCTAGCTGTTTGCCGCGAGCGACAAGAACTTTAACGTACTCCTCGCAACCCCGTTTGCCCTCCCTCTGACGTCACTTCTTAAGTGTGGCATCCAGAAATGACATCAGCAGGAGAGACGTTGTGGTCGTAAGGAGCACACTGAAGCTCTTGCTCACAGCAGTGAACAATTAGAAGTAGGCAGGGCCGGATTAAAGGATAGGCCCATGAGGCACGTGCCTAGGGCCCGGAATTGTCAGGGGGACCCTAGGGCCGGCATGAGGGGGGAGCAAACAGGGCAGCTGCCCTGGGCCCAACAGATCCAGGGGGCCGCGCAGTACGAAATTCTTGATTGAACTCCTACATTGTCCTTTTCAGAGGGGCCCCGACACGGCAGCTGTTCTCACAAGCTGCCAACGGCTGCCCCGAAGTTTTCCCGGCTCCCGTAAAAATGCTACCCCTCTGTCGGAAGCCTTGTCTCTGCCGTTGTGACGTCAGAGAGGTCACCGACGCTGGTACGGCTCCCGAGAGAAGCCGCCGCCGCAGCCCCAAACAGAAAAACAACATCTCCATGGGAGCCAGCCCCCGGAGAAGCCCCGGACACAGGGCCGCATGCAAGAGGAGCCACCAGCACGAAAAACCCCAGCAAGGGAGCCAGCGAGACCGCGAGTGTGGGGCCGTTGCAAACAGCTGACTTCTTCGGCTTCCCCTATTATCTCCACCGCCGTAGTCTCTTTTTTTAATCTGGGGAAACCGCCGTGCAGAAAATTCCATTGCTGGAGAGCAGGGAGTGCCGGGTTTTAAAATTTCTCTGCCGCGCATGGGGCCATAGAAAGCGCACATGCGCACTCTTGCCAGCCATGGACCTACGGATCATGGAAGCATGCCGATAAGAGTGCGCATGCACCGCTTAGGGTTTTATTATAAGAGATAATATTACTGCTTTACAATATATTTGAACACTTTTATATACGTATGGGAAGGGTTCAGAGTAGAGAATGACACGGTGACGGTTTACCCGCGGCCACCGCATTTAAGCCGCGGGTCACCGCCGAAAACGGGGAAGAAAACTAGCAGTCGCTGCGGTGACGGGGACAAGGCCATTCACCGACCGCGGAAACGGTGAACAGGTTTGTCCCCGCGGGCCAATGTACCCCCTTCTAGGAACCGCTACTACGGCTGCAAGTCTCCCCTCCCCCCAGCGATCACGGCAGGAGGGCACCCAACCCCTCCTGTAGACCCCCCCAATGGCCCTCCCGACAATCGCAGCAGAAGGGTACCCAACCCCTCCTGCCGGTCCTCCCAATGGCCTCCCCTAAGATCGCCGGCAGGAGGGTACCCAACCCCTCCTGCTGGACCCCCCCCCCAACGAACCCTCCCACCCCGGAACCCCCTTAGTCTTACTTTCCAAGTTGGACCGGACAGCTCCTCGCTCGTCTGACCAGCAGGCCTGCCTCCGTCCAAATGAGGCGGGCCCGCCCCTCCCCTCCCCTTCCTAACCCACAGGATCCTAGGGCCTGATTGGCCCAAGCACCTAAGGCCCCTCCTATAGCGGGAGTGGCTTTAGGTGCCTAGACCAATCAGGCCCTAGGATCCTGTGGGTTGGGCAGGGTAGGGGCGGGCCCGCCTCATTTGGACGGAGGCAAGCCTGCTGGCCATACGTGTGAGGAGCCGTCCGGTCCAACTTGGAAAGTAAGACTAAGGGGGTTCCGGGGTGGGAGGGTTCGTTGGGGGGGGGGTCCAGCAGGAGGGGTTGGGTACCCTCCTGCCGGCGATCTTAGGGGAGGCCATTGGGAGGACCGGCAGGAGGGGTTGGGTACCCTTCTGCTGCGATTGTCGGGAGGGCCGTTGGGGGGGTCTACAGGAGGGGTTGGGTGCCCTCCTGCCGTGATCGCTGGGGGGAGGGGAGACTTGCAGCCATTTAAAGTACATGTCGTGTTTGTTTTTGCATTGCTAGCCCCAGGGGTGGTGGAAGATTAGTGATTGAAAAACTGTATGAAAAATAACTATTTTAAATTTAGTGATCAAAATGTGTCAGTTTTGAGAATTTATATTAATTAATTTTTTCTCTGCGTGTTTTGTTTTTGTATAGTTATTAACTAATATTTAACTAAGTTTTAAAGTTTTAAAGTTTTAAAGAATGTTTCCTTTATACGTAAATAAAGAAAAGTGAATGGGATTGCAGTGGCGGTGACGGGGCGGTGAATGGGGTGGCAGTGGCGGTGACGGGGCGGTGAAGAGGATGGTGAGACGGGGACGGGGCGGTGACGGGGATGGTGAGACGGGGACGGGGCGGTGACGGGGATGGTGAGACGGGGACGGGGCGGTGACGGGGACCAATTTTTTCACCGTGTCATTCTCTAGTTCAGAGTTAAAGTACTGGGTAAGTAGGTGGGAAGGGATGGAAGGGGGGGATTTGTTCAGAGATGTTTGGGGGTGGCATAGAAGAAAAACTGCACACTGGTATGCTAATCTTTGTTTGTTTTGAATTTTAAAAAAAAGAAAAGAAATACAAGTGGAAATAAAGAAGTAAATAAGAAAACAAATAAATGGGGTGGGGCAGGGGCGGGACAAGACTGGGGGGGGGGGCAGTGTACTTGTGTGCCTAGGGGCCCTCAAAGAATTAATCCTGCCCTGGAGGTACGGGCAAAGGGGAGAGTGGGAAGAGGTGAGGGCAGAGAGGAGGAGGGCTGCCAGACTACCCCCCTCCCACCCCTTATTAGGGCATTGTGTACAATGTTACTGATGTTTTGACAGTACTTTGGTACTAGTTCTGGGGTATAAAAGGAGGAAGAGGAAGGGATTTGGGATTTTTGCCCGTCAAAAGGCAGGGGAGGCAGGACACACAGCTCCTGATTGGTGGAGCCCAACTTTACTACAGGAAGAGGCAGTCGGAGAAGACCGCAAATGAGCGAGTCCGAGATTTGCGAACCGCGAATTCACGGGGGAACACCGTAGCTTGTACCATTTTTCAGTTGTAGCTCACAGCAAGTTACATTCAGCTACAGTACAATTCCCTGTCCTTTAGAGAGCTGGCAGTCTACACTGGCATCCAAGACCATGGAAGTCACTTGTCTGAGAACACAAGGAGTGGCAGTGGGATTTGAACTGGTTCCCCTAGTATAAACCACTGCCAGGAAATATCAAACAGAGCTGATGCCAGAACTTCACTCTTTTTTATTTCTACATGCCATCACTTTATCAATTACACAGGCCAAAAAACAATAACAAAAAATTTTTTCTTGCTGCCTTGAGGGTTTGTTTTTTTTAAACGTGTTCCTGGGGTTATTTGGGGCACATTGCATTGGATAGACCGCATCAGCTCTAGTTTCTTAGATATGGTGGCTATACAAAGCGTCTTTGCTTTTTATTTCTTTGGGATAGCAGAGCCAAACATGAGCATTGGGCAAAAATAGATTGGCCTCCGGGGGAATATATGAAGGTTGCAGGACAAAATGTAACCAATGAACCTTTGGTAGCACGAGATAGAATCCTACTGCCACCACCACATATAAAGCTAGGCCTGATGAAACAATTTCTAAAGGCTTTGCATAAAGATGGTTCGTGTATTGAATCCATAGCACATATGTTACCTGACTTACCACGGAGAAACTGGAGGCAGGAATTTTCGATGGTCTACAGGTCAGACAGCTTATGAAAGACCCATCAGTGAATGAAATCGAATCATGTGCCTGGTCTTCATTTGTCCTTGTTGTGAAAAACTTTCTTGGCAACAAGGAGGCAGACAACCACACACAATTAGTAGAGGATATGCTCTTTCATTTCAACAGGCTTGGCTGTAACATGAGAGTTAAGGTCCATTATCTGCACAGTCACTTAGATCGCTTTCCAGAGAACCTTGGTGACATAAAAACAATGGAAGCCAGACACCAAGGAAAATGGGATGCACACGTGATGGGGCGTCTAAATGGCAGATGAAATTTAATGTGGACAAATGCAAAGTGATGCATATTGGGAAGAATAACCTGAATCACAGTTACCGGATGCTAGGGTCCACCTTGGGAATTAGCGCCCATGAAAAGGATCTAGGTATCATCGTAGACAATACGATGAAACCTTCTGCCCAATGTGTGGCGGCAGCCAAAAAAGCAAACAGGATGCTAGGAATTATTTTAAAAAGGGATGGTTAACAAGACTAAGAATGTTATAATGCCCCCGTATCGCTCCATGGTGCGACCTCATCTGGAGTATTACGTTCAATTCTGGTCTCCTTATCTCAAGAAAGATATGGTGGTGCTAGAAAAGGTTCAAAGAAGAGCGACCAAGATGGTAAAGGGGATGGAACTCTTCTTGTATGAGGAAAGACTAAAATAGTTAGGGCTCTTCAGCTTGGAAAAGAGACGAATGAGGGGAGATAGGATTGAAGTCTACAAAATCCTGAGTGGAGTAGAACGGGTACAAGTGGATCGAATTTTCACTCCATCAAAAATTACAAAGACTAGGGGACACTCGATGAAGTTACAGGGAAATACTTTTAAAACCAATAGGAGGAAATATTTTTTCACTCAGAGAATAGTTAAGCTCTGGAGCGCATTGCCAGAGGTTGTGTTAAGAATGGATAGCATAACTGGTTTTAAGAAAGGTTTGGACAAGTTCCTGGAGGAAAAGTCCATAGTCTGTTATTGAGAAAGACTCGGGGGAAGCCACTGCTTGCCCTGGATTAGTAGCATGGAATGTTGCTACTCCTTGGGTACTAGTGACCTGGTTGGCCACCATGAGAATGGGCTACTGGGCTTGATGAATCATTGGTCTGACCCAGTAAGGCTATTCTTATTGTTGGAATCTTAGGCAGGATTGTCCTGGCAGATCCCACTCTCAGAAGTCTTACAAAAGGAGTGTCATGTGTGTCGAATGGCTGAAAAGTTTGTATCATAAATGTGTGTTTTTGCTATGAAATAAGTAGATTTTTATGTTGTACTTTTTTCATTTTTAATATGTTACCTTCATGCTTAAACGGTATTAATTTAAGCACTACTGATTTTTTAATGGGCATGAAGAGTGGTATATGGCACATGTTCTGTATCTAAAAACTTGAGCTGAGAGGAGAAAACTGGTGCCATTTTTTGGAATCAGCAGGATAAATATACCCAGAAACAGGTCTAACATTTGAGGCACCAAAGTGAGTGTTGGCCAGTGTTATCAACCAATTAGTTTCTAATCCGGTCTATTACCTCTGGGAAGGAAGGGTAAAACACAGACCTCACGGACCTTACGGATCTCACGGATCTAAAACCGCATGTCCTTAAAAATATTGTCGTTTATTGACAGGTCTGCCTTATTCCACCACTTTTCCTGAACGCTCAGCTCTGGCCCCTGGCTCAGCCTTCCTTAATGACTAAGAAGGAGCACCTTGGCTTTTGCTAATTAGGCCGATCGCTCCTTCCTTTGGATCTCTCGCTCCTCGCCGATTCCGAGAGCCCCTGCGATATGACACTGGATGGCAAATAGCTGGTTTTTTTGGAGGGGTTTTTTAAATGTGTGCAAAGGTCTGCAGTGCTTCTGACCTCGCGAACCTCATGGATCTTAACTGCACATCCTTAAAAATCTGAGGTCCGTGCCACTTTTAGTCTCAGCACAGGTTATGGCTCTGACAGACCTCTGCCACTTTTAGTCTCAGCTTAGGGAGGGAAAAGCATTAGGATCCGTCAGAGCTAAATTGTCATAGAAGTCTGTCAGAGCCATAACCTATGCTGAGACTAAAAGTGGCACGGACCTCAGATTTTTAAGGGCGTGCGGTTTTAGATCCGCAAGGTCCGTGAGGTCTGCGTTTTACCCCTTCCCCCCTCTGGGACAGCCTGAGGGCCTTTAATTAATTTGCGAGATTTCAATCCATTACACAAGACTTAGATTCTGCTCTCCTCTAGTCCAATAATATGAGACCCGCGTCATTCCCCCAATCAAAAAGAATTGATCAGATTTCTCTAGCATGATGTCCCTTTGGCAAAACTGAGCCACCTTAGATCCCGGATTCAAAGGATTTCACTCTTTTTTTTCATAGAGTGTCCATTGATTTAAATGCCACTGAAATGAGGCTAACCCAGCCTGTAATTTCACGCCTCCTTCTTACTTTAACTCTGAGGTAGAAGATGATATTTTCCTTCTTAGAGGACCCTCGGCCACAAGAGGACACCCGCTGAAAATAAAGGGCGGGAAGTTTCATGGCAACACCAGGAAGTACTTCTTCACCGAAAGAGTGGTTGACAGCTGGAATAAGCTCCCAGTACAGGTGATCGAGGCCAGCAGCGTGCCAGATTTTAAGAACAGATGGGATGCTCATGTTGGATCTCTACGAGGGAAAAGGTCATCAGAGGGCGATTAACTAGGGGGGTGGGTCAATGGAGTGGGCAGACTCGATGGGCCTTGGCCCTATTCTGCCGTCACTTTCTATGTTTCTATGTTTCTATGAGGAAGACTGACAACTTCTGCCCTGTCTCAGACGATTGAGTGTCACTTTCCGCCTTCGGGTTGGCTGTGGCAAGCACCGGATTTCTTACATATCTGCAGCTTCCACGCTGCTTTCACCAGACACACAACATTAATCATCAGATTCCCTGCTCAAAAAACATTTTCATTAATGATGTCCAGCTGACACCTCCTGACAAGCTATTTACTATAACACTGAAACCTTTTCTATGTAGCACCAGCGGGACTGCTGCATGACCTTCTGGCGCCCCCAAACGGCATCATTTAAAGTTTCTAGAGGATCCTTAACGGCTCACACTAGTTTGCCTTTGAGAAGCTAATGAGAAAGCCCCAGCTGAGCTGTTACATCACATTAATAATTATTCACGGATAAACACAGTGTGGGTAACCACAGGTGTGTAGCAGAAGAAATTATTAACAGTTCCTGTAAATAGTGCATAGCCTGCTGGATAGGAAACTGGATATGAATAAGGTATAACAGACTTTATATACAATGTATGCAAAATAGCATAATTCTTTTTTTTACTTATTTGTTCCATGGCTGCACTGGGAGACTTTAAGAACATAAAAACATAAGAATTGCCATACTGGGACAAAGCAAAGATCCATCAAGCCCAGTATCCTGACAGTAGCCAATCCAAGTCCCAAATACCTGGCAGAATCCCAAAGTACAGCAAAATTCCAGAGCTGAGATTGTGATGTCATAATGTCTCATTCCACCAATGCCTGAGAGCCAACCTCATCATTGATGTCACAATGGCTTGATTGGCCTATACTTGGCTCACATAAGAACATAAGAGCTGCCATTCTGGGATAGACCAAAGGTCCATCAAATCCAGTATCCTGTTTTCCAGCAGTAGCCAACCCAGATCCCAAGCACCTAACGATCCCAAGTAATAAAACAGATTTTCTGCTACTTATCTTAGGAATAAGCAGTGGATATCCCCAAGCCATCTCGATAATGGCCCTTGGACTTCTCTTTTAGGAAATTATCCAAACCTTTTTTAAACCTTGCTAAGCTAACTGATTTCACCACATTCTCCAGCAATGAATTCAAGAGTTTAATTACAAGCTGTATGAAGAAATATTTTCTCCAGTTTGTTTTAAATCTGCTACACTTCCCCCTCCCCATTCGTGGTTTCTGCACTCACTATTTCACATAATCGCGATTTTTTTCGGGGGGGGGAGGGGAATTTAAAAAAAACATATTTTTTACCTCCCTGCTGCCTTCCCGGCCTTACCTGGTGGTCTAGCGGGCTTTCGGGGCAGGAGCGATCTTCCTACGCTCCTGCCCCGTGCAGATTGCCATGAGGAAATGGCTGTAGGGAGGTCCGAAAACCCTCTAGACAACCAGGTAAGGCCGGGGAGGTGGGGGTGGGTCAGAGCTGGATAATTGCGGTTTTTTGCCATTCGCGGTCCGGCTCTGCCCGTATCCCCCGCGAATAACAAGGGAGAAGTGTACTTCATCGCATGCCCTCTAATCCTAGTATTTTTGGAAAGAGTGAACAAGTCTGCAAACCAAATGGAGCAAGCTTCATCCAAAGCAAGGCAAATCATAGGTTGCATACATAAACCTGAAGTCATTATGCCACTGTATAGATCCATGGTGAGACCGCACCTGGAGTACTGTGTGCAATTCTGGAGGCCGCATTACCGCAAGGATGTGCTGAGACTGGAATCGGTCCAGAGAATGGCCACCAGGATGGTCTCGGGACTCAAGGAGCTCCCATACGAGGAGCGGTTAGGGAAGTTGCAGCTCTACTCACTCGAGGAACGTAGAGAGAGGGGAGATATGATCGAGACATTCAAGTATCTCACGGGCCACATCGAGGTGGAGGAAGATATCTTCTTTTTCAAGGGTCCCGCGGCAACAAGGGGGCATCAGAGGAAAATCAGGGGCAGGAAACTGCACGGTGACACTAGGAAGTTCTTCTTCACCGAAAGGGTGGTTGATCGCTGGAATAGTCTTCCACTTCAGGTTATTGAGGCCAGCAGCGTGCCAGATTTTAAGGCCAGATGGGACAGACATGTGGGATCTATCCGCAAAGATAGATAGGGAGGGTCATTGGAGTGGGCAGACTTGATGGGCCGTGGCCCTTATCTGCCGTCTACTTCTATGTTTCTATGTTTCTATGTTTACCCTTTCCACTCCACTCAGTATTTTAAAGACCTCTATCATATCCCCCTGAGCCATCTCTTCTCCAAGCTGAAGAGCCCCAGCCACTTTAGCTTTTCCTCATAGCGAGGTAGTCCCATTACTTTTATCATTTTCATCGCACTTCTCTGTACCTTTTCTAATTCCGCTATGTTTTTTGAGATACGGCGACCAGAACTGCACACAGCTGCACTTGTACCCTAGAGCGATACAAGGGCATTCTAACATTTTCGTCTTTGTTTTCCATTCCTTTCCTGAACATTCCTAACGTTCTATCTGCTTTGATATCCACCTCCGCACATTGAGCCGAGTGTTTCAATGCATCCCCAACAATGACACCTAGATCCTTTTCCTGGGCCGTGACTCCTAACATAGAGGCCAGCATCACGTAACTATAGTTCAGATTCCTCTTTCCCACGTGCATCACTTTCCACTTGCTCACATTAAACGTCATCTGCCATTTTGACGTCCAGTCTCACGAGGTCCTCTTGCAGTATTTCACAATCCTCTTGCGATTTAACAACTTTGAACAATTTTGTGTCATCAGCAAATTTAATTATCTCACTAGTTATTCCCATCTCTAGATCATCGATAAATAGGTTAAAAAAACAGTGGTCCCAGCACAGACCCCTGGGGAACTCCACTATTTACCCTTCTCTATTGAGAATATTGACCATTTAAGTCCACTCTCTGTTTTCTGTCTTTCAACCAGTTCTCAATCCATAAAAGGACTTAAACTCCTATCCCATGACTTTCTAATTTTCACAGAAGTCTTTCATGAGGTACTTTGTCCAATGCCTTTTGAAAATCCAAATATACAATATCAACCGGCTCACCTTTATCCACTTGTTTATTCACCCCTTCAAAGAAATGCAGTAGATTGGTGAGGCAAGATTTCCCTTGACTAAATTCATGTTGGCTTTCTCTCATTAATCTATGATTATGTATATGTTTGTCATTTTGCTCTTTATAATAGTCTACTATTTTGCCCAGCACCGATGTCTATAATTTCCCGGATCACCTCTGGAGCCCTTTTTAAAAATCAGCGTCATGTTGGCCACCCTCTGTTCCTCTGGTACTATGCCGGATTTTAGAAGAAAAAAAATTACAAATTACTAACAATAGCTCCTGTGGGAAAGTTAATGTTGGGATGATGATGGATATTGAATTTAATTGGGGGGAGGGGGAGGGGGTTGTTAGGCTGAAGGTCCCCCTAGTGCACCCAGTACCCAGACTGAACATTATCCCTTGCATTCTATAAACCGTGCACCCAAATTTCTGACTACTGGAGCGCTGGTCTAGGTCCTGGCAACTCAGCTTCAATGCCAAAAAATGCAAAGTCATGCACCTGGGCAGCCAAAATCCATGCAAGACTTACACCCTTAATGGCGAGATCCTGACAAGAACTGAAGCAGAACGAGACTTAGGGGTGATCGTCAGTGAGAACATGAAGACTGCCAATCAAGTGGAGCAAGCTTCATCCAAGGCAAGGCAAATCATAGGTTGCATACGCAGGAGTTTCGTCAGCCGTAAGCCTGAAGTCATTATGCCATTGTATAGATCCATGGTGAGGCCCCACCTGGAATACTGTGTGCAATTCTGGGGGCCGCATTATCGCAAGAATGTGCTGAGACTGGAGTCGGTCCAGAGAATGGCCACCCGGATGGTCTCGGGACTCAAGGATCTCCCGTACGAGGAACGGCTGGATAAGTCGCAGCTGTACTCACTCGAGGAACGCAGAGAGAGGGTGACATGATCGAGACATTCAAGTATCTCACAGGCCGCATCGAGGTGGAAAAAGATATCTTTTTTTCCAAGGGTCCCGCGGCAACAAGGGGGCATCCGTGGAAAATCAGGGGCGGGAAACTGCACGGGGACACCAGGAAATTCTTTTTCACTGAAAGGGTGGTTGATCGCTGGAATAGTCTTCCACTTCAGGTTATTGAGGCCAGCAGCGTCCTGATTTTAAGGCCAAATGGGATAGACACGTGGGATCTATTCACAGAGAAAGGTAGGGGAGGGTTATTGGGGTGGGCAGACTAGATGGGCCGTGGCCCTTATCTGCCGTCTATTTCTATGTTTCTATACTTCCAATCTGCTATCATTAAATGATTAAAACACATTTGAGATTACCAGATCATCTCAGATATAATTCTATCTTGACTCCATTGAAATTATGGGAGTATCATCCGAGTGTAACAGATTTTTTTACCTATTCAAGGAAATGGAGATTTTACCCGGGGAATGACTAATGTGATTTTTAGATCTTGGGGAAATAAGGGGGTTTGTTTTATTGCACAGATAATGGATGAGACGGGGAAGATAAAGAGATTTCCAGACATTTCCTTAAAAGTAGGAAGTGGACCAGGGTCATTCTATGGATATATGCAATTAGAACATTAGGTTAGTCAAATACGAAGATTGGGTCTTTCTTGTGGTGTTCGTGAAAGGCTTCTCGATTTTTTAAATCAATGTAAGGATGTCCCAATCTCTGTATCTTTGTTACATAAGTGGTGGTGAAGTTTAGTTCCCAATAAATCTTATGATAGTATTTTACAAAAATGGTGTGATGAGTTAGGGATTCAAATATCACTTGATGATTTTAGGCAAGCTATCCATCGATTGCCTAAAATTATTAAGGGCTATGTTTGTACGGTACATATAGAATGCTACGTAGGGCATATTTCTCACAGGTGCAAGCATTCCAAGCGGGATTAGTTAATTCTCCCAATTGTATTAAATGTGATAAAGTTCTTAATACACTCTCTCATGCTTTGTGGCAATGTCCTCTTATCAAGTCATTCTGGTCTGCCATCCTATTATTTTTAGGTTCATTATGGAATAGTCCATTAGTGGAATCCCCAAGGGGGGTGTTATTTGGTAAAGCTGCTGCTTGTGGGGTATATGGACAAGGCAGATGCATTTTATTTCAAAAGGCATGCATGATTGGTCACAAATGTATTTTGCAATATTGGTTACAGAAAGATCCTCCTAGTTTTTGGCATTGGAGGAACCAGCTTCTCTCTGCTTTAAAAAGTGATCCCATGGCTGATGTGTAGAGATCGATGATGGCGGTTGCCCGGCTGAAACAGCTAAAGCTCTAGAGACGATAACATTGATGACTGAGGGAAATGAAATCAAGTCCTTCCTGACTTTTGTTCTATTATGCATATTATATCTATTTCTTTTTTATTTCTTTTTGTCTAGTTTTCATTTAAAATTTTCTTAGAATTCTATTGTTTAACTGTTGTTGTTGTTTTTTTTTTCATTCCATTCTATTCATATGCCGTCCTCTACCTTTTCTTTTCTCCTCACTTCAAATGTTTATTTTCTTCCTATATTTCTATATTTGATTAATTCTTAAAATTATTTTCTATTTAATTAGTTTCTTTCTATTACTTTATTATTTTGGTATGTACGTTTTGTTTTTAACAGTATGATATTGAGAGTTCTATGTATTCTTGTTAGGATGCTTTATATCTCATTTCCGCTATCTTTATTTTCCTATCTACTATTTGCTAATTTGTTTGTCCTTGGTACTTTACTTAGATTGTGAGCCTTCGGGATAGTAAGGGAATTTCAAAGTACCCATTCTTTATTTATTTATCTTATTTTATTGTATCCTTTATTGTATATTTAATGTATATTTCTCTGTAAACTGCTTAGAACTTAACGGATTTAGCGGTATATAAGAAATAAATAACATAACATAACATAACATCATTTAATTGTGTTAGAGGTTAGGGAGGTGTGTAAGTTTCCTAGAAGAACACGATTCTTTTTGAAAATACGGGACCCCCCTATATTTAAAATCTTTCTCCCAGAGCAAAAAGTATGATTATTAATCTTCTACATTGAAGCTTTGGTATACATTCATTGCATTACAATACCTAGTAATATGTGTTATCTTCCATTCAGGGGGAGGGGAGGGAAGTGGGGAAGGGGAGGGGAAAAAGGGGAGAATCTTCCATTCGAGGGGGGAGGGGAGAAGGGGAAGAGAGTGGGGGTATAAGATGTTTTGCAACGGGTCATTTGGAAAAATAGTTTCCTCGAGCCAAGAATGAGAAACCGACTTCTGGTCTCGCGTCTGAACATTTATTTGAGATGACACCTTCGTTTCTCCCCCATCTCTCAGCTTTTAATCCATCTCCCTCTGAACAGTGCCCCTATGTGTCAATTAGTGTCTGAACTGTGATACAACGCAATTAAAACATTCTTCTATATTGCAAGTGGCCAGGTGTTAGCATTTCGAGCCCCTTTCCCCTGCATTTGCTCATAAAAAGAGCAAATTAACAGTCATCTAGTCCCTTGTGAAGCTCATCCTTCATCCTCCGACCCGCATGAATGAAGCCATCTCAGTTTGTATGTATGAAAACATAATAATTGAGAATCTAATTGAAATGAAGGTCTATGTGTATTATATTATATTTTATTTCCTTCAATAAAATGTTATAAATTTAAAACACATTTGAGGTTCAAACCTATGAACACGGGATTATCTGATAGCTGAATTTCAAATGACATGGACATCCCAGATTTACACTTTCCCTTAAAGCGTAAAAAGCTGCTCTCGAACCAAAGATCACATAGTATGAGCCCAGTGACCCGCCGCTGCTGGATGCAAATGTCAGTAAGGCCACGGAGAGCAGTGAAATTAGTCCCAGGAGATGAAGCTCTAAGAAACTATTATGCAGCCAATGGCCTTCCAGCTGGTTTGTTGGCTTCCACTGAAGACCAGCACAATATATTACAAGCTTCATTAGACAGACTTTTTTCTTATAATGGTTTCAGGGGATGATCAGTTTGTATTCAGGTGGATAATATTTGTAATGAATAATGTATCCAATACCTTTTAAAGGTCCAGCTCGTGATCCTGATGCAGACACAAGCCAGAGGCCTAGGAGTCCTTTGGAAGTTTTCCTGACATTTTGAATGCAGCAGCTCTCACAGTCCAAAAGCTTAGTTAAAATAGTGCAGAAGAAGCTGGTGGATATCAAATAATGTACTATTTCAGAGCCTCTTTTATCAAGTTTCAAGTTTATTATGGGACTTGATAAATCGCTTAATCGGATATTCTAAGCGATTTACATTTAAAATTTACAATGTAAAATCAAAGAACAATAACAATGCAATACATAATAATACATACAATTTAAATAATGGCTAAAATACTCTAAATTTAAACATTGTTAAACAATGGGAAAGGAGGGATGAAATATAATTTTAAAGTAAAGAAGAAACATTAAGGGCAAATACAAAAGGGATATAGTTAAAACAGGTTCAACCAAATAAATAATTCATGAAGTATAAAATTATGTAGAAAAGGCATCTTTAAAAAGGAAAGTTTTTAACTCAGTTTTAAATTTTCCAAGGTCTATGAAGGTCCAAGGTTTATGAAGCTGATTAGCATAACAGGGGGGAGAGCGTGGTACAGTGGTTAAAGCTACAGCCTCAGCACACTGAGGTGGTGGCTTCAAACCCACAGGGCTCCTTGTGACCCTGGGCAAGTCACTTAATCCCCCCATTGCCCCAGGTACATTAGACAGAGTGTGAACCCGCCAGGACAGACAGGGAAAAATGCTTGAATACCTGAATAAATTCATGTAAACTGTTCTGAGATCCCCTGGGAGAACAGTATCGAAAATTAAATAAATAAATAGGGTGAAAAGTTTCAGCCTCTGATAACCAGAGCTGCTATTGTGACATCATAATGCCTCATTCCGCCAATAAGAACCAACCTCATCAGTGATGTCACAATAGCTTGATTGTCCTACACTTGGCTCACTTTTACTACATTTTGATTGCGAGAGTGGCGCAGTGGTTAAAGCTACAGCCTCAGCACCCTGAGATTGTGGGTTCAAACCCACGCTGCTCCTTATGACCTTGGATAAGTCACTTAATCCCCCCATCGCCCCAGGTATATTAGATAGATTGTGAGCCCTCTGGGACAGACCAGGAAAAATACTTGAGTATCTGAATAAATCCATGTAAACCGTTCTGAGCTCCCCTGGGAGAACGGTATAGAAAATTAAATAAATAAATAGGGTGAAAAGTTTCAGCCTCTGATAACCAGAGCTGGTATTATGACATCATAATGCCTCATTCTACCAATAAGAGTCAACCTCATCAGTGATGTCACAGTGGCTTCATTGTCCTACACTTGGCTCACTTTCAATACATTTTGATTTCTAGAGTGGCGTAGTGGTTCAAACCCACGCTGCTCCTTATGACCTTGGATAGGTCACTTAGGGCTCCTTTTACTAAGGTGCGCTAGCATTTTTAGCGCACGCACGAAATTACCGCGCGGTACACATCTAAAATAATGCCAGCTCAATGCTGGCGTTAAGGTCTAGTGCGTGTGGCAATTTAGCTTGCGCTATTCCACACATTTAAGGCCCTAAATCCTCCCATCGCCCCAGGTACATTAGGTAGATCGTGAGCCCACCGGGACAGACAGGGAAAAATGCTTGCGTACCTGAATAAATTCATGAAAACCCGTTCTGGGAGAACGGTATAGAAAATTTAAATAAATAAATAAATAACAGCCCCAAAGCCCATAGGGATTTAAAAGTCTTCTGGGCTTTTGCCGTGTGGTTCGCTAGCGCAGCTTCAAAAAGGAGGGCCTTAGAGAAAAATCCATATCATAAATCCTAATTTCAAGCAACCTTTTCCATTCAATAACTCACTTATAATCAACTTTCAGACAGGCGATGTGCCAAATTAAGGACCTTGCTTATTAACACGCAATGTCTGCCAAGTCTCTTCCCTGAAGAAGCCCTTTCTGGAAACGTCAATCGCTCCTCCTAAACTTACTTGCTCCACTTCATCACTGACGCTGAAACCGTGGATTGAAGACAAAGTTTTATTTTATTTTTCTGTCCAGCTTATGATTTATCTTTAATCTTATCTATTGTTTTGCCTTTTGTCTTTGTTTTGTTCTATTTCTATCATTTAAATTTCTCCAGAATTCTACTGTTCAACGGCTCCCCCTTCTGCTTCTATTCCTTTCTCTCCTCTCTTCTACCTTCCAAAGTATTTAGATCAATGCTGTCTTGTTAAAATGTTTATTTTATTTTTATTTTTCCTCTAACTCTACTTTTCACTTCTCTATTACCCTCCAGGTACTTTAGTTAGATTGTGAGCCTTCGGGACAGTAAGGGAATTTTTCAAGTACCTTTCTTATTTCTAATCTTAATGTATATTTTCTGTAAACCGCTTAGAACCTAACGGATGTAGCGGTATATAAGAAATAAATTACATTACATTAATGCATATCCCCCAGCAAAAGGCATACAAAGCAAAAAACTATATGACGGACTACTAGCCACCAGAGCAGCGAGAATAGACGGCCACCTCTCCAAGCTACTGACCAAGACGACCAACTACAAAACAATCAGGAAAGAACTGAAAACTATACTCTTCAAAAAATTTGTCAAATGATCTGACTAAAACCTTATAACCCCTTCCCCAGATCCCATCGCTCATGCTATCCATCAATTCTTGTAAGCTTATTCTATCTATCAACCTTGCAAGCTCCCTGGGAATACCTTTTGTAAACCGCCTAGAACTGAAAGGTATTGGCGGGATAGAGAACACTAATGTGATGTAATTAACTAATGTAATTAACTAGGTGTTCGCATGTGTTAGTACGCGTTCAATTTGTTCATGGCCCTTAAAATGTTTACCCCCTACTTCTAAATAAAGTGGCAAAAGTTGCGCAAACAGTTTTGGTCGCATACTCAAATTGTGTGTGGAATTTAATTGAATAGACGATAATTGGCATTTTAACAAGTAATTATTAATGGTTACGTGCTTCAGTCTGATGTGCAGGTTAAAAGGAGGTGCAGAAATGGGATGATTGTGGGCGTTCCTTTAAATTACACATTTAATTACAGAATTCACATTTCCTGGGCATAAGTATTATTCGATAAACTGCACCGAACATTAAGCACAGTTTATAGAATAGCGCTTTTTTGGGTACCATATATGGAAAATTAGCCCTTAGGGGGTAATTAGGGTTACCATATTTTTTTCCGGGAAACCCCAGACACATGACCTCACCCTATTCCGCCTCCATCCCCGCTCAGCCTAGCTCAGGGGTGGGCAACTCCGGTCCTCGAGGGCCGGAATCCAGTTGGGTTTTCAGGATTTCCCCAATGAATATGCATGAGATCTATTTGCATGCACTGCTTTCAATGCATATTCATTGGGGAAATCCTGAAAGCCCAACTGGATTCCGGCCCTCGAGGACCGGAGTTGCCCACCCCTGGCCTAGTTCCACCTCCAGCTCTGCCTTGTTCTGCCCAGCTCCGCCCCCCCCCCCCCACACAAAGCCTCCGCTCTTCTTCCAGACGAACTCCGGCTGCATCTGGAGGTCCTGGAGCATATGCGGTTGTGTGTGACCTGATCCACGCATGCTCAGAGGCACCTCCAGATGTGATCGGAGCTCGTCAGGGGCTTTACAAAACCCAGATAAATGCCAGATTTTGGAAATTCTGTCTGGGAGCCCAGACGGTCCACTAAAAAGAGGACATGTTTGGATTTTCCCAGACTAATGGTAACCCTAGGGCAGGAATATCAAAGTCCCTCCTCGAGGGCCGCAATCCATTCAGGTTTTCAGGATTTCCCCAATAAATATGCATGAGATCTATTTGCATGCCCTGCTGTCATTCTATGCTACTAGATCTCATGCATATTCATTGGGGAAATCCTGAAAACCCGACTGGATTGCAGCCCTCAAGGAGGGACTTTGATACCCCTGCCCTAGGGGTAATTCTCTAAAGTAGGGCACTGGGAAGCTGTGCACTGAGCGTGACTTATACAACGGCATTTGCATGCACAATTACCATGATAGATACTTGCCTAGGTCCAGATTTACATGACTTACGATAGGCACTCAGTGGCATAGCGAGGATGAGAGGCGGCCGTGGCAATTGCACCCCCTCCCCCGACCTCTTCTCCGCACCTCATGGTGGATGCCTACTTCAAAGTTACACGTCTACCAGGGAATTAATTTTTTAATTGTTTTTTAATTACTTTTTAATGGTGCTTCCATTAAACTAATTATGAAAGCAAAGAAGTTTGATCATGTGACACCTTTACTTCAAAAAGCTCATTGGCTTCCAGTGTCTCATCGTATTCTATATAAATTATGTTTGCTTCCATTCAAATCTCTCTTATTTAAAACTCCAGCTTTTATTTATAAAGCATTGATACCATATAATTCTTCTAGATTATTGAGATCAAATGACCAACATTTATTGGTCATTCCCTCTCTTAAAATTATCAATACTCGATGGCAATTTATCTTTACTATTACGGCGCCTCAGACTTGGAATTCACTCCCACTTAAGAGAGGAAAAGAACTTGGAAAAGTTTAAGAGCAAACTTAAGAGAGTTTTCTTTTTAAAGATGCATTCAATATTTAATTGAATTGCCTACTGCTCTTCTGTTTATTTTTAAACCTTCTACTCAATTTTATCTTTCCCTTCCTGTTGTTCTTAACCTCTAATTGTTGACTCCTACATTATTTAGATTGTATTTCTTTTCTTGTCGTGCCTATTGTTTCATTGTATTCGTAAATGAGTTTTTTTTTATTATGTTTTGCAACCACAAATCAACAAAATAATTGAGAAGCAAGTTTCAAGTTTCAAGTTTATTTACAATTTGATTAATCGCCTATTCCAAATTCTAAGCGATGTACAAATCCGCAAAATACATAGTTAAAATATACATAAAATAAACATACATAACTAACAAAGGGAGTGGGAGAAGTGAGTGAGGAGATGAATAAAGGGATCATAGGAGTTGTGAGGTATATAGTGTGATAGTGGTTGGTGTGTGTGTGTGTGTGTGGGGGGGGGGGTGTTTTGTGAGGTATATAGTGTGATAGTGATAGTGAAATCATCATTACTCCAATCCTAAAGGACCCCAAAGGAGCTACGGACCAACTTTCAAACTACAGACTCATTGCCTCAATCCCACTTTACGTTAAGCTGATGGAAGGCCTCATAGCTAAAGCCCTAAACGTCTACCGAGAAAACCACAACCTACTCCACCCCACACAGTCTGGTTTCAGAACCAACTATAGCACTGAGACCCTACTAGGAACACTCATGGACATCGCGAGACAACACCTCAGCACAGGCAAAAAAAATGCTGATCATACAACTAGACCTTTCAGCAGCCTTTGACCTAGTTGACCATGACATCCTTCTACAAACTCTAGACTCAATAGGAATTACTGGAAAGGTATTAACTTGGTTCAAAGGATTCCTACAAACCAGAACTTATAGAGTCAAAACAAAAAAAAAAAAATCAGAACCATGGTCCAACCCATGTGGAGTTCCCCAAGGATCTCCCCTATCTCCCACACTCTTCAACCTATACATTGCCTCCCTAAGTTCATACCTAGACAAACTAGGCATTACCTCCTACAGCTATGCAGATGACATCACCATACTACTCCCTTTCGACCAACTTGAGCCCTCCATGGTAGGAACAATACACAGAACACTTGAAACAGTAGCAACATGGATGAAAGCACACAAACTAAAACTCAACCCTGACAAAACAAACTTCATCATCCTAGAAAAAAGCAGAGCCCCTACCTTGACCAACCTAATGATAAACTCGATCTCATAGCCCATTCAACCCACGTTAAAACTCCTCGGAGTGATAATAGACAGGAGATGTACCATGCAACCACAAATCAACAAAATAATAAAAACATCATTCGCTACTATGAGAAACCTAAGACAAGTCCGAAAATTCTTCGACAGAAAACAATTCCAACTCGTGGTGCAATCTCTGATCCTTGGCCTAATAGACTACTGCAACGTACTATATCTCCCCTGCCCAACTACCGCAATAAAACAACTTCAAACAATACAAAACACAGCCCTTAGACTTATCTACTCACTGAAAAAACATGACCATATCACAGAGGCATACCATTACTCACACTGGCTCCCAATACATGCCAGAGTGCACTTCAAATTCCACTGCTTATTATTCAAAGCTATAAATGGAGACAGCCCTACCTATTGGAACAATAGACTAACTCAATCCACCTCAACCAGACACAGGAGAACCCACACAGTATTCACACACCCACTAGCCAAAAAGGTCAAACGAAGAAAAATGTATGACAACCTACTGGCCACCAGAGAAGTGAAAATAGACCGACAACTCACCCATTTGCTGACTTTGACCACAGTCTACAAAACCTTCAAAAAAGAAACAAAAACCCTACTCTTCAAAAAATACATAAAACCAATATAATACAACCAAACATACTCTGAACTCCTCCTTCTAATACCAACTACTCATCAGCAAACCAGAAAATGTTCAAACTATTCCCTAAATACTTCTTACTACCTTAACAATATGTACTTCTTAATATCTTATTCAATTCTTATTCAATTTTTTTTTTTAAACAAATGTAATTTTATCCTAGTAATCCTTATGTATTTTTTATTGTCTGTGGATATGTCTTTATGTCTATTGTTTAAATAATTTATTTCCCCAAATTTTAATTTTTGTAATACACATTGAAAATATTTGATATTGCGTGTAAATCAAAATCTTAATAATAAACTTAATAATAATAAT
Organism: Geotrypetes seraphini; assembly: GCF_902459505.1. NCBI lineage: Eukaryota > Metazoa > Chordata > Amphibia > Gymnophiona > Dermophiidae > Geotrypetes > Geotrypetes seraphini. Next base: position 180,156,028 of record NC_047090.1, on the reverse strand, counting down.
AATAATTCGCCTTGAACCACAAGGTAAAGGCGGAATAGAAATCACTAATGTAATGTAATGTAATAGCGGTTGGTGTGTGTGTGTGTACGTGTTGTGAAGTATATGGTGTGATAGCAGTTGGTGTGTGTGTGTACATGTTGTGAAGTATATGGTGTGATAGCGGTTGGTGTGTGTGTACGTACGTGTTGTGAAGTATATGGTATGATAGCGGTTGGTGTGTGTGTGTGTGTACGTGTTGTGAAGTATATGGTGTGATAGCGGTTGGTTGGTGTGTGTGTGTGTTGTGAAGTATATGGTATGATAGCGGTTGGTGTGTGTGTGTGTGTTGTGAAGTATATGGTATGATAGCGGTTGGTGTGTGTGTGTGTATGTGTTGTGAAGTATATGGTGTGATAGCGGTTGGTTGGTGTGTGTGTGTATGTGTTGTGAAGTATATGGTGTGATAGCGGTTGATTGGTGTGTATATGTGTTGTGAAGCATATGGTGTGATAGCGGTTGGTGTGTGTGTGTTGTGAAGTATATGGTGTCATAGCGGTTGGTGTGTGTGTGTGTTGTGAGGTATATGGTGTGAGAGTGCTTGGTGTGTGTGTGTTGTGATGGCGTCGAGGATAGAAGCATGATCAAGTTGCGCTACTCATTTGTTTTTTTAACTTTTATTTTATTTACACAACCGCCTTTAATCGCTTTTAATCGTTTATTCTCCTTTGCGCTTACCTGCCGACATCCACCCGACTTCTGCCCATCGCACCGTGACAGAAAATGATCAGGTGCCGCGGCGGAGAACTGCACGCCGCGGTAGGGAACCGAAGCAAGGGAGCGGCAGAGAGCCAAGGACAGGACGCCGCGGAAACCACCAGTGTCGCTCTGCGCCTGACATCAGCCTGCCCGACACCCACCCGTCTTTCTGCTCACCTGGTCCACGCGCCGTGACAGAGAACGTTCGGGCACCGCAGGAGAGAGCCGCACACCGCTGCATAGAACTGAGGCAAGGACCCGGCAGAAAGCCCAGACCAGGTTGCTGTGGAAACCACCGCGAGAGGACTACAGCAGTGCCGCTCTCTACCCGAACGATACCGTTACCCACGGCAGCATTGCTTCCCACCCGGACACAGTGGCGGAGCACAGAGACACGATCTAGGGCTGAGAGGAGCGATCGCACTCCCAGGTGCCACGTCGAGGAGCCGAACAAGGAGCGCTGCGGAGGCCACTGTTACCGCGGAAGAGGAGAGGAGAAGCAGGAGCCCGATCCTGCGGGCAGGCGGTCTGCCCCTCCCCCGAACCAGCAGGGAAACCTAAAAATTCAACTCCGAAACCAACGGACAGGAGAGTGAAGCAGGAGCCCGATCCTGCAGGCATGCAGTCCGCCCCTCCCCCCCCAACCTGCGGAGAAACTTAAAAATCAGCACCGATACCAGCAGGCAGGAGAGAGAAGCAGAAGCCCGATCCTGCAGGCAAGTGAATTGATCCGTCCCTCCCCCGAACCAGCGGGGAAACTTAATCATCAGCATTGATACCAACGGGCAGGAGAGAGAAGCAGAAGCCCGATCCTGCAGGCAAGCGAATTAATCCGCCCCTCCCCTGAACCAGCAGGGAGACTTAAAATCAGCACCGATACCAAATATCTGATTTTCCGCTATTTAACTAATTTAACTGTTAATTTAATTTACCTGTTGTTATTGAATCTGATCTAGGGCTATCTGATTCACTGCTAATTAATTATCCTAGAAACGGGAAGTAAAAGAAACATCAAATAGCAATTAGGACAAGAAGGAGTCAGTTTAACCTACAAGCATGCATCCCCTACTGATCCTACTAATCTATTTAATATGCAATAACATTAATTATGTGAAGTCACTCTATCCACAGCTACACTCATCCCATTACCATTAGGTTTATAATTAACCAATAGGAAGACAGACCAAACCATATTAAGGTAATCTCAAGCAACGGAAGACATCAACGTACATCCACCAAACCTATCACATCTACTTCTGTTCCCTGTGCATATCTTAACACCAGATCTGTTAGGAACAAAGCATTCTTAATTAAAGACTGGATCATCAACAAGCAAATAGCCCATCTTTTCCTAACGGAAACGTGGCTTCTGTCTGAAGCTGACCCAATAATAAATGATCTTCTACCAGATAATTTTAAAATTCACATGCTAAATCGTGAAGGAAGAAGAGGAGGAGGTTTAGCAATTATCGCCAAGGAAGGATTTGTAGTTGAACTATTGGATTCCAAAATGACGAATCAATTAGAAATATTAGCCTGTAAATTTAGCAATAAGGAACTAGAAGATTCCCTTTCTTGTATACTATTCTATGTTCCGCTGAAAAGCTGGCCAAAAGCTAGAGAGGACTTCTGTGAATTTGTCCTACATAACTCAATCACTTCATCACATAATCTAATCGTAGGAGACATAAACTTACATCTAGATGAAATAGACAATCCAGAAGCGAAAGACTTTAAAAACTTTCTTTCTTTACTCAATTACAATCTCCCTTCACCCATTCAAACACATGAAAAAGGCCAACATCTAGATGTGGTAGCGATAAACCCTCCCATCTCTCTCTCGGACGGCACTTGTTATCATGATATCTGGTCCGACCATTTCACTTATTATTTCAATCTAATTTGGACTCAGCTAAAATCTAAGACTCACCCATGGACAAAAAGAGAACACCTCACAAGGGGCCATATCAACCCAGAAGAATATTGGTCACAATATGATCTACAAGCGAAGATAGAAGAAGAAGAAGGAGTTGACTTCTATGTTCACTGGATGAAAACTAGCACGTTCATCATAGGTAAAATTGCCCCTATACGTAAAAGCAAAAGCTGCTCAAACAAATACAGCAAATGGTTTGACGTCGAACTCCTAACAATGAAACAATCAGTAAGACGATTAGAAAGAATCTGGAAAAAAACGGGAAAACTGTCAGACAGAAACAACTGGAGATCCAACATAAACTCTACAAACAACAGATAAAAGAAAAACGTAAAACTTTTTACTTATCCAAAATGAACTCATCCAATACTAGCTCAAAAGGAGTCAATACAAAAGAACTGTTCAACATAGTTACAAATTTATTTGACACCACACGCCACACTCAACCCATGCATAATACCAAACTACCCTCAGCAAATGATCTAGCACAACATTTCGACTCAAAAATCAAAAACCTAAAAAAAAACTACTCGACAATTGTTGCATACGAACATCAATCAATTGATATACAAAGAAATGAAATACCAGCGGACATGATCTGGAGCTCCTTCCACAATTTAGATTGGAATAACTACATCAAATTATATAACAAATACTCTAAATCATATTTTGTCCTGCCTCATGTCCCTCAGAGATTATGAAAGCAGCTCCACTAGACTTTAAATTATCTCTATTGAATTATCTAACCAATAACCTAAACAATGGAAAATTCCTCACCAATAATGGTCATATTATAATAACCCCAATCCTAAAAAAATTGTAAAGAATCAGCAACATTAATAACCAACTATAGACCAGAAGCATCTATTCCATTTATGGTAAAAATCATGGAAGGATTGGTACACACCCAACTAATGGAATATCTCGACCAATTCTCTCTTCTGCACGAAACTCAATCTGGTTTTAGGCCTCTGTTTAGCACTGAGACAGTAATTGCAGCCATTCTGGACAACTTGCGTTACTTGTTCAGTAAGGGCCTCAACGCCCTAATCTGTCTCAGAAGTCACCCACAAAGCAACAGAAGTTCTAAACTGGATGGAGCAATGGATAACTGAATTCAGACTAAAACTAAACTCAGAGAAAACAAAATTTTTCATAGCATCGCCACACCCGCTTGACACTAAAGCACTAATGTGCATCAATAACCTTAGTTATCCCATTCAACCCACTATGAAGATACTGAGAGTAACACTGGACCAGAGCTGACCATGAAAGACCAGGTAGACTCTTTGATTAGAAAAGTCTTTCTCACCCTCTGGAAGCTTCGGTCCATCAGAGCTTACTTCGATGTCTCATCATTTCGAATTCTGGTACAATCCCTTATACTGAGTCAACTCGATTATTGTAACATCGCCTACTTGGCACTCCCCCAGAAGAATATGTGGCAATTGCAACTAGTACAAAATGCAACGGTTAGACTTCTTTGTGGATTGAAGAAGTTTGATCACGTAACACCTTCCTACCGACGTCTACATTGGTTGCCGATGGAGGCATGTGTGAAATTCAAGTTTGGTTGTTTTTGCTTCAAGGTACTTTAAGGCTTAGCCCCTAAATATATAACAGACCTTTTCTCTTTCGCAGCCAACAGACACAAGCGAAGCTCTCACCCAAACTTTGTTTCCCCACCAGTTAGAGGTTGTAAATTCAAAAGTCATCACCAATATCTTTTCTCACATCAAGCAGCACTATGGGGTAAAGACCTAGAGCAATTACTCGTGCCTACTACCTATAGGGAATTCAGGAAACACCTAAAAACACATCTGTTCCTGAAATACTTAGGAAACCAACCTATACAATCTTAGTCCTCAACAAACAATCTCTAGAACTATCAATCACTAAGTCTGTACTTTGTTTATTCCACTCAATCTGTAACATTTCTAATCATTGTAAACCACATAGAACTTCACGGTCCTGCGGTATATAAATTATTATTATTATTATTATTATTATTATTATTATATGGTGTGATAGTGGTTGGTGTGTTTGTGTTGTGAAGTATATGGTGTGATAGTGGTTGGTGTGTGTGTGTTGTGAAGTACAGTGGAACCTCGGTTTGCGAGTAACCCAGTTTGCAAGTGTTTTGCAAGACGAGCAAAACACTCAGCAAACTTTCGTCTCGCAAAATGAGTGTTGACTCGCTACACAAGCTCTCACTATGGTGGCCCAGGGGTGGGTACCGGCCTGTGGGTGCTGCAGCCCTTGTAGCGTGGTGGCTTCCTTTCCCCGGGGTCCCCGTGCGTCTCTCCTCCCTCTTTGGCCGATGCCTCCGCCGTTCACCAGCGCCTCCCGGCTTCCGACTCAAGCCGGCCATCCTCCAGACGCATGCGCAGGATCTCTGAACTCCCCCTTCAAGCTGGCGCTGCTCCAATAACACGCGCACCATGTACAAGCACGCAGGACATCCTGCGTGCTTGTACGTGGTGTGTGTGTTGTTGGAGTGGCGCCGGCTTGATGGGGGAGTTCAGAGATCCTGCGCTTGCGTCAGAAGGATGGCGGCCGGCTTGAATCAGAAGCTGGGAGGCGCTGGTGAACGGAAAAGGCATCGGCCGAAGAGGGAGGAGAGCCGGACGGGGACCCCGGGGAAAGGAAGCTACCACGCTACAAGGGCTGCAGCACCCACAGACAGGTACCCACCCACCCCTGGGCCACCATAGTGAACCTTGGCTGTGGAACGAATTGTTTCAGTTTACATTGTGGCCTATGGGGACATGTGCTTTGATATACGAGTACTTTGAATTACGAGCATGCTTCTGGAACGAATTATGCTCGTAAACCAAGGTGCCACTGTATATGGTGTGATAGCAGTTGATGTGTGTGTGTGTGTGTGTGTGTGTGTGTGTGTGTAGTTAGCAAAAGGGGTCTAGCCAAACCAGAATAAACCATGCACCATAACAAAGTACAGTATATATCAAATATTTCAAGAATGGATCCATCAGAGGATGTTATAAAAGAAAACCCAATGTTCATAATAAGGATGAAAAAGATATGTTTCACTTACAAAGGAAGAGCAATTATTTCACAAGAAGGCTGGAAGAAAAATAAGGAACATCGCTTGAAAGTGAGAAAGAAGAAGTTTGTTTCGTTCATATGTTCTGGGCCTCGACATTTAGAAGGAACTGGGCCGGTGAAAAGAAGGCAAAAACAGAAGGAGCTGACATGAAAATCAATGGTGAAATGTGTCCAGGAAAGGAAAATATGGAAGTGAGAAATCATTCCTGCACAATAGTAAGGAAGTGATCAACTTTTATATCAGTTGTAAGACATCAGATAATTAAAATGGAATATCCAATGTACCGTAAGTAAAAAAACAAACAAACAAGCTTTTGACAAGATTGATCGGGAAAGCACTGGTTAGGTGTTATGTAGACACAAGGTCTGATGTTACGACCATTTCTGCGAAATATTTCAAAGAGCATTTAAACTGTGAAAATGCTTTGTAAGGTGCAAATTGGGTGAAATTAACTGCTATAAATGCTGCAGATATCCTAGTTACGGGATGTATTGAGTGCGTTATCTCCCGCTTGCGACAAACTATCCGACAGAAATGCATTTTCATTGTACAAGGTGAATAAGAAATACTGTGTATAAGAAAATTACACTCCTGGGATTTTAGGACTCAATATCTTACAGGAGATTTATAGCAGAAGAATGAGTGAGTAAAGGTGACGGGCACCTGAGCTGGAAAAATATCGACTCAAGTCTTCTGAAAGGATTGGATTTGATAAAATGATGGGGAGAGAGAAGACCCCCCCATTAGTAGAGCCAGCGCTGTTAGGGAGAAGATTCCATGCTCTTCCCAGACTGCAAAATATCAGCTGTGTAAGACATGATGTATTTACAGAAAGTGCTTAGGTAGAATTTTTGGTATATGCATGCATAGGCACTGTTATTTTGTCTTAATTGCAATTTCTAAAGAATACATCAAAGAATACGTGTTGAGAAGAAAAAATTGTGGATACATTAAGGAAATCATTATCAGTCATTAATAAAAAAAAAATAATCTAATATAATAAAACCCTAAGCGCACATGCGCACTGTTACCTGCGTGGTTCCGTTTTCCGTGAGCTATAGGGCCCCGCCGGCAAGAGTGCGCATGCGCGCTTCTACTCCCTCCCTCACTGTAAGTTTGCCACTGTTGTTCGCCACCATCGTCGCCCCCCTCCCCCCTGTGCACTCTTTCCCGGCGCACAAGAACCCCCCATTGACCCTCCCACCACGAGATGCACAAACCTCCCGGCTCCAACAGCGGCCGCATCACACTAAAGATGCTGCTTCGTGGCCTTTCCATGCTCTGATTTCCTCTGCTGGTGTCTCTGATGACATCATCAGAAACGCGGCAGAAGAAATCAGAGCATGGAAAGGCCGCGAAGCAGCATCTTTAGTGTGATGCGGCCACTGCTGGAGCTGGGAGGTTTGACGGTCGTCTCACGGTGGGAGGGTCAGTGTGGTCGGCTGCACAGCGGCAATAGTGGCGGAGGGGGGGTGAAAGGGTTCTACTGCACAGTGGGATGGCTGGCAGGCAGGTTGGCTTCTGAGGGTGCGGGAGGGACAAAGTATGGAAGGCAGTGAGGGGGAGCAGGGAAGAAGTGCTGCTGGACTGGGGGAGCAGGGAAGAGAGACCAGGGGAGTAGGGAAGAGATGCTGCTGGATAGGGGGAGCAGGGAAGAGGGAAGAGGTGCTGCTGGCGGGGGGGGGGGGGGGTAGAGTTCTACTGCACAGGGGGATAGCAGGCAGGCAGGCAAGCTGGTTCGGAGGGTGGGGGTGGGACAAAGTCTGGAAGGCAGTGAGGGGGAGCAGGGAAGAGGGACAGGGGGAGCACGGAAGAGGTGCTGCTGCACAGAGAAGTGGGTTGGGGAGGGAAATGCTGCTGCTGCTGCACCGGAAAATGGAAGGGGAGGGTATGCTTCTGCTGCTACTGCACAGGGAAGTGGAGTGGGGAGGGAAATGCTGCTGGTGAGAGAAGGGGGCTGAGGCTGAAAGGGAAAAGATGGGAGAAGGGGAAAGGGGGGTGAAAATGGGGGACATTTGAGGGAAGGAGGCTTTACTAGCACCCGTTAATGTAACGGGCTTAAACACTAGTATAATATAATTTAATTCACTAATTAGACTATACAGAAAAGAGATCAAAGATCAATAAACAGCAGAGGAAGCTGGTAATTTACAAAAGAAAGAAAGAGAACAACTGAAATAAAGTTAGCGGGCCAGTTAAACTAAATCATGGCACAGCTACAGCTGGAAAATAACTAGTCATACACATCTGGAATGTCCATATTCTCTAAATAAAGCTGTAATCAAGAGAGCTCATAAACAGAGAATGACATGGGGACACGCAGGAACTCAATTTCCCCAACCATGCAAGTTTTGTCACTATCCCCATCCCTGCCCCATTCCTGAAAGCTCTGCCTTAACCACAAAAGCCTCGAACACTTATGATTTTAAAGTGTTTGAGGCTTGTGCAGATGAGGGCGGAGCTTAGGCACTGGTGGAATGAGGCATTATGACATCACAATCTGAGCTCTAGAATGTTGCTACTTAGGATTTGAAAGTGTTCGAGGCTTGTGCGGATGAGGGCGGAGCTTAGGCACTGGTGGAATGAGGCATTATGACATCACAATCTGAGCTCTAGAATGTTGCTACTTAGGATTTGAAAGTGTTCGAGGCTTGTGCGGATGAGGGCGGAGCTTAGGCACTGGTGGAATGAGGCATTATGACATCACAATCTGAGCTCTAGAATGTTGCTACTTAGGATTTTAAAGTGTTTGAAGCTTGTGCAGATGAGGAAAGAGCGTGCAGGGATTGGGCAGGGACAGGAAAAGAACTCGCAGGGATAGGAAAATGAGTTCCTGTGGGGATGGGTAAAAACTTGTACACGTGTCATTCTCTACTAATAAAGTGACCATCCAAAACTATTATACATTTACAAGGTGAATGTAACTGATATTCAGAACCCAAACCTTGTGACGATAAGAGAGAAATTCCGTGGGGCTAATATTCAGACTGCAGGAGGTGGTGAGTCCAGATATTCAATGCCAAGCTGTTTCTGGTGATTGGAACTGAATATCCGGTGGGTTTAGAGTATTTGGCTGACACTAATTTAGGCCCCTTTCTATCAAGCCGCGTTAGGGGTTTTATTGCCGCTGTCGTGGTATAAGCTCCAATGCTCATAGGAATTCTACAGGATGTCCGGAGCGGTACCTGGAAAGACCTCCCAGGAAAGAGACTTGGGACTTCTGATCAACGAGTCGGTGAAGCCGTCCGTGCAACATGTGGCAGCGGCGAAAAGGGCGAAAAGAATGCTAAGAATGATCAAGAAGGGGATCGCGAACAGATCGGAGAAGGTTATCATGCCGCTGTACCGAGCCACGGTGCGCCCTCACCTGGAGTACTGCGTCCAGCACTGGTCGCCGTACATGAAGAAGGACACGGTACTACTCGAAAGGGTCCAGAGAAGAGCGACTAAGATGGTTAAAGGATTGGAGGAGCTGCCGTACAACGAAAGATTAGAGAAACTGGGCCTCTTCTCCCTTGAAAAGAGGAGACATGATCGAAACATTCAGAATACTGAAGGGAATAGACTTAATAGATAAAGACAGATCGTTCACCCTCTCCAAGGTAGAGAGAACGAGAGGGCACTCTGTAAAGTTAAAAGGGAATAGATGCCATACAAATGTAAGGAAGTTCTTCTTCACCCAGAGAGTGGTGGAAAACCGGAATGCTGTCCCGGAGGCTGTCATAGGGGAAAACACCCTCCAGGGATTCAAGACAAAGTTGGACAAGTTCCTGTGGAACTAGAGCGTGCGCAGGTGGGGGCTGGTCTCAGTTAGGGCGCTGGTCTTTGACCTGGGGTCCACCACGTTAGCGGGCTGCTGGGCACAATGGACCAATGGTCTGACCCTGCAGCGGCAATTCTTAAGTTCTTATGTACCACAGTGGCCGGTGATAAAACCCCTAACGCAGCTTGATCAAAGGGGGCCTTAACCGGCTAAGTCAATACTCAGTGCTGGTCGGTTTATCGTGGCCAAAAATAGGCCTCTTATTTATGCAGCCTGATTTGGCCGCCAAACTTAGCCGCTCAGTGCTGAGTATTGCCAGGTATCACGTAATATAACCAGCAATTGCGTAGTCAGGGGGTGGAGGCGTTCCTGTTCCATCTTTGCAGGAGGTGCCATTGCCTCTGCTTCTCTCTGCCCCCCCCTCCCATACCTCTTTAAATGTTCACCAGTGTGAAAAGCATCTTCTACCAGCGACAGCTCCCTTCTGATGTCAGTTCCTGGCCAGGACCAGGATGTGATGTCAGAAGGGAGCCAAGTGGGTGTGAGAAGCTGATGAACAGCAAACGTTTCAAGAGGTATGTGAAGGACGGGGGGGTCACCCAAGCGACAGGGAAGAGTGGGGGGACCACATGGCATGATGATGCTGGGAGTCACCGCCCCAAGTATCAACCTCCCTCACTATGTCACTAATAGCCAGTTAACTTTTAGCCACCAACTGTGAATATTCAGTGGAGGTAACCGGTTATCTCAGGCTGAATATTTGCTGTTAGCCAGTGTCCCCGGGCCATGCCCCGAGCAACTGGGAAAACCCAGCCTGGACCACAGGTAAGATTTTCAACGCGCCTTTGAAACCCGGACACCGGATTTCATGTAAATAAATTTCACTGGGCTTATTATAAGGCCAAAGAAAAATTCAAAAACATACAGTAGTTTCTCACAGGCACCAATTATACAGTTCCTTCCACTTAGTTCCAGTGCAAGCTGTCTGTGATTTAGCTCATGGACTGGACAGTCTTTGTCAGCAAAAGGTAAACCAAAAATCAAAACATGCTTTTCAGTCTCTCAAATTCCCTAAGTCTCCCTCCTTAGGGCATCTGGCTTCTACTAGCACCAGTTCATGCCAGCACCAGCTGAGCACTGCAGGTGCCAGCCCTTCTTCCAAACACTTTTCACACAGAGAGAGAAAAAAAAACATTTTCTCTTCCACTGCTTTTCCTCACTAGCACTTTGTCCCTGATAAGGACTTCCATAGCCCTTCTTTGCAGGCTGTGTGGAAGCAAGCCTCCCTCTGCTCTCAGCTGTTCAGACCCTCCCAAATGTCCCCAAAGTCCAATATATTTTTATGCTTTGAGGACCTTGCTAGTAAGGCTACAAACGTTTTCCCCTTCAGGCACTGTTGCCTTGCTATTTCCTGCAGCTTCAATTAGGCTCAGGCATCTCTGGGCAGAGGATTGACTTTTCTTGGAGGAAGGTAGTAACTTGTTACATTCAAATCACATCTCCATACTTTCCTCGAGCACACTGAACTCTGGTTCAGCCTCACTATCCCTCCCCCCACCTTGTATCACTGGGGCTATAGTCCATTAGGTCTCCTGTTTTACTTTCCACCTCCCATCCCTGGGTGTTTGGGACAGATTCAAAGCAGGATTCTTCCTGGCTTGAGCTAACTTCTAGCCCTACCTCCCAAGGCTTATATAGGGTATTACCATACCTCTCTGAAGGGAATTTTCCTGCCTTTCCTTCTTGACCTGGAACAAAACTCCTGCATTGTTGATAAGGGAAGTTTTCTGGGCTGCTCCTCCTGGTGCTGTGTCCTGCCTCTCCTGATAGAGTCAGCTGGAGTTAATTTATTCCCCTGCAGTCCAGCTTGAAGCTGATGTGCCTGCTGAGCTTTGGGGTTAGCTCCATCCCCCTCTGAGTTGATCTTGTGTTTCTCTATAGCTCAGGGAAAGGAATAATAGGGGATAGATTGTGTTTTCTGTGCTCTCCCTACCTGAATACCTGGCTGTGACGTCATCTGCCTTCTCTCCTGCATGACAGCTGGACTTTTGGTAGGCTGTACAGGCTTATTTTTAGGAGGAGATGGATTGAGGGCTGTACTTTTGACTGGGACCAGAGCTTCCCTGTCACACCAGTTAAACACAATTTAACTGGTCAGCAGCCGTTTCTGGCCGGTTAAAAAGAGAACATGTCCGGCTAAATCCGGACGTCGGGTAACCCTAGGCCACATGCTAACGGGAAAATTAGTACGTGGCCATTTATAGGGCAAATACAAAAAAACATCCATTTTACCCCAACGGTAAAAAATGGTCTTAGGGCACGAGAATGACTCCTGTAAGAACACTCCAAGGTCACTTTTTGCTGCAGCTTGGTAAAAGGACTCTTAAGGAAGAATTTTATTATTGTAAAATCCAGACTCATGGCCCCACCCCCAGGGCCGACCAGTTCCACCCAGCTCCATCCCGTTCCGCCCAAGTCATGCTCCATTCCGCCCCAGCCTTGCCCCCTAGCCCCACCCCCCTCAGAGCCGCGTCGGGAGGGCATCTGCGTATGCACAGGTGTGATGCAATGACATCACATGCGTGCACATGTGTGCGTGACATTAATGTATTGCACCCGTGTCAGAACGCTTTAAGGACACATTTTTAATGCAGCTTGGTAAAAGGCTTTGAGAATATCCCCTAAATCCCCTTCAGATATTTGACTGGGAAACTGTAATCGCAGCCCAAGAAATCTGATTTCTGAGTGGAGAAAAAAAGAGCTTGAGGCACCCAAAATATGTTGTGTTAAATCAAGAAAGCAAGATCTTATCATTTCCATAGCAACAGTGTTTGCTAGTTTCCCCAGTGTGCTGCTTTGATTTTCAGCCCTGGAGATACTGGGAATGTTCTGTAGGTCTACCCACAGTACAGCTGCAACACGAGAGACAACTTATCAGTGGCGTACCAAGGGGGGGCAGGAGGGGCGGTCCGCCCCAGGTGCAGCCTTAGGGGGGTGCACAGCCGGCCAGGTCCCTTTACCTTCGTGGCGCTTCCCCCTCCCCCCCCGCCCGACAACAGGCCCGATCCGACAAACCTCCTTTACCTGTGACCGCGAATCTAAATTACCTTCTTACAGCAGCTGGAGTATTGAAGCTGCGTGTGTCTGCCGTAAAGCCTTGCCAGCTGAACATCTCTTTCTCCAGTTCAGCAGCCAGAACTTTGATTTATAAGGAAGGAATAAGCTAAATATTGTAGTATTGAGGCGTGTATGGATGCTGCAGGGACGGTGACGGAGCGGTGAATGGGATGGCGGTAAAGGGGACGGTGCAGTGACGGGGACAGATTTTTTTCCCCATGCCATTCTCTAGTACTCATGTCAAAAGGTTCTCTCTGACTCAGCTTCCTGTTTCCGTATTTGACTGAGTTCTGTTGATGCCAGGGGTAGAAGGAGGCCCGTTGCCGATCTTAAGTGTCATCACGGGGGGGGGGGGGGGTATTTGCAGATCTTGTTGCCAAAATCGGAAAGGTGAGGAAGAGAGAAAGATGGGCCTGTGGTAGATGGAGAGATTGAGAGAAGGGGGCAGATGATGGAAGTGGGGAGAAGGGGCAGATGATGGAAGTGGGGAGAAGGGGCAGATGATGGAAGTGGGGAGAAAGAAGAGGGTAGATGATAGGGGAAAAGGATTAAGAACATAAGAACATAAGAAGTTGCCTCCGCTGGGGCAGACCAGAGGTCCATCCTGCCCAGCGGTCCGCTCTCGCGGCGGCCCATCAGGCCTAATTGCCTGAACAGTGTCCCTGACTAATTTTGTAACTGCCTCTAATCCTCTAATCCCATCCCTAATACCTACCTCTACTCCTATCTGTACCCCTCAATCCCTTTGTCCTCCAGTTAGGGAAATACTGGAGGGGGTGAGGGAAAGAGGTGGCGAGCTGTAGGTAAACAATAAAAAAGGAAATTGAAGAAAGGGTAGTAAGAACATAATCTAGATGGATGCAGAAAATAAATTGAAAAGGAAAATGAGGGAAGAAAGGGATTGCAGAAGAGAGGTGTGGGAGAGGGAAGGAGAGGAGAGAGATGCCAGACCAATGGGGGTGAAAGGAGAGATGGAAGGGGAAGGCATACAGTTTCTGGAAGGGGCATAGGAGAGAAGATGCCATATAGGGAGGGGCAGAGAGACGGCAGACAGTGGACGGAAGGAAGAGAGTAACAAGAAAATGAGAAAAGCAGAAACCAGAGAAGACAAAGGTAGAACAAAATTTTTTTATTTATTTATTGCTTTAGGAGACATGTGTCACTGTTTCTGTGCTATTGCATTGTATGCAGAATCCAGCTTCTTGCTGGTTCAATTTAACCTTTGTCTATGTATTTCTATTTTATCCCCCTTTTACAAAACTGTGGAGCGTTTTTTAGCACCAGCCGTGGTGGTAGCAGCTCTGATGCTCAGAATTCTATGAGCGTCAGAGCTGTTACCACCGTGGCTAAAATCCACACTACAGTTTTGTAAAAGGGGGAAGGGTTAGCTTGTGATTACATATTCCATACCAGGCAAAGGTGTTTTCTGTGTTCTGTGTGTTCGAAAGACATGGTTTTTTGTTAGGATTGATCTGTACTAGTCTGGCTTGTTTAGTTTTACAATGGGTGTATTGCTGTTGTACTGCTCACTGCAGTATGTAAGATGCTGCCTTTTCCTAGGTACTCATGTGTGACATGTGGCTTGTTACTAAAAATCATGTTTTTCGTACAGACGGGGGGTGCCACTGCAACTTATCACAGTATCTCGCGCCAGAGCTGTCCCAGCGACACATAAATGAATGCAACGTCTAGGATGGAGCAACTGCTACTATTGTGTGTCATAAAATGCCATGAAATATTTGCCATCATCGTGTTATATTATGTCTGTCAGTTGACACATCCTACTCTTTTACACTGGCTTTGCAGTCCGATGAAGAAGGTCATGAGAAAAGTAACATTGAAAGAAGATTAGCCAAATCCAGCACGGGGAAACCAGGGGTGATGCCGGACAGACTTCAACGATCTGTGTCCTGCAAATGGTAAAAGTCTGAAAGATTAGCCAGATCCAGCATGGGGAAACCAAGGGTGATGCCGGTCAGACTTCTACGGTCTGTGCCCCATAAATGGCAAAAGTCTGAAAGAAGATTAGCCAAATCCAGCACGGGGAAACCAAGAGTGATGCTGGACAGATTTCTACGGTCTTTGTCCTGCAGATGGCAAAAGATTGAAAGAAGACTAGCCAAATCCAGCATGGGGAAACCAGGGGTGATGCCGGACAGACTTCTACGATCTGTGTCCTGCAAATGGTAAAAGTCTGAAAGATTAGCCAGATCCAGCATGGGGAAACCAAGGGTGATGCCGGTCAGACTTCTACGGTCTGTGCCCCATAAATGGCAAAAGTCTGAAAGAAGATTAGCCAAATCCAGCACGGGGAAACCAAGAGTGATGCTGGACAGATTTCTACGGTCTTTGTCCTGCAGACGGCAAAAGATTGAAAGAAGACTAGCCAAATCCAGCATGGGGAAACCAGGGGTGATGCCGGACAGACTTCTACGATCTGTGTCCTGCAAATGGTAAAAGTCTGAAAGATTAGCCAGATCCAGCATGGGGAAACCAAGGGTGATGCCGGTCAGACTTCTACGGTCTGTGCCCCATAAATGGCAAAAGTCTGAAAGAAGTCTAGCCAAATCCAGCATGGGGAAACCAGGGGTGATGTCGGACAGACTTGTACAGTCTCTGTCCCAAAATAGCAAAAGACAAGCGAAGTTTCAACAACTCCATTTTGTTAGATTATTGTATTGTGACATACTGCGAGTGGGGGTGTTGTGCAGCTTAGGAGGGAGGGGAAGCCATCTTGGCTGGTAGGTTGAATGCTGTCGGCAATACTTGGAGTCTTGGTTATAATCACGTATCATCCCCATCATGTTTTGCTGCCTAGATGGTTGGTATGGCAGTGACTTCACAACCAGTATTTAAATACAAGTGACTGGCCATTTTGTTGGGCAGACTGATGGACCGCAAGGGTCTTTTTCTGCCGTCATTTACCATGTTACTCCATTACTGTGTCAGGTGACTAACCCGCAAAATTCACATTTGTAACACTCTTTTGGCTTGGACTTAGGTGGGAAAGATTTCCGCACAAGCAGGTGAAAAATAGTGATCTCTGGCCATTTCAGGGCTTGGTTCTTAAATACAATAAAAACCTTATCTCCTACGCTCCCCTACATTCGGCTGAGAACAGTCTTCTCACATCACCCTTTTGCTCAACATGGAGGCATGGAGGAGGAGCCTAATGGTTAGATTAGCCACCTCTGATCAAGTTTCAAGTTTATTTAATTTTTGATGAATCGCCTATTACAATTTCTAGGCGATGTACATATTATAATTTAGATAGAAGAAACTTACAAAATAAATTAAAATTTCAAATTTAAAACAATTCATTAATTAAGAAAATTAAGAAAATATGGGATCCATTGACTAATTATTCTAGAGATCAGATATCTTAACACATTGATAATAGTAATATAGGGTTAGGGTGGGAAATATAGATATTAATATGAAAGAAAAATGGAAAAACAATTAAAAGGGGAAAGGGATGAATATTTATGATATGAATGTGTACATACATATATATTTTATTATACATTTTATAATATGTGATTCATGTATTGAAAGAATGAAAATTCTATAAATAAAAAGTTAAAAAAAAAAAAAAAAAAAAAAAATAAAACAATTCAGACATGAGTTTGAGGAATAGGGTTAAAAGTTACAATATTTGGGATTAGTTAAAAAAAGGAAAAAACAAAAGGAGGGGATTTATACAACCAAAGCACAATGTAATGAAATAAACAAATTTTAAATTAGTTGAAAAAACTAATGTTAAAAATCATAGGCATCTTTAAATAAATGGGTCTTTAACAGTATTTTAAATTTTACAATATCTTGTTCAGATCGAATATACTGAGGCAGAGTATTCCACCATTGAGGGCCCATAACTGTAAACATATCTGATCTTCTGGTCCCAATAATCTTTAATGATCCAGAGAAGCCCAGTTCAAATCGCACTACAGATAAGAACATAAGAACATAAGAAACGCCTTCACCGGATCAGACCAAGGTCCATCTAGTCCGGCGATCCGCACGCGCGGGGGCCCATTTAGGTGCTCCTTTTTGGAGACCCGGATTTCCCGTATCCCTCAATATGATCTGCAAGAAGGTGTGCGTCCAACTTGCGTTTGAAACCCAGCACAGTATTTTCTGCCACCACCTCCTCCGGGAGAGCATTCCAAGCGCCCACCTGGTGGTTTGGGGAAGTCACTCCTTTGCCTCAGGTACAAACTTGGATTGAGCACTCTCCAGGGACAGAAAATACTCACTGTACCTGAATGTATACCATTTCAATGGCTTCCAGGCAAAATGTATTTATGGTTTATATACCCAGCTTAATGTCGACTTCTAATAATTGCATATTTATGCCTTTGATAAGTTAATTGCGAACTGCTGAATTAAAATTTGCTGTTAAGCCCATAAGGATAGCCTTATTGGGTCAGACCAATGGTCCGTCTAGCCCAGGAGTAGGGAACTCCGGTCCTCGAGAGTCGTATTCCAGTCGGGTTTTCAGGATTTCCCCAATGAATCTGCATGAGATCTATTTGCATGCACTGCTTTCAATGCATATTCATTGGGGAAATCCTGAAAACCCGACTGGAATATGGCTCTCAAGGACCAGAGTGCCTTACCCCTGGTCTAGCCCGATATCCCGTCTTCATGGTGGCCAATCCAAGCCACAAATACCTGGTTTGGGAAGTGGGTCTGATCTCGGGGGGATTGTGGTGGTATGAAATCTAGGGGACTCAGAAGAGGGGTCCTAAAGGTGGATCTAGGGATCCTAAACGGGGTTCTAATCTCTAAGGGGGGTTCAGGAGGGGAATCTCAAGTGGAAGGGGGCCTGGAGTAGGGTCTGTTCTCTGTGGGAATTTATGAGAGAAATAGGATGTTGGGGAGTCCTGGAAGGAGTTCTGATATCTGGGGGATTGGTATGGGGGTCTGACCTCTGTGGGGTTTCAGGAAAGGGGTCTGATCTCAGAAGAGGCCCAGTGGGATTTGCTTTCTGGAGGTCAGAAGGGGATGACCATTCATGGTTGGGGGATAGACATGTTAGTAGGAGTTAGGAGGTGGTTCAGACCATATTGGAGGGAGGGGAGCACATCCACATTTTCGGCCATTACCCAGAAGCTATGTAGAGTGTCAGCTCCTATAAAGCTAAGCACCCAAAGTTAGGACTGCAGCTTAAGTGGCCTTACTTGGTTGTTTAGCTATGTGACTATTGCCAGTATCAACTTAGATGCCAGTTCATTCCCAAGTCCGCTCTACGAATGCACCTCTCCTGCCCATTTAAAAAAATGGTCAGTTAGTACCGATATTCAGGGGGCAAGCCCTCCTGCCCCGGAGAGCCGCAACCTCCCCCCCCCCCGACAACATCGGGGCAGGAGGGAGCCCAAGCCCTCCTGGCCACTTGACCCCCCCTACTCCCCACCCCCACTAAGATCCGGGCAGGAGGGATCCCAGGCCCTCCTGCCCTCAGCGCACCCCCATCCCACGATCGCCCCCATGAACCCCCCTGCCAACCCCCCCCACCCACTGACCCCACAACCCCCTGCCGACCCCCCACCCCCCAAAATCAACCAGTGCCAGAATCAGCCAATGCCTGAAAAAACAGTGCCAGCTGCATGTCACTCAAACTATGGTGCCGTTTTGAGAATTGTGGTCCGCATTGAAGATAGGTGCCAGAAATGTAGGCTAGGTTTTTATAGGCCCATCTTTGACATAGAATCACACTTAGTGGCACCGAAAGTCAACCCCGCCCATAACCCCGCCTCTTTTGATGTTTGGCACCAGTAAGCCTTTTTTTTTTAGGCTCCTCACAGCGCCTACTTTTTTTTTCAAAATTAGTTTTTAATTGGTTTTTAATGGCGCGATCAATTACTGCACCGTTAATGGCCACTTAAAACACTTAACTTAGGAGCCATTTGGGTACCTACTGGTGACTTCTGAACAGCGCCATTTTGAGAATCCGGGCCTTACTGCTTGCTAAATTAAGAACATAAGACCAGCCATACTGGGTCAGACCAATGGTCCATCTAGTCCAGCCTCCTGTTTTCAACAGGGGCCGATTCAGATCCTTAGTAAAAGGATCCTTATGTTTGTACCTGAAGCAATGGCAATTTAAGTGACTTGTCCAAGATCAAACAGCTGCAGGGCAATTCAAAATTATTAGTACAGTGCGCTAACCTCTAGGCTAGTCTGGAGAGGGAAGAAAGGTCCACTGCGGTGAAGAGGTCCACAAATATATGTTTGTCTATGGCAGGGGTGTCCAACCTTTTGGTTTCCCAGGGCCGCATTGGACCCCCCCAAATTTTCTGGGGCCGCAAAAACGCGCAAATGCTGCAGCAAGACAGAGGAGGGAGCCGGCAAGACGGTAAACACCCGGGGGCAGCAGAGGAAAATGACCGGGGCCGCACAAAATACTTCACAGGGCCACGTGCGGTCCTCGGGCCGCAGGTTGGACACCCCAGGTCTACGGCCTAATATGGTATTAATCCAGCCCTGAGCCAACTTCCAACAGACACCTGGCTATGTAATACTTGCCCCCTCTTCTACGAAACCGCACTGACGTTTTTTAGCACAGAGAGCCACGCCGAATGGCCCGCGCTGCTCCCGACGCTCTTTGGGTTCCTGTGAGTGTCGGGAGCAGTGCGGGCCATTCAGTGCTGCTCCCCGCACTAAAAACTGCTAGCACAGTTTCGTAGAAGAGGGGGTTAAGTTGGTTAAGTTTTTATACAAACGAAAAAGGAGTGGGGAAGGGACACAAAGTCAAACCACTGTGAGGACAATCTATTAAAACAACGTCTATCCACATCATACATATATCATGTACATAAAATACAACAAACATAAAAAATATAAACTGGATCCCCAACGCGATCCGTGTTTCGGCTGGGATAGCCTTCCTCAGGGGTGTAAAAATAGAAGCCCAGTAGATGGCGCCAGATTACTACTAATCAAACGGGTTGCTCTCAAAAGTCAGTGCCAAAATAAACGCCGTGCCGATGCTGAAAAGAACACTGCGAAGTACAAAGTATATGTATGATGTGGATATACGTTGTTTAATAAATTGATTGCCCTCACAGTGGTTTGACTTCGTGTCCCTTCTCCACTCCTTTTTCGTTCTTATATCCCGTACGTGGGGTTGTGATTTTTTTCCCCTTGTATCATGTGATATATTAAGGGCTCCTTTTACAAAGCCACGCTAGCGGGGTTTAACCCGCGTGACTTTTCATCACGCGCTAACCCCCGCCCTGGCCAAAAACTACCGCCCGCTCAAAGGGAGGCGGTAGGGGCTAGCGCGTCCGGCGGTTTAGCGCGTTGAACCGCTAGCGCGCCTTTGTAAAAGGAGCCCTAAGTTTTTATCCCCCTAAACCTTTTAAAATTCACCCCAATGGTGCGTCATGAATTTAAAACCAACTGTCAAGTGCTAGAACTCGGCAGAATCATCTTCTCTGATTTAATCAATGGTAACTGTGACACTAGAAATGTGTGATGGTATCAACACGACCATGACATAAGAACATAAGAAGTTGCCCCCGCTGAGTCAGACCAGAGGTCCATCTAGCTCAGCGGTCCGCTCCCGCGGCAGCCCATCAGGCCTAGTGCCTGAACATTGATCCCTGATTAATTTTATAACTTACCTCTAATCTCATCCCTATACTCTACCTTTACTCTTATCTGTACCCCTCAATCCCTTTGTCTTCCAAGTACCTATCCAAAGCTTCTTTGAACCCCTGTAGCGTGCTCCTGTTTATCACATCCTCTGGTAGTGCGTTCCATGTATCCACCACCCTCTGTGTGAAAAAGAACTTCCTAGCGTTTGTTCTAAACTTCTCCCCTTTCAATTTCTCTGAGTGCCCCCTTGTACTTGTTGATCCCCTTAATTTGAAAAATCTGTCCCTGTCTATTTTTTCTATGCCCTTCATGATCTTGAAGGTTTCTATCATGTCTCCTCTAAGTCTCCGCTTTTCCAGGGAGAAAAGCCCTAGCCTTTTCAGTCTGTCAGTATATGAGAGGTCCTCCATGCCCTTTATTAGCCTAGTTGCTCTTCTCTGGACCCTCTCAAGTACCTCCATGTCCTTCTTGGACATCAGGGGGGGGGGGAAATTTCATGGGGATACCAGGAAGTACTTCTTCACTGAAAGAGTGGTGGACCATTGGAACGAGCTCCAGGAGCAGGTGATCATGGCCAGCAGCATACAAGATTTTAAGAATAAATGGGATGCCCACGTCGGATCCCTACGAGGGTAGCATAGAGGAGGGCAGCTGGGGGACGAGTGATAGAGTGTAGATTAGGGGAGGGTTGTTGGAGTGGGCAGACTTGATGGGCTATGGCTCTTTCCTGCCGTCATTTTCTATGTTTCTATGTTTCTAACTTTAATTATAATCAATCACAAACTTAATAACCAATTCAACTAACCCTCGCAATTTGCATAGTGTCATTGATATGGGCTGTTAATGAAAATGTAAATCATGTTCTATATGCTGAATATACAGCGCACCGATTTGGAATTTATTACAGACCTGCAAATCAATATCAGTTTTCCAAAATACACTTCTAACAGTTGACGGTCATCTGGAAACAGCGGTGCTAACAGTGTGCAGAATTATTCATCATACATGCTGACACTTCCCCAGCCTCCTGGGTCAGAAGCAAGATAAATGCTGCCACTTTCTGAGCCATGTAATCTGACAGTGGCATGCTTTTCTTCCCTGAAATAATCCTGCCCATTAACGCTCATCGCTTTGTGTGAAACTCAGTTCCGACACCAAATAGTCCAGAGGTACAATGGATGGTTAACGAAGGAATTCCAGTACCCATAGTCATTCTCAAAAACTAAATTCTTTGTAGGTTTGATACCTATTATTAGGCAAACTTAAGAATTATATGTTTCTTCAGATGAGCGGTTTACAGATAAAGAAAAGAGTGCAGACTTCTCCTGTCACATAAGAACATAAGATTTGCCGCTGCTGGGTCAGACCAGTGGTCCATCGTGCCCAGCAGTCCACTCAATGCAATGGCCCTTAGGTCAAAGATCAATGCCCTATTTGAGTCTAGGAGGAGGGAGGGAGGGAGGGAGAGGCCGGGGTCTGCCTGCCCTGATGAATTAAAAATAGGGAGCAAGGAGGTAGAGGCTGGGGCTTTCCTGCTGCCTGCCTGGGGGGGAGGAAAGGCCTCCCTGCCTACCTACCTACCCGCCCTGTCCCCACCTGCCTGCCCTGTCCCCGCCTACCACTAGACCACCAGAGGGGGTACAGGGTACAAAGCCTGACAGGGAGAATTTGGTTCAGAATGTTTTTTTCCTTGTTTTCCTCCTCTAAATCAAGGGTGCGTCTTATGGTCAGGTGTGTCTAATGGCGCGAAAAGTATGGTATGTAAAAAGAATAGAAGGGAGGAATCGTTAAACAATAGAATTCAGTTAATACAATAAAAGAAATAGGGGTAAAAACAATGGAATAAAATTTAAAATAATTCATAAACTGGGGGGAAAAAAATCAAATAAGTCTGACAGAAGTCCAATTTCCTGAAGCAGCTCTGTTGCTTCAGCATATTTTAAATAATCCTAACGGCAAAAGTCCAGACGGGACAGATATTGGCTCGGGCTTTCCAGCTGCTGCAGCCCCGACTCATCGCTTCCAGGCGGAAGATGCGCAGAGAGAGAACAATCCAGCGCCGGGCCACACTGCTCTAGGTTTTAAGCTGGCTTTTACAAAGCTGCGGTAGAGGCAGTGGCGTAGCGAGGACGAGAGGCGCCCTAGTTCATCGCCACGAGCAACAATTTCAATCTGCTCCTTGCGACCATGTTAGCACCTGGAAGTGACCTCAGCGGGCGCCGATGCGGCCATGAGGAGCATGTTGAAGTGGTATGGGGTAGGAGGCATGGTATGGGGGAGGGGATCCGTGAGGTTAGTGAATCTAGGCCAAAGTTTAATTTTAAGAGGTAACCGCTGCCATCAAAATTAGATTTGGATACTCAGGCCCAACTTCTGTGACCAGCGTCTAAAGCCAGGCACCTATTTCGGAGGCGAACAACTAGATAGGCGCCTATCTAAATTGAAGCCCAATTAAGCTTTCTAATCAGCACTGATTGAAACATAGGCGCCTATCAAGAAAGCGTGATTCTGTAAGACGGTGCCTATAAAAATTTAGGGGACCTTCAAAAAAATAGACGCTATGCACGTTAGGCGTGGGTGTGGCTACGTGTCAGGCGCCTTGTAGCAGAATCGCTGCTCTTAAGCGTGCTTAAGCGCTCCAGCTAGCTTTTAGCTGTGCCTAGAGCTGGTCTATTTCTTGGGCGCCTCCCAAAATAGGTTCCGCTCAGCGTGATTCATTAAACGGCGCCCACTTTTACTTGAATCGCGCTGAACAGTGCCCAATTAGGCACCTAACTTTTGGGCGCTTCTTATAGAATTTGCCCTCCAATGCCAGTCAATTGTGGGCACTGGCATTGAATGAGCGGGTCTTCAGTGAACCTGGAAGTTTCCAAGATTATTATTTATGTACCACCTATCAATGGAGGTTGTCTAAGTGGTTTTACATTCAGGTACTCAAGCATTTTCCCCTGTCTGTCCCGGTGGGCTCACAATCTACCTCACGTACCTGGGGCAATGGAGGATCCAGTGACTTGCCCACAGTCACAAGGAGCAGTGCTGGGCTTGAACGCACAACCTCAGGGCGCTGAGGCTGTAGTCATGTAGGCGCAAGCTGACTCTCAGCGCTTCTACCTGTATTCCTAACCAGGAATCTGCCCAGTCAAGTATAAAATCGCCAGCACTGAAAATCACTGGTGCCCGGTGTCAGGTCAAATGCGCGCCAGGACAAAGGTGCGCGCAGACAATTGAGCGCAGCGCGGAGGTGTGTGCCGCAGAAAATTACTGTTTTTAGGGCTCCGGCGTGGGGGCGTGGGGGGGAACCCCCCCACCACTTTACTTAATAGACATCGCGCCGCGTTGTGGGGGCGTTGTGGGGGGTTGTAACCCCCCACATTTTACTGAAAACTTCACTTTTTCTCTGTTTTTAGGGAAAAAGTTAAGTTTACAGTAAAATGTGGAGGGTTACAACCCCCCAAACCCCCCACAACGCCGGCGCGATCTCTATTAAGTAAACTGGGGGGGCTCCCCAACAAAACCCCCCGTCAGAGCCCTAAAAACTGTAATTTTCTTCGGCGCGCGCCTCCATCTTGCGCTCAGTTGTCGGCGCGCGCCTTTGTCTTTCGCGGGGTTGTCTATGAACCCCGGTGCCCACATATCTTCCAGGTCTGCTATGACTCCACCCCCACGCTTCTGACTTATGCAGAGTCAGTCAAAGCTGATTTTTACCAGCACTACCAAGTTTTATTAAAAATTTGATAAAATTTCGGTTCATAGTCAGTGGCGCGCGAGACACCAGCGCGCCGACAATCCAGCGCCGACAATTTGGCGCAAGAAAGAAGCGCGCCACGGGAAAACTTATTTTTAAAGAGCTCCGACGGGGGTTGTTTGGGGGGGAACCCCCCACACACACACTTTACTGCATAGTGTTCGCGCTGCTGTTGGTGGGGATTTGGGGGGGTTGGAACCCTCCATTATATAGAAAACAGAACTTTTTCTGATTTTGGGGGGGGGAAGTTCCATTTTCTCTATAATGTGTGGGGTTGCACCCCTCCACACACACCCCTCCAACGGCAGCGCGAACACTATGCAGTAAAGTGGGGGGATACCCCCCCATACCCCCTGTCGGAGCTCTTTAAAAATAAGTTTTCCAGCGGCGCGCTTCTTTCATGCCGAATTGTCAGCGCTGGTGTCTGGCGCGCGATTATCCCATCACCATAATTTCTAAGCGATTAACATTAAAAGTTAGGGTTAAAAAAACACGTGGTATTGAGACAAATACTCACTTACTAGAAATATAAGAAAGGGGATTGGAACTACAATTTTGATAGGAAAGTAACATTAAAGGTAAAAACATATAGGAAGGGGAGGATTGGAGCCTTATAAAGGCTAGTTTCAGCTTGTTTTAAGAGCCTGTTTATGACTGTAATTGCATAATATAAGGATCTAAAGTTTCCCCCAAGAAAAGAAAACTTTTAAGGATGCTTTTAAATTGATCTAATTGTGTTTCTTCTCTTATGAATGATGGAAGGTGATTTCCAAATTTGTGGCACAGTTATGGAGAAGATCTCAGCTCTTGTATTTATAAATTTCAAAGAGGGAATAGACAGAAGATTTTGTTCACCCGTAAATTATAGAATTACATACAAAATAATAATGATAACAGTTTATAAACCACAGGACCGTGAAGTTCTATGCGGTTTACAATGGTTAAAAGATGTTACAAATTAAGTAGAATTAACAAGGTTAGAAGCTCGTTATTAACAGCGCTAGAGATCAGTTATTGTGGAGTAGGATTCTACAGGTTAGTTGCTTAAATACTTCAAGAACAGATATGTTTTTAGTGTTACTTACACACAAAATGTTAATGAAGAAAGGCCCTGCATTTTTAGAAAGACTTCTAATTCCTTACATTCCAACAAGATCTTTAAGATCTCAGGACATATCTCTCTTCTTAGGCTGGGATTCACTAACCTGCCTGATTGGGCCCGATCGGGGTCCGATTCGGGAAGGTCTGATGAATTCAGGAACGATAAATATGCAGATGGGGGCGATCGGAGGAACGCCCCCATCTGCCTGCACGGATTGCTCTATAGCGATCCCCATGCATGCACAGACGCATGCCCGTCTGACACATGACCTTTTTTTTTTTTTTTTTTTAACTTGAAAACTTTTTTGGGTTAGTTTTTAGCCCTGTGAGTCCGGGCTCGCTGGGCGGGGAAGGGCAGGAGAGCTTTGGGGAAGGGCAGGAGAATGGCGATGCGGCAGGAGAGCTTCAGGAAAGGGCATGAGAACGGCGATGCAGCAAGAGAGATTCGTGGAAGATTGAGGCAGAGCAGGGCAGCATTCGGGGCGAGCAGGCAGGAGAGATTGCAGGGCAGAGAGCAGGGCTGCCAGTCGGAAAGACGTTTTTGACTGGTCCCCAGCAGTCGCTTCTTCAGGTGATCGGCCAGCCCAGTCGGATCTGAAATTTGGTGTTGTGAATCGTGTCCCAGCCTACTTTGCATGCGTTTCACCTCATTTGCATGCACAGATTCGAAGCGGATCGCAGGAGAGGTAAGTGAATCAGGCCGGATGGAAATTTGGAAGTAAAGGGGTCGCAAACCGATCAGTACACGATCGGTTTGCTTTGTGAATCTAGCCCTTAGTCCCCTCACTAAGATTCATTTACTCAAGAAGAGACACGATCTTCTCCGTTACGGCACCTCACACCTGGAACTCGCTTTTAATATATATAAGGGAAGAAATATCACTTAGTAAGTTCAAAGGTAGATCGAAGAAAGTCATAATGCCGCTTTATAGAGCAATGGTCAGACCACACTTGGAATACTGTGTCCAACATTGGTCTCCCAACCTAAAGAAGGATATCAAACTGCTGGAGAGGGTGCAGAGATAAGCAACGAAGCTAATAAGAGTATGGAGAACTTGGAATATGAGGAACGACTCAAGAAACTGGGACTGTTCTCCCTTGAGAAGAGGAGGCTGCGAGGGGACATGATCGAGACGTTCAAAATGCTGAAAGGCATCGATAAAACAGAGCAGGAAAATAAATTATTTACATTGTCCAACGTGACACGGACAAGAGGACATGGTTTGAAGCTAAGGGGGGACAAGTCCAGGACAAATATCAGGAAGTTCTGCTTCACGCAGCGAGTGGTAGACGCCTGGAATGCTCTCCCAAAGGAGGTTATTAAGGAATCCACTGTGCTAGAATTCAAAGGCAAATTAGATGCACATCTCCTTACGAGAAAGTAAACGTCCCAGTCTCCTTTTTTACATTAGTCACCTCTCTATACTCAACACTTAAAAGATTAATGTCTCCACCGTCTCAATAATTGTTCAATTTTTTAATTTTTTAATTTTTAACTTTTAACGGGCTTCAGACAATTTTTGTACGCCCACATTTTTTGGCGATACAAAATGTTCTTAGTGCATCTCCTTACGAGAAGCATAGAGGGATATGGGTGACTAAAACTACATCAGGTGTATACCTGACTGGGCCTCCGCGTGTGTGGATCGCCGGACTCGATGGACCATGGGTCTGATCCGGAGATGGCAGTTCTTATGTTCTTATGAAAAGCTGGCTCTTTAAGGACGCTTTCAACTGAGATGCTCGAATTCTATATGACTCAAACATCCTATAGCGTACAAAAATTTTTTTAAAAAAATTAAATGGGTAACTCTCTCCCATCCTATTGTCTCAACATCTATGTTAATTTTATTTGCTTATGAATTGTATTTAAACCGATCCTCCTCTTGTGTCCTGTTGTGTCTTACCTTTATTAATTGTGTGGTTTTTATTCTTAGTTGTTTTTTTAGTTTTACCCTGATTTTATTTGTAAATCGCATTGGATGATGATATTGCGATCAAATCAAACTTTGAAATAAACTTGAAACTTAAACTTGGTGGGGACAAAGTCTTATCAAGAAAGATGGGTTGTTTTGACTGCCGGATTTTAAATGTTAAAAGTGCTAATTTAAAAGTTATCCTATGGGGAATTGGATAACTTTTATATTAGCAATACTGGTTAAGTGGCATTGAATTGAGGTGCAAAAATACCAAAATTGAATATACCTTGTTTAAGAGTGAAATCAAACAATATTCAATTCACAGAGATAACCCATCTCAAGTGTCTGCAGTCAGACCTCGGAGCAAATCATGAGGAAAATCTCAATGCAGACTATCATTGATCGTTTTTTATCTTACATTACATTACATTAGTGATTTTTATTCCGCTTGTACCTTGCGGTTCAAAGTGGATTACATAAGAAGAGAACTGGACATTTCCAGGAAGGTACATGACATTGGAGAATACAGATTGAGGGTATAGACTTAATAACAGAATGAGGGTAAAGACTTAACATCGGAAGATAAGTCCGGTTACATTACATTACATAGCAAGTAGTCTGATTCCATACGTTGGTAGATAGTCGATTTCGGTAGGATAATTTAGGTTTCAGGTAGCTTTCTTTGCCTTTCGTTTTTTGTTGTTTTTTTTTGTTGTTTTTTATTGGTCGATTGAGGGTATGGTGCCAGGGAGTGAGCAGAGCCTGGTCGGAGAAGTGGGGAAGAGGAGAGGGAGATTAGGTAGATTGTTTATACTTTATGAACAGCAGTGTTTTGATTTCTTTACGGAATGCTTTGAGGTCAGATGTTGTGGTTAACAATCTGGTGATGGAGAGTTCGAGTTTTGCTGCATGTGTTTCTAGGAGGTTATCATAAAGCTTTTTGCGATGAGTGCCTTTGAGTGGTGGGTATGAGAATGGTGTCAGTGTTCTTCTTGTTCTGGGTGGAAGGTTACGGTTTAGGCGATCGTTTAGATAGGTAGGTGCAGTACCGTTAATTACTTTGAAGAGTAGACAGTATAGTTTGAATTGAATTCTGGCTCGAATCGGTAGCCAATGTGAGTCTAGGTAGGCATCAGTTTTTTGTCTCGGTTTTACCAAGTGCTGTAAATTTATATTTATAGTTGGAGTGAAATAATACTTAGCTTGACGGAAGATCTCCGTTTCGCCCAAAAAAGTATTACATCGGGCTTCTTCACAAAGTTAGTCAATTCTTATAATCACTATAAACATAAAATACTTCCATTAAGTGACCTCAGATTAATAAAGCACTAATTACATTCTAATATTTTTTAGAAAAAGCACATATCTCGCTTTAGACTCATTAAACAAACCACGGCGGTTCAGAACGGACTGCCCTGGAGACCCTAATTGGGAGATACACACACAACTGCACTTAGTAGGTCCAGTCATTAAATGGTGAATAATTATTTTAGTTAAGATAAGTAATTAATTACTTTAGTTTAAATTTATCTTTATTCTTATACCTATTTATAATTGAAGTTAAAATATTAAAGAATTAAAAATTTTTTCCTCATCCTTCCCACCCCCAGCTCACCAAACACCATACAAACCAACCCACTCCCCCACACACTCCATACAAACCCCCACCATCTCCCCCGCCCACCCCTCCCCCCTCCCCAAAAACATGCTCCTTCCCTAACATACCAACCCATGGTGCACATCCTATGACCTGATGAAGAGAGGATAACTCTCGAAAGCTTGTCACAGATGAATTTAAGTCAGTCCAGTAAAATATTCTCATCGGAGACTTGTTGTCCCTTTTTATATGTCTAAGGACAGAAATACAGGCCAAGCATTAGCAAACACCTTCACCATTGCGTTCATTCCTACTCGATTTATCTGTAGTGCTGTCAACATTTTATAGTCTGTCAGCTGCCTAGGCAGCATCGCTTGACCGCCTACGCTCAATCATATACAGTATATTGTCTTGCTTCATTCACACCATTATTTGTGGTGTATAGTGTACCAGCCCCCAGATGAAGTTTATTCTTGACCGAAACACGGACTGTGTTGGGTCTACACCAAAACCTATTTACTGCGTATCTTTACATTGGACTTTCTGAACTGCACTTTGCATATCCAGATTGTCAGAATAAAGTTTTAAGATCATCAGTTCCACAGTTGGCTTCTTTGTTTTTGCCCTTCAACTTTTTTGCATGGAACATTTCTGGTGAATTTTTTTTTCTTTGTTTCTGTCATAGGGCTAGATTCACAAAGCAAACCGATCGTGTGTCAATCGGTTTGCGACCCCTTAACAAGCAAATTTCCCTCTGGCCTGATTCACTTATCTCTCCTGCAATCCACTTCGAATTTGTGCATGCAAATGAGGAGAACCACATGCAAAGCATACAGGGACGTGATTCACCAACCAAAATTTTAAAACCGACTGGCCTGGCCGATCAACCCAAGAAGCGACTGCTGGAGACCAGTCGAAAACATCTTTCTGACTCTCCAGCTCCATAGAAGTACTGCTCTGCCCCGATCTATCTCCTGCCTGCTCTTCCCGAATGCCGCCCTGCTCTGCCCTGATCTGTCTCCTGCCTGCCGCCCTGCTCTGCCTCAATCGCCGCCCTGCTCTGCCCCGATCTGTCTCCTGCCTGCTCTTCCCGAATGCCGCCCTGCTCTGCCCTGATCTGTCTCCTGCCTGCCGCCCTGCTCTGCCTCAATCGCCGCCCTGCTCTGCCCCGATCTGTCTCCTGCCTGCTCTTCCCGAATGCCGCCCTGCTCTGCCCCGATCTGTCTCCTGCCTGCTCTTCCCGAATGCCGCCCTGCTCTGCCCTGATCTGTCTCCTGCCTGCCGCCCTGCTCTGCCTCAATCCCCGCCCTGCTCTTCCCCGATCTGTCTCCTGCCTGCTCTTCCCGAATGCCGCCCTGCTCTGCCCTGATCTGTCTCCTGCCTGCTGCCCTGCTCTGCCTCAATCGCCACCCTGCTCTGCCCCGATCTGTCTCCTGCCTGCTCTTCCCGAATGCCGCCCTGCTCTGCCCTGATCTGTCTCCTGCCTGCCGCCCTGCTCTGCCTCAATCGCCGCCCTGCTCTGCCCCGATCTGTCTCCTGCCTGCTCT
This sequence comes from Geotrypetes seraphini, assembly GCF_902459505.1. NCBI lineage: Eukaryota > Metazoa > Chordata > Amphibia > Gymnophiona > Dermophiidae > Geotrypetes > Geotrypetes seraphini. The sequence goes on along the minus strand of NC_047090.1, from coordinate 180,125,896 downwards.
TCCCGAATGCCGCCCTGCTCTGCCCTGATCTGTCTCCTGCCTGCTGCCCTGCTCTGCCTCAATCGCCGCCCTGCTCTGCCCCGATCTGTCTCCTGCCTGCTCTTCCCGAATGCCGCCCTGCTCTGCCCTGATCTGTCTCCTGCCTGCCGCCCTGCTCTGCCTCAATCACCGCCCTGATCTGCCCCGATCTGTCTCCTGCCTGCTCTTCCCGAATGCCGCCCTGCTCTGCCCTGATCTGTCTCCTGCCTGCCACCCTGTTCTGCCTCAATCGCCGCCCTGCTCTGCCCCGATCTGTCTCCTGCCTGCTCTTCCCGAATGCCGCCCTGCTCTGCCCTGATCTGTCTCCTGCCTGCCGCCCTGCTCTGCCTCAATCGCTGCCCTGCTCTGCCCCGATCTGTCTGCTGCCTGCTGTCCTGCTCTCCCTCGATTGCTGTCCTGCTCTTCCCCATCTCTCCTGCCTGCTCCTGCCATTCCCTGCACTGTGAGCCCATGTTTAAATCACGGGCTCACAGGGCTAAAACTTAAAAAAAATAAAATAAAGTGACTCTGACGTGGGGATAGCAGAAAATCGATCCGTGCCAGCAGATGGGGTATTCCTCCAATCGCCCCCATCGGCATATTTTTCTTTTCTGAATTCGTCAGACCTGCCCGGATCGGGCAGGTTGATGAATCTGGCCCATAGTCTGTCTGCAAACAGTGTGAATATGTACCTTTAGCTGAGAGAGCTAACCTCCCTTAACATGAAATAGTTACGCCTTCTTTGAATGAGCTCTATCTTTTTATTTTTAAATTGAGATCTCGCTATATGAGAGGTTGTTAATTCCACTCCCTGCGAGCTGCACAATAGGTCTGGGGTGAAAGACAAACTTCTGAGGTTTATAGGATAAAAATGAGTAAATCTATCTGATGAAAGTTTACTGAATCTGTCCTGCATAATCAGACCCTACTGCAAATTGCAGCTACTGTGTACTGGAGTTGTCTAGGCCTATACTAACATCACATGTCTATCCATTTCCTCCCCTTCTCAAGTGCCTATCACTCCATCAAACCTCTCTGTCAAAACATCAGCCAATCCACAGAAAATACAACCGTCTGATTACCCGTTCATACCTCTAGCTATGCATCCTTTCATCCTATTTAACACATCTCAATGTTTTTTATCTTTGCTATCAATCTATCAGTCCATCTGTTCATCATACTTGTTTAAAAAAAAATGTACAGGCAGTCCCTAGATTAGGAACAAGTTACGTTTTTATCTGTTCCTAAGTTGGATATGTATGTAACTCAGAACTTACAGATTTTAAGAGTCTTATTGCTTCCCTCGGCTCCCAGCTGACAAAAGGACCAAGAGTCCCTACCTAGGTTCCCTCTAAGGTACAGCCTGCACAACCACACCCTGTTCTTAATGTGGCCCTTCATCGTTCCTGAATCTGCTGCAGGAGAAGTGTAGGAGTCTTTGCCACTGGAAATACTGCTCAGTGAAATCAAATGAAGCCACAACTACGTTCTTAAGTATGAGTTGTACTTAAGTCAGGCGTCTGTAACTCAGGGACTTCCTGTACTTGACTCACATAAGAACATAAGAGTTGCCATACTGGGACAGACCGAAGGTCCCTGAAGCCCAGAATCCTGTTTCCAACAGTGGTCAACCCAGGTCACAAGTACCTGGAAATATCCTAAGTAGTAGCAACATTCTAGAGCTGATATTATGATGTCATAGTGCCTCATTCCACCAATACCTAAGAGCCAGCCTCATCAGTGATGTCACAATGGCTTGATTATTTCTACACAGGCAGTTCCTGGGCTAAGAATGAGTTATGTTTTTAAAGCTGTTCTTAAGTTGGATTTGTATGTAACTCAGAACTTGTACATTTTAAGGTGCTCCCAACTGTCCCTACCAGTGTTCTCTCTAAGATGCAGCATGCACAACCACACACTGTTCTTAATATGGCCCTTCATCGTTCCTGAATCTGCTACAGGAGAAGTGTAGGAGTCTTTGCCACTGGAAATACTGCTCAGTGAAATCAAATGAAGCCACAACTACGTTCTTAAGTACGAGTTGTACTTAAGTCAGGCGTCTGTAACTCAGGGACTGCCTGTACTTGACTCACATAAGAGTTGCCATACTGGGACAGACTGAAGGTCCCTGAAGCCCAGTTTCCTGTTTCCAACAGTGACCAACCCAGGTCACAAGTGCCTGGCAAGATCCCAAGGAGTAGCAACATTCCAGAGCTGAGATTGTGATGTCATAATGCCTCATTCCACCAATGCCTGAGAGCCAACTTCATCAGTGATGTCACAATGGCTTGATTATTCCTATACAGGCAGTATCTGAGTTAAGAATGAGTTATGTTTTTCAAGCTGTTCTTAAGTCGGACTTGTATATAACTCAGAACTTGTAGATTTTAAGATTCTTGATGCTTCCCTCTGCTCCTAGCTGACAAAAGGGCCAACTGTTCCCTCTAAGCTACAGCACGCACAACCACATGCTGTTCTTAATGTGGTCATGCATCATTCCTGAATCTGCTGCAGGAGAAGTGGAGGAGTCTAGGCCACTGGAAATGCTGCTCAGTGAAATCAAATGAAGCCACCACCGCGTTCTTAAATACAAGGCGTCTGCCTGTAATCTGGTTGAAGGAGCTGTCCAGGACATTGGTGCTGAACACAGCCCCATAAGAGCTCAGGAAACACCCCTCAACAAATCCATTTGCTTTAAAGATCCTTCTTCTTGATTGTTAAAATACTAAACATGTTGAAAAGAAAAGGTTTTGGAAAAAGAGTTGCAGATATTAATTGCACACAGTGAAAGTTACCAGACTCCTCATCTGAAATTTGGTGCTCCACCCCTTCCCCCTACCAAGTTTTTACGCTCATGTGAAGATAGGACAGATTGTGCTTCTAAATATAAATCATCTTCCTGGCTCCAAGACTTCAGCTTTGGATCTTATTTCCTTTCTATTTTGCTTCAGCATATTTTCAGGTCAATATTCCAAAGCACTTATCCAGATAACAGCATCTCTCCAAACCTTTGACATTCAGAGGCACTCTCCAGAAAGTGCCTCTAATATTTCATTTTATTTGTAGTATTTATACATCACTTAGACCCTAAGCAGTTTACATTCAGGGACTCAAGTATTTCTCCCTATCTGTCCTGGTGTGCTGGAGTATTAAGTGACTTGCCCAGGATAACAAGGAGCAGCACTGGGCTTAATACTGCAGCCATAATTATTAGGCCACTGCTCCAATCCAGAATATCTTTCTAGACTACCTTGACATATAAGAACATAAGAATAGCCTTACTGGGTCAGACCAATGGTCCATCAAGCCAGTAGCCCATTTTCATGGTGGCCAATCCAGGTCCCTAGTACCTGGCCAAAACCCAAGGAGTAGCAACATTCCATTCAGAATCCTAAAGAATAGCAAGATTCTGGAATCCCAAAGAGTAACAAAAGATTCCGGAACCCCAAGGAGTAGCAACATTCCATTCAGAATCCTAAAGAATAGCAAGATTCTGGAATCCCAAAGAGTAACAAAATATTCCGGAACCCTAAGGAGTAGCAACATTCCATTCAGAATCCTAAAGAATAGCAAGATTCTGGAATCCCAAAGAGTAACAAAATATTCCGGAACCCCAAGGAGTAGCAACATTCCATTCAGAATCCTAAAGAATAGCAAGATTCTGGAATCCCAAAGAGTAACAAAATATTCCGGAACCCCAAGGAGTAGCAACATTCCATTCAGAATCCTAAAGAATAGCAAGATTCTGGAATCCCAAAGAGTAACAAAATATTCCGGAACCCCAAGGAGTAGCAACATTCCATTCAGAATCCTAAAGAATAGCAAGATTCCGGAACCCCAAGGAGTAGCAACATTCCATTCAGAATCCTAAAGAATAGCAAGATTCCGGAATCCCAAAAAGTAACAAAAGATTCCGGAACCCCAAAGAGTAACAACATTCCATGCTACCGATCCAGGATAAGCAGTGGCTTCTCCCATGTCTTTCTTAATAACAGACTTTGGACTTTTCTTCCAGGAAATTGTCCATACTTTTTTTTTAAAACCAGCTACTACTACAACCTCTGGCAATGCGTTCCAGAGCTTAACTATTCTCTGAGTGAAAAAATGTTTCCTCCTCTTGGTTTTAAAAGTATTTCCCTGTAATTTAGGCGCCTGGTGCACAGGGTGACGGGACAAAAGCACGCAAGACTTCACCGCGCCGATATTGCAGCGCTGACAATTTGGCGCAAGACACCAGCGTGCCACCTAAAAAGTGACTTTTAAAGAGCTCCGACACGGGGTGTGAGTGTGGAACCCCCCCCCCCCCAGTTTACTTCATATTCTTCGCGTTGCCGTTGTGGGTGTGTGGAGGGTGCAACCCCCCACATTATAGAGAAAACTTAACTTTTTCCTAAACGATCGGGAAAAAGTTAAGTTTACTCTATAATGGAAGGTTTCAACCCCCCCCAATGGCAGCGTGAAGAGTATGAAGTAAACTGGGGAGGGGGGGTTCCCACTCACACCCCGCGTCAAAGCTCTTTAAAAGTCACTTTTTAGGTGGCGCGCTGGTGTCTTGCGCTGAATTGTCTTGCGCTGCAATGTCGGCGCGCGAATGACTATGAACCGGTGCAAAGCATGCAGTTAAAAGTGGGCGTGGTTAGGGGCAGATCGTGGATGTGTTCCTGGGTTAGGCACCTGTTTTTGAGTTAGGAGCTATTGACGGGGAAATTCTTTAACTAGCGCCCAAACTTAGGCGTCAGAAGGCGCCCTGCCATTGCCTAAGTTCATTGAAAAAGGCAGTCAGAAATGGCAAAAAAACCCCAGTAGTGTTGAAGAACCTACCAATGCCTAAATAAAATACATCTGGCATGATGGCTAGATAGCCGCTTTAGACCACGGAATGCCAAACTAGGTGTGGCCAACATCGGAAGTACCCTATAGTTTCCTATAGGAGAGGGAGAACCTTAGGAGAGATATTATCCTATCATAGGTTTGAAAAGAAAATAAGAGATAATTCTACTATTTTTGAGCATTCAGTTTGTAATGACTGCCAATGGTGTGAACATGCTATTATTGGTCCGATCTGGAGACACCCGAGGACCAATAAGACATACCATGCTATCTAATACTTCCTGTCAGAGCTCGATGGTAGTTTATATGATTCAATGTCCGTGCCAACTCCTCTATATTGGGAGGACAAGCCGCAAGATTAGTGTTCGTTTGACTGAACACAAGTCTCGTATTAACACTGGTAATAGTGAAGAGCCTCTAGTGCAACACTGGAGGGATAATAAACATAAGATTACAGATCTTAAATGGAGAGTCATTGATCGGGTTCATGTAGGGTGGGAGGGCGGCGACTCTAAAAGTAAATTAAACTATAAGGAGCAAAAATGGATTTATCTTTTGAACTCAGTAACTCCTATGGGTTTGAATGCTGAAATAGAATGGACCACCTTAATACGAGGCTTTAAAAAAAAGGGGGCGTGTTTTCTTACGTTAAGATTGAGGTCATCACGTTTTGAAAGGGAGTTAGGCTATTTAAAAGTGTGAACGCCGCGGCCATGTTTCCTGCCTTAAAATCCTAACGCGGGGAGCATGAGCTGGTTGATTTGAGGTAACTTAGCAAGTAATAAGACTGTTTTTTAATGATTTTTGTTACTCGTGTCAAAGCTACTGTGGAAAGTTGATACTATATATTTTTATACTACTTTGCAGGGGGATTTCCTTGATGCAGCCCTGCGGGGTGAAACGTAGTCTACGTCGGAGTGCTTACCCCCACCCGCGTAGCTAAAGATAAGTACTGATATATTTAAAAATATAAATTATAAATAAATTATTTATGAAAAATGATAAAAATTACAAAGGACCAATGACGAGTAGGGGTGCCATTGTTCTGCATGTTCTAAAAGTTTAGTGGCACGCAGACGGTACCACTGAGGTCCGTGAGAAAATATATAAAAAATAAGATATAATTCATTTTGAAAACGTTTTGGGACCTCCCAGTTGATGTTTTGAATAGACAACATCGGAAGTGGCATTAGGTGGGCTAAAGTGGCTACCTAGCTATGATTCAAGGCAAGATAGGTGGCTGAAATGTTGGCCCAGAAAACCTAGGTCTACATTTCAGCCACCTATCTATGCTGCCGTAGGATCCTTAAGTTGATCACGGCAGGGGAAGTTATCCCCGATCAGCTGAGCCATCAGTGGTCCCCGAAGCTGTGACTTCAGGATGTCCTGCCGGCTCTGCTGATCTGGGGAGAAGTACCCCTGCCACGATCAGCTGAGTGGCTATGGCAGGGGACCCCCCCAATATCAGCAGGTGGGATGCCCACTCCCTCCTGCCAGAACCCACGAAGCATACCCCCCATGAGGGATGAGGGATGCCCACTCCCTCCTGACTGCAGGAACCCCCAAACCAATGACCTGCCCCAACCACCGGTACCCCCAAACCAATCATACTCCTGAACCCCCACCCCCACCACAACTGTAGATATCCCTCCTGCCAATGTCAGGGGATCCCCTACCACAGTCGCTCAGCTGATCATGGCAGGGGTATTCCTCCCCCCCCCCTCTTCCCCCAATCAGCTGAGCCAGCAGGACTTCCCGAAGCCGCAGCTTCAGGGAGCACTGCTGGCTCAGCTGATTGGGGATAACCTCCGCTGCCATGATCAGCTTATGACTACTGTGGCCTGACTTTAGGATTCCATGGTGGCATAGATAGGCGGCTGATATGTAGGCCAGGATTTTCTGGGCCTCCGTTTCAGCCGCCAATCTTGGCTGAATTTAGGCGTGATTCTGTTACCGGCACTGTCAAGCGATTGACACACGATCAGTGGCAACTTTTAAGTCAGCTACTGACATAGGCGCTGGTTACAGAATCTGGCCCTTAGTGTATAGCCCTCGATAAAGGCTCCCTCGACTTTGTTGCTTGGGCTAAGAATTTTTTTAGCGGCCCCCTCACATATAGAATCAGGCCCTAAGAGTCCTCTGTCATGGCATACTCATATGCATTTGAATTTGGAAACTGTACACTCGGCCAAACAAAACTACACACGTGAGCGTGGAGTGGTGGCCTCCTGGCTGAGAGAGGGAACTGGATTTGAGTCCCACAGCAGCCCCTTAAGTCACTTAACTCTCCATTGACCCAGGTATATAATATGTAATCCATTTTGATGATAATTTATTTACTTTTCTATACTGCTCTCCCCGGGGAGCTCAGAATGGTTTTACATACAATTTATTCAGGCACTTGAGCATTTCTCCCTGTCTGTCCTGGCGGGCTCACACTCTATCTAATGTACCTGGGGTAACGGGGAGAATTAAGTGGCTTGCCCAGGGTCACAAGGAGCAGCATGGGTTTGAACCCACGACCTCAGGGTGCTGAGGATGTAGTTTTAACCACTGCACCACATTCTTGCCCTCCCCAAAGAGCCCAGGACAGGTTACAGGTCAACACAGGTTGCAATTTGCCATAGTTACAGACCAAGTTTTTCCAGGTACGAGTTTTTATCCTAACTTGACAAGTACTAGGGATCTAATACCATTATATATAACTAGTGTTTAAGCCCGTTACATTAACGGGTGCTAGTAAAACCTCCTTCCCTCACATGTCCCCTATTTTCAGCCCCAGCTCCAGCTCCAAACCATCCCCCTTCTCCCATCTTTTCCCTTTCAGCCCCAGCCCCCTTTTCTCACCAGCAGCATTTCCCTCCCCACTCCACTTCCCTGTGTAGTAGCAGCAGAAACATACCCTCCCCCTCCATTTTCCTTTGCAGCAGCAGCAACATTTCCCTCCCCCAACCCACTTCCCTGTGCAGCAGCACCTCTTCCGTGCTCCCCCTTTCCCTCTTCCCTGCTCCCTCGGTCCAGCAGCACCTCTTCCCTGCTTCCCCTGCCCAGAAGCACCTCTTACATACTCCTTCTGCCCCTCTTCCCTGCTCCCCCTGTCCAGCAGCACCTCTTCCCTGCTCCCCCTGTCCCTCTTCTTTGCTCCCCCGATCCAGCAGCACCTCTTCCCTGCTACCCCTGCTCCAGCAGCACCTCTTCCCTGCTCCCCCTCACTGCCTTCCAGACTTTGTCCCACCCGCACCCTCCGAAGCCAGCATGCCTGCCTGCCATCCCCCTATGCAGTAGAACTCTCTTCCCCCCCCCCACCAGCAGCACCTCTTCCCTGCTCCCCGGTCCCTCTTCACATATTTGTAAAATGGCCTAAAACAGAAGTCTGCCATATTGCATTGCAGTTACAAAATGATTTGCAGTGGATCTTTGTACCTGGCTGCCAGCCATCCCCCTGTGCCGTAGAACCCTCTTCCCCCCCCCCCCCCGCCACTATCGCCGCCATGCAGTCAACCCCACTGGCCCTCCCACCGCGAGACGACCGTCAAACCTACTGGCTCCAGCAGCGGCCGCATCACACTAAAGACGCTGTTTTGTGGCCTTCCCATGCTCTGATTTCCTCTATAGACTTTGATATGATTGAAGACAATTTAATATTCAGAAGTGTTGTTCACAGTCTTGTTTGATATTTTTAATGTCATTCCACAAAAAAGTGTTAGCGAACACATGAAAATGATATTCATCCAACAGAAATTTCATTTGCCAACAGATGTAGAGAAATTAGGAAAGATATGAAGAAAATCCGCTAAAACAATTAAGGAGACGGAACTCCTCTCAGATGAGGAAAGGTCTCTTCAGCTTGGAAAAGAGAAAGCCGAGAGGGGGACATGATAGAGGTCTACAAAATAGTGAGTTACAGTAGAATGGGTAAACCTGAATACAAAGACTCGAGGCCACTCCACGAAGTTACATGGCAATACTTTTAAAAACAAACAGGAGATCATATTTTTGTCACTCAATGAATAGTTAAACTCTGGAACTCATTGAAAGAGGGTGTGGTAACAGCAGTTAGCATATCTAGGTTAAAAAAAAGTTTAAGACAGGTTCCTGGAGGAAAAGTCCATAATCTGCTATTATGATAGACATGGGGGAAAGCCACTTCTTTTCCTTGGGATTGGTAGCATGGGATCTTGCTACTCTTTGAGGTTCGACTACGTTCACTCTACACACAGGGAAGGTATTGTAACAAAAAGTCAGTCCAAATGTATAAATATAAAGTCGAAACAAGACCTGACTATGAGAGGAGTTCCGTCTCCTTAATTGTTTTAGCGGATTTTCTTCATATCTTTCCTAATTTCTCTTTGAGGTTCTACATGGAATCTTGCTACTATTTGGGTTTCTTCCAGGTACTAGTGATCTGGATTGACCACCGTTTGAAGCAGGATACAAGGCTAGATGGACAATCAGTCTGACCCATTGTGGCTATTATTATGTTCTGGGGCACCTATACCAAGGCACACTCCCCCTCCTTTACTAATGCGTAGTGTGGTTTTTAGAGCCGGCAGTGGCGGTAACTGCTCCGACGCTCATAGACCAAATTCTCTAAATGTTGCTATAAGTTAGGTGACTGTAAGCACCCTACTGCCATCTAACTCAATTGGTGTTAATAGACCGCGCTGTTTAAAACCAATTAAAGTTTTTTTAAAATTTTTATAAAAGTTTTTTTAAATTTTTATAAAAGTTTTTTTAAATTTTTATAAAAGTTTTTTTAAATTTTTATAAAAAAATTTTTTTAATGTAGGTGCCAGAGGCTTAGGTCAAAGTAGTCACCGTCAGGCCCTTCTGTAGATGTGATTCACATCAAACATAGGAATATAGGCCTTCAAAACCCTGGCCTTCGTGACCGGTGCCTATGTTTACCTGTAGCCACAATTCTGCAAACGGCGCCGTAGTGCGACTGACATGTGACCGGTAGTATTTTTTTTTTTAGGAAGCCGCTGATGTAGGTGCCATTTGCAGAATCCATTCGTGCTAAGCGGTCATTTGCAGAATCGCAATTACAGTTATAATGTAGGCCATGGTTTTGAAGGCCTACATTCCAGGTGCCTATGTTTGACGTGAATTGCATCTAGAGAGGCGCCTAGCAGCACCTAAGGTCATTTCCAGCGCAAACTATGCCTGCTTTGACCTAAGCCACCATTAGGGCACCTCTGTAGATGTGATTATGGCATCCTTTTTTGGAGCCACCTATGGACGCCTATATTTTTTTAATGACATTTTAATTGATTTAAAATTATGTGATCAATTACTGTGCCAATTAAAACAACTGAGTTAGTGGTCTTGCCGCGTTTAATCCGGGGAGCCGTGTTGCGGGAATGTTATACTCGTATATTGTATAGAGGGTATATCACCCAAGCTCAGCTATTCAAATTTGGTGGCATTGCCTCGCCTCTGTGTCTCAAATGTGGTCGAGACCCGAACACGTTTTCGCATGCCTTGTGGGATTGTCGGTGTAGTCGGGCTTTTTGGGCGGAGGTGGTCAACTATATGAGCTCCCTTTTGGGGATGTCTGTGGCGGGCACTGTTGCTCAGGTGGTGCTGGATTTACCGGGAGCTTTTGGATCTTTGCCTCAGGATGCTCGTTGGCTGTGTCGTAAGGTGTGTCTCCTGGCTCGACGATGCATTATGCAGCATTGGACCTCATCAACTCCTGTCTTTTTGGCATTGCAGAGCTCATCTTCATGCGTTAGTTCTCTGGGAGGCGCGTGAAGTGGGGGGCTCCTTTAAACGTCGGAGCTTTTTGCTGATTTGGGACCCCTATTTGCGTTCCTTGTCTCCAAGGTGGCGTAGCCTTCTTCTTAATACCCTGGCTTGATGGTGCACTCTCCTGGCTAGTTCTGGATCTCGGCATCTCTCTGCTCTGAGGAAGGGGGGAGGGGACTTGGGGAGGGATTTGGGGGGGTCTGTTTTTGGAGGGGGATGCATCGTTTGTTTAGGTGCCCTGGGGTCATCAGAGTCCTGACCCTGGGGGGGGAACTTGGTTTGTGACTTTCTACTTCCTGCTCTGGCATTCCTCTCCCACTGGGGGGGGGGGAGCTGGTGGGTAGGGCTTGTGGGTAGAAGGAACATGGGGCGGTTGGGGGGGGGGGTTGGGTGTGTATACTTGACGCATGTTTTTATCATGTTGTATTTGCTTACGCAGATGTTGCCTCTGTTTCTTTTGTGCAGGCATTTGTTGTTGTTCTCACTTCTGCGGGTTTTTCGTGTCAATGAAAATTGTTTACAATCTAAAACAACTGAGTTAAGCAGCAGTAGGGTTCAACTGGAAGATGATATTTTCTTTCTCAAGGGACCCTCGGCCACAAGAGGGCACCCGCTCAAACTCTGGGGCGGAAAATTTCATGGCGACACCAGAAAGTATTTCTTCACAGAGAGAGTGGTTGATCATTGGAACAAGCTTCCAGTGCAGGTGATCGAGGCAGGCAGCGTGCCAGACTTTAAGAATAAATGGGATACCCATGTGGGATCCCTACGAGGGTCAAGATAAGGAAATTGGGTCATTAGGGCATAGACAGGGGGTGGGTAAGCAGGGTGGGCAGACTTGATGGGCTGTGGCCCTTTTCTGCCGTCATCTTCTATGTTTCTATGTTTCTATGATGGGTCATTTGGCCTTTATCTGCCATCATGTTTCTATGTTTCTATAATCAGAAAGTTCTATGACATCACAATGCAGGTGTAAAGAGCCTTAGCCTATAGGAAGAGGAGATGCAAATGTTAAGAGCCTTAGCCAATAGGGAGAGGAGGAGAGAGTGTTGATCATTGGAACAAGCTTCCAGTGCAGGTGATCGAGGCAGGCAGCGTGCCAGACTTTAAGAATAAATGGGATACCCATGTGGGATCCCTACGAGGGTCAAGATAAGGAAATTGGGTCATTAGGGCATAGACAGGGGGTGGGTAAGCAGAGTGGGCAGACTTGATGGGCTGTAGCCCTTTTCTGCCGTCATCTTCTATGTTTCTATGTTTCTAACTCACAGGCTACTTAAGACACCTGTATGCAGCTCTACTAGACTTTCTTATAGCAGGTGCTGATGTTCCGGAGACAGGTATGTACATTTTTATTCTGATATTTGTGGCAGTATGAGGGGGTCAGTGATCACTGGGGGGAGTGTGTGTGGGGGTCTCTATGTTGTCTCTGCAGTGATTATCTGGTCACTTTGGATACCTTTTTTGGCACTTATACCTGCTTTTACATCGTCTAAGTCGCAACATATAAGTCTCGTCCAGGAAGTCTCGTGAATTATCCCTGCAGGACGACTAAGTCTAGGTCAGCCCCTATCCCACACTAACCACTCCTCCAGATACGCCCCTTTCAGCTCTGAGCGCACTGCGGCATTCAGAGGCCTAAAGAGTTCCTGGATACTTCCAGAAATTCGGTTTGATTATCGGCACTTGCATGACCTGGCCTTCAGGGTCACCCAAGTGCCAACTTGGGCAGGTTTTTTTAGACGTTTTTAAGTTTCGATTATGAGCCCCGTGATGTATAGGTTTGATGTAAAAAGTCATAAATCAGGCGCTGAACACGAATGGTGAACCACTGTCAAGTCAATAAATCCGATCCAATCCAGTTACATCAGCCTTTGACATGGTGTAAATGATCACCCTTAAAATTAGGGGTGCAACTGGGACTTATTCCAGCATTCTGTAATAACCAAAGAAATCACACAATCTTTCTTAAATCCATCCCATTAAGAACAATTTTATAAACCAGGCCCCCACATTTATACACACCTGCACTCTTTCTGCTATAACTGTGGTCGCCTTCATGTTAGACGCTCTGATGCCAGGCTGCCCTAGTATTCTCTAATGCAGTGTTTTTCAACCTTTTTACGCCTATGGACCGGCAGAAATAAAAGAATTATTCTGTGGACCGGCATCGGTCCGTGGACCGGCGGTTGAAGAACACGGGGCTAAGTCGTGGGCCAGACCACGCCCATCTCTACCCAATCTCCACCCCCAGACCCCGCCCCCATAATAGTACTAATTGCACCTTGCATGTCCCGGGCCTCATCTGGAAGCAACGTCAGAGAGAAGGCTTCCGGTTCAGGCGCAGGACGCGCATAGGAGCCACTGCCCGTGGCTTTGTGCACTGAATCAGTTAGGAAGAGGGAGCTGGCTCGAAGATAACGCCGCATCGATCGCACCGTGGACCGGCGGTTGAAGAACACTGTTTTGGGCCTGATGCACGTGCTGGCCCTGTGGACCGGCAGGAAATTTCTGTGGACCGGCACTGGTCCGTGGACTGGTGGTTGAAGAACACTGCTCTAATGGATCCAAGATGCCTAATAAGCTCCTAGTGCATGGCCTCAGGGTGCGTAAATAGAGGTGCCTGGTTATAGAATTACCTCTCATCCCCATCTCCCTCACTGTGTGCCCCATGCCTCCTCTCCTTCCCTCTTCCGCTGCTCCCTGTACCATCCTATGCCAGCACTGCAAGAATGTTCAATTGAAGGCTGATATTTTCTGTTGCTGATCTTGTTATATGAAATCCCGAACAGGAAATGCTGGCCTGAGAGTTTCGAATATGCTCATGGTACTGGCACAGAGAGTCGGGGCAGTTGGGAGAAGTGGCAGAGTCTTCTACTGGTTATGGCCACTGGTAGCGACTCCATCTCTTCAGCTGAGGAAACTTGGGGATTTTTGCCCATCAAAGATGTGCAGGAGTGCTCTAGCTGCACTACTGCCAGTGTGCGTGTGTGTATGCGGGAGGGGAGGGGGGCTGATGTTTCAATACTGTGTTTTCAATCTCTAAGGACAGAGAGGTCCTCTAGAGCCCTACAGAACTTGCCTGTCCCCTGTTGTTGAAAATTTGATATTGGAACAGCACCCCTACTGGCAGGAATGTAGGTGGAGGAGTCCTGCACAGCTTAGAGCAGTGGTCTCCAACTCAAACCCTTTGCAGGGCCACATTTTGGATTTGTAGGTACTTGGAGGGCCTCAGAAAAAAATAGTTAATGTCTTATTAAAGAAATGACAATTTTTAATGAGGTAAAACTCTTTTATAGTTTATAAATCTTTCCTTTTGGCTAAGTCTTTCAAATAATATTGTAATTTATGGCTAAAGATCAAGAAACTGTTTTATTTTACTTGTGTGATTATGATAAACATACCGAGGGCCTCAAAATAGTACCTGGTGGGTTGCATGTGGCCCCCGGGCTGCGAGTTTGAGACCACTGGCTTAGAGGGAACATTGCTGCCCACTATGCCATTTGGGCCAGAAACGCCTCAGCTGAAGGGACTTGAGAATTCCTTTCGACGACAGCTGAGCCCAGCTGAATTGCCTGGCACTCTTTCTTCCACTGGCAGCTCCAGTGCAGAATATTTGCCGCTGCCCTTTCCTCCCAGCCTCACACACATATTTTGGTATACCATGCAATCTCCTGGTTCACCCGATACAGCAAGCCCCGGGCAAGCCTGAACTGCTTAAATTTAGAATGCTACCTGGGGTAAATAAACGGGCAGGGAAGACTGGGTGTACCGTACCCCCAAAGACAACATCTAAACCAGTGTAGCAATCTGCCTAGAACAGGTCACAGGCATCGCCGTGCAGCCACGAGACTCCAACTCCAACCAACGACGCCATTGTGTGCGCTCCGGGTAGCCCAAAATTCAGTGATCAGAACTCCGTTTAGGTTGGGGGAGGCGAGAACACGAGACAGAATATTATCTGAGTTTGTCTGGGTTCAACCTATTCAAGCTATTACTAACCGTTGGGAGCATTCTGCCCTGTGTTCCGTCTCGTCCACTTCGATCTGCAGATCAATCGGAGCTGCAAATTCCATCTGTAAAAAGAGCTGAGGTTAACAGTGTCTAGGGACAGTATATTCTGTTGGATAGGGCCTTGGCAATGGAACAATCTCCCGGAGGACATTCGTCGGCAACAGAATAGACAGAACTTTAAAAGATTGCCGAAACGGCATCTTTTTTTGCCAGATGAAATACAGGGTACGAGACTGTGTTATTAATGAAGAGGAGAGGATCGCCTGGTCGCCTATGTATTTTATTGTTTGTATCTTTTGCGCTGTATTGCCGATGGATGTATTGTTGATTATTGTAACTCCCTATTACTTAACATCTCCCAAAAAGAAAAGCGACGTCTTCAAATCATTCAAAACACTGCCATTAAATTGATTTATAATGCAAAGAAATTTGATCACGTTACGCCTCTATTTATCGATGCTCATTGGCTTCCTATTAGCCACCGTATTTTATACAAGGTTATGCTGCTCATTTTTAAAACTCTAGTTCATAAAGAGCCTCTGTTTATATCAAGGATGTTAATTCCTTATAATCCCGTTCGCTCACTTAGATCATCTTCTCAAAACTTATTAGTTATACCTTCCCTTAAAACAATAGGAACAAGAAGAGCAGACATGTTTTCTGTTATGGGTCCACAATGGTGGAACTCTCTACCACAACATATCACAATCGAAAGAGATCTTCATTCTTTAAAAAAAAATTTTGAAAACTCACCTTTTTAAAGATGTTTTTAATACTCATTATTAAAATTTTTTAATTTTTAATCTTTTACTTATCCCTGTTCCCTTATGTTTTTTTCCCGTATTTGCTTTTCTATATATAACAGACGTAATCTTTCCCCCATTTTTCCTCCCAATTCAAGTTTGTCTTGTCTTAAAACTGTTGTTACTGAGTTTTAATTTGTATCTTTATATTTTATTCTTTTACTTATGTACATCGCTTTGTAAACAGATTCAGCGATAAATCAAATATTAATAAACCTTGAACCTTGATCTCGTATTTTTGTACGTAAGTTTGTAACCCGCCCTGGGTAAGGGCGGGGTATAAATAAATAAACCAACCCAAACTCTGTAATAGCAAGGTCCAAACCACCTGTTGCCTCAGAAAGAACCTGATTTAATGAGGCTTTCGCTCATTCTGTGTCCTTCAGAGGTGGGAGGGGGGGGGAAATAAGAGCTTAATCAGGTGAAAGTTCTATGTAATTCCGTGGACAGAAATCCACTTAGACTTTGAAATGATGCTCTTAACATTTACTTCCTATAAAAGGATTCCTTTCTACAGCCGGAAGCCCAGTGGGACCCCGAATGATGCTCCCGTCAGAAATTCCTTTACCAGAAGCCGATGCAAGTAATATCTTTGCATCCGTGATCTCACTCTGTGCCCTAGCAGCGTTGAGCTGACGGTGCGACGCATTCCACATGACGCGACGCAAAATTCTCCTTTATTTCTTCTTGAAGGCAACCTATATTTATCAGTGCAGCATATGCCTTTCCTTGCTGTTTACCTCTCTTCTTGTTTCGTATTCAGCATGTGAAAATCTGCCACTCCTGCCCAGCTTTGCCTCCCTCGGCTGCCAGTGCCTCTGCTGCTGCATGCCCAATAGACTGGGACCTGCCAGCAAAGGGGGGGGGGAAGGGATTTGGGATTTCGCTCTCATCTTATTTTCAGTTGTAGCTCAAGGTAAGTTTCAATCAGATGCATCAGGTATTTTCCTGTTACAGTCTAAGGCAGTGGTCTCCAACTCAAACCCTTTGCAGGGCCACATTTTGGATTTGTAGGTACTTGAAGGGCCTCAGAAAAAAATAGTTAATGTCTTATTAAAGAAATGACAATTTTGCATGAGATAAATTCTTTCTAGTTCATAAATCTTTCCTTTTGGCTAAGTCTTACTAACAATATTGTTATTTATAGCTAAAGAGACATTTGATCAAGAAACTGTTTTATTTGACTTTTGTGATTATGATAAACATAACGAGGGCCTCAAAATAGGACCTAGCGGGCCGTGAGTTTGAGACCACTGAGTTAAGGGGAACAGTTAATCTGCTGGCTGGGTTGGAGAGGGGAGAACAGGACAATCAAGCCATTGTGACATCACTGATGAGGATGGCTCTTATTGGTGGAATGAGGCATTATGACATCACAATCTCAGCTCTGCTTCCCAAAGACAAACAGGATGTCATGGTTACAGTTTAGCCAGTAGTCTCCAACTCCAACCCTTTGCAGGGCCACATTTTGGATTTGTAGGTACTTGAAGGGCCTCAGAAAAAAAATATTTAATGTCTTATTAAAGAAATGACAATTTTGCATGAGATAAAACTCTATAGTTTATAAATCTTTCCGTTTAGCTAAGTCTTAATAATATTGTCATTTAGAGCTAAAGAGACATACGATCAAGAAACTGTTTTAGTTTACTTTTGTTATTATGATAAACATACCGAGGGCCCCCAGGCCGCGAGTTTGAGACCACTGGTCTAAGGGGCCAATATTTACAGTGATTTAACCGTGGAGAGGCTCCTGCGCAGTTAACCCTTTCATTGGCAGCTGGTAAAAACGGCCGCTTTACATAACTTGATGTTGAACGAGAGCAACAGTGCCAGGTAACAGGCATTTGGAGATCCAGATCGCCCGTAAGAGCCAAAGAAACACATGTTGCTTCTGAACAACAATGGCACAAAAAGGGTTAACGTCGCAGAGATGAAATCCAACCAATCTGCAGTACACGTCGAACAACGGAATCGAAAGAAGAAACTGCAGAACTGATGTACTTGATTCAGGAGCTTTGACTGAAGTCTACAAAATCCTGAGTGGAGTAGAACGGATACAAGCGGATTGATTTTTCACGCCGTCAAAAATTGCAAAGACTAGGGGACACTCGATGAAGTTACAGGGAAATACTTTTAAAACCAATTGGAGGAAATATTTTTTCACTCGGAGAATAGTTAAGCTCTGGAACGCTTTGCCTGAGGATGTGGTAAGAGCGGATAATGTAGTTGGTTTAAGAAAGATTTGAACAAGTTCCTGGAGGAAAAGTTCATAGTCTGTTATTGAGACAGACATGAAAGAAGCCACTGATTGGTAGCATGAAATGTTGCTACTCTTTGGGGTTCCAGAATCTTTTGCTATTCTTTGGGATTCCAGAATCTTGCTATTCTTTAGGATTCTGAATGGAATGTTGCTACTCTTTGGGGTTCCAGAATCTTTTCTTACTTTTTGGGGTTCCGGAATCTTTTGTTACTCTTTGGGATTCCGGAATCTTGCTATTCTTTAGGATTCTGAATGGAATGTTGCTACTCCTTGGGTTTTGGCCATGTACTAGGGACCTGGATTGGCCACCGTGAGTACGGGCTACTGGTCTTGACCCATTGAGGCTATTCTTATGTTCTTATGTCTAAAATATGTAAGCTGCTTTGATTGTAACCCCACAGAAAAAGCAGTATAACAAGACCCATCTCCTTTACCCTGTAATTGCCATTATAGAATTTGCTGTAGGTGGTTTTGAGAATTTCCCCCTATGTACCCAAGAAAGGTGGGAGATCTTGGAAACCTGGCTAGGTAGACAGCGTGTCTCTGAAAACTGGATTTTACTTTGTCTCATTCACAGTTCAGAAATGAGCTGAATGTTCTAGTAATGTTTTCACAGCCTTAGGAGGCGCCATTAAGCTTCCCTCTGCAATGTACGCAACAGCTTTGTGATTTAAAATGCACAATGTTCTCAGCAGTGTCTTGCTTGTGCGAGACAGGTGCAACAAAACCTCCATGTACGTCATGCTAAAATGTGAGCCTAGACAGAGCAGCCTGATCTCTTGTGGACTCATTTCCACTGCCGTTCCAGTGTCTTAATTCAAGGCAGTAGATGCTATGGTCCGCCCAAGGAGTATCCCTAACCATATGCTCTCCAAAGAACGTCACTGGTCGGCAAACTTTCTCCAGAGTACCGAAGCGAGGATGAGAGGTGCCCAGGGAAGTGGTGTCCCCCATCTCCACACGCTCCTTCCCTGCCCCCTTCTGCTACGCGCACACTGCTTTCCTTCCCCCGTACCTCTGTGGCGTTCCTGTCGTGAGCAGCAACTCCCAAGCTGCTTCCACGCCAGCATCGGCTCGTCCTCTGACGTCACTTCCCAGGCGTGGGTTACAGGAAATGACGTCAGAGGAAGAGCCGACGCTGGTGCAACAGCAGGTTGAGGGTTACTGCTGGTACCAGGAATGTTACAGAAGTGCGGGGGAAGGGAAGCAGAATGCAAGCATGGTGGGGGAGGGTCAGGAAAGGGGCAGGGATGTGTAAAGGAGGGCAGCTGCCTGAACCCTCACCAAGATGGCACCTGAGACAGACCCCCCTCCCCTTACATCACCACTGCCTCCATCTCTTTAATGCACTCCTTGAGAGGCTTCACTCAAGAACATAAGATTTGCCGCTGTTGGGTCAGACCAGTAGTCCATCGTGCCCTGCAGTCCCTTAGGTCAAAGACCAGTGCCCTATTTGAGTCTAGCCTTACTTGCATATGTTCTGTTCCAGTAGGAACTTATCCCACCTTGTCTTGAATCCCTGAAGGGTGCTTTCCCCTATAACAGCCTCCGGAAGAGCGTTCCAGATTTCTACCACTCTCTGGGTGAAGAACTTCCTTACATTTGTACGGAATCTTTTCCCTTCTAACTTTAGCAAGTGCCCTCTCGTTCTCTTCACCTTGGAGAGGATGAACAATCTCTCTTTCTCTACTAAGTCAATCCCCTTCAATATCTTGAATGTTTGGGTCATGTCCCCTCTCAGTCTTCTCTTCTCAAGGGAGAAAAGGCCCAGTTTCTCTAGCCTCTCGTTGTACGGCAACTCCCCTAGTCTCTTAACCATTTTTGTTGCTCTTCTCTGGACCCTTTCGAGTAGTATGATGTCCTTTTCCATGTACAGTGACCAGTGTTGGACGCAGTATTCCATGTGGGGGCATAATAACCTTTTCAGATCTGTTTGTGAACCCCTTCTTAATCATTCCTAGCATTCTGTTTGACCTTTTCACCGCCGCTGCGCATTGCGCGAACGGTTTCATTGACTTGTCTACAAGTACTCCCAAGTCTCTTTCCTGAGGGGTCTCTCCGAGTATAACACTGGACTGCATATGATTTTTGTTACCAACATGCATCACCTTGCACTTATCCACGTTGAACCTCATTTGCCATTTCGCAAAGCCCATTCCTCGAGCGTATTTATGTCTTTTTGTAGGTCTTCGCAATCCTTCTGTGTCTTCAAATTTAATCAGGAAGCAGGAGAAAGTTTGGGTCTCCTCCCAAGCCTTTAATGGTTGAACCACTTAACTTGCTGGCTGCACCCATACAAGGATGAACACCAGCCGAACACACACTGTAGCAGGACTTTCTTATCCACTCCTACCCTAGCTGAGATTCTATTCATGCACCTTTCTAAGTTCAAGTGTGACTTTCTTTAGTCTCCCTTATTTTCTAACTCATAAGAGCATAAGAATAGCCTTACTGGGTCAGACCAATGGTCCATCAAGCCCAGTAGCTCGTTCTCACGGTGGCCAATCCAGGTCACTAGTACCTGGCCAAAACCCAAAGAATAGCAACATTCCATTCAGAATCCTAAAGACTAGCAAGATTCTGGAATCCCAAAGAGTAACAAAAGATTCCGGAACCCCAAGGAGTAGAATATTCTATTCAGAATCCTAAAGAATAGCAAGATTCTGGAATCCCAAAGAGTAACAAAAGATTCCGGAACCCCAAGGAGTAGCAAAATTCCATTCAGAATCCTAAAGAATAGCAAGATTCTAGAATCCCAAAGAGTAGCAACATTCCATGCTACCGATCCAGGGCAAGCAGTGGCTTCCCCCATGTCTTGTTGTCTGTTTTTTGTGTTCTACCTTTGCTTAAATGTTATGATGTCTAATGTCTTATTGCATGTTGTGTTGACAAGTTAAGTAGCACACAGTATTGTCATTTAACTGTTTCTACTGCTGTAATGGTCTGTCACCTATGCTCAACTTACTCTTGAATTTTTTTCAGACAGGCGACATGTAAATCTTAATAAATAAATGGAGGAGGCATCCTTAAACTGGAGAGCTTCCGTCTCCATCGAGCCATCACATAGGCCTGCTGAACTAATGGTTTACGGGGATTTACACACTGTCCCAGACATTTCCTCATGATTAAAATATTTCATTGGAAGAGTAAGACAACCCCCACCCCAGTTTCTCTCCCTAGTCCTCCACTCCACAGTTTCCAGGCACTTGCCATGTTTGATGGATTCCGCTTCTGCTAACACCAGATCCTGTTTTCAGATGAGATTACAGCTGTCAATTTACCTAATTTCTAAAACAGTGCTTTCCATCCCTCTCCTGTAGCCACACCTAGCCAGTCAGATTTAAAGACGTACAATAAATATACATAAGATAAATTGACATACATTGGAGACCCACCGTATGCAAATCTTTCTCAAACTAACATAGTAACACAGAGCCTGTTTCACAAAGCCGCAGTAGCACCTTCTCCCGCAGCAAATTTACCTGAAGCCCACATGAATTGAAAGGGCTTTGGTGCATTTGCCATGTCAGAAGCGTAACCACTAGGGTTAGACCCGCCCCCCAGGCACGCCCAGTTCTACCCATCCCCGCCTCATTACGTCCATGCCACGCCCCCCTCAGCCTGCTCATCTCAGTTCCACCCATCTCCCGATGCGATCTGCTTTTCAAAACCCGGACAAAGAGCCAGGTTTTGAAAAGCCATCCGGACATGCCCTCTAAAAAGAGGCCATGCCCGGGTAAATCCGTTCGTCTGGTAACCCTAGCTACCACAGCTTTGTAAAGGGGCCCCATAGTATATGATAACATGACATAACATAACATTTATATACCGCAAAATCTTATGGATCCTTGCGGTTAACAATTTATATAAGACAAGCTGAACATCAGTGAACTATAAAGATACATTTTCATAGACTTCCTGGTTATAAGAATTTAGCATATAAGCAAGTTTTTAACAATTTTCTAAAATTTGCATAAGATCAAGTTTCAAGTTTATTAGAAATTTGATGAATCGCTTATTCATAATTGACTAAGCGAATTACAGTAAAATCCAAAGTAAACATACAACATACAATTTAAAAATTTAGCTAGAAAAAAAGGGGGTTAGACAAACAGACAAGACTGAATACGAAGGGAGTAAAGGGGTAAAGTTACAAAATTAATAATTTTGAAGAAAGGAAAGAACTATAGAGGGAAAAAACATAAGGAGGGGAATCCATTTTTTCTTTCTTTTGTTTTTTAATTTTTGGTAGGGAGTCTACTGCACTGTATATATTCCATTCAGAGGTTAAAAGCATCTTTAAACAAAAAAGTTTATAAATTATTTTTAAAACGGCTAATGTCTTTTTCATCTCTTATGTATTGGGGTAGGGAGTTCCAGACCTGGGGGGGCCACTATTGAAAACATATCATGATGTCTAGTGCCAATACCTTTTAAGGAAGGGACTGCGAGTAGTCCTTGGGCCTTAGAACGAAGAGAGCGGGATGTGTTATACGGAATAAGCATCCTATTTATAAATTGCGGTTCGCTCGTAGATAAGGTTTTAAATACTAGGAGTAGAATTTTAAAGGTAATGAGATGGTTAATGGGAAGCCAGTGTGAATCGACCAGGAAAGGATGAAGAGGTGGAAGTCAGAATTCCAGCTAGAAGGCAAAATGGACCATCGAGTCTATTCAAATAATTCACCCCTCTCCCCCCCCCAACCTCATGCTTTTGTATCTGCCACTTTCTGAGTTAATACCACTCCCCCTTTCTGTCTTTATGTTTATTCAGATTTGATAGACCACTTTTCTGAATAACAAGCGAAGCGTTGTACAATCGTACGTCAATAGGGGAAAAGAGCTAAAATAATCAACAGGGAAGCAAAAGTAGGGTTGCCAGATTTTCCAATCGGAAAATCTGGACCCCCCTAGACCCGCCTCCATCCCCACCCTAAACCCGCCCCCCGCTGCCTGCTCTTGTCAGACAGGGAGGAAGTCCTCGCATGCCACACTATGATGTCACGTGCATGTGCGCGCGATGTCATCACGTGGCATCCGCGCGTGCGCGGATTTCCTCCCTTCCCGACGCGATTTGAGGAGGCCTTACAAAACTCCAGACAAAGTGCCGGGTTTTGAAAAGTCATCCAGACCCCCCCCCCCCCAGACATGTCCGGGGAAATCCATACGTCTGGTAACCTTAAGCGAAAGCAAGGAGATGGCTGCAGAGTCGGAGACCTTAGGAATTTAGATGCTGCGTTACGCCCCAGCCCAAGGCTTCTTCGAAAGACAAAAGTCATTTCACGGCTGCTTTGAGCTGAAGCGCTCAGGGCTTGCGTTCCCCTCCGCTTGACATTAAGGGGTCTTTTCACTAAGGCGCGCAAGCCGTGATAAACACTAACGTGTCCATTATATTCTATGGCTGCGTTAGCATTTAGCGCTCACTAAAACGATTAGCGCGCCTTAGGAAAGGTCCTATAAGGAATCCTCTGTGTTTATTCTCAAGCTTGTTGAATCCCATCACTGTTTTAGTCTCTGCCTCCTCTGGGAGGACATTCTAAGCATCCACCCAGTGACGTAGCGAGGGTAGGAGGCGCCCAGGGCGGTTGTGCCCCTCCCCCAGTGCCTTCCTCTCTTCCGCGCCAACCCCCCTGCTCCTTCTGTGCCCCTACGTCACACTCAGGCCCTCCCTTCCCAGCCCTGTACCCCTTTAAATCTTCACCAGCGCAAGCAGCCTCCTAGCCTGCTGCTCGCGCTGGCGTTGGCTTCCCTCCGACGTCACGTCCTGGCCCCGCCACCCAGAAGTGGGAGCCAGGCTCGGGCTGGCGAAGATTTTAAAGAGGTACAAAGGAGTGGGGAAGGGAGGGCGCAATCATGACGTGGGGGGGGCGGAGATGTGCCAGGGCCCCCGCCAAGAAGGCGCCAGGGGCGGTTTGCCTCCCGCCCACCCTTGCTATGCCACTATGTCCACCACTCTTTCCATGAAGAAATAGTTCCTGACATTGATTTTCAATCTCTCTCCTTGCACTTCCTTATCAAATCCCCTAGCTTCATCGACAGCTTCCTTTCCTTTGGACAGGGTTTGTTTCATGTACATTAATACATTTCAATTATTTTCGTGCCTATATCAAATCTTCCCTGCCTTCCCTTCCTCTACAGCAGTGTTTTTCAACCTTTTTACACCTATGGACCAGCAGAAATAAAATAATTATTCTGTGGACCGGCATCGGTCCATGGACCGGCAGTTGAGGAACACTGGGCTAAGTCGAGGGCCAGACCCCGCCCATCTCCACCCCAGACCCCGCCCCCATAATAGTACTAATTGCACCTTGCACGTCCCGTGCCTCATCTGGAAGCCTTCCCTCTGACGTTGCAACGTCAGAGAGAAGGCTTCCAGTTCAGGCGCAGGATGCCTGTAGGAGCCACTGCCCGTGGCTTTGTGCACTGAATCAGTTAGGAAGAGGGAGCTGGCTCGAAGATAACGCCGCATCGATCGCACCATGGACCTGCGGTTGAAGAACACTGTTTTGGGCCTGATGCACATACTGGCCCTGTGGACCGGCAGGAAATTTCTGTGGACCGGCACTGGTCCATGGACCGGTGGTTGAAGAACACTGCTGTACAGGACTGATTCTCAACCCTCTACTGGAGGTACACCTAGCCAGGTTAGGTTTGTACCACAATGAATATGCATGAGATAATTTGCACGCACCATTCCTCCATTGTATGACAATTTCTCATATGTAGTCCTTGTGGTACCAAAAACCCAACTGGCTAGGTTTGCCCCCCAGGAAAAGATTGATAAGCATTGTGCCTAAAAACTGAACTGATATGAGGGGGTGCTGAAAAGTTCTCAGCCCAACCAAGAAGAGAATGACGTGGTTAGGTTCAATCAATGATCTGAAACAATGTCACAAAACAGAATTTCGTTTCTGCAAATTGGCACTTAACGAAATAAGAGAACGCTCTTTACAGTGGCAAAATTTAGGAAGTGGTTGGGCTGAGAATGTTTCAGCACCCCCCTCTTAGGTAATAAAAGTGAGCCAAGTGTAGGACAATGAAGCCATTGTGACATCACTGATGAGGTTGGCTCTTATTGGTGGAATGAGGCATTATGACATCACAATCTCAGCTCTGGTTACCGGAAACTGAAACTCTTCACACTGGTTGCTGGAAAAAGTCTCAGCCCAAGCAAGAAAAGAATGACATGGATATGGTTTAATCAATGATCTGAAACAATGTCAAAAAAGAATTTTGTTTTCTGCAAATTGGCACAAAATGAAATAAGAAAACACTCTTTTCAGCTACAGTGGCAAAATAACGCTCAAAATTTAGGAAGTTGGTTGGTTGGTCTGAGAACTTTTCAGCACCCCTTCGTATGTAATAAAAATGAGCCAAGTACAGGACAATGAAGCCATTGTGACATCACTGATGAGGTTGGCTCTTATTGGTGGAATGAGGCATTATGACATCACAATCTCAGCTCTGGTTACCGGAAACTGAAACTCTTCACACTGCAAGGGGGGGTGCTGAAAAGTTCTCAGCCCAACCAAGAAGAGAATGACGTGGACACGGTTGAATCAATGATCTGAAACAGTGTCATAACAGAGAATTTCGGTTCTGCAGATTGCCACTTAGGGCTCCTTTTACTAAGCTGCGATAGCGGTTTTAGCGTGCGCTTAACGCACGCTGAATTGCCGCGTGCACTAGACCTTAATGCCATCATTGAGCTGGCGTTGGTTCTAGACGCGTAGCTAAAATCCTGCGTGCGCTAAAAACGCTATCGCAGCTTAGTAAAATAGGCCCTTAATGAAATAAAATAACACTCTTTTCAGCTACAAATAACGCTCAGAATTTAGGAAGTCGTCTGGTCGAGCTGAGAACTTTCCAGCACCCCCTCCTATGGAATACATTTTCGCCATTGTTTACTATAATCCCAGTGATGCAATCCCTGCGCAGTTCATTTTTGGATTTACAGATAATGACAAATTCAAAGCAGCATTTCAGTCAGTTTCATTTTTATTATTTGAAATTTAGCGCCATTTCAGATCCTATGGAGGAAAGGGTCTTCCAAAGCAGTGCAAACCAAGAAAGCAAAAATATAAGTAAATAAAAATTTGTAAAATAGTCCTTAGAAAAGTTAGAAAATATGATGGCACTTAAGCTCTAAGCACTTAAAACATGTTGGTGAAACTCATTTATGTGGGGATTGTTTTTGTTCTTTGCTGTTATCTTTTGAGTATTGTACAATGCAACATAGATTCAGCTTCTACTTAACCCTTAATCCACCAAAGGGACACAGAGCCCTGAGATTGTAACATGACCATGATTTTACTAGAAAGCTTTGAAGCCTGAAATTCATTTAACAATTAAAAAAAATAAAAAGTCTTCCTGCAAGAACTGGGCTTCATGCATGCAGCTGGCTCCCTTTTTCAGCATTATAGCACTAAAACTGGAATTTCTTCAGCAACATAAAATGTCAACAGTAATTTACTTTAAAAAGAAAAAAAAAATCACCCACTCATTAACGCAATCAGTAAAGTTGCCCCTTTAAAAAATCAAAGAAACAATCAGTCTTTTTTCCACAACAGTAGCGGGTTCATGTTCAACGTTCTTTGAAAAACATGAATTTTTGCTTTAAAATGTCATTACGACATTGGTTTAGGGTAATGTCCACAGTGGTGTGTTTTTTTTTTGTTTTTTTTTATTTTTTTTAAGATGAAAGTGATCAAACATTCATGATGTGACGTGCTGATGTCATGTCAGCCTGAAGCTGATTTTGGAGGTCAGAAAGATGATGCATCCGATTAGTAAAGTTTTTTTAAAAAAATGAAGTCTGTTTCACGTGCCAAGGTAAAATGAGCATTATCTGACTCGCTGAGCGCCATCGAATTTGTTCACCATACATGCACTTCTCAACTTGCTGCAACCACTATGCCCTGGTGGGATAGCCATCCAGTTGTATTGCCATGGCAACCCTTCCATCTCCCGTTCACCATGGCAACCTTCCATGCACGCTGACATCCCTTGAAGCATCTTCTATCACCGTTCCCCACGCACTCTGTTTCTGATATGTTTCGGCAGAGCAAATTTTCGATCCTCGTATGGCACAGTGAATAAAAAGTCTTCGATGTTTTCTAGTTCCTGTTGAATCAAAAGTCTGTCTAAGGCACATGTCTTGACATTTCATCAAAAAGAGGACCGCGTAGATCCATTTATTTCGCCAAGAGTCTATTTTATTCAGTTTCTATCTTCAAGTAAAGCTTTGTTCTCGTGTTCCCCGTCTTTGGTTTCCATAGGCACCGACCCATTCTGCAGCTCTGCGTGCTGGATTAAGTCAGATAAGGTGCCAGTCTCTGAATTGCACATTTTTTCTGTCTCGTCTTCCTTTTTCTCCTCATCACCCGCATAATGCCTGAAGGACTCGTAGATCTTGCGCACGTCTTCGGGGATGTTTTTCTTCAGGTCCTTGTTTTTCCGTTTCATCAGCTTGGAGCAAGAGGTGGTGGAGGAGGAGCCAAACTTGTTGACGATGTTGTCCTCCGATGCCCCCTGCCCGTGCTTGCTGAGCTGCTCTGTCCCCTTCAAGCGCAGGTTGTTGGGCCGGTTGTTGATGCTTTCCTGAGATGAGGCTTTGAAGCGGCCCGCTTCGAGCTCGGCAAAGACAGAACGCTTTTCCGGGGAAAGCATGTCCAGGGAGTGTGCCCTCTGATCGAGGCCCAGGCGCCGGCGCTCCATGCTGCGGATGGTGGCTGCCCTCTGTAGCTTGTCGTGGATCTCCACGCTCATTCGCCGCCGGGTCTCTCGGAATTCTGCTGTTACGTTGGCTTTCCACTCTGCGGCATGGGCTTTTATCTCACCAACCTAGATCGTAAAAACATACAGAAGACAAGGTCAAGCATCAAAGGCTTGCTTCTTACTTCATTTCATCCCTAGCTTTTTCCTTCCTTTCAACTCTTTTCTATCACCATCTCCCTTCACAAGACCATTGTTAGGGGGGTTAAGGCTGCAGTTCTGAAGCCAAAAGCCACAAGCAGAAGTGCCTGCATGTCTCTCCTGCCTCCCTTCCCCACTACCCATAACGGAGACACCCCGGGAGGAGTACAAGTGGGGATTTCTTGAAAGAAGAATCATGGAGTTGAGGGAGGACATTTTGAATGCACTGGTCCCCTTTAAGTTGCTCCCAGGGACTATCGGGCAACTCGTTAGTACCCCCGATGTTACCAGTGAGGAAAATAACTCTTGAGGTGTTCTTTCCATGAATAACATAGCTTGTGAGGTTTAAAGCAAGCTGTCTTATTCACAGTTACATAATAAAGAGTTAATCTCCATGCATTGTGGGGGAAAAACACATTAAGGACAGATATGTTCTTCGGTTAAAATATTGGGAGTTATTTTAGATCAGAATCTGACTATGCAGAAACAAGTTGATATGATAGTACGCAAGGCTTTCCTTACTTTATGGAAGCTGTGGACTCTCAGAGCTTATTTTGATGTTCCTGGGCTGGAGAGTCAACAAATAATCACTCAGTTTGTGCTGAAAATATTAACTCTATGAAATCTGACTCATGAAATCTGACTCACAGAGTCCCTGGAAGGAAGGAATCAGCACCAACACCAAACTGGATCACTGAACGCAATGGAAAAGGAGAGGCATCGCCAACGGGATTGCACGACGATCAAAGAAATCGAGCCAATACTGTACAATCTCAAGGAATCATGGATTTGGTTGCCTCCATCCCTA
Organism: Geotrypetes seraphini; assembly: GCF_902459505.1. NCBI lineage: Eukaryota > Metazoa > Chordata > Amphibia > Gymnophiona > Dermophiidae > Geotrypetes > Geotrypetes seraphini. The sequence continues at coordinate 180,097,497 of NC_047090.1, read as the reverse complement.
CTGGACACTTCATCTCCCTCCCTTTAGCACGTGACTGAATAAAAAGATCCTCAGACATAGGATACCTCTTCTTTGGTTTTCTTGGATATGACTCGAAGCCAGTCTCCAATCATACTGAGCACAGCAGCAAAATACGCAAGGCCAACTAGAATCCAGAACCAAACTAGAGGCTTGTACCATGTCCGATAATTAATTTCGATGTTTCCACCTGAAACAGTAACACATTTTGTTAGCAAAGCAGAATTCTGGTAATGTCGATTGTGCATGCTGTCTATATCATCTGTCGTCTACTTTCGGCACCTAGCTCATCCCATAACATCATGTGGATTTCCCCTAGACCCTTCTCCCATCCTGTAGCAATTTCTATATAAGGCAGGGGTGTATCCACAGGGTGGGCCTGGCCTGCCAGTTTGGGCAAAGGCCAACCTGCCCACCTAGCAGCCACAGGCTGCTGGTGATTGACCTGAAAGTCTTCCTTCTGATGCATTTACCGGAAGCATGTAGGAACCACGGCCAGTGACCTGAAAATGCTGCCCAGGCTGGGAAGAGAGGGAGGGAGAGAAAGAAAGGTTGAATGAGTTGGGTATGGGAAGGGAGGAAAAGGGAGAGAGATGCCTGTCCACTTTGGGCTCAGGCCTGCCCAAAATCTGGCTATGCCACTGACATAAAGGAGGGAATTCAATAATTGGCACTCAAAATTCAGTGCCAGAAAAAAAAATAATTGCTTAACAGGAGTCTATAAAGGGTGCCGATTTCCGCACTTAACTTGGGGTGACAAAATAACGCCTGTTGAAAGCTGGTATAGATGCTGGCATCTAAGTTAGGCATGCCATGAGAACTCAGAGTCCGATCTCAGCAAATAATAATAAGCTGCTATTAATATTGACAGGAGTCGCCATGCAACAAATAACTCAAAACTGAAAGGACTACACCAAATTAAATTATACATTCTGGTGGAATTCTGTCTGTCATATCTATAAAATGGAAAAAGTAATAGCATTACAACATGGGAATCTTCATAATTTCATGAAAATTTGGCAACCATTGACAAATTATTCTACTGATTAGATTTCTTAGCACATTTATAATAGATATATAGGAATGGGGAGGGACTTATATAATTTTTGGATTTACTATTTATGATATGATATATAGAATGTAATTACAAATGTTATAAAATAATTAATTACATTATATGTGAATTAATTGATGTAAGAATATAAAATTAATAAATAAAACATCACAATAATGATTATATTAGAATGGGGAGGGGAAGGGAATGTATATTATATGGTTTTAAGTATTGGAAAAATGGGAGGGATATATCTTATCTGATAATTGAATTATTTGTAATCACAATTTTTCATGCATTATTCGAAGTTTATATGTACAATTAAAATATTGTAAGAATGAAAAATTTATAAATAAAATATTAAAAAAAAAAAAAAAAAAAAGTTAGGCATGCCGACTTTCCTGTATCGATTCCTATCATTTTTTATTTTTTGCAACGCACAGGGGTAAATAGTACACCCAATAGCGTAGTAAGAGGGTTGCCAGGCCCCTTTTGAATTATGAACTCAGGTAGAGGGACATTTTCGATACAATGTTTAAATCTGAGTTTAGACGTCTTGGGGAAGAAGCGCAAAAATCCGGTACCAAACATGCCCATTTTCAAAACTGCAAGACATCTACCGTGTTTTTTTCAAAAATTGATGTGTCTGCACTCAGTGCGTCTATCTTTCTGAATCATTTTGGGGAAAAAAAACACAAACCCATATCCAAAACAAAACCGCACAGGGATGTAGGAGAGTCCAGCATTCTTAGTAGACCGGCCACACAGACATCCCAGCAAAGCAGTGGGACACCCTAGGATAGGGTTACCGGACCCCTAGACCCACCCCCCAGGCCCACCCAGTCCCCACCCATCCCTGCCCGCTATGCCCCAATCCCACTCTGTCCCACCCCTGACCCCACCCACCGCTGCCTGCTCTCGTTGGGCAGGACATCCGCGCATGCGTGGATACAACGCAATGATATCACGCACCCATGGCATAATCGCATGTGCGGATGCCCTCCTCCCCGAATGAAAGCTTTTCAAAACCCAAACATCTCACAACAACCCCCTTATATTGTATGGGGAAGCCTTCAAAATCCACCCCAATCCCACTGTACACCACAATAGCCCTTTTGAATATTTTTTCTGATAGATAGATATTCAAAAGAGAACTCAATCTCTTCTTTAGACCACAATATAATAGGAGCTGGGCCTAAACAAAATAGAGGAGACCATACGGAAGAAATAGTTACCCTGGTTAGCTTTGTGACGATTCTTGTCTTAAGCCTCTGGCCTTAGCCTAAAGGGAGAGGAGGGGAGAGTGGATGCTGTGGATGGGCAGAATGGATGGGCTTACACAAATGCTTTAACTTGTAATTAAAGGTATAAATTAGAAATAAAATAATAATTAAAAAAAGCCAAAGCTAACCAGAGTGAAACTTCTGTGAGAAAGCACTTTGCAAGAGCAAAGCAGTGCATCAACGACCTTATGGTTAGAATACAGAAAGGAGATTTTAAAGCAATCCAGGAATGTAAGACCTTTCAAGTTAAACGGATGAAATATTTTGACACCGACCAGACAGGACTTAACAAAATCTATCACATTATAAACCACATCATTACACTGCTTTTTCATCCTCTGATCGCTCATCCATCTCTCTCTGTTTCTCACCTTCATTGTGAGCAGTGGCGTAAGTAAGGGGGAGGGGAGGGGAGCGGTCCGCCCAGGGCATCATGTTGGTGGGGTACTGAAACCCCTCATCCTCTCCGCCCCCCTCCCACGCCTATTCCCATTCCTGCCTTCCACAAGAGTGCCCCCCCCCTTCCCTCTAGTTGAAGTTGTTCATGGTGGTCAACCACGTGATCTTCGCGAACCCGTCAGCTCTCCTGCTGGCGTCACTTCCGAGTGCCGCACAAAGGAAGTGATGTCGGAGGGAAAGCCAACGGGGGCGCAAGGAACACGTGGTTGACCACCGCGAGCAACAACTTCAACCAGAGGGAAGGGGGGTGCGCAACGCAGGCGGGATCGGGGAAAGAGTGGGAGAGGGGCGCCACCGCCCCGGACGCCTCTTCAGAAGAACCAGCACAGAGTTGCCACGCCTACTTCTTGGAAAGAAAACCAGAGGCAGTCTTATTACTTTTCAATCAGCCCTTGCATTATACTAAACTAAACTTTAAGTTTATATACCGCATCCTCTCCATAATTATAGAGCTCGTCACGGTTTACAAGAGTTTAATATAGGAAGAAATAACATATTGGGTTTGGAGGTTGAGTACAGGGGGAGGAGAGCATTACATTTTTGTGAAAAGCCTAGTTTTCAGGTGCTTACGGATTAGTTGGAAGGAGCCCTGATTCCGTAATGGGGAAGTAAGATGTCAGTGCTCCCCCGAGATTCGCGGGGGTTCCGTTCCAGGAACCCATGTGAATCTCGAAAAACCACAAATATGTTTTTTTATGGGGGGAGCCTGAAGAGGGCAGCGGGAGAGCAGCCGGAGCGCCGTGAGTGCAGGAAATCACTCACGGTACGCTCCGACTGCCTCTTCCTGCACGAAGTCGGGCCTTATCCAATTGGGAGCTGCGTGTCAAAGCAGCTACGGATTGGATAAGGCCCGACTTCGTGCAGGAAGAGGCGGTCGGAGCGTACCGCGAGTGATTTCCTGCACTCACGGCGCTCTGGCTGCTCTCTCCTGCTTCCCCCGCTGCCCTCTTCTTGTCGGCGGTTCGTAGTCGTAAAATACCGCAAATGACCGGAACCGCGAACAACCGGGGGAACACTGTATTCCAAAGCCCTGTGATTCTGAAGAAGAGAGATTTTCCCAATTTTCCCGCATAGAGGATACCTTTTAGCGAGGGGAAGGATAGTTTAAGTTTTTGGGTGGACCTGGTGGTGTCAGGACTCGAGGAGTTCTAAGAGTGTGGGATTAGGGGAGGGAGGATGCCATGTAGGATCTTAAAAGCTAGGCAGGCACATTTAAAATGAACCCTAGAAATTATTGGGAGCCAGTGGAGTTTGGACAAAAGTTGAGAAACATGATCAAATTTGCATTTTGCGAAGATCAACTTGGCCGCAATGTTCTGAATTAGTTGAAGTCTTTGAAGACTTTTTTTAGTTAGACTTAGGTAGATGGAATTACAGTAGTCTAGTCTGGAGAGGATGATGGATTGAACAAGGACGGCAATGTAATTACAGTTTCTTTCTGTATATTCTGAATAATTGTCATTCTATAAATTCAAAAGTCATCAATTCAAAAAAGCACGACTCAAAAATGAAATTGCATCTTTGTAAAGTTGTCAACATTTCATTACGACAAAAAATTGCCCTCCCACAATAGCCACTCTTTCACCATTTCCGCCTTCTTGAAGGTGGCAATTCCAAATTCAATGATTTTCTGCTTAACTGGTGGCAATTTTTTGTAATGCAAAGAAGTTTTGGCAAGCTTTATAAAAATGTGTTGTTTTTTTTTTTTTTTAAATTAATGAGTTTTGGATTTATTGAATGCTATTCAGAATATAAAGACACGCTGGTAGGTCTTTTATAGTATAACTAGTCTTATAGCCCGTTACATTAATGGGTTCTAGAATATATGTGTGTGTGTCTCTCTTTATTTCTTTCTCTCTCTCTCCTTAGCCGCTTTCTTTCTTTCTGCCTTTCTTTTTCCTTGGCTGTCCATCACCACCCCTTGCCTGCTCCCCCTGTCCATTCTCCCTTCCTTTTACCTCCCCTGTGTCCACCACCACCCCTTCACTGCTCTCCTTATGCAGCAGCAGCCCTTCTCCCTTTGTTTTACCTCCCCCCTGTCCATCAGCACCTCTTTCCTTCTCCCCCTGTCCAGCAGTAGGCGTCCCTTCCTTTTTCTCCCACTCTTCTCCTTCTTATCCCTATGATACACTTACCTTGCTCTGCCCCTGATCAGAGGTTCCCGACAGTCGCCCAGTTGCACCCATTGGAAAAGTTCCTTCTGCCGCATCCCGCACCCCTCCTGACACGACTCCTGCTGTCTTTCTTTCTGTCTGTCTCTGTCCCTGGCCCCCTTTGTCTGTTTATCTTTCTGTATATCTCCCTGCCCCTGTGTCTTTCTTCTTTTCTTTCTGTCTCCCTTCCTCCGTCTGTCTGTCCGAAGCAGCATTCCCTCCCCCTCCATTTCCCTTCCCCCACACCAGTTCCCTGTGCACCTGCCCGTGTCTGCTTTTCTTTCTCCCTTCCTCCCTCTGTCTGTCTGTCTGAAGCAGCATTCCCTCCCCCTCCATTTCCCTCCCCCCACACCAGTTCCCTGTGCACCTGCCCCTGTGTCTTTCTTCTTTTCTTTCTGTCTCCCTTCCTCCCTCTGTCTGTCTGTCCAAAGCAGCATTCCCTCCCCCTCCATTTTTCTCCCCCCACACCAGTTCCCTGTGCACCTGCCCCTGTGTCTTTCTTCTTTTCTTTCTGTCTCCCTTCCTCCCTCTGTCTGTCTGTCCAAAGCAGCATTCCCTCCCCCTCCATTTCCCTCCCCCCACACCAGTTCCCTGTGCTTGCATTAGCATTTCATCTACCCCCTTCCTTTCCCGCAGGCCCAATTACACATGGCGATTCAAGCAGCGTGTCCAGCAGTCTTCACACGCTGCTTCGGGTCCTTCTACTGGCCTGATTTACTTTGGCACGTCCGGAGCAAATCAGGGCAGTAGAAGGGCCCGAAGCAGCGTGTGAAGATTGCTGGACACGCTGCTTAAATCGCCAGTCGGGGCCGCGGTAAGGGAAGAGGGAGGGGGGCGGCAAATGAGTCGGGGTCCCAGGCAGTGGAAAGTTGCTGGGCTCCTCGGTAGGGGCGCTGAGTGGCCGCGATCCCTCTCCTCCCAGACACCCCCCCCTCCGCTGGAGGAACGGATATCGGCGGTTACAGCTGCTGGCTTCGGCGTCTTCTATCCACTGCGGCCAACCCTAGCGGAAAGAGGAAGTAGTCAGAGAGGGCGGCCCGCAGTGGACAGAAGACAGCAAAGCCAGCGTTCTCTTCATTTAAAAGCGGGTGAGCCGGCGAGAAGGAGGAGGTGGTGGTTTTGGCAGTGAGTGAGGGCGGGAGGGGGGAGTCGCCGGCTGTGCTGTGCTTTCCCGATCGCAGTGGCGCTGCTGTTGGTGTCGGAGCTCGCCGCCTTTGTGAGGTAATACGCGCGCATGCGCACTCGTGCGGCCATATCCCGACAGAAAAGGGATCAGGGAACACGGTTGTCGCGAGTTCGCGTGCGTGGGCTAGCATTTTATTATATAGATTATTCCAGTCTTTACTGCTCTTTTGGGCTCAGTGGAAAACATGGAACACATGGGTTTATTGTGTATTTCTTGGGTTTATTCATGTTTCTTAACACACGATTGCAGTGTGTCTGTTTCTCTGGCTGCCTTTTAAAGCACCCAGTAAATGCTCCTTCATGGCTTCTAGTCAGAATACATCAAGCAGCAAATACAGTCCAGAGAAGAGCAACTAAGCTGATAAAGGGTATGGAAAATCTCTCATATACTGACAGACTGAAAAAGTTGGGGGCTGTTCTCCCTGGAGAAGCGGAGACTTAGAGGAGACATGATAGAAACCTTCAAGATCCTGAAGGGCATAGAAAAAGTAGACAGGGACAGATTTTTCAAATTATGGGGAACCACAAGTACAAGGGGGCACTCGGAGAAATTGAAAGGGGAAAGGTTTAGAACAAACGCCAGGAAGTTCTTTTTCACCCAGAGGGGGGTGGATACATGGAACGCACTTCCGGAGGCTGTGATAGGCCGGAGCACGTTACAGGGCTTCAAAGAAGGTTTGGATAGGTTCCTAGAGGACAAAGGGATTGAGGGGTACAGATAGGAGTAGAGGTAGGTTATAGAAATAGTCAGGGACCACTGCTCAGGCAATAGGCCTGATGGGCCGCCGCGGGAGCGGACCGCTGGGTGAGATGGACCTCTGCTCTGCCTCAGCGGAGGCAACTTCTTATGTTCTTATTTATTTAAATTTCTATCCTGTTCTCCCAGAAGCTCAGAACGGGTTACAAGTAGGCATTCGCAATCATTTGAAGACAGACTAGTCATGACAACAAATAGAATACAGTTAGCAATAATAGAGCTTGTTCTAGAGACCAGACTGGTCATAGCGAAGAGTACTAGGAGAAGTCTATTGAGGAGGCAGTTTTTAATGGCGGAAGAGGAAGGTCTTTACTGCTCTGCAGAAGGTCATTAGTGAGTCTAGCGACCTGATCTGTGTGGACAGTCTGTTCCATAGCTGAGGTAGGAAATGGCTGTAGGATCTTTTGTACGCCGTACTCATTCGGAGGGATCTCCCTGCAGGAATGCCGAGTCTTTGTTCTGCTTTGGAGCGGAGGGAGCGGTTAGGGGTGTATAGGCGTAGTTTGGATGCGATGTAGCTTTGATACTACTCCAGAACACTGGCAGTTTCTGGATTCCTTAAACATACACCTCGGACAGCAATTCAGTTCCGATCTTATGTGTCAAGTTCTAATGAATCTTCAAAACGTTCCTTATCTACGGATTTTCCTCCTAAAACCATCTTTCTGGCTCGGCTGCCAGAACTCCCCAATCTGAGCTCCCCTTGCCCGCTCTCGGCTTGCACTCTGCCTCTCCCCGTCTGCGGACATCCGGACGTCCACCTGCATTCACCAGCAGTCTGCCGGATGAGCTGCACGTGCCTCATTGCCTTGTGAACGGAGGCTGCTTGCTTCAGTGAACCCCCCCCCCCCCTTCTGTCAATTTCTGAAAGAATGCACATCAGCGCAGTGGTTCACATAGACACGATACTTAGCGCAAGCAAAATGGGCACTCCCTTTGCAAATAGTGTGCACTCTGAAGAGTGTGCATTATTATCAGCAAACATAAAACTCTCATTTTCATGGCGTTTTCTGCTCATGTTCATTTGATATCGGCATGCAACCACATGGGATATGCCACTGACATTTCCCATATCTTTGCAAATGCATGCCTATCCCTAAAATATATGTTCTGCCCATTTTAATAATAATAATAATAATAACTTTATTTTTGTATACCGCTTTACCATGGAAGTTCTATGCGGTTAACAGATGAAGAGACTGTACATTACAGCGAAGTTACACTTTTTTTTTTGGCATAGCTACATTTACATTTTCGGCGACGCTACATTTACGGTGAAGTTATTTTTCAGGTCGGTTACAATCGCAGAGAAGTTACATTTGCTGTAAGCTGCATATATATAGCGGAGTTCATACAGTAGTGTTACATACGGCGGTGATATATACTGCGGAGTTCGATAAAGCAGAGCAGAGGCATTTAGTAAGGGAGGTAACGAAGAAGGGGTGATTAGTTGGATAGGGTGATCCATTTTGTTAAGCCATTGGGTGGCTGACAGGATCGGAGGAGTCGAGAGTCTGAGGTAAGTCAAGGTCCGAGGAGGAGGCAAGGAAGAGGGGGGGGGAGAAGTTAGAGGAATTTATCAAAAAGGTAGGTTTTGATTGACTTCCTGAACACAAGGGAAATGCACATATTATTTTACAAATTTTCCCACTGGCATATCCATCTCATCTGAATCACACAAGGGGGTATTGGTATGGGTCGCTGTCCAACAATCATTTTGGTGCCTCAAATGTTGACCTGCCGAGTCCAAAAATGGCACCGGTTTTCTCCAATCAATTCTAGTTTCTGAGGTACAGAACGTGTGCCATATACCACTCTTCACGCTGCTTGCCCATTGAAAAATCGGGATATTTTAATGTGATGTTTAAATTAATATCTTTTAAGCATGAAAGAAACATGTTAAAAATTAATAGACAAGTGTACAACATGAAACTCTACTTATTTCATGCCAAAAGCACAAGTTTATGATAAAAACTTTCCAGTCATTCAACACACAAGAAGCTCCTTTTGTAGGACTTCCGAGAGTGGGATCTGCCAGGATAATCCCGCATAAGATTCCAACAATAGTCTGCCATCATATGTGCACCCCATCTTCCTTGGTGTCTGGCTTCCATTGTTTTTATGTCTTGGTGAAATCTTTCACCTTACTCTTTGCTTAAGTCACCAAGGTTCTCTGGCAAAGCGATCTAAGTGACTGTGCAGATAATGGACCTTAACTCTCATGTTACAGCCAAGCCTGTTGAAATGAAAGAGCATATCCTCTACTAATTGTGTGTGGTTGTCTGCCTCCTTGTTGCCAAGAAAGTTTTTCACAACAAGGACAAATGAAGACCAGGCACATGATTCGATTCCATTCACTGATGGGTCTTTCATAAGCTTTCTGACCTGTAGACCATCGAAAATTCCTGCCTCCAGTTTCTCCGTGGTAAGTCAGGTAACATATGTGCTATGGATTCAAAACGCGAACCATCTTTATGCAAAGCCTTTAGAAATTGTTTCATCAGGCCTAGCTTTATATGTGGTGGTGGCAGTAGGATTCTATCTCGTGCTACCAAAGGTTCATTGATTACATTTTGCCATCCAACCAGTATATATTCCTGATTCTGCAGAAGAGATTCCCGGTGTATAAAGCTTGAATAAACCTGGAAACTTTCTCTCCTGCTGGTGTTCCTCTGCAGTCAGAGCCATACAAGGCCTCATCTATGAGAGTTTTAAAATACCGTATATTCATACAATGGGGGCTCAATGTGCTTGTTTCCCCTAGAGCCTTCCAAAGGGTTAATTCAGGGCACACACATATTGCGGCATGATAAACTGATTTCCTTATCCAGTTTAAAACTGTTTTCGTGTAATAGCTTGAGGCCAGTGATAACATGATGTTAACACTGCACAATACTGTTCCAGGAATGCTTTTATAGCGTATTAGGATTTATGAACATCCAGAAAATATTCGTCTTCACTTGATTTTATCCATGAAAAAGTATTCATCCTGTGTCAGATTCGTAATAATAGATTTTTCCTCTTCAATGCTCTTAATGACCTGCGTGTCTTTTGGTATTCTGCAGCAGACCACTCATTTATCTCAACAATACTGTAAAGTCAGAAATTTACTTTCCAATATTCAAAGTCAATTATGTGTGTGCCAGCAGCCAGGGAAAGCATAATTTGGTGATCTGTAGATTTTCAAAATTATATGGTGTCAGGCTTTATAAATCGCTAAACAGAGAGATATTATCCGTATCAGTGTAATCAGAGTTAGGGGGTGGGGTGAAGACAGCCCTAAAAATGAAGGGGCCGATACCGAGACTTAATTGTGCAGAAGTAATTCCTACCTAGATAAGTCTCGCTCATTGACAACCCCCCTCCCCTCCCTTTTTCTAAGCTACGGTAGAGGTTTCTACTAAGGCCCAGAGCGCTATACGCTCCTATGAGCGTCGGAGCATTTAGTGTCCTAGGCCACGGTAAAAACCTACTGTGGCTTAGTAAAAGAGGACCTGAGCAAGGCAGGATTAATTCTTCGAGGGACCCTAGGCACACAAGTACACCTGCCCCACTCCCATTTATTTACCTGTTTTCTTATTTACTTCTTTATTTCCACTTGATTTATTTTTTTCTTTTATTTTAAAATTCAAAACAAGCAACAAATATTATCATACCAGTGCTAGTGTACAGTTTTTCTTCTGTGCAGCCCCCAAACATCTCTGAACAAATCCCCCCTTCCTTCCTAGAGGAAGAGATCTTCAATCATTCTCTTCCTTCCATCCACTGTCTGCCCTCTCTCTGCCTCTTCCATATAGCATCTGCTCTCTTTCTATGCCTCTTCCAGAAACTGTCTGCCTCTCTCTTCCATCTCTCCCTCCCCCTCCCCCCAATTGGCCTGGCATCCATCTACTTCCCTCCGCTCTCCCCACGGTGTGGCATCTGTTTTCTTCCCTTCCATCGCTCCTTCCCTCCCTCGTTGCGTTGATGTCTGAGCAGGTGTGAAGGCTTCCAAATGCGGCTTTCGAGCTCAGAGAAGTTTGTGTGGGGGTGGCGCTGGGGAAGGAATGGGGCAGAGCCAGTGGCATACCTAACATATGTGACGCCCGGGGCCCATCATTGTTTGACACCCCCCCTCATCTACATGAAAAATATGATTTTTAGTAACAATCCACATAACGCGCAACAAAAGTGTACCTAGGAAAAGGCAGCATCTTAAACACTGCAGTGAGCACTAGAACACCTTTCTCACTTTGCCCACAACAAGCTGCTTACCTGCTACATAATCCCCAAAGCCAACTGTGGTGAGGGTGATGACTACAAAATAAATGGACTCCAGAGTTGTCCACCCTTCGGTGTACTGGAAGATGACAACTGGGATGGTAACAAAGACCACACAGCCTAAAAGGACGAAGAGGATTGTGGAAATCACACGGATCTTCGTCTGACTCACTTGATTTTTCTAGAGAAAGAACGAGAGAAAACAAAAGCGCAATTAAAGACATTGTTCACTAGTTGAACTCATTTTTGGTTCTACGGTATTTCGTCGCATTTTGGCTTCAACTGTGTCATCTAAACACATCGTTTCATCTCATTCGTTCGTTTTTCTCACAGGGTTAAAGCCAGACCACAGCGATCGGGCCCTGCTCTTGCTCTAACTCCTCAGTTACCTTTCGACTCAGACAGCCTTCAGGACCCCAAGACCGTAAAACTCTGCCAGGATTAAGATCAAATCTAGCACAGCCCATGCTTTAACATCCTTGTAATCATTTGGGGTCATGGATTCATGGCCCAACTAGAGAATGACACGGGGAAAATTTTGTCCCCGTCCCCGCAGGAACTCAATTTCCCCGTCAGGTCCCCTCGAGTTTTGTCGCTGTCCCTGTCCCATTCCTGTAAGCTCTGCCTTAACCGCACAAGCCTCGAACACTTATGATTTTAAAGTGTTTGAGGCTTGTGCAGATGAGGACTGAGCTTAGATATTGGTGGAATGAGGCATTATGACATCACAGTCTGAGCTCTAGAATGTTGCTACTTAGGATTTTCAAGTGTTTGAGGCTGGTGCAGATGAGGACGGAGCTTAGGCATTGGTGGAATGAGGCATTATGACATCACAGTCTGAGCTCTAGAATGTTGCTACTTAGGATTTGAAAGTGTTTTGAGGCTTGTGCAGATGAGGACGGAGCTTAGGCATTGGTGGAATGAGGCATTATGACATCACAGTCTGAGCTCTAGAATGTTGCTACTTAGCATTTTTAAGTGTTTGAGGCTTGTTCAGATGAGGACGGAGCTTAGGCATTGGTGGAATGAGGCATTATGACATCACAGTCTGAGCTCTAGAATGTTGCTACTTAGGATTTTAAAGTGTTTGAGGCTGGTACAGATGAGGACAGAGCTTACAGAAATGGGGCAGGGACAGGAAAAGGACTCACGGGGACAGGACGGGAAAATGAGTTTCCACAGGGATCGGGAAAAATTTGTCCCCAAGTCATTCTCTAGTCCCAACCATTTTGGTAAAAACCCAGCCGCTTACTGCCATTGCCTTGTTTCCCATCAACAGCTGGTCATCGCTCTATGAGAAGTCTTTTCATCTGCTATTCTGGGTTTGAGGAAGCAGTGCATCCCCTGACCCAAGGAAAGAGGGGCAGCTGAGGTCTTTTCTATGCTTATCAGAAAGAGCAAGATTTGCTCAGGCAGCCAATCGCATTCATGTTTATTAAAGGTATATTTACATTTATTAAATCTTACACAGCCTTCATTGATAGGCAGTATGTAAATAACGTAAATATTAAAATAAATTAAGTTTCTCTATTCAAAGCATATGCTGTCCTGTTGCTCATATACTCCTTTTGGCATCCCCCCCCCCCATCACCAGGTCTGTTCACCATCATGTAAATTCTCAACTGACAGCAAACCCTTCACCATTCTTCAGTCCTAATCCTTTTCAACCCCCCCCCACTCAATAGCTCCACAGATTCTCTCCAAACACCCTGTGATCTTCTTCCCCCACAGCCCTTCTAGCTTAGCCCTTCCTTCCTGTGACTAGAGCAGCCTTCCCATTGGCTGAATCTCATTACATCCCTTGTTGTTCAGCCCCTCCTTCCTGTGACTAGAGCAGCCTTCCCATTGGCTGAATCTCATTACATCCATTGTTGTTCAGCCCCTCCTTCCTGTGACTAAGCAGCCTTCCCATTGGCTGAATCTCATTACATCCTCTTCCAATTAACCGCCGACAGCAGCAGACGCTGTTCATTTGAGCTGCAGTTTTCTATAGAATATGTTTAAAAGTTTGTGGATATTGCACGATTTGATTTACAACAAGACTCCTGAGGCAGGCCCTTGTGGGTCGAAACCCGATCGTGTCCAGTCTATCATAATAAAAGAGACTGAATACCAATTGGTCACCTTTGTTGTTTTCTTTACTAGAGCAGCCTTCCCATTGGCTGAATCTCATTACATCCCTTGCTGTTCAGCCCTTCCTTCCTGTGACTAGAGCAGCCTTCCCATTGGCTGAATCTCATTACATCCCTTGCTGTTCAGCCCCTTCTTCCTGTGACTAGAGCAGCCTTCCTATTGGTGGGAACCTACCACAATCTTTGCAGTGGAAGGGGGGGGGGGGGGGGGGAGCATGGAGAACTGTAATGAGCTAATCTCTAAAAAATATCCTACTACTATTTAACATTTCTATAGCACTAATAGACATGCACAGTGTCATACATTACATTTAAGAGATGGCCCTGCTCAGATGAGCTTATAATCTAATTAACAGACATAACATAACATAAAACTCACTTGCATACCGCAAATACCATTAAGTTCTATGCGGTTCACAAAGACTAGTAATACAAATGAATAAACATCTCATATCTAACTTCCAAAAGATTTCCTAAAAAGATACGTTTTTAAGGCTGAAATTGTTGATACAAATTTGGGAATATGAATATATGAGTTAAATGCCTGTAAAGATAGCAATCGTTCCTGAAATTTCTTATATTTAGATCCCTTTACAGAAGGGAATGAAAATGATGAGTGAGATTTTCTAGATAAAAGATTCTATAAGATACCCAGGAATGAAGCCTATAGGGCAGGGGTGTCCAACCTTTTGGCTTCCCTGGGCCGCATTGGCCGAAAAAATGTTTCTGGGGCCGCACAAACACGCAAATGCTGCAGCAAGTCAGAGGAGGGAGCTGGCAAGATGGTAAACACCCGGCGGCAGCAGAGCAAAACACTGCATCGCCCTTGACCGGGACCGCACAAAATACTTCACGGAGCCGCATGCGGCACTCGGGCCACAGGTTGGACACCCCTGCTATAGGGACTTAGGGAGTTTCTCAGGGTACTTAGGGTGAGGGGGTTATGAGCCCTAATTGCTTACTGTGGTTGTGCAATACTGTACTTTATACTGTAGTAAATTACTTTATTTATTTTTCAGCACTGTTGTGTGCAATTTTTTTTTTTTTAATTTAAGAATGTTAATTCCAAAAGCAGTACTGCAAATAAAACATATGTTTGCAACATTCTAAATGTTCTACTCTGGTTTTTGTCGAATGCTATCCCGTGCAGGAACCTAACCGTATTTTTCCTGCGGATCCATTATTCACTTTACACGGTTCTGAAATGCAAAATGTACTGCTGGAACCTAACCTCTATTTTCCCACAGACATGGCATTTCGTTATTCGTGATTTCATGGTTCACGAACTTTTCTGGGAAACATACTACCGCAAACAACGAGAACAAACTGTACAGGACTCGGAAATGTCATTGGCTTGCGCCAAAAAAATATTTTCTGAAGCCCAATGTGTTTGCGACACAGTGAGCAAAAAACATCTCTTGTTTGCATCAACCTAATTGGAATGATTACAAAGAAGAGACATGCGGCCTGTTCTTTTTCCCACCTGTAATTCCCACTGTACTTCATGCAACTGTGGATTAATTATCTGTGAGACACTCATTAAACAAGGGATTAGGGTATGTCCTGGAGAGAGTGGCATCTTAAATACAAATGAAATCAGCATAATCCATTGACCAGATTAGCTAAGGTTTGTCGTAGAGACTGTATTGACTGGCCTGATCGCAAAGCACTATTGAACATGGAGATAGGGTTGCCACATGATGGGCAGTCATTGATTCCTCTAAGCCAATGTCTCTCAAACATTTTTAGCTCCAGCACACTAAATGGAGCAAATGTTTGTCGTGACACATTATAATTGGAATGATAAAATTGCAAGATCAAAGGGAATTAAATTTTGAGAGTTTTTTTTAATGCTATGTATGGCTAATTGTAACAACAGTGAAATTAAAGTAGAGAGAATAGAACTGCTAATCAATGCGATGGATGGGCTTGTTTTTGAGTGCAAATTAACTCAAAACGCGGCTCGATAGTCGACAAGCAAACACGCATTTCATAAACCACCATCTGCTGTCGTTCTCTTTTTTTCAAACTTGGGAGAAAACTGATATTACTCTGTGATAAATTAGCTTTAATCACATTTATATCACAGCTCTATTTTGAGTCAATAAACAAACTTATGGTGAAATGTTCAAACCAATTGTCCAGTGAGATCACTGGATTATTGGACAGAAAGGGGGCCAAGGAGAGAGACAGACAGACAGAAAGAAAGAAAGACACACAGAAAGACAGGAGGGCATGGAGAGAGGCAGAAAGAAAGAAAGACAGACAGGCAGCGGGCAGGGAGAGAGAGACAGAAAGAAAAAGACAGACAGAAAGAAAGAAAAAGACAGACAGCGGGCAGGGAGAGAGAGACAGAAAGAAAGAAAAAGACAGACAGCGGGCAGGGAGAAAGACAGAAATAAAGAAAGACAGATAGAAAGGGGGCCATGGAGAGAGACAGACAAAGAAAGACAGTCAGACAGACACACAGAAAGACAGGGAGGCATGGAGAGAGACAGAAAGGAAGAAAGAAAGAAAGACAGACATTGGGCAGGGAGAGAGACAGAAAGAAAGAAAAAGACAGACAGACAGTGGGCAGGGAGAGAGTAAGAAAGAAAGACAGACTGACAGCGGGCAGGGAGAGAGACAGAAAGAAAGAAAAAGACAGACAGCAGGCAGGGAGAGAGACTTATAAAGAAAGAAAGACAGACAGACACATAGACAGGAGGGCATGGAGAGAGACAGAAAGAAAGACAGACAGAAAGGGGGCCAAGGAGAGAAACAGACAGAAAGAAAGACAGACAGACACACTGAAAGACAGGAGGGCATGGAGAGAGACAGAAAGGAAGACAGACAGAAAGGGGGCCAAGGAGAGAAACAGACAGAAAGAAAGAAAGACAGACACACTGAAAGACAGGAGGGCATGGAGAGAGACAGAAAGAAAGACAGACAGACAGCTGGCTGGGAGAGAAACAGAAAGAAAAAAAAAAGATAGACAGCGGGCAGGGAGAGAGACAGACAAAAAGAAAGAAAGAAAGACAGACACACAGAAAGACAGGGGGTAGGGAGAGAGAAAGAAAGAAAGAAACGCCTCAGCGTCCCAGTGTGCTAAAAGTCTACACATCTATTCTAGCACCCGTTAATGTAACGGGCTTAAACACTAGTAAATAAATAAATGCTTATGAAGGGAATTCTTAAAAATAAAGTAGAAATCTGGAATCTCTCGTGGCACACCCAGAATCTCTTCGGGGCATAACACTGTGTCGTGGCACATAGTATGAGAGACACCGTTCTAAGCAGAGTAGGAGTTCTCCACATACATTCCTGCCATTGGGGGGGGGTGGGGTGCTGTTTCAGTATCACATTTTCAATAGCAACGGACAGGCAAGTTCTGCAGGACTCCAGAGAAACTACCTGTCACTAGCAATTGAAAATGTAGTACTGAAGCACCATCCCGCTCTAACAGGAATGCCGTTGGAGGACTCCTACTCAGCTTAGAGCAGAGGTGTCAAAGTCCCTCCTCGAGGGCCGCAATCCAGTCGGGTTTTCAGGATTTCCCCAATGAATTTGCATGAGATCTATTTGCATGCACTGCTTTCATTGTATGCTAATAGATCTCATGCATATTCATTGGGGAAATCCTGAAAACCCGACTGGATTGCAGACCTCGAGGAGGGACTTTGACACCCCTGGCTTAGAGGGAACAATGAAAATGGCTCAACCTTATTAGAAGGATCCAGTCCTAGTTTTGCCCACTGCCTCTATGAACTTGTGTCCTGTCTTTTCCTAGAGATAGGGTTACCAGATGTCCGAATTTCCTTGGACATGTCCTCCTTTTGAGGACACATTCGGGGGTCCGGATGGCTTTTCAAAACCCGGCACTGGGGGGCATGGCTAGGGTGGGCTTGGGGTGGGATTAGGGCGGGGATGGACAGGATTAGGGCGGGGCTAGGGGGGGGTCCAGATTTTCCAAATGGAAAATCTGGCAACCCTACCTAGAGACGTTGAGGCTGATATTTAGACCACAGGAGGCAAGCCGGCCAACTCTTACAGTCAGCAACGACTGTGGATATTCAATGCCAGGCCATTTCCGATGACCAGCATTGAATATCTGGGGAGTTTTTTGGCTGCTAAAAAGTTAACCACCTAAGTAAATAATAATAATAACTTTAATAACTTTATTCTTATATACCGCCACAATCTTTCGACTTCTAGGCGGTTCACAATGAAGAAAAACTGTACAGACAGCGAATTACAAAGTATTGAAATGAACATCGTATGATGATACAAGGAAAATTTCAGGGTCGGAATATTACATGGTTTTATAATGTGTAACTTTATACAATCAGCAATAATTTATTACATGGTTTTATTATGAGTAACTTTATACAATCAGCAATAATTGAGAACATAAGTAGGAGAGGAGAAAGTAGAATGCGCGGTCAATAAGTTACAAGGAGAAAGACTTTAAAGATGATAGTGATGGCTTAGGAGTATTGGTGAGGAACTATTTTAATTACTTGGTACGTTAGCGGAGGACGGGCACCAATGAGCATGCTGGTAGGTAAATTAAAGATGGAGTTTTGGCTGATGAGGGGGGACGGGATTGTTTGGATGAGAGGGGAGTCTGGTTAGGTTAAGAATTTTTTAAACAGGGTGGTTTTTAGTTCTTTTCTAAAGGCACTATATGATTCTCTGGCGCCATCGGTGAAGTAACCTAGCCAAGTGTACAGTCTGGCTGCTTGGAATTTGAATGTTCTGTCAAAGAAGGTTTGATATCTACAGCCTGTAATGTTTGGGTATGTGAAGAGGTTATGGTTTCTGGTAGGCCTGTTAGAGGAGTGGAATTCAAAGTGAGGTAGGAGGTAGCTGGGGGCCAATCCCCAGATTAGTTTATAACAGAGGCAGGAGAATTTGAACTGAATTCGTGCTTCAATTGGTAACCAGTGAAGGAGTTTGTAGAATGGACTAACGTGATCGCTTTTCTTTAGACCGAATATTAAGCGGATGGCCGTATTTTGTACTATTCTCAATTTTCTCACATTTTTTTTAAGTACCCCCAAATAGACGATGTTGCAATAGTCCAGGGTGGATAGAATCAATGACTGAACCAGTAATCTGAAAGATAGCGGGTCGAAGTATTTTTTTATGGTTTTCAGTTTCCAAAGGATGAAGAAGCATTTTTTGGTCACTGAGTTTATGTGATCTGTTAGAGTCAAGTGGGTGTCCAGGGTGACTCCCAGTATTTTTATGGTTTTTTGTATTGGGTAATCATGGCCATTTACATGTATTGTAGTTGCGGATATTTTTTCGTTTGGGCTGGCAAGGAAAAACTTTGTTTTTTCTGAGTTTAGTTTCAGTTTGAAGTTTAGAGTCCATTTTTCTATAGCGGTCATGATGGAGGAGATTTGTTTTAAATTTGCTGAGGTCGCGTTTGTTATAGGTATTAATATGGAGATGTTGTCTGCGTATATGTAGTAGGTTAGGTTAAGCTTTTGCAATAGGTTGCCTAGGGAGGAGATGTATATATTGAACAGGGTGGGAGATAGGGGGGAGCCCTGTGGGACTCCCGAAGGGCTTTGCCAGGGTTTAGAGTAGGTTCCTTCATGGACTACTTGGTAAGACCGTTTGGTTAAAAATCCTTTGAACCAGGTCCATACTCTTCCTGATATTCCCATTTCATCTAAGCACCTGAGCATTGTCTCGTGGTCCACGAGATTGAAGGCGCTGCTGAAGTCTAGCTGTAGGATCAGAGCGCTGGAACCTTGAGTGAAAAGGTTATATAGGTGGTTAATGAGAGAGCCTAGGACTGTTTCAGTACTGAATCCTTTTCTAAAGCCTGATTGGTGGTCATTTAGGAGAGAGAATTTATCTAGATGATTTACTAATTCCAAGTTGACCAACCCTTCCAGCATTTTGGTGAAGAAGGGGGTGCTCGCTATGGGTCTATAGTTGGACGCCATAGTGAGCGAGATCTTCTGGTCTTTGGGTATGGGTGTAATGAGGATGTGTCCCATATTTTCCAGATAAGTTCCGTTTTTGAGAGAGTATGTTGCCCAGTTAAATAGATCCCTTTTGAATTCTGGTATTGCCTCTTGCATGATCTGAGACGGACATTCATCGAGTAGACAATTTGATTTGGAGTATTTGTTGAAGAGTGCAAGGAAGTTGTTCCAATCTGGGGGCTCGAAATGCTTCCAGCTCATATCGCCAATGGATTCACTATTCTGCGGTGTAAGGTTGAGTTCGAGATTGGGTGGGGGAGGGGGCATTGAGGCTCTTAAGTCAGTGATTTTTTGCCTAAAGTAATTTGCTAGGGTGGTGACCGCTGGGATTCGCTCGTGATGGTTCTGTAGTATCTGTGTGGTGTCTGTTATTTTATTTACTAGTTTGAATAGTTCTTTACTGTTTGTGCTGGCTGATCCTATTTTCTGTGCATAACAGTTATAACGTTTTTCTTTGATCAGGTTTTTATAATTTTTCATTTTTTGTTTCCATTTAATTTTGTCTTCCGCTTTGTCGGTTTTTTGCCATATTCTTTCCAATTTTCTGAGATCTTGTTTGAGTGCTAATAATTCGGAGTCGTACCATTCTTTTGATGCCCTTGTGTTCTTTTTGTATGATTGAAGGGGAGCTATTTGGTCGAGTGTGTCTTTTGTGAATTTATCCCAGCTAGCGGGGAATTCTTGCTCTTCCTCTAATTTGGGGTAAAGTTCGTAATGGGTCCAGAATTCTGTGGGGTTGATGATGCTTCTGCGGGTGATTGTTTTGTTCGAACTGGTTTTGGTTTTATGTTTTTCAGTTGAGTGTTTCTTTTGCCAGCGTAATTCAAAATTATAGATATAATGATCTGACCATATGCATTTAGTCCAGCTTCCTATATGATATTGTATTTTTTGTATGTCGGGGTCTTTGTGTGAGAAAGTGACGATGTCCAGTTGGTGTCCCTTTTCGTGTGTTTTCTCTTTGTCTGGAATTTCAAAACCCAGAGTATTTAGGAATAAGTTGATTTCTGTCACTTCCGGTTTTTCCCTTTGCTCTAGGTGAACATTTATGTCTCCCAGGAGTATATTATATTGGCCTTTTATGGTATTGGACGAGAGGAATTTGAAAAATTCTTCCTTTGCATTTGACCATTTTTTGGGGGGGATGTAGAATAGTGTAGCTATTAGATATTCTTCCAGTTCGGGGTATGTGATCTTACAGGTGATGATTTCCATTTCTTCTGTGATTTTTGAGTCCATTGTGGTGAAGTTAAAGTGGCATTTAAGTATTATTGCTAGTCCCCCTCCTCTTTTCCAGCTTCTAGTTATTGGGATGATTTTATAGCCCTGGAGTATCATTTCCTTCATTATGACATCTGTGTCTGAGGTCATCCACGTTTCCGTTAGGAATATAATATCCGGGTTGTTATGTTCGATCCAGTCATGTATGATCTGTGCCTTGTTTCTCACTGACCGAGCGTTCAAATAATATCCCTTAAAGTTCCTGTATTGTTTGTAGGTGGGGGTTTCTATGTGTTTCAATTGTTTTAAGTTTTTGTTAATTTTGGTCTTGTTTCTGTGTTGTTTGGACGCTTTGTGTATGGTGTTGATTGCGGGGATTTGAAAAGGGCCAAGTTCGGAGCAGTTAAGTAGTGTTTGGGGGGAGGGGGTTGGTTTTATCTGTTTGGGTGGTCTGTGCCAGGAGATGTGGACTGTGATTGGTTCAGGGGGTCTTTCGTCGTTGCCCCGGCAACTGTAGTAGGATAGGTAGATGATGCATAGAATTATCTGTGTGGTAATAGGTGCCCTCATTTTGGTTCAGGTGCAGTAACAGATATGAGTTTGTAACAGGTATGAAAACTTCACAGTAATAAGACTTCACGATATTCATGCAATGACATGCGGGTGCACCTTTTCGTGCGTGTTCCTGTGATCTTACGGGTTCGCCTTGCCTGGCAGTGCAATGATAACCTTACAGTATTCGGGCTAATTATAAATTTCTCTGTTTACAGGCCTAGTCATGCAGGCTCATATGTGCATGCAGGTTCGTGTGATCATGCATTTAACCTGAATAAGCAATGTCATGCATGCACTTGCTAAGACAATTAGCTTCACAGTGTTTCTAGCAAGTAAGAAAGTACACAATAGACATGCAAAGTTCCTGCAGGTTTGTGTAGTCATGCAATTAGCCTAGTCTTGCGTGGGTATGCGTGGTCGTGCAAGTCAAAAATAAGTTATAGTGATTATAGTTAATTAATTATACTTATCGCTAGGAGTCTTTTGGGGGCTGGTGGAGTCCTGTTGAGGCTGGTTACAGTGGTGGCTGGTTACTGTGGTGGAGTTCAATAGGCTCTCCGGGTTGGGACGGGTTACTTCTGGCTCTGGCTGGCTACGTTTATAGAGAGGACTGCTATTTATGCGGCCCAATGTGGACACTAAAGTTAGCCACTTAGCACTGAAAATAGTTGGTTATTGTGCAAAATAACCAGTTAACTTTTAGCCGATGACCACAAATGTTCAGCGGAGCTAACCGGCTATCTCAGGCTCAATATTAACATTTAACAGGTTAAGCCATTTCTGGACGATTAAGTAGCGCTGAATACTGGCTGGATTGAAACCACAGGTCCAAAGATACCAGATCTACTGGGTCAGAGGGCAAAGCTCAGATGGACACCAGAACAGAATGGATTCATTCCATTTATTGAAGGAAGAAACACTACAGTTTTCAAAACCACAAAGCACGGACGCAATATTGCAAGTAACCTCTTTGCAGCCCAGGAGAAGGTCGAAGACATGTTGGCATAGGGTTACCAGATTATGACCTCAAAAAAAGGAGAATGCGTGGCTCCACTCCATTTCCACCCTCGGTCCCGCCCTGTTTTTCCACCAGCCCCGCACCATTCTGCCCATAACTGGAAATGAAGTATCTGTGCGAGGATAATATGAAGTTTTTTCACCGTTTAATAGCCAGCGAGAGTGGGTTCTCTGAAGAAGCCACTGGCGAAACGCGTCAGAACCCGTCAGCCCCCGCTGCAGTGAGACTTCTAAAAAAGTTTCTGCATTTAAGTTAAGTCACTGAACTGCTTTGCACTTATTTGAAAATATTTTTTGCACTTTATGAATTGAGTACTCACCTTTACAGCACGATGAAAAATCTTGTTCACTGGCAAAAGATGGTGCAATGCTAGACTCTGAAAAGCGCATTTATGGGCTTGTCCCCGTTTGTGATTTTTCTCATCACCTTTGGTTCTGAACACCACAGTCAGCTTCAAGGATTTGAATTTTGAGTGTCCATGTTTTGTTTTGATGTATATTGTTCCTTCAGGACACTTTCTGTTAAAACATACCCAGTAGTGTGTTTGGGAATCCATAAAATAAGGCAGGCATAAAAATGTAAACTGGACCCCAACATGGTCCGTGTTTTGGCTAGGGTAGCCTTCCTCAGGGGTGTAAAAATAGAAGCCCAGTAGATGGCGCCAGATTACTACTAATCAAAAGGATTGCTTTCAAAGACAGAAAAAAACGCAGTGCCGATGCTGAAAAGAACGCTGCAAAATACAAAGTATCACGTTTTTTGATACCGTGTCAGATAGACTTTGAGAGCAATCCTTTTGATTAGTAGTAATCTGGTGCCATCTACTGTGCTTCTATGTATACACCCCTGAGGAAGGCTATCCAAGGCAAAACATGGACCTTGTTGGGGTCCAGTTTACATTTTTATGCCTGCCACATTTTATGTACATGATATATATATGATTGGATATATGATGTTTTAATAAATTGATTGTCCTCACAGCAGTTTGACTTTGTGTCCCTTCTCCACTCCTTTAACCCTATGTTGGCAACCAGACTTAAGAGGAAAAAATCCTGCTTCCAGTGCCAAGATGCTTAGCACAGAGACAGTCCCCTGGAAATCAGACCAGTTGCAACAACAGTGGCACTAAACACGTGTCAGATTCACACTGTGATCGTCAATATTATGCTTTAACTCGGTTTTAAGAGTACATCTTGGAGACCACACTGCGTTAGAAACATCAGCTAATCAGAAGCCGCCATCACTGTTGGCTTTATTTATTTTAAAATGAAGAATTAGGCAAAGAACTCTCTGTAAGTTGAGTTCCTTGTGTGGGAAAGCGTCTTGTGCTAATCAATGAAATCACAAGTGCCTGGAAGGGTGAGCAATGATGACCTTGTTATTTTTGACATGTCTTTAAAATTTATATGGCTTACGAAATGGTAGAAATGTAATTAAACTTCAAATCACTCAGATAGGATCATGTGTCCATGTCTCGGCATCCTTTCACAGTAGCCATAAGACACTAGCCAGTGGCAAGGCAGTTTTAATAATGCGTGATGACAAACGATGCTTTCTAACCTCAATGAAATTTCAAATAAGACAGCTGAAGAAGCAGGCAATCATTTTCAGCATTTTCCAGTGCACATTTCAAAAAGTGCATAGAAAGTAGTTCAGTCTATTCCTCTATCCATCTGTACCCTTAGGGTGACTAGACGTCCGGATTTACCCGGACATGTCCTTTTTTTTTTTAGAGGACATGTCCGAGCGTCTGGATGGGTTTTCAAAACCCGGCATTTTGTCCGGGTTTTCGAAAGCTTCCAGTTCAGGACCGCATCGGGAGGGCATCACGCGCCTGCGTGCACGATTGTGACATCACCGTGTCACACCTGCGCATGCACCGATGCCCTCAAGACACGGCTCTGAGCACAAAAACAATTTAAGAGGGTGAAGCTGGAGCAAGACGGGGCATGACTTGGCCGGAACGGGGCAGGGCCATGAGTCCGGATTTTACAACAGTAAAATCTGGTAACCCTATGTATAGGGACACTGATTGGATCTAAACAAAAGAAGGGCAAGAGGAACCATGAGTCTTGCATCTACACCATTGAAAAGATCACCATTTTCATAAGGATTGAGATGATTTTCAGAAAGGTCAGAGTTGAAAAATCACGAGAAAATTCATGCAGAAGGAGAGTTTTACACAGTAGCATAGCAAATGGAGGCAGAAAAGGGGCTGATTATGTAAGTGGTGTCTGTCGCAGCAGAGAACTAGAACATAGGCTGCCACATGTCAATCACAGACAGGCGCTACTCACAGAATCACAGCTAGGGTTTTACAGGCCTACATTTCTGGCACCTAGGATCCTTGCAGAATCGCAGCCAGCGGTGCCTGTTGATGCCAAAGTCTAGCACAGCCCCTAAACACACCCACTCAACAACTGTACTCCACAGACAGATCCCAATCTGAGAGATTTTGAGCTATTCTGCCAAGAAAAATAGGTGGTGGGGAGTGGGGGTGGGCTGCAGCGTGCCATTATGTACAATTTGGAAATTATCTTAAATGACTCACAGCTATTATTGCTGCAAAAAAAAGGGCTTCCACCAACTCTTGCTTTTTTCATTTCTGAAGATTTTTCTAGTTAGTTGTGAAGATCAATGGGAAAAAACTCCTATTTTGATCCATCTTGAATTCTGTGTTTTACACAACAAAGCCCGGCCCGGCACGGTCCAACACCTCCCCTGTACCTAAAAGTTGGGAGCAGGAGGGGTGCTCAGTCCCTCCTGCTCCTTAGGCCTCACTCCAGTGCTGTCTTCCAGAGCAGGAGGAACTGCAAAGTCCTCCTGCTCCTGGATGATGCACTGGGAATGTGGGCCTTAGGCCCCACCCCAGTGCATCATGTGATGCACGGGGAGGAGCCTAAGGCCCTGATTGGCTCAGGCACCTCAGACTCCTCCTCTCTTGGGAGGGGCCTGTGGCACCTGAGCCAATCAGGGACTTCCTTAGGGCTGAGCCTAAGGAAGTCCCTGGGAGGCAAAAGGCAGAAGTCCAGCTTTTCTTCTAAAAAAATGGTGTCATGATATGAGTAGACTCCAGAACAATAGTAGGAAATATTGAATGATAGAAAGGGTGATAGATGCATGCAATACCCTTTCAAAATGGATGGTGGAGGTTAAATTTATAATGAACTTTTAGGAGAGAGTGGTTAATGTAGCTGGTTTAAAAAAAATGGTTTGCACAAATTCCTGGAGGAAAAGTCCATAGTCTGCTGTTGAGACAGACGTGGGAGAAGCCACTGCTTGCCCTGGATCGGTGGCATAGAATGTTGCAACTCTTGGGGATTCCACATGGAATGTTGCTACTATCTGGGGTTCTAGAATGTTTCTATGCTTTGAGATTCTGGAATGCTGCTACTATTTGGATTTTTGCCAGGTACTTGTGACTTGGATTGGCCTCCGTGAAGATGGGATACTAGGATAGATGGACCATTGGTCTGACCCAGTATGACTATTCTTACGTTTAATAAGCACAGAAGATCCAGTTACTGATTACACACAAAAAAAAAACAACCCACAACCTAGTGGCACCTGTTTAAAGTGCTGTCGGCCAGCATGAAAGTGGGCAATTTAAATCATTAGAAGTCCTCCAGGAAATGCAGAGCATTATGGGAACCTTTTACTAAGGCGTGCTAGCCGTTTTAGTGAATGCGAAATATTAGCATTCGCTAAACGCTCTAACGCAGTGGTTCCCAAACCTGTCCTGGGGGACCCCCAGCCAGTCAGGTTTTCAAGATATCCCTAATGAATATGCATGAGAGAGATTTGCATATAATGGAAGTGACAGGTATGCAAATCTCTCTCATGCATATTCATTAGGGATATCTTGAAAACCTGACTGGCTGGGGGTCCCCCAGGACAGGTTTGGGAACCACTGCGTTAGAGCGTTTAGCGAATGCTAATATTTCGCATTCACTAAAACGGCTAGCACGCCTTAGTATATTTTTAAAGATTTATTTACTCAAGGCAGTGTACAGCAAAACTACGTTGAACATAGGCAACAGACAGCGATAAAAATAGTCAACCAATACAAGGTGTGGCATAGTATGCCAAAGTGTTATTGCAATACACAATAGTGCTCATTTTCAAAGCAGGAATATTTCTCAAAATGGCCCCAAAAAGTCTCTCTGCTGAAAATGTCCAAATCGTGATTTTCAAAAGGCAGAATCTGAACATTTTACATTGCAGTTCGTCCACATAGCAAGGAGATGTGTTGGAGACGTGTTGTGGGCAGGGCGAGAGTAGGCCCAAAATGAGGACTTTTTTTTTTAGTGATAACGGAATGAAAAGAAATGTCCAAGAGAAAAATAAGCTTGTTATTATCTAGGTCTGTTTCAATCACATCCAGGGTACAAAATAGTGCCTTGATTGAGCAGCTGACCCCTGGAGGCATGTCCCCTCCTTCATCTCCCAGTGGTTATTGACCCCCCTCTTGCCCCCCTAAGAAGTGAAAGTGACAGTGAATATCAGGCTCTAAGGCAGCTTCATGGATTATGGTTTTCACACAACACGGGCTCAATTATATCTTTGGGCAGCAGGCGAAGCTAGAGTGAACTACATGTCCCAGAGTGCCTCGAGTTCTACAGCTCAGTACTCTGGGAGACTGATGTAATCCTGCTCAGTCAGAAGGGTAGAGCTCAGGCAAGATGAGGGTTAACTAGCATAGTGAGGAGAAGTCTCTGGGATAGGGTTCCCGAAAATCTGGTAACCCTAGTCTGGGAGAGATAGGAAGCTTCTTTAGCTAGAGGCTGATACAAGCCTTGGGAAGCACAGTCTATCCAGGAGAGGAGTTCCAAGAGGAGAGATCCCATTACGAGAGCGAGTGTCCAGGAGAGACCATTGTTGCTTGGACTATTTGTGACTTGGCTGAAGTAAGCCAATGTTATTAAACTCAAAATTGTGAACAATAAAGCTTATGTTATCATTTCTATCAGTGTGCTGAGAGCTGATCTCTCTGGGTCAGCCTGCCACATATGGCTTTTCCTAACAGAGCAGCAAGCAAGTGTAACGAGTTGCCTAGTGCTCAGTGACAATAGAACCCAGGTGTAATTCCCATTTTAATTCTTTTATTTCTGTGCAAATCAGAGAGCCCTCCCAGAATATAGAAACCCTACTCTGTTTGAACTTATAAGACACCTACAAGCCTGATGGCAATTCTAATGGTGTGCCTTTAGGTTGAGGGTTACCAGATTTTCCAAATTGAAAATCCGGACCCCCTAGACCTACCCATGAGCGGATGCCCTCCTGTCCGACGGCGATTTGTTGGAAGCTTTTCAAAACCTGGACAAACTACCAGGTTTTGAAAAGCTGTCCGTACCCCCGGACATTTTCTCAAAAGGAGAACATGTCCGGGAAAATCCACATGTCTAGTAACCCTATTTAGGTTAAGGTATCCGGGAAACTAATAATGCTATTTGTTTTTAGGCAGAGCTCAGACTAGACCATTATTCCTTGATAAATAAATCAAATGGAAAAGGAATCAAAGTACACACAACAGAGCAGGCAGGACCTCACAGGATAGGATAAGAATGTTGTAATGCCCCTGTATCACTCCATGGTGTGACCCCATCTGGAATATTGCGTTCAATTCTGGTCTCCTTATCTCAAGAAAGATATAGTGGCGCTAGAAAAGGTTCAAAGTAGAGCGACCAAGATGGTAAAGGGGATGGAACTCCTCTTGTATGAGGAAAGACTAAAACGGTTAGGGCTCTTCAGCTTGGAAAAGAGATGGCTGAGGGGAGATAGGATTGAAGTCTACAGAATCCTGAGTGGAGTAGAACGGGTACAAGTGGATCAATTTTTTTGCTCCGTCAAAAATGACAAAGACTAGGGGACATTCGATGAAGTTACAGGGAAATACTTTTAAAACCAATAGGAGGAAATATTTTTTTACTCAGAGAATAGTTAAGCTCTGGAACGCTTTGTCAGAGGTTGTGGTAAGAGCGGATAGCGTAGCTGGTTTTAAGAAAGGTTTGGAGAAGTTCCTGGAGGAAAAGTCTATCGTCTGTTATTGAGAAAGACATAGGGGAAGCCACTGCTTGCCCTGTATCGGTAGCATGGAATATTGCTACTTCTTGGGTTTTGGCCGGGCACTAGTGACCTGGATTGGTCACTGTGAGAACGGGCTACTGGGCTTGATGGACCACTGGTCTGACCCAGTAAGTTACGTTCTTATGTTCTCTTTATTTCATGACCATATTTCAGCTAATATGCCCTACTTCAGGGGTTGTTAAACAGTCAATAGCTCGTTTCCCTCTTCTGTTTGATTTTTACCCCATTATTCCTGAAATTTCACTGGTTACCAATAAAGTATAGGACTGAGTTTAAGATACTGATGCTGGCACGTCAAGAATTGCTTTTGTTAGAATCTCCTTGTTTGTCGGCATTGATGAGATTATATGTCTCGAGTAGATTAAGATGGAAGTTTCATGGCTCCGCAACATTCCCTTCTTGGTTGGGCTGAGAACCTTTCAGCACCCTCTTGTAATAGAGATTTGTAAAATCATGAGCGGTGTGAATAACTGATTATCCTTTCAAAGAGTATTAAGACTAGAGAATAGTCCATACAGAATCGTTGCGAGGGTAGTGGGTGTCCTAGACCAATGATTCTCGACACAGTCCATGGGGGTAGACCCGGCTAGTCAGGCTTTCAGGATATCTACAATGAATATGCATCCCCCTACCCTCTATGGCATGTCTGTCTGTCCAAGTTAGATTGTAAGCTCTTCCGAGCAGGGACCGTCTATAAATGTTAAATGTACAGCGCTGCGTATGCCTTTCAACACTTTATAAGTGATAAGTAGTAGTAGATTGATGAGATCTTTAAATGATAATAGATCGGCAATGCTAAGTGCGGAGAAGGCATAACCAGTGACTACTAGAAACCTTGCTGCTTTTTTTTTATCTAGCGCCCAGCTCTATGGAATACCTTACTAATAACTCTTAGAAAGGAAGAATCACTGAAGTCTTTCAAAAAGCATCTGACGGTATTTTTTTTCCCAGAAGGCTTTCCTCTGAGAATTGGAAGGGGCCTGTGACCAAAGCTGTCTTTAAACATAGACACAGACATAGAAATAGAAGGCAGATAAGGGCCACAGCCCATCTAGTCTGCCCACCCCAATGACCCTCCCCTACCTTTCTCTGTGAATAGATCCCACGTGTCTATCCCATTTGGCCTTAAAATCAGGCACGCTGCTGGCCTCAATAACCTGAAGTGGAAGACTATTCCAGCGATCAACCACCCTTTCAGTGAAAAAGAATTTCCTGGTGTCCCCGTGCAGTTTCCCGCCCCTGATTTTCCACGGATGCCCCCTTGTTGCCGCGGGACCCTTAAAAAAGAAGATATCTTCTTCCACCTCAATGCGGCCCGTGAGATACTTGAATGTCTCGATCATGTCACCCCTCTCTCTGCGTTCCTCGAGTGCGTACAGCTGCAACTTATCCAGCCGTTCCTCATACGGGAGATCCTTGAGTCCCGAGACCATCCGGGTGGCCATTCTCTGGACCGACTCCAGTCTCAGCACATCCTTACGGTAATGCGGCCTCCAGAATTGCACACAGTATTCCAGGTGGGGCCTCACCATGGATCTATACAATGGCATAATGACTTCAGGCTTACGGCTGACGAAACTCCTGCGTATGCAACCTATGATTTGCCTTGCCTTGGATGAAGCTTGCTCCACTTGATTGGCAGTCTTCATGTTCTCACTGACGATCACCCCTAAGTCTCGTTCTGCTTCAGTTCTTGTTAGGATCTCTTGTTAGGAGGCTATGATTGGCTCTGTTATCTTGCACGGTGTGAATCTTTCCTGTCCTCCGTGGACTTCTTTTCCGTTTTGAATTTATGTTCTAAATCAATTCGTAAACTGCTTTGATCTCCTAAATTTAGCTAAGCGGTTTTAATAAACCAACACAAAAGGTAACGGTAGTTTCCTGTATGGAAATACCAAGCTGTAAATGGCGTCGGGGTTGTGGCGGTTTCTTGGCAGAAAATTAGTGAGGTGGTTTCCCGTTGCTTCCCCTCCTCACCCCCCCCCCCCCCCAGTCATTACCAGAAAGCCAATTGTCTTTTGTAATCCAGAAAATGGATTCGGTTTATAGAGACCTATAAAACCATTCTGTAGTGCAGACCATTGCTATCCAGTTCTGTGCTAGGCAAATAAGTCATTTATGAAGGGAAATAACTCTTCATGCTGTCCTTTTATGCCGTGTCCCTGGCCTCCGTGACTCTGGTGGGTAAAAACCTAGGTTTCGTCCCCAAATAACTTTATTGTTAATGTACCCCCTTCTCTGTAAAACTAGGCTCTGTGTTTAACATGCAAGTTCAAACAAAGAGATGACATAGAACTCGTAGAATTCTGCCAGAGACATATCCAGTGGCATAGTAAGTGGGGGGTGGAGGGGTGGGGGGGGGGGGCGGACTGCCTTGGGCGCTGTCTTGGTGGAGGCATGGCACCTCTCCTCTCCACCTCCTCGGTCTTTCCCTTCCCCTCCCCTGTGGCATGTGGATCTTCCCCTCCCCCTGCCTCTAACTCTTGGCCGGCACGAGCAGTAGCTCCAACCTGCTACTCGTGCCGGCCTCAGCTCTCCCTCTGAAGTCACTTCCTGATTGTGGGGCCAGGAAGTGACATCAGAGGGAGAGCCAAGGCTGGCACGGGCATAAGAACATAAGAATAGCCTTACTGGGTCAGACCAATGGTCCATCAAGCCCAGTAGCCCATTCTCACGGTGGCCAATCCAGGTCACTAGTAATTGGCCAAAACCCAAGGAGTAGCAACATTCCATTCGGAATCCTAAAAAATAGCAAGATTCCGGAATTCCAAAGAGTAACAAAAGATTCCGGAACCCCAAGGAGTAGCAACATTCCATGTTACCGATCCAGGGCAAGCAGTGGCTTCCCTCATGTCTTTCTCAATAACAGACTATGGATTTTTCCTCCAAGAACTTGTCCAAACCTTTCTTAAAACCAGCTACGCTATCCGCTCTTACCACAACCTCTGGCAATGTGTTTCAGAGCTTAACTATTCTCTGAGTGAAAAAAATTTCCTCCTATTGGTTTTAAGAGTATTTCCCTGTAACTTCATTGAGTGTCCCCTAGTCTTTGTAATTTTTGACGGCGTGAAAAATCGATCCACTTGTGCCCGCAGCAGGTTGGAGAAGCTGTTCGCCCTGGCGAAGTTCAGGTATGGGGAAGGGAAGGGGTGTGTGGCGGGGGAAAAGAGGGCAGGGCCGCCACTGCCCCGGGCGCTTCCCACCCTTGCTACGCCCCTGGACACGTCAGAGTGAAAAAGAGAAGAGTCTTACCCTGAACATTCTCTCCACTCTTGAAATACTTTTTCCAAAAATAGTCCCCAGCTGGTCTCCAATCCCGGCCAGGAGAAAGCCGAAGAGAGGGATACCAAAAATTGCGTACAAGATGCAGAAAATTTTTCCTCCTTCAGTGCTGGGAGCAATGTTGCCAAACCCTATAGAGGAAAGGAGAAATCGAATTTTGACAAGCTTCCAATGCAAAGGAAAAGAGAGACGTTAAGAAAGCAAGCTGGAAAAAAAAACAACAACCCAAGCAAAGCCTTTTGGAGCAGACATAATGAATCTTGACTGCATGAGAGAAGATTCGGTTAGAGATATGCTAAAGTGCTTTGAAGCTTCAGAAGAAGAATTCTTACTTTTCTAAGAGTTATCGCCCACTTTGTAGCAAGAACAAGAAGACTTTGAATTTGGGTAAGTGAATATTCGAGGTGGGATTGGAACCTCGTCCTCTACATTTCACAGTTCTGTATTATAAATAAGAGGTTAAACTGCTGGATTCTGTCACTTGGCTGTACATTTCTAACAAAGCAACATTCTAGTCAATCAGCCTGTTCGAGTGCCAGCACTGAATATCTGGGTCCAGGGTAGTCTTTGAGAGCTACCCGGGTTCTGACATTATTCGGCAATGGTACCCAGATGTACCCAGTTAGACTTAGGACAGCCCTGACTCCGCCCCTGGGCCATCCCAGATATTCAGTTTCCCTCTCCAGGAAATTGGTGCTGAATATCTGCGTTGGAGCTAGTGAGTAGAGAATGACACAGGGAAAAATTTGTCCCCGTCCCCATGGGAACTCATTTTACTGTCCCGTCCCTGCAAGTTCTTTTCCTGTCCCATTCCTGCATGCTCTGTCCTCATCTGCGCAAACCTCAAAAACTTAAAAACCTAAGTAGCAACATTCTAGAGCTCAGATTGTGATGTCATAATGCCTCATTCCACCAATGCCTAAGCTCCGTTCCCATCTGCTCAAGCCTCAAACACTTTAAAATCCTAAGTAGCAACATTCTAGAGCTCAGATTGTGATGTCATAATGCCTCATTCCACCAACGCCTAAGCTCTGTCCTCATCTGCTCAAGCCTCAAACACTTTAAAATCCTAAGTAGCAACATTCTAGAGCTCAGATTGTGATGTCATAATGCCTCATTCCACCAATGCCTAAGCTCCGTCCTCATCTGCACAAGCCTCAAACCCTTTAGAATCCTAAGTAGCAACATTCTAGAGCTCAGATTGTGATGTCATAATGCCTCATTCCACCAACGCCTAAGCTCTGTCCTCATCTGCACAAGCCTCAAACACTTTAAAATCCTAAGTAGCAACATTCTAGAGCTCAGATTGTGATGTCATAATGCCTCATTCCACCAACGCCTAAGCTCTGTCCTCATCTGCACAAGCCTCAAATACTTTTAAATCATATGTTCAAGGCTTGTGAGGTTAAGGCAGAGCTTACAGGAATGGGGCAGGGACAGCAACAGCGACAAACCTTACGGGGACGGAACAGGGAAATTGAATTCCTGCGGGGACAAGGACAAATTTGTTCCCGTGTTATTTTCTACTAGTGAGTGAGAGTTTTCTGGGTAAGAGCCCCTGCTACTTGGGTAATTCCCTGTGAAAACTGAGCTCAGAGTAAATGATGGCATTGAAAATGGCCCATCCAGTCTGCCTAGCCTTCCACATAAAATACAGCCTTGAGCAATACATAGGACTCTGCTTTCAAGAGTCATTCCTCTTTGCCTCTGGAGACAATATCTTGAAAATAAAGATTATTAATATTCATCACGTGTCCTGACCCAACATCTGTGGAACTCTCCTTTCTGTTATGATCTGGATTCTCACTGTTGGCCTGAGCTCTCATAACTACCTGGATTTCTTTTTAACATTCTAAAATTATTGTTGTGGATGTCAAGATCTTGCGGCAATCGACTTAGTGGAATCAACTTTTCAGTCATTGTGCTGAGACGTTCTTACCCTGAAGACAGCCGCAGCACAATGGCTGAAATATCAGTTCCACTTGGACAACAGCATGACGCCAACCATGGAAGCCTAAGAGAAGACTGTAAAATTAGTATCTCCTGAGAGACAAGTAGTGTAACAACTCAAAATTTGTAAAGCCTTTACCTATTGTCGTGATGACTGTTCCAGCAAAGAAAAAGGCACTTCCAAGATCCCAGTGGCTGCTGTTATTAGAGTTGTTTCCGACTGGACTGACACCTGCATTTTTAGCATCAATGGCATGCTGAAAGGAAAAACAGAGATCAGATATGAACTGTCCCAGTTAAGAAAGCATCAAACCAACATTTTATGAGCCCATTATTAATAAAGGCTCTTCCGGTAAAGTAACGACTCCTGAGTGACACATTCTTCTAAGATTCCACTCTTACATATTGACAAATTTAATTAATGGTATAAGTCTAAGCTACATTTATTGTTCGGCACATAAGGATTGGTTGTGGCTTTGTCCTCTGTCCAGGCATCTCTATTTATTACTGTCCTAGAGAGCATGAAATCATAAATAAGCACATCGAAGAAGCTGATGATTGATGAATTAGTGGCACTGCTCTACATTTTTGTTGACCATGATAGGTTGTGAACACAGGTGAATTTGCATGATCAATTGAGTTCACCTTTAGGTCAGAGCTGAAGGAGGGAGGCACATTCTTTTCTCCGGAGTCAGCACGACACTAAGATTTCAACACTTTGGACTAACGTGCGGTAAATAGGGTCTCCCGTACAGATGGCCGAGGACATTGCAGATGGCCCAGAATCGCCATCCTTAGCTCTTTCATATAATCGGCCCATTTCCTTCTCTGCGTAACCTCCTGTTAGCTACGGATTATGGCAATCAATATGCTAGCACCGACGTTCGAGGTATCGCATCTTCCATAATTGATCGCTACCCGCTTGCAGCGATATGTTCCAAATAGGCAGCTGTGCTCAACTCAGGGTTGGTTATTAGTGGGTCCTCCTTTAAGTGTCAAGGGAGCAGGTCACTCCTTATTACCAAAAATTACACTGGCTACTGACTGAGGCGAGAGTTGAATTCAAATTCGCCTGTATTTGCTTCAAAATCAGTCTTCGGGATGTCCCCAGGTTAGCTCGTTTCCCATTTCTCCTTAAATCACTCCGGTTATGCACATATCCAACTGTCCAATCGTGTCGTTTGAAGAGATTTCTCGAGAGAACTCTCTCTTTCCAGGCAGCCAAAAATGAACGCCTGGTTTGGCAAAATTATGCCAGGACTCTCATCCTATTACTTTTTTAGGAAATGATTAAAGACACAACTATTTGACAAATTTATAACCTGAGCTCACTAATGCTTTTTAAAATAAAATATATATTTTAGAAATTGATGTCTTTTTATGAACTGTATATTTGCTGGACGTTCAGCCTTATCTGCTGTGAACCGCCTAGAACTATTCGTGGTCTGGAGGTATATAAGAATAAATTGTTATTATTATTTCATGAAATGGAGGAATACAGCCTTTTCAGCAATGGCATCAGAGCATTGGAAAAAGCTGCTTATAGATACACATTTGGAGCAGAACCTTCCATCTTTCAGAAACAGCTACAAACTCTCCTATTCCCATGAAACTGTTTTAGATCAATGATGGAGAAAGAGCCTTTGGATGGTACCAAAGTGGTGATTTAGATATGTGTTTAAAGTTCATTCCCCACCATGGCGATTTACATGGTTAAAGTCCGTTCGGAAGGGTACATGTTGGAATAACGTGAAAACGGGCTTCTGGGCTAGAAGAACCATTGGTCTGACCCAGTAAGACTATTCAGATGTTCTTATGAGGGGGTGCTGAAGAGTTCTCAGCGCATCCACGAAGAGAATGATGTGGATATGGTTCAATCAATGATGTGAAACGAAGTCGAATTTTGTTTCTGCAAATTGGCACTCAACAAACTAAGATAACACTCTGTACAGCTACAGTGGCAAAACAACGCCTCAAATTTAGGAAGTTGGTTGGTTGGGTTGAGAACTTTTCATCACCTCCTCGTATGTAATAAAAGTGAGCCAAGTATACGACAGTCAAGCCATTGTGACATCACTGATAAGGTTGGCTCTTATTGGTGGAATGAGGCATTATGACATCACAATCTCAGCTCTGGTTACCAGACCATTGGTCTGACCCAGTAAGACTATTCAGATGTTCTTATGAGGGAGTGCTGAAGAGTTCTCAGCCCAACCAAGAAAAGAATGACGTGGATATGGTTCAATTAATGATCTTAAATGATGTGAAAAATATAGAATTTTGTTTCTGCAAATTGGCGCTTAACGAAATAAGATACTTTTTTCAGCTCTAGTGGCAAAATAACGCTCTGAATTTAGGAAGCTGGTTGGTTGGGCTGAGAACTTTTCAGCACCTCCTCGTCCTGGCATCAGTAAATTAGTAAGCCCTCTGATTTAATACTATCATTTATAAGCTCACTTCTTCACAACCACAGGGAAAGGATGCAAGAACTTGCCACACCGTTGCTCCTGCACATAGATGGGTCAAACACTGGTTGGCAGGCAGAAAGCAGAGGGTTGCGGTGAAGGGCCACTACTCGGGCTGGAGAAAGGTAACGAGTGGTGTCCCGCAGGGGTCTGTGCTCGGGCCGCTGCTGTTAAATGTGTTTATAAATGACCTGGAAGAGGGGATCAAGTGCGAGGTTATAAAGTTTGCAGATGACATTAAACTCTGTAGCAGGGTTAAAACTATAAACATAGAAACATAGAAGATGACAGCAGAAAAGGGCTCCAGCCCATCAAGTCTGCCCACTCTGCTTACCCACCCCCTGTCTATGCCCTAATGACCCAATTTCCTTATCTTGACCCTCGTAGGGAACCCACATGGGTATCCCATTTATTCTTAAAGTCTGGCACGCTGTCTGCCTCGATCACCTGCACTGGAAGCTTGTTCCAATGATCAACCACTCTCTCTGTGAAGAAATACTTTCTGGTGTCGCCAAGTGAAGAACTGCAAAGAGACCTGACAACATTGGAGGAGTGGGCAAATAAATGGCAGATGAACTCCAATATAGAGAAATGCAAGGTCATGCATATAGGGAAAAAGAACCCGATGTTCAGCTACAAAATGGGGGGGGGGTTGGCTCTGGGGGAAAGTAACCTCGAAAAGGACTTGGGAGTGTTGGTGGATACAACAATGAAATCAACGGCGCAATGCGCGGCAGCCTCAAAGAAAGCAAGCAGAATGCTGGGTACTATCAAGAAGGGTATTACAACAGAACGAAGGAAGTCATTTTACGTTGTATCGGGCAATGGTGCGCCCGCACCTGGAGTACTGTGTCCAGTATTGGTCACCGTACCTTAAGATGGATATGGCAATACTTGAGAGGGTCCAGAGGAGAGCGACACGAATGATTAAAGGCACGGAAAACCTTTCATACACTGAAAGGTTGGAGAAACTGGGGCTCTTCTCCCTGGAAAAGCGGAGACTCAGAGGAGATATGATAGAGACTTACAAGATCATGAAGGGCATAGAGAGAGTAGAGAGGGACAGATTCTTCAAACTTTCGAAACATAAAAGAACAAGAGGGCATTCGGAAAAGTTGAAAGGGGACAAATTCAAAACGAATGCTAGGAAGATCTTCTTTACCCAACGTGTGGTGGACACCTGGAATGCGCTTCCAGAGGGCGTAATAGGGCAGAGTAGATTACTGGGGTTCAAGAAAGGATTGAACAATTTCCTGCTGGAAAAGGGGATAGAGGGGTATAGATAGAGGATTACTGCACAGGTCCTGGACCTGTTGGGCCGCCGCGTGAGCGGACTGCTGGGCGCGATGGACCTCGGGTCTGACCCAGCGGAGGCATTGCTTATGTTCTTCTGTTCTTATGGGAGAGGAGGAGATAGTGGATGCTGCGGATGGACCATTTGGCCTTTATCTGCCATCATGTTTCTGTTTCTATAACCATAAAGCTCTATGACATCACAATGCAGGTGCAAAGAGCCTTAGCCTATAGGAAGAGGAGATGCAAATGTTAAGAGCCTTAGCCAATGCGCTTCCAGAGAGCGTAATAGGGCAGAGTACGGTACTGGGGTTAAGAAAGGATTGGACAATTTCCTGCTGGAAAAGGGGATAGAGGGGTATAGATAGAGGATTTACTGCACAGGTCCTGGACTAGTTGGGCCGCCGCGTGAGCGGACTGCTGGGGTCGCCGATGGACCTCGGGTCTGACCCAGTGGAGGCATTGCTTATGTGCTTATGAGAGAAACCAAAACGTAAAACATGAATTACTAAAGTAAAGATATATAGTTTTGCTGAAATTTGGAAAAAAGTAAAATCGTCTCTGAACACATTTCATTAGTGATGCCGTTTTTAACAGAGGACATCAAAGAGCTCTTCCTTTCTTGTGGCTTGTCTGGTTTTTCTGTTTCATATAAGAAGCATAAAAAGTTTTGATTTCAAAATATAACACCATAATCTAATAATAATAATAACAGTTTATATACCGCAGGACCGTAAAGTTTCTATGCGGTTTACAATGATTAAAATGTTACAGATATGGGTAGTAC
This sequence comes from Geotrypetes seraphini, assembly GCF_902459505.1. Taxonomy (NCBI): domain Eukaryota; kingdom Metazoa; phylum Chordata; class Amphibia; order Gymnophiona; family Dermophiidae; genus Geotrypetes; species Geotrypetes seraphini. The sequence goes on along the minus strand of NC_047090.1, from coordinate 180,059,554 downwards.
TAACAGAGTTGAAGTTTAGCGATCAGTTGTGGGGAGAGATTGGTGCGGTGCATCTGCCTACGTACTTTAGGAACAGATATGTTTTTAGGTGTTTCCATAAATTCCCCATAGGTATCGCAAGCATGAGTAATTGTTTCAGATCTTTACCCCATAATGCTGCCTGATATGAGAAGAGATTGCTAATGATGTCTTTATGGGGGCTAGGCCAAAAAGTACCTTAAGCAGAAACAACCGACTTAAATTTCACACGTGCCTCCATCGTCAGCCAGTGCAGGAGTCGGTAGGAAGGAGTTAGGTGATCGAACTTCTTCAGTCTGACCGCCGCATGTTGCACCAGTTGTAGTCGCTGCAAGTTCTTCTGGGTAATTGCCAGATAGGCAATATTGCAGCAGTGAAGTTGGCTTAGTATAAGGGATTGTACTGTAATTCTGAATGATGAAGCATCAAAATATGATCTAATGCAATGTTCTATCAACCACCGGTCCATGGACCGGTGCCGGTCCACAGGGCCGGCATGTGCATCAGGCCCAAAACTGTGTTCTTCAACTGCCGGTCCGCGGTGCGATCGATGCGTTGTTAATAAGATTATATTGTGTTTATGTATGAGAAATGAATGGAAAAACTAGTGTTACAATTAGGACTATGGGGGCAGGGTCTGGGGTGGAGATTGGGTAGAGATGGGCAGGGGCTGGCCCACGACTTAGCCCAGTGTTCTTCAACCGCCGATGCCGGTCCACAAAATAATTCTTTTATTTCTGCCGGTCCATAGGTGTAAAAAGGTTGAAGAACACTGCTCTAATGGACCGAAGCTTCCAGAGAGCCAAAAAACCCTTTCTAAGCAAAGGTCGTAAGTGGCATTGAGGGATTCAAATGTATCATAAACCTCATTGTGAAAAGATCAACTGATCAGAAGTGTATTATGCTTTGTAATTCCTAATTATGTACAAAACAAAGACGAATGACTACAGTAACACCTAATTAACACCAATTTCTTGGATGATAAATAAAGCATAAGAAATGTGGACTGAGGTGATATAGTAAGACACTTGGGATGTACATTCGTTTGAAACAGCATAGGACACGTCAGTGACATTGCTCAAGAGGTTTAATGCCATTGGCAAATGAAAAAGAGCAGAAGAAACATAACATTTTGTGTGTCAATAATGCCCACTCTTTGGAAAAAGGGGACACTTCCCCCCCGGATTCTGTAATCTGTATAAGAACATAAGAATTGACAGAAGAGTCCATGAAGCCCAGAATTCTGTTTTCCAACAGTGGTACAACCCAGGTCCCAAGAACCTGGCAGAAACCCAAAGAGTAGCAACATTCCAGAGCTGGTATTGTGATGTCATAATGCCTCAGAACCAACCTCATCAGTGATGTCACAATGGCTTCATTGTCCTATACTTGGCACATGTAAGAGCATAAGAACAGCCTTTGTGTTTGAGAAGGTGCTGGAGTCCCAACCTCGCCCATGTCAAGTGTCTACAGACTTTCTGGCATGTCACAATAAGCATTTTATATTCAATGATCAGATTTATCTGCATATATCAGGCTTGAGGGTGTTTTGAAATCCCACAATAGCCAATTTGTTTCAACAGGGATTATGTTGGTGCATGTAAATTACCAATATTTTTCTTATATGGAAAGGAATCCTGAATGCATTTCAAGCATTTGTCCAAGAACTGAACGACTGTCAGCGTACAATTCAGAGATTGCGTTCTTAGCTAACATAAAAATGTATTTCTATACTGAAAATACCATTAAGTTCTATGCGGTTTACAAAACTAAAATAAGAACTGCACTTATGCAGTTGAATATAATTAATTTCCTGAAAATCCTGCAAACAAATCTGTTTTCAATTGTCTCCTAAAATGCTGATAAGAACAAAAAGTCGCTATTAAAGTATTCCATCAATTAGGTAAATTTGAGACTTCAGTATTTTCTAAATCTACAGACAGGAATACCTTGCTACAGTTTCAAAGTATGCATCCTCTTAAATGCACCCCCCTACCCCCCCCCCCTACATCCAGTACTTCTTAATCCAGCAATCTTCACCAAGAACAAATAGCTTGAGCTTTCCCTCTGCTATAACTTCTTGGTCCCATGAACAGGAAGTTATATCAGAGGGAGGGCTCGGGGCTGGCATGAGCGGCAGGTAGGAGTCCCTGCTCACTGCCAGTGGAGACCAGCAGCACTTGAGAGGTACTGGGAGGGGTGGGAGAGGGGAGATGCTGGCCTGCTTTGCTGCTATTGGGTAAGCATCCCCTGCCCCCTCTTCCTGAACCACTAATTATGGTAGGTTGTGTCAATTAGCGCCTAATTTATCAATTAAATTACACGCATAACTGCCATTCTACAACTTGTGTGAAAATATGCACACGAGATTATGGAATTAGGGAGCTGCCGTGCATTAATTTAGTCCATACAGGATATCAGCTACTCCTATACACAGAATCGTACAAAAAATAACAGCAGATGTTTTTATGAAAGATAAAGGTGCTTTTTCTTGTTCACTATATTGTACATTTAATTGTTTATTGCACTGTTGTTGGTTTGGAGAATCAATAAAGATTTATATAAAAAAAAAAAATGACAGGCAGATAAAGATCATATGGCCTATGCAGTCTGTCCATCTGTATTCACTGAATAAGCTCAACTATCACTTCCTTTCCTAGAGATTCTCTGTGCTTTCTTGAATTCAGATACAATGCTCTTCTGGAGGCCGTTCCACACGTTTCATCACCCTTTCAATCTAATATAATAAAAGCCTAAGCCGCACATGCACACTCTGACCTGTGTGCTCCTGTTTTCCGTGCGTTATAGGTCCCCACAGGTACGAGTGCGCATGCGTGCTTCCACGCATCTCTCTCTCCCTAGACGGATGTTGGCTTCGGGCGGCGCGGAGGCTGTCTGCCGCCACGGCTGTCGGCGGCTGCAGGCCATGGCGGCTTGAGACGGCTGTCGGCGGAGGGCAGACGCGAGATAAGGGGTGCTGACAGGGGAAGAGACGGGGGTAGAAAAAGGAAGGGAGGCCTACTGCTGGACGGGGGAGCAGGAAAGAGGTGCTAGGGGGGAAGAAAAAGGTAGGGAGGCCTACTGCTGGATGGGGAAGCAGGAAAGAGGTGCTGATGGATACGGGAAGAGACGGGGAGGGGAAGAAAAAGGAAGGGAGGCCTACTGCTGGACAGGGGAACAGGAAAGAGGTACTGCTGGACAGGGGGAGATTAAAAAAAAGGGAGAAGGGCTGCTGCTGGATAAGGGGAGCAGTTAAGGGTGGTGGTGGACACAGGGAAGGTTAAAGGAAGGGAGAATGGGTGGACATCCGAGGAAAAAGAAAGACAGAAATACAGAAGGAGAGGAGAAGAAGGAGAGAGAGAGAGAAAGAAATAAAGACAGATACACACATATATTCTAGCACCCGTTAATGTAACGGGCTATAAGACTAGTAAATATATTTTTTTTAGATTACTCCTACCACCATCCACCTTCATCCTATACCGTCTCATTCCAGAGCTTCCATTCAGTTAAAAGAGACTCACCTCTTATTTATTTATGCGTGGCTATATTTAAGGGCTCCTTTTACGAAGCCACGTTAGCGGTTTAATGCGCGTAATAGTGCGCGCTAATTTGCCGGTCACGCTAGCCACTACTGCCTTCTCTTGAGCAAGCGGTAGATTTTTGGCTATCGCGGGGGTTAGCGCGCGCTAAAAAATTGCGTACAATAAAGCCGCTAGCGCGGCTTCGTAAAAGGAGCCCTGAATGTCTCTATCAAATCTCCCCCTCCCACCTTTTTCCCAAAATATACGCTTTGGGCCTGATTCTGGAAACGATGCCCACCACGGTGGGCACTCGCAAACCTACCTCGTGTCAATCACCGGTAGGCGCAGCGTCCAGAATCACATCTATTTTTTGTACAGATGCCTTAAATGAGAGTTTGCAACTGACATGACAGACCGAGCAGCGCCAGGAGCGCGTTTTATTATTTGACCCACCTCAGCCCTGAAGAAAGATAATGAAACGAATGTTCGTCGGATGAGGTGTCATTGCAATCAATAAGCCAAGCTAAGTAACAGCTTTGGTAATTTGTTTTCATTGCTATTGAATTCAAAATTTAAAAAAATTGATAAACGATAAAGAGAAAAAAAAAATAGAAAATGATTAAGTAAAAAAAGCACAAGGGCGTAAAAAGAAGAAGAAAAAAAAAAGGTACAAAAAATCTGCTCCAGCATTTGGATCGATGACGAGTTCAGCCAGCTCAGGTTAGAATACTTTCTGGCATTCTGAGTAGAGAATGACATGGTGACAAAATTCATCACTGTTCCCGTCCCCGTGGATAACCGCAGGAAACCATCTTCATGTCATTTTTTAAAGAGAGAGGAAGAATCAGAGTATGAATGGCCACAACCACTGACCCTCAAGCTTTGCTTTGAAGAATGCTGGTGTAGAAGGACTGAGGTTGAAACAGACACTACAGAATGACAGTCTCTGGTATCCAGAGCAGATATTGTGATGTCATAATGCCTCATTCCACCAGTGCCTAAGAGACAATCACATCAGTGATGTCACAATGGCTTCATTATCCTTGGCTCACATAAGAATCAGAGTATGAATGGCCACAACCACTGACCCGCAAGCTTTGCTTTGAAGAATGCTGGAGTAGGACTGAGGTTGAAAAAGACACTAGAAAATGACATGGGATTATTTCCTGCGGTTATCCGCGGGGACGGTAACGGTGTTGAATTTTGTCACCGTGTCATTCTCTAATTCTGAGGATCCAGCTGAAGTTGGTTGGTTAGTTGCATGTTTATAACACCAGGTGGATGTGAACTGATGTGAGTGAACTGAAAATCATATGATAACAAGATTTATTAAAATAGATTGAATTTGGTATCTTAAATGTAGGCCAGCATTTTACAAGAAGTGCCTAGGCACTCCTAAGGCCACTTTCGGCATAAGCCACATCTACGCCGGCCTTAGGAGCCTGTAGGCATGAGTCAGACGCCTACCTTGTAGGCGTCATTCGACGCATCAGTCTTTTTAAAAAACATGCATCCTTATTGGTCCATTAGGGATGTGGTAGGATACTTACCACTGCCTACAATCGGAACGTCGTTTTGAGATTCAGGCCCTTTGAGATTTTTAAATCTGTCCCCATACACCTTATGTTGAAGACCACTGATAATTTTAGAAGCTACCATCTGGACCAACTCATCTTGTCCCTACCAACTGCAATACCATACTTGAAAGCACAGTTACTTACCGTAACAGGTGTTATCCAGGGACAGCAGGCATATATTCTCACATGTGGGTGACGTCATCTACGGAGCCCCGGCGCGGACAGCTTTTCAAGCAAACTTGATAGAAGTTTCAAGTTTGCACACTGCACCACGCATGTGCGTGCCTTCTCGCCCACTAGAGGGCGCATCCAACCTCGTGGTCCTCAGTTCCATAACTAGCAAGGAAGCCATCCCCGGGGAGGTGGGCGGGTTGTGAGAATATATGCCTGCTGTCCCTGGATAACACCTGTTACGGTAAGTAACTGTGCTTTATCCCAGGACAAGCAGGCATGATATTCTCACATGTGGGTGACCTCCAAGCCAACCAAAAAAGGGTAGGTGGGAGGATGGCAATTTATGAAAACAGGTTACGTAATACCGACTGGCCAAACCGGCCATCGTTTCTGGACAAGGTGTCCAGACAGTAATGAGAGGTGAATGTATGAACCGAAGACCAAGTGGCAGCCTTGCATATGTCCTCCATCGGGGTGGATCGGAGGAAAGCTATTGAAGCTGCCATCGCTCGGACCTTGTGCCCCGTGACTCGACCCGGGGAGGAAGGCCAGCCTGAGCGTAGCAAAAGGAAATGCAAGCGGCCAACCAGTTAGACAGAGTGCGCTTGGAAACTGGGTGCCCTAATCGATTGGGATCGAAGGACAGAAATAATTGAGGAACCTTCGATGAGGCCTGGTGCGTTGAAGATAAAATGCCAACGCCCTCTTACAGTCAAGCGTGTGAAGCGCCGTCTCGCCTGGATGGGAGTGGGGCTTCGGGAAGAACACAGGAAGGACAATGGACTGATTGAGGTGGAAGTCAGAAACAACTTTAGGTAGAAACTTAGGATGGGTGCGGAGGACCACCTTGTCGTGATGAAAGACAGTGAAAGGAGGGTCCGCAACCAAGGCTTGCAACTCCCCAATCCGCCTGGCGGAGGTGAGGGCAATTAGAAACACCGCCTTCCAAGTCAGAAATTTCAAGAGGGACTTGTTGAGTGGCTCAAACGGGGGTTTCATCAGTTGAGCCAGAACCACATTCAAATTCCACACGACGGGCGGAGGCTTAAGAGGGGGGCAAACCCTGAGTAACCCTTTCATGAAGCGTGTCACCAAGGGGTGGAGTGACAGAGGGCGTCCCTCCAGAGGTTGGTGGAAAGCAGAAATCGCACTGAGATGAACTCGCACCGAAGTGGTTTTCAAGCCGGAGCGCGACAAATGAAACAAATATTCTAAAACCGAGGATACCGGAACTGATACCGGATCCAGGTGAAAAGACGAGCACCAGGTGGAAAACCTGGTCCATTTCTGTGCATAGCACAGCCTCGTCGAGATCTTGCGGGAGGCTTCCAACACCTCCTTCACCGATTGAGACAGGTCCGGAGGAGTCAGGGAACAAGAAACCAGGCTGTCAGGTGCAATGACTGCAGATTGGGATGTAACATGGATCCTTGACTCTGAGACAGCAGAGAAGGAGAGACAGGCAGGGGAAGAGGCTCCCTGGCACTGAGTTGGAGCAGCAGGGAGAACCAGTGCTGACGCGGCCACCGAGGTGCTATGAGAATCATCGTGGCCGTGGACGATTTTAGGTGTACCAACGTTCGCATGATCAGAGGGAACGGAGGGAATGCATACAGGAACCTCCCTTCCCAGTCGAGTAGGAAGGCATCCGCTTCCAGACGGTCCTGCGAGTACATCCGAGAACAATATAGTGGTAGTTTGTGTGTCTCCGGAGAGGCAAACAGATCCACCTGTGGCGTTCCCCAGCGAGCGAAAACCTCGCGTAGAACTGCTGAGTGTAGAGTCCACTCGTGCGGTTGCAGAAGTCGACTCAGTTTGTCCGCCAGGCAATTCCGTTCTCCTTGGATGTAGACCGCCCGGAGGAAGATGTTCCGGGAGGCCGCCCACTCCCAGAGGCGAAGAGCCTCGGAGCAGAGGGGCCATGACCCCGTTCCTCCCTGCTTGTTCACATAATACATTGCCACCTGATTGTCCGTGCGGACGAGGACCACCTGGTCCTGCAACATGTGAACGAAGGCTCGAAGTGCTAGGAAGATGGCCCGCAGCTCTAGCACGTTGATATGACACCGACGGTCTTCTGCCGACCACAGGCCCTGCGTGCGAAGACCGTCGAGATGGGCTCCCCACGCGTACTCCGAGGAGTCCGTGGTCAGGACCTTGTGAAAAGGCGGAGTGCGGAACAATAGCCCCCTGGACAGATTTGAAGAGTCTGTCCACCAGCGTAGCGATTTCCGCAAAAGCGAGTCACCGAAATGAGGCGGGACACCGGGTCGCACTCCTGACGCCACTGGGATGCGAGGGTCCACTGGGGGATCCTCAGGTGTAGCCTCGCAAACGGCGTGACATGTACCGTCGAGGCCATATGGCCCAGCAGCATCATCATGTGCTTGGCCGACACCTTCGACAGTTGAGAGAACTGGCGACTCATCCGTACCAAGGCTTCCAACCGCTGGGTCGGCAGGTAGGAGCGTAGGCGCACCGTGTCCAGCACCGCACCTATGAATTGAAGAGACTGCGACGGCCTCAACTGAGACTTTGGGAAGTTTATCTCGAACCCGAGAGTTTGCAGGAAGGTAATAGACTGTCGGGTCGCTGAGATAACCCCCTCCCTGGTCGGGGCTTTGATGAGCCAATCGTCCAGGTAAGGGAACACGTGGAGTCCCCGTGACCTGAGGGCTGCTGCAAACCACCACCATGCACTTCGTGAATACTCGTGGGGACGCGGCCAGGCCGAAGGGCAGTACCCTGTACTGGAGGTGGAGGTCCCCCACCTGGAATCGTAAGAATCTTCGACAGGCGGGGTGCACCGGAACATGGGTGTATGCTTCCTTCAGGTCGAGGGAGCACATCCAGTCCCCTTCCTCCAAGAGGGGATACAGAACCGGGAGAGATAGCATTCGAAACTTCTCCCGGGCCAGGAATTTGTTGAGCTTCCTGAGGTCCAATATGGGGCGCAGGTCCCCGGTCTTTTTTGGGACCAAAAAGTAGCGGGAGTAAAACCCCGTACCCCACTGGTCCTTGGGGACCGGCTCGACCGCCCGAAGCTTCAAGAGGGCTTTGGCTTCGGTTATAAGGGTCGGTAGCTGCGAACGGTTGCAGGGGACTAAACTCGGGGGACTGTCCGGCGGCGAGGACACAAAGTTGAGCGAGTAGCCCTCGGAGACGATCCGGAGCACCCAAGCGTCTGAGGTAATCCCGGTCCATGCCTCCCGGAAGGACCGGAGACGGCCCCCGATAGGAAGGGATTCCTGTGAAAGTGCGGAGGGGAACCCGCCCCGTCCGCTCAGCCCGTCAAAAGGAAGGCGCTGGCTTAGAAGGGCCCTGCGCCGGGGCTTGGGTTTGTCCCCCTCTGCCTCGCTGAGACGGACGTCTCGGAGGCGGTCTCGAGAAAGCCGGGGTCGACTTCTGAGGGTATCGGCGCGGCGGAGGCCGAAAGGGTTTCTGAGGCGGGGGCCTAGGTTTGGGGCGGACCAGGGATGCTAGAGAGCGCTCCTGTTCCGACAAGCGTTTGGTCGCCGCATCCAATGACTCGTCGAATAACTCGGACCCCACACAGGCAAGTCTGCCAGGCGTTCCTGCAGGTTTGGGTCCATGTCGAGGGTGCGAAGCCAGGCCAAGCGGCGCATGGCCACCGCGAGGGCCGACACCCTCGAAACCAGCTCAAAGGCTCGTACACTGCATGGAATAGGTACAATCGCAATTGAGACAGGTTGGACATAAACTTGTCGAATCCTGCTCTTTGGGAGTCCGGTAACGAGTTTCGATATTGAGGAAGATCCTTCACCATACCCCGCAAATAGGAGGAAAAGGTGAAGGCGTAATTTAGAACCCTGGTGGCCATCAGGGAATTTGAATAGAGGCGACGGCCAAACTTGTCCAGGGTCCGCCCTTCCCTGCCTGGTGGAACCGTCGCAGAAACCCGTGAGGGCTGTGATTTTTTAAGGGCTGACTCCACCAGAAGGGACTGGTGTGAGAGCTGCGCCTTATCGAACCCTTTAGGGGGAATCGTTCTATACTTCGATTCCATTTTTGAAGGTACAGACGTGACTGTAAGAGGGTTTGACAAGTTCTTCAGCCAGGTCTGCAGAAGGACGCTGTTGAGAGGGAGTCTAGGCACCTCTCTAGGAGGAGTGGGGAGGTCCTGTTCCTCCAAAAATTCTTTGGAATACCGAGAACATACCATCTGGTCAATCCCCAGGGCTTGGGCCATGTCCTGAACGAAGGATGAAAATGAGGACGGCCTAGCCTGGGGAGACGGGGTTCTCGACCGCCCACCGAGGAGAGGGGGGAGGCCTCATGGGAATAATGAGGATCCCTAACCGATCCCGAATCCCAGGATCCCCTCTCGAGGGCCCTCGAGGGGGAAGGGGAAGTTGTCCTCCTCGCAGAACCCTTGGGTGAGGACCCCGGGGTTCGTGGGACACTCTCCCGTTTCCTCGGCGAGGCGGCCCGGGAAAACTTCCCACGAGGTGAGCGGAGGAGCCTCGGATTGTCGAGGCGCAACTCCGACACCTGCAGCGCCTCGCCCCCGAACGACGAGGAACGGTCGCGCCGAGGCGAGCCTCGAGGTCGCTTAGACTTCCTCGATCGACGCCCCGTCCGAGGTCGCGTCGAGGGCGAGGCGTGTCTGGAAGACCCGGAGGAAGAGGAGGAAAGACGGCGCACTCTGCGCAACTTTTCTTTGGGCCTTACACTCCGCTCAGGGGGTTCCCCCGAGGTCGAGGTCCGGGGTGGGGCCGAGACCGAGGTGAACGGGGTCACTGTACCCGAGACCGAGGTCGCCGAGGCCGGGGCTCCCGCGGTCGAGGGGGCCGAGGCCGGGGCCTCCGAGACCGAAGGCGCTCCGGCCGAGGTCGAGGCCGCCGGGACCGCAGCACGCTGTAACACTTCCAGGGCTCCCGATAGCTCCGATGAGATCAGAGCTCGGAGGAGATCCTGGAAGGCCGGAATCCCCACGAAGGTGGGGAGTTCCGAGTCCGGGGCACACTCCCTGGAGGGCGACCTCGGTCTCGAGTATTCCCTCGGGGTGTGCGGAGTCGAGGTCCGATGCGGGGCCGGGGTCGACCCACCCGCTTTGGCCTGACTCGAGGATGGCTTCTTTGCTGAAGGGGATGGAACAGAGGACTTACCCGAAGCTTGCTTCACTGACGACGCCTTCGAGGATGAGGGTCGGGGCGAGGCCGAGGCCCCTGAGGACGCCGAGGCCGAGGTCAAGGCCGGGGCTGAAGCCGGAGCCGACGTCGAGGCCTTAGGCGGCGCGTCGACGGCGAACAAATCCGCCATTCTGGCCTTGCGGCGACGTAGGGCCCTGTTTTGGAAGGTAGAGCAGCGATCACACGACTCTGTCGGATGTTCGGGCCCCAGACAGACAATGCACCACCGGTGAGGGTCAGTGATGGAAAGCAACCTCTCGCACCGGCTGCACTTTTTGAATCCCGTAACAGGACGGGACATCCACGAAGAAAAAGAAGAAGGCCGGGAACGTACCGACGTCCCCGGCCGCGGCTTCCGGGAGCCCCCGGAGCCAGACGAAAACGAAATACTTTTTTTTTTTTTTTTTTGAAAAGAACCGAAAAGAAAAAAGGCAGCACCGCGAACTAATTCGATGGAAAAACAAACTAAACGCGGCAGCTAGAAGGCAAAAACACTGGAGCTCAGATCCACAGGGCTTTCTTGCTCCGCGGAAAAATTTGAACTGAGGACCACGAGGTTGGATGCGCCCTCTAGTGGGCGAGAAGGCACGCACATGCGTGGTGCAGTGTGCAAACTTGAAACTTCTATCAAGTTTGCTTGAAAAGCTGTCCGCGCCGGGGCTCCGTAGATGACGTCACCCACATGTGAGAATATCATGCCTGCTTGTCCTGGGATAATCTGGGTTTTCCCTCACTTCTCTAATGATTTCTCAAAATCACTTAAGCACTGAAGGCAGAATAGCAAAAGCAGAAATTTAAGTAGTAAGAAAGACGAGGAAGATGATGTTCTTACCTTGATCAGTGTCTCAAGCTCCTGGGAGCTCACACAAGGATGATCCCAGAGGAACTCTGCCTTCTCAATTGCTATTGTGCTCTTTTGACTACTTTCATTCGGTTGCTCAAGGGCTTGGAAGACCAGACCTCCAGTCACCAGATAAAGCACAACGACCACAAAGATGGTCAGCACCGTTTTCCATTTCATGACTGAGTGCAAGCCTACTGAGGTGTTGTCCATGCTGGCTACCACCGTGGCCCTAGAGGACACAGAGAGACGAGGGCCTGCATGATGGCCATTAGTCTTGGGGTCAGAAGCAGGTACTGCTGAAGGAACAGCCACTGGAAAAATAAAGAAAAAAAAAACTATTATATCATAATGTTTTTTGTTATTGTTGTTACTGTCTGATGGACACCTCAACCAAAGGACATGCCAAAATTTAGATTTCAAATCATATGCCGTGAGTGAGGGTGTTGTACAACTCAAGGGGTTGGGGAAGACATCTTAAATAGCAAGTTAAATAGTGTTAGTAATACTTTGATTATAACATACGAGTATATTGCCCCAGGGCTCCATTATATTTAAATGCCTATATATGGTTGGCATAATGACAAATTGCCAATCACTGTGTAAGATGCAAAGTGTGTCTCTGGCCACAATGTTAGGCATAGTGGATGAACCGTGCTTACTTGCAAGGGGGAGACTTGTGCCAGATAAAGTACTAGATCTGTTCATAAAATTCCAGGACAGTTTGAATTGCACGCCAATGGGAAATTCTTTTGAGATGTGCTAGGCAGTGTTGAGTAACTTGAAACCTTATGAGTAACTTCCTTTTTTCCGTTTGTTGATATTTTTTTTCGTCTCCATGCTACATCGGTTTTTGTGAAAGTATGTTTTCGCGATCGGCTATTTTTCATCATGTGCGACCTCAATAAGCAGCACTACAGTGTGAAGTTCTGCTTTAAATTGGGTAAGACCGCTAAAGAAACTTATGAAATGTTGAAAGTAGCTTATGGGAAATACGTCATGAGTCATGGAAGGTGTTTTGAATGATATTCATGCTTCAAAAGAGGTTGTGAATCAGTGGAATGAGATTCGCCAACTGGAAGACAATGAACGTCAACTGGCAGAGGAATGCAACATCTCCATTGATTCATGCCACAACATTCTAACAGAGAAGATGGGGATGACTTGTGTTGCGGAAAAGTTTGTTCCACGGTTAATGACCGATGGCCAGAAGAACAACCATGAATTTTGTGCTAAAAACTTGACGACAGTTCTTCCCCAGCCACCTTACTCTCCAGACTTGGCCCCTGCTGACTTCCTGTTTCCTAAACTTAAATCAATGCTGAAAGGAAAGTTATTTGAAACCATTGAAGACAAAGAAAATTTGACACAACAATCTTTGGCGATTCCTGAAGATGCATTTAACCTTTTCCTATCATAATAAATTTTACGTTACGCTGGTTCCAATCGGAATTATTTTAGCAAAGTTTTGTATTATTCACCGTTATCATTTACGGCTATTGTAAACATAATGTAAATAAGTCATAAGTCTGTAAATTCAAATATTTTGTGTTCCTGGCTCCTTATTAGTCCAAAAAACAACATCCAATGTTATTCAGCACTACCTACAAGATATAGAAAAAAAAAGGAGAAAAGACCTCAGTGTCTAATAGGGGTTCCAAAAAAAAACTTCCCACATAGATAAGCTACTCTCAAAATCACCACTATGAGACCAGCAGACACATCTTCGGTCAAAAACTCCAAGATAAGTGGAATTACTTAAAATAGCACAGTCTTTCAATGTCTTTCAATATCATCACTTATCTGAAAATGTAATCTTCCAAATGTTCTTTGATGTAGTGCTGAGAAGTGAAAGCTGGAAAAACCCGCACGGTGGAGCATAGGCATACAGCACAGCAGCCAAAGAGTCATCACCGCTGGCGACATGGTTCCACACAATCCAACAGGGCTCCCTGTTTCGCAATTAAGCTTCTTCAGGGATTTGAGCGTCAGTTAACCCGCTTCAACTCCTGTTATAGGAGCTCAAATCCCTGAAGAAGCTTAATTGCGAAACAGGGAGCCCTGTTGGATTGTGTGGAACCATGTCGCCAGCGGTGATGACTCTTTGGCTGCTGTGCTGTATGCCTATGCTCCACCGTGCGGGTTTTTCCTGCTTTCACTTCTCAGCACTACATCAAAGAACATTTGGAAGATTACATTTTCAGATAAGTGATGACATTGAAAGACTGTGTTATTTTAAGTAATTCCACTTATCTTGGAGTTTTTGACCGAGGATGTGTCTGCTGGTCTCAAAGTGGTGATTTTGAGAGTAGCTTGTCTATGTGGGAAGTTTTTTTTTTGAACCCCTATTAGACACTGAGGTCTTTTCTCCTTTGGATGTTGTTTTTTGATATATAGTATTTAGAAACATAGAAAAAAGCAGCAGAAAAGGGCTATAGCCCACCAAGTCTGCCCATTCCAAGTATCCCCTCCCCTGAATTTACTCCCTTAAAGATCCCACGTGAGTATCCCATTTTCTCTTAAAATCCGTCACGCTGCTGGCCTTTATCACCTGGAGTGGGAGTCTGTTCCAATGATCCACTACTCTTTCGGTGAAGAAGTACTTCCTGGAGTCGCCATGAAACTTCCCTCCCCTGATTTTCAGCGGATGCCCTCTGGTGGTCGAGGGTCCCATGTCCCATGTTAGTATATATGTCTTTATAAGTCCATACAGACTATTAATCCACTGTCTATGTCATTTTTGGAATGTCCCGTCATCCGGGAAACACGATAGGAAAAGGTTAAGGACTATTTTCAGAAGTGGAAACGATGTTGGGAAAAGTGTATACGTAGGGAAGGGGAGTACTATGATGGGGGACCCAATGGAATAAATTGTAAGATTGTTTAAATACATTTTTATAAAATCAGTCCTGGAACTTTTTGAACAGACCTCGTATCTAACCAGACAAGAGCCGTTCCTGGCTGGTTTAATAGCACTGAATATCAGGCGGTTAGAATTTAAGTTTTGATACACTGGTTCTGTGCAGAATCACAATTATTTTGGCAAAGGCTCGATTGAGAGCATTACATTGTATGGTAAAGTGGCACACTAGAAGTACCCAATAAAAGAAAATTTAGCTATCCCCTTCCTTTGGGTTCATTTCGGGTGAAAACATTATCTGAGGGCACTTTCTAAATTTAATACTTGGCATTGCACATTGGACTTTATTGCAGTGGGTCTTTATCTGCTGTCATTTACTGTGTCATTTTGCAATATAAATATGAGACGCCCAAATAATTAGGTCACTGAAAGAGAATACAAGGAGGCGTGTGTGGCTGCTCCTTGTGACCTTGGGTAAGTCACTTAATTCCCCCATTGCCCCAGGTGCATTAGATAGATTGTGAGCCAGACAGGAAAAAATGCTTGAGTAGCTGAATAAATTCATGTAACTCATCCTGAGCTCCCCCGGGAGAACGGTATAGAAAACTGAGTAAATAGTGTGAAAAGTTTCAGCCTCTGATAACCAGAGCTGCTATTGTGACATCATAATGCCTCATTCCACCAATAAGAGCCAACCTCATCAGTGATGTCACAATGGCTGGACTGTCCTATACCCGGCTTACTTTTACTATATTTTGATATTTTTTTTATTATTTTTTATTTATACCATTTTCAGTTTTCCAAGCATATACATCACTTGTTACAGATCAAGAAAAATAATTTATAGATACAAAATATAAAGAAAACATAACTCTTATTTAGTCCACAATATAAGAGATCAAGAAAAGAAATTAAACACTGAGGAAATTTACATTTTGATTTTTAGAGTGGCGCAGTGGTTAAAGCTACAGCCTCAGCACCCTGAGATTGTGGGTTCAAACCTACGCTGCTCCTTGTGACCCTGGGCAAATCACTTAATCCCCCCATTGCCCCAGGTGCATTGTATAGATTGTGAGCCCACCAGAACAGACAGGGAAAAATGCTTGAGTACCTGAATAAATTCATGTACATGTAACTCATCCTGAGCTCCCCCGGGAGAACGGTATAGAAAACTGAGTAAATAGTGTGAAAAGTTTCAGCCTCTGATAACTAGAGCTGCTATTGTGACATCATAATGCCTCATTCCACCAATAAGACCCAACCTCATCAGTGATGTCACAATGGCTGGACTGTCCTATACCTGGCTCACTTTTACTACATTTTGATTTTTAGAGTGGCACAGTGGTTAAAGCTACAGCCTCAGCACCCTGAGGTTGTGGGTTCAAATCCCTCACTGCTCCTTGTGATCCCAGGCAAGTCACTTAATCCCTCCATTGCCCCAGGCACATTACATAAGATTGGGAACCCACCAGGACAGACATGCTTGAGTACCTGAATAAACTCATATAAACCGTTCTGAATTAATAAAAATACAGACGATTCCCTGTGAAACTGACATCAGAACTCAAGATGTTTATTGGCTGATGATGAATCGCTGTCCTTTGACAAGTTGCAACAACACTGCCCACCTATGTCAAATCTACCTGTGCGGAGCATTAAGGACCATAAAGCCACACCCACACTCTAATCGTGGCTTTGCACAGGGACATGGCGCCAAGGTGCTCGTACAGAATAGCCATCATCTGCCAAAGCTCCGCCTCTGTGCAATGCATACGGGCTGCAGCAGAGAGGAACTGAACATGACTTATTAGCTTGTATGCAGAGCTGCTTATAGCAAAGCACCATGTAATTAAGAGGCACAATCCAAGATCAGATGCTGTTATGTAAAAAGAATCTGAATGGGGAGGTGCTTACGAAAGAGAGGAGATGCCGCTGACATAGTCCCTGGAGTGCAGAGAAGGAACAGGAGTCGTTCAGGTAGCCAGCTGCATTCAAAGAGCAATTTCCTCCTGCTAAGGGTCTATAATGGAGGAGGGAGGGGGGAGCCAAAATGTCAAATCAGCTGGCACCTTTGTTCGCAGGTCAAGTTGATAGCTGCACTGGGTATTGTGCAGACCATGCAGGAGGCCAGCACATTCGGTCGTTCTTCTCAGCTTCTGTTGTGTCCCACTGTAGGGGGATCATTCGAGGACACCGAGCAATTTAGGTTATTCTGCAGCGGGTCACAGAGCAGCTGGGAGGGAGGGGAGCTGGAGACATACCGTAGGCCTCCCTTTTGTTCCTGCCATGCGCCTGCTTTGAATCCCACACCACGGGTTTTACACTGCAGGCTTGTTTGTATTTTGATATTAGAAAATGAGCCGATAAAAAGCATATTGCACATATGAAGGCAGGAAAATGTGGCAAAGTTAGGAGGAATTATTTATCACTTTCAGCTGATTTTTATAATGGCAGTCCTATAAAAACATTAAAAAAAGACCAACTGGACAGAAAGTGAGAGACAGAAAGGACTATAGAACCATAAGAACATAAGAATAGCCTTACTGGGTCAGACCAATGGTCCATCAAGACCAGTAGCCCGTTTTCATGGTGGCCAATCCAGGTCACTAATACCTGGCCAAAACCCAAGGAGTAGCAACATTCCATGCTACCGATTCAGGGCAAGCAGGGGTTCCCCCATGTCTTTGTCAATAATAGACTTTAGACTTTTCCTCCAGGAACTTGTCCAAGCCTTTCTTAAAACCAGCTGTGTTATCCGCTCATAGCACATCCTCTGGTAACGCGTTCCAGAGCTCAACTATTCTCTGAGTGAAAAAAATATTTCCTCCTATTGGTTTTAAAAGTATTTCCCTATAAAAATGCTTCGATGACACCGCATTCCGCCTACTAGTACAATCCTCTATTCTTAGCATACTGGATTACTGTAATATCATTTACCTGAGCTCTACGAAGAAAACCACCAGAAGACTAAAATTGATTCAGAACACAGCCGTCCGCCTCATTTTCGGCCTGAATAAATGGGAACACATCACTCCTTTCTACCACCAACTACATTGGCTGCCTTTCGAATCCAGAATCCTCTTCAAGTTCGCCTGCTTCTGCTACAAAACAGTATTTGGTCTATCACCAAGATACCTCTCTCCCCACTTCACTATGAATTGCACCAATAAGAAATCCCGCAGAATTCAGCTGTTCGCCTTCCCCTCCCTAAAACTATGTCAGTTCAAAAGATTCCTCGACAAAACCTTCGCCTTCCAGGCGGCGAAGCTGAACCCTTGGCTAGCCCAAATGATGCTCGAGGCCCCGACCTACCTCGACTTCAGAAAACTTCTCAAAACATACCTATTCCGCGAACAGGACCCTTAACCCTCATTCCCCTGCAATAATCCACCTCCCACCCTCCCCCCTCCCCCTCCCCCTCCTTTTCTCCCCCTCCCCCCTCCCCTCCCTCCCTCCCTCTTTCCTTCCCATCCAACCTTGTCGCTGCTTGTAACTCTGATAAATTTCTGCTAAAATGTTCCAACATTTCCTTCCTCGTTGCTTATAACTCCAATAAAATGTTGTAAATCCATGTTCAGATCGGATCTTAATTAATTGATGTGAACCGCCTAGAACTCATTGGTTATGGCGGTATACAAGAACATAATAATAATAATATAACTTCATCAAGTGTCCCCTAGTCTTTGTAATTTTTGATGGAGTGAAAAATCGATCCACTTGTACCCATTCTACTCCACTCAGGATTTTGGAGTTCCTCAATGAAAACAAGAAAATTTACTCGAGCCACTGAAATAGGCTCCGAGGCTAAGAGCCAAGCTAAGAAAGGACTTTTCTCATTCTATGGTTATGGGGATAAATCTTTACCGAATAAGATTCCACGTCACTAGGAACCTGCCCTCTACACCAGTAGTTCCCAACCCTGTCCTGGAGGACCACCAGCTAGTTGGGTTTTCAGGATAACCCTAGTAAATATGCACCAAATCTAGCATCTTTGTCCCTATCTCCTTATTTTTCTGCTGACCCCCTTCCTAGCATCAATCTCTCAATACTTTCTCATTCCTCTATCTCTCCCCTTTCCCTCATCTGATCTCTCCATTCCACCCTGACCCCTTCCCCTCCTCTAATCTCCCTGCCAGCTGTTTCCTTCCTTTATTCCTCCTCGCCTGTCCAGAAGTACCCCTTCTCCCTTCCGTTCTTCCCCTATCCAACAGTAACTGTCTTCCCTTTCCCTCCTCCCCTCCCAGCAGCATCTCTCCTCCCTCCCTCCCTCCAGGTCCAGTAGCAGCTCTCATAAGAACAAAAGAATAGTCTTTCTGGGTGAGACCAATGGTCAATCTAGCCCAGTATCCCGTCTTCATGGAGGCCAATCCAAGTCACAAGTCCCTGGCAAAACCCCAAAAAGTAGCAGCATTCCATGCCACCGATCCAGGGCATTCATGTCTGTCTCAACAGTTGTCTTTATTACTGTTGTTTCGGAGAATATCAAGGTGACGGCAATTTTCATATTGATAAATGACATTCTTTCTTGCAGTTGTGAGCACTAAATCAAATGCTAGATTTCCACTCAATATCAAGTGTCATACAGATTAAACAACCCTCATAAATGTTACCTTATACATCTCACTCCCGCACATCAAGGGAGTACAGATCTAGCTGTATAAATTTCAAAGTCAGACTGACATCACACCACAACATATCGTTAAGAATTTCTGTATTTTAACACTAGAAGCAGGAATATGCCAAAACAAGGCCGTGTTGGGGGTTAGTAGGATTCTGTTTTAATTTGTCTTCTATGATATTTATTATTTTGATTCCCATGTATGTATCTATTTATTTATTTTTGCATTAATAAACCATATTTTTGGTGTAAGGTCTTCCTCATTTACCTCCACAGACCGGCTGAATGATTTGTGCTGCTCCCGACACTCATAGGAGCTTTAATCCCTACAAAGGAACAATGCCACCTAGTGGCTTTACCATACCTTGCGGTTACCTGAGACTTTAACTCATGGCTGTATATATCAGCACATATGAAAACCATCCTTTGTGTATTGACCTGACTGGAAAAGCACTATATTGTTGCTTAAACATAGGTAACAAGGGACTACATGTCAGAAAAAAATCTATTGCAGGGTCACCATCCCACTGCTGTTATGGAATTTCCATTACAATAGAGCGTAATGGAGTAATGGAGTATAACTGACGTTAGCAATCCCTTCAGCGCTTGAGTGCAAATGTGGCCATTAGAGTAAAGAATGAACTTAGTAGAGAAGGTCAATAAAGAACAGCATCAAGAGTCTGTATCTGTACGATTTTAGACATAAAGGTGATAATTCTACACATCAGCACCTAAACATATATATACTACTTACGCAGGTCATAAATGCCAATAATAATTGATAGTTATACGCAGATGTGCAACAGGTTAGAGGCCAAGTGAAACAGACACCAAAAGAGTCTGAAAGCTTTCAGCTGAAACCAAAATTGCAGCTGAGCTCGTCACCTGGTTTTAGCCGAAACCGAAAACGCAAGTTTGGTCGTGTGAAAATGAACCAGTTGGAGGGCCAACTGGAGATTGTCAGAGCTTGCAGTCGGTATCCAAGTTTCTTTATTTTTGATATACCGTTTATGGCTAAAGAATGTTTGGCCAGAGAAAGTGCTGAAAAGTGTGGCGCAGTGGTTAAAGCTACAGCCTCAGCACCCTGAGGTTGTGGGAGAGGGTGACTAGCGGAGTGCCCCAGGGCTTGGTTCTTGGGCCTATCTTGTTCAATATTTTTATAAATGACCTGGAAGAGGAAACAACTTGCAATATAATAAAGTTTGCAGACGATACAAAACTATGTCGGGCGGTTGACTCTCAAAGGGACTGCGAGGAACTCCAGAAGGATCTGAACAAGCTAGAAGCGTGGACAACAAAGTGGCAGATGAATTTTAACATAAACAAATGCAAGGTGATGCATCTAGGAAAAAAACCCAAAGAACACGAGTATAAGATGTTGGGGGCGACATTAGCAAAATGCGAACAAGAAAGGGATTTGGGGGTACTGATTGACAGAACCCTAAAGCCTTCGGCACAATGCGCGGCGGCGGCGAAGAAAGCAAACAGGATGTTGGGCATGATTAAGAAGGGGATCACGAGTAGATCGGAAGATGTAATAATGCCACTTTACAGAGCAATGGTCAGACCGCAGTTGGAATACTGTGTCCAACACTGGTCTCCATACCTCAAGAAAGATATAACTCTGCTGGAGAGGGTACAGAGGAGAGCCACAAAACTTGTCAAGGGATTGGAGAATTTGAGCTACAAAGAGCGCCTTAGGAAATTGGGATTATTTACCCTTGAGCAGAGAAGACTGAGAGGGGATTTAATAGAGACTTTTAAAATAATAAAGGGAGTTGATAAAATCGACCAAGAAGAAGCATTGCTAACTTTTTCAGATGTGACGCGGACAAGAGGTCACAGACTGAAACTGAGTGGCAGCAGGTTCAGGACGAATGTCAGGAAGTTCTTTTTTACACAGCGCGTGCTGGGAATTTGGAATGCTCTCCCGGAGGATGTTGTGACAGAGACTACTGTTCTGGGATTCAAGCGCAAGTTGGATGCACACCTTCTTGCAAATCGTATTGAGGGCTACGGTATATCTGGGACTCCAATCAGGAGTAATTAAATGGGCCGCCGCGTGTGCAGATCACCGGACAGGATGGACCTCGGCTTGATCCGGTGAAGGCTTTTCTTATGTTCTTATGCTCCTTGTGACCCTGAGCAAGTAACTCATGCCCCCCATTGCCCCAGGTACATTAGCTAGATTGTGAGCCCGCAGGGACAGGGAAAATGCTTGAGTACCTGAATA
This sequence comes from Geotrypetes seraphini, assembly GCF_902459505.1. Lineage (NCBI taxonomy): Eukaryota > Metazoa > Chordata > Amphibia > Gymnophiona > Dermophiidae > Geotrypetes > Geotrypetes seraphini. The sequence goes on along the minus strand of NC_047090.1, from coordinate 180,038,556 downwards.
AATTCATGTAAACCGTTCTCCCCTGGGAGAACGGTATAGAAAATTTAATAAATAATTTGCTCTCGGAGCCAGCCTGCCTGTTTGAGTAACCCTGCCATGATCAGCAAGTCCATGTGGGGGTGCTGCTGATCCATCATGCAGCCATCTACCTGCCATTCCATTCCTGCGGGCCTAACACTGGAGTCTTGTCCACCCTGATCTTCCACATTAATTGTCTGGATTTTATTTTATTTCATTGGTTTTCACCTTGGTTTGGTTTGTTGTTGTTTTTTCTGCTAGGTTTTTATTTTCTTTCCGTTTTATCTTTTTTTTTTTTTTTTGTTATTATAGATTTCTCCTTGCATTTAACTAACCGTTCATAGGTGCTTTAGTTAGACTGTGAGCCTTAGGGCTAGTTAGGGATATTTGCTAAGCACCTAATATTTCATGCATTATTACTGATTGTGAACCGCTGTGAACTTCGAAGAGGTATTGGTGGTATACAAATAAAAATTGTATTGTATTGAAAGACTGTATTTTCCTCCAAGCAAAATGAACGAAAACAAACTAGAAACCATGGTGCTTTTACAATGGCTGACTTGTAAACTGCTTTGATTATTCCACAGAATCCCATTACACCACACTCAGAGTGACATAAGTCCACAGAGAGGCTAATTCCTAAGCAGCTTCTCATCCCAAATTTACAGACCTAAATTTAGGGCTACTGTATTTTTCTCAGCAAAATCCCGGATGCCTGGCTCCGCCCCATTCTGCCCCCGGCCATGCCCTGTTCCGCCTTCAGCCTGCCCCAAGCCCCGCCCCTTTCTGCCTTCAGACCTAACCTGTTCTACCCCAAGCCCCGCCCCTGAAAGCCTCATCTTGTTATTCCTGATATCCAGGCCGTGTCCAGGGGCCTCTGAGCATGTGCGGACAAGTGTGATGTCACCTCCGCACACTCAGAGGCCCTCCACACACGGCCAGAGCTTTTCAAAACCCGGACAGCTGCTGGGTTTTGGAAAGTCTGTCCGGGCACCCGGACAGGCCTCTATAAAGAGGACATGTACAGGTCTTCCTGGATGTCTGGTAACCCTACTTAAATTCCTACTAAAATTATATATCAAAAGCATTTATTTGAAGCACTTCATTTACCGTGTAAACTATTGTACTTGTGCAAGACCATAATTGTATTGCATATAATCGCAGAACAAAAAAAAAAAAAAAAAAAAAGAATACAAAGAGTAGCCCAAGATGCCCCAGTCATGACAGCCATTTTGAGAGCAGAGCCAGAATGGATAGGAGTAAATGGGGGTCACCCCTGCCCAACCACACCCCAAGACCACCAGGAATTGTAAGATAGGCACGGGAGGAGGGGGGGGGCTATCGGTGTGGTGTCTGGGAAGAGGGGTAACTCCTGTTCAATATACAAAATTCTGTTGAAAACATGTCAGGTTTTATAACAAAAAAAAAATATTTTAACAAATGTACCAGCAATATAAAAACAATTGCTTCATAAGAACATAAGACTAGCCTTACTGGGTCAGACCAATGGTCCATCAAGCCCAGTAGCCCGTTCTCACGGTTGCAAATCCAGGTCACTAGTACCTGGTGAAAACCCAAGGAATATCAGCATTCCATACAGAATCCCAAAGAATAGCAAGATTCCGGAACCCGAAAGAGTAACAAAAGATTCCGGAACCCCAAAGAGTAGCAACATTCCATCCTACCAATCTAGCGCAAGCAGTAGCTTCCCCTATGTCTTTCTCAATAACAGACTATGGACTTTTCCTCCAGGAATTTGTCCAAACCTTTCTTAAAACTAGCTACGCTATCCGTTCTTACCTCATCCTCTGGCAATGCGTTTCAGAGCTTAACTATTCTCTGAGTAAAAAAAAATTTCCTCCTATTGGTTTTAAAAGTATTTCCCTGTAACTTCATCGAGTGTCCTCTAGTCTTTGTGATTTTTGACGGAGTGACAAATTGATCCACTTGTACACACTCTACTCTACTCAGGATTTTGTAGACTTCAATCCTATCTCCCCTCAGCCGTCTCTTTTCCAAGCTGAAGAGCCCTAACCGTTTTAGTCTTTCCTCATACGAGAGGAGTTCCATCCCCTTTACCATCTTGGTCACTCTTTGAACCTTTTCTAGCGCCACTGTATCTTTCTTGAGATAAGGAAACCAGAATTGAACGCAGTACTCCAGATGAGGTTGCACCATGGAGCGATACAAGGGCATTTCCATCTTTCTGGTAGCAGCCCAGCTTCAAATATACATATAAGCTTTGTTAGAAACATCATACAGTCCCATTTGTAATTTCAATATCATGCAGATTGCATTTAGTGGTAGTGGGCCAGAGAATACAGTGGTTTATAAATCTATTGCTGTTTGTAAATTAAAATAACCGTTTGGCCGAAACTGGGCAGAAAAGATTTTGAGCCACTTTTGGTGCCATCACCAAAGTGACGCATCAGAGGAAAAGCCCTGGGTGCGAGCTGCCTGTTTTGAGCGCTGCCTCTTGCTGACGCTTCGGGTAGGAAAGGAGGGAGAGGGTTCGCGGCACAGGACCGCCAAATGCTTCTGCTGCTTCGGCGCTTGAGGGAGGGCATGGAGGATTTGCAGCTCAAGACCGCTGCCGAACTGGTGCTTTGGGGAGGGAGGGAGGGAGGTGGGATTCATAGCTCAGGACTGCTGCTACTTCTACTGCTTTGGGGACTGAGGGAGAGAGGGGCGTTCACAACTCAGGACCGCTGCCGCTGGTGCGTCGGGAGACATTTTCCCCCTCCCCCTCATTACCTCATGAGTAATCTAAGGAAGTGCTTTTTTACAGAAAGGGTGTTTGATGCATGGAATAGTTTCCTGGTAGAGGTGATGGAGACAAAGACTGTCTAAATTCAAGAAGGGCACATGGGATCTCTTAGGGAGAGGAGGAGATAGTGGATGCTGCGGATGGGCAGACTGGATGGGCCATTTGGCCTTTATCCGCCATCATGTTTCTATGTTACTAAAGTTCTGTGACATCACAATGCAGGTGTAAAGAACCTTAGCCTATAGGAAGAGGAGATGCAAATGTTAAGAGCCTTAACCAATAGAGAGAGGAGGAGACAGTGGATGCTGCAGATGGACAGACTGGATGGGCCATTTGGCCTTTATCCACCATCATGTTTCTATGTTACTAAAGTTCTGTGACCTCACAATGCAGCTGTAAAGAGTCTTAGCCTATAGGAAGAGGAGATGCAAATGTTAAGAGCCTTAACCAATTGAGAGAGGAGGAGACAGTGGATGCTGCAGATGGACAGACTGGATGGGCCATTTGGCCTTTATCTGCCATCATGTTTCTATGTTACTAAAGTTCTGTGACATCACAATGCAGGTGTAAAGAGCCTTAGCCTATAGGAAGAGGAGATGCAAATGTTAAGAGCCTTAACCAATAGAGAGAGGAGGAGACAGTGGATGCTGCAGATGGACAGACTGGATGGGCCATTTGGCCTTTATCCACCATCATGTTTCTATGTTACTAAAGTTCTGTGACCTCACAATGCAGCTGTAAAGAGTCTTAGCCTATAGGAAGAGGAGATGCAAATGTTAAGAGCCTTAACCAATTGAGAGAGGAGGAGACAGTGGATGCTGCAGATGGACAGACTGGATGGGCCATTTGGCCTTTATCTGCCATCATGTTTCTATGTTACTAAAGTTCTGTGACCTCACAATGCAGGTATAAAGAGCCTTAACCTATAGGAAGAGGAGATGCAAATGTTAAGAGCCTTAACCAATCGAGAGAGGAGGAGACAGTGGATGCTGCAGATGGACAGACTGGGCGGGCCATTTGGCCTTTGTCTGCCATCATGTTTCTATGTTACTAAAGTTCTGTGACATCACAATGCAGGTGTAAAGAGCCTTAGCCTATAGGAAGAGGAGATGCAAATGTTAAGAGCCTTAGCCAATAGAGAGAGGAGGAGACAGTGGATGCTGCAGATGGACAGACTGGATGGGCCATTTGGCCTTTATCTGCCATCCTGTTTCTATTTTTTCAAAATAAAAAGCAGCTTTTTCATTATAGAATGAGCAATAATGTATTGGTTTCTGCTGTTACATCTCAGGCATCGATGAGTAAACAGCCGAATGTACAAATAGAGAACGCTCTACTCCCACAGTGAACCCTGCGCCAAGGTTGTCGGCATGAACAGTAACAACTGTTTAAGCAGAGGAAATGCACACAGGTGCTTTTTGGAAAGAGAGACGATATGTTTGTACTTCACTGAATGCATTCCTTTAATTTTGGAAATAAAGTTCTTATGCCATTAAGTCTTGGTTCCCACCAGAGAAACAGTCCCGTAGCGATCACCTCATTATCCGAGTAACGTTAACAGACAGAAAACAGTCTGTTCCAGAGAACCACAGCAAAATAATAATAATTTGGTGGGATTTTCAGCTTCCCTCTCCAAATAATGTTCAAGGCATTATCAGCATTGAGGTATAAAAGATAATGGAGGAATATGCACTGGGAATAGATGAAATACAGAACAACTGGTTATCTCTATAAAGCAGTATGATTATGCAATACAGAAACATCTAGTTTAAAAATCAATAAAGGAAACTGTTCCCCAGATCTACATAGTGAGATATGACTAATTAAGAGACAATCATGCTTTCAGTAACTCTGCAATACTCCAGATTATGCTGTATGTTTTCTTAATCTTTTTGACTCTGTATAGCACTGCGTGCGTCTGGTAGCGCTATAGAAGTAATTCATAGTAGTAGTAGTGTGATGAGTTTCAATCTTTGGGAAGCAGAGCAGAGATTCTGATGTCATAAAGCCTCATTCCACCAATAAGAGCCAACCTCATCAGTGATGTCACAATGGCTTGATTGTAACAGATTAACAGTTCCCCTTAACTGTATCCATGAGATCCTGTTTGCCTATCTTGTCTGTTTAGATTGTAAGCTCTTTGGAGCAGGGACTGTCTTCTTTGTGACTCTGTACAGCACTGCGTGTGTTTGGTAGTGCTATAGAAATAATTCATAGTAGCAGTAGGAAAACCTGGATTTCACAATCTGTCCTCCTTTTTCTGGAGCCATATGGTAACCCCACCTTAAGCAGTTGAAAACAGGAGATTGAGACGGGACATGATCGAAACATTCAAAATACTGAAGGGAATAGACTTAGCAGATAAAGACAGATTCTTCACCCTCTCTAAGGTAGAGAGAATGAGAGGGCACTCTCTAAAGTTGAAAGGGGATAGATTCCGTACAAACGTAAGGAAGTTCTTCTTCACCCAGAGAGTGGTGGAAAACTGGAACGCTCTCCCGGAGGCTGTTATAGGGGAAAACACCCTCCAGGGATTCAAGACAAAGTTAGACAAGTTCCTGCTGAACCAGAACGTACGCAGGTAGGGCTCGTCTCAGTTAGGGTGCTGGTCTTTGACCAGAGGGCTGCTGCGTGAGTGGACTGGTGGGCACGATGGACCACTGGTCTGACCCAGCAGCGGCAATTCTTATGTTCTTATACAATTGTTATGATTTGCACAGTACACAAGGAAAATGCATTACTGTTTCCAGTTCCAGCTTCTTGAGGTTTTAGTTGTAATCATGTGCACCTGATGTGATACACCTGTGTGTAATTTCAGCCACTTTAAGTAGGAGGATATGTGGGGGTGTCCTAATTTATAACTCAGTTAGAATACACATATTTGTGGACATCTTTTGTTTCATGAGTAAATGAAGGAAAATTTTTCTTGTTTACCTGCAATTACATCACTTTCTTTTCCAGAGATAAATTAAAAAAAAAAAAAAAAAGATTTGACATCGCCATGTGAACATTTCTTAAGAAATAACTGAATATTTCATGGGGCATCCTAATTTTTTCACATGACTATACATGGAGATTCAGTGCAGGAGTCCAGATATTGAACTGCAAGGATAACGCTGGCAGGGGATAGCAAAATGCCAACCGCCCCGGTTCAATAATGGGCCCAGTGTCATTACATCCTGACCATCCATAAGGGGGAGAAAATAGGAAGCCTACATAGTAAATAATGGCAGATAAAAACCTGTATGGCCCATCCAGTCTTCCCAACAATGCGGACAGATCTGTACATGTTGCTCCAGCAGGTTACAACTCACTCTACCCCATTTAAAGTGTGATTTATATACCACCTGTCAATGGTTGTCTAAGTGGTTTGCATTCAAATACTCAATCATTTTTCTTATCTGTCCCGATGAGCTCACAATCTATCTAACGTACCTGGGCAATGAAGGATTAAGTGACTTGTCCAGAATCACAAGGAGCAGTACGAGAATTGAACTCATAACCTCAGGGTGCTGAGGCTAAGGCTCTAACCACTAGGTTTTTATACCTCCTCTTTCTCTATAGCAGGGGTGCCCAAAAGGTCGATTGCGATCAACCAGTAGATCGCGAAGGCAACACGAGTCGATCACGGAGCCCATCCCAGGCTCCGTGATAGACTTGCATTGCCTTCACGTTCTCCCTGCTTCCCGATGCCATAAACAGGACAGCAGAAGCCTCCAACGTCAATTCTGACGTTGGAGAGGAAGTTCCAGGCCAGCCAATCGCTAGCTGGCTGGCCCAGCTGACATCGGGGGGAAGGCTGATGGGCCCGGCACTTCTGCTGTCCTGTTTACAGCATTGGGAAGCAGGGAGATCTCAGAACTCAGCAGCGGTGGCTTAGAGGCCTGTTCCTCAATTGTGGCGGCAGTAGCTTGGGGGGGGGGGAAGCAGGGAGAAAGGAAGGGGCAGGCAGGGAGACAAAGAAGGGAAACAGAAAGAAAGGGGGCATGGATTGAGAAAGACAAAGAAAGAAAGGGGGCAGGGAGACAGAAAGACATGGGGCAGAGAGACAGAAAGAAAGAAAGGGGGCAGGGAGACAGACAGAAAGAAATAAAGAAGGGGGAAGGGAGAAAGAAAAGGAAGGAGGCTGGGAGAGAAGAAGAAAAAGTTGGGGAAGGGAATAAGGTCTGGAGAAGAGAAAGCATACAGGAGGCAGAAAGAAGGGTAGAAATATTGGATGCACAGTCAGAAGAAGAAAGTGCAACCAGAGACTCATGAAATCAACAGACAACAAAGGTAGGAAAAATGGTTTTATTTTCAATTTAGTGATGAAAATGTGTCTGTTTTGAGAATTTATATCTGCTGTCTATATTTTGCACTATGGCCCCCTTTTATTAAACCGCGATAGCGGGTTTTAGCACAGGGAGCCTATGAGCGTCAAGAGCAGCGCGGGGCATTCAGCGCAGCTTCCTGCGCTAAAAATCGCTATCGCAGTTTAGTAAAAAAGGAGGGGGTATATTTGTCTATTTTTGTATAGTTGTTACTGAGGTGACATTGCATAGAGTCACCTGCCTTGACCTCTTTGGGAAAAAAACCCAGAATATAAATAATAATTAACATTTTCTTTGCGTACAGTGTGCTTTGTGTTTTTAAAAATTTTATTGTTGGTAGATCATTTTGACTAGGTCATTTTAAAAGTAGCTCGCAAGCTAAAAAAGTGATCTATAGGGAGCTTCTGTCTTTATCACTCGTATGCTTTTCAATTTCATTATTATTTTTCTCCCTACTACCTCCACCAGGAGGATATTCCAGGTATCCACAACCCTCTCCAAGAAAAAATATTTCCCGATATCACTCCTAAATCTACCACCTTGCAACCTCAATTTATATGCTCTGTAAAGGCAGAGTGGGTGGGTGGAGGGGTTGTTTATCTTACTGGAATAAACCTGCGTTGAAAAAGCCCCATGTGTTCCTTCTGGAATGTCACGTCATTACTGGGGTGAGAGACTGTGCAATTCTTGCTGGTTTCAAATCAATCAAAGAGATTCCCCTTCATGACCCTAATTGAAAGCCAGCTTTAATGGCTCCTGAAATTGCCCTGTGTATCAGCGGCTCGTAATGCAAACGCAGAGTGAACCGAAAATATGACTCTTTCGGAGCTTTGGTTTCTCACCTTCTATGTTTTCAACATAAACTGTCAAGGCAATTGACACCAACACCATACAGCACATCGGCTGCACTGAATGAGATTGTCTGCCGTGGAAGGATGGATCTCATTTTGCTCAAGGAAATTAGCGCACAGGATAGGTTAATAGAAGCCCCAAGGACAAAGGAGACGGAGGCCAAATGTTCAATTGTGTTTTTGGGTGGCAGTTAGGGTAAGTGTGGTAAAAAGGAGGGACAAAATAAGTCCATATTGAAGTTCAGTGGATTGGATATAATATTATAAAAAATGTATATCCTATTCCTTCCAATGCAGGGCAGTTGCCAGTATTACCTTTGCTACTGAGTCTCGGAATAATGTTGGGTACTTATTTATTTAGTAAAAAATTTGTATACTGCATATATTTAAAAAAAAAAAAAAAAAAAAAATTTAAATTGAATCAGGTTGGGCAGACTGGATGGACCATTCGGGTCTTTATCTGCCGTCATCTACTATGTTACTTTGTTACTATAACTATGCGGTTTCCATATCACGTACATAAAATCTTGTTTCCCTGTTATGAACAGGGATAAAACGCAAATTCAATCAATTCAGAAATACAAGGAAGGCTTTAAATCATACATTACTGTAAAAAAAAAAAAAAAAAAATCTAAAAAGGAGATTATCAGCTGGAATAAGCCTTAGCATAGGAAGGCATTGGCAAATAATTGAGTTTTCAGCATTTTCTTAAATTTCATCCTCCCCATACAGAACCCCAAAATACCAGGCACGGCATTCCATAATCTTTAATCTGTCAACCCTAAATATACAAATTCAAGCTCAAGTCATATGTGCAGTAGGCAAATGACTTACGAAGGGCACCATGAGGCTACTTAGTTGTCTGGAGTGGACATTTTCTTTTAGAGTGGCTAGGAGCCCATGACGAAGGGCTGAGTGAATGTTTCCCCGCTTCTGTCAAAACGTCACTGGCTTCCGGTGGTTTCTAGGATTCACTTTAAATGTACCTGCCTAATTTTCAAGATCCTACATGGCATTCTTCCTCCCCTAATCCCACTATCCAGGAATTCTTCGAGACCTGACACTACCAGATCCGCCCACAAACTCAAACTATCTTTCCCCTCGTTAAGAGGCGTCTTGTATGCAGGTAAATTACTGAAATCCCTTTTCTTCAAATTCACTGAGCTTTGGAATAACCTCCCTGCCCCGCTGCGGAACCTATTCTGGAACTAATTATTCCGAAAGCATCTGAAAACCTGGCTTTTCTCCAAAGCGTAAAGCTATCTATTTAAAATGTAAAGCTAGCTATCCTCTTCTTAACCTCTAATTTCTTATTATGTCCTTCCCTCATTTATTGAATTACCTGTAAACCGTGCCGAGCTCCATCTTTATGGAGATGATGCGGTATACAGACTTAAGGTTTTGTTTTGTTTAGTTTATTGAACCAAACAACAGAGGAAGTCCACTCTGCACAAATCCCAATGATTTTATTATGTATGTTTTAGGACCCCTGATACAGCCACTCTTGCCAAAACACAGTCCATGTCGAGTCCAACGCATGTCTAGATGATATTCTCTATATGCTATATATTGCAGTGTCTCGCAAACTATTTCCAGCCACGGAACACTAAACAGGTGGCCGCGTCTCGAGAGTACCCGGAAGTGAACAGAAATCAACACAATGATGTCATGCATATGCATAATGTCATCACATCAACATCTGCACATGCATGAAGGCCCTGTAGGTGGGGGGGGGGGGGGTCAACAGGAGAGGCGCAGAGAGGTTTAAAGGTGCCGGGGAGGAGGAGAGGCACTGGTGCCGGCTATTTACAGGACGTGCTTCTCTCCGCAAAAGGCACATCATGCAAGATCATGCACCTCGGCAGCAGAAATCCGTGCAGAACTTACACCTTGAATGGTGAGACCTTAGCTAGAACTTCAACAGAACGAGACTTGGGAGTGATCTTCAGTGCAGACATGAAAATTGCTGATCATGTGGAGAAGGCTTCATCTAAGGCAAGACAGTTGTTAGGTTGCATCCGCAGGAGTTTCGTCAGCTGGAAGCCTGAAGTCATAATGCCATTATACAGAACCATGATGAGGCCTCATTTGGAATACTGTGTGCAATTCTGGAGGCCACACTACTGAAAAGATGTGCTGAGAGTAGAGTCGGTGCAACGGATGGCCACCAGGATGGTCTTGGGGCTCAAGGATCTATCGTACGAGGAAAGGCTGAAAAATTTGCGGCTGTACTCACTCGAGGAACGTAGGAAGAGAGGAGACATGATCGAGACGTTTAAGTATATTACCGGCCGTATCGAGATGGAAGAAGAGATTCTCTTTCTCAAAGGACCCTCAGCCACAAGACGGCATCCGCTCAAACTCAGGGGCGGGAAATTTCATGGCGACACCAGGAAATATTTCTTCACCGAGAGAATGGTTGATCCTTGGAACGAGCTCCCGGTGCAGGTGATCGATGAAAACAGCGTGCAAGAATTTAAGAGCAAATGGGATGCCCATGTGGGATCCCTTAGAGGGTTAAGCCAAGGGAACCTGTCACCAGGAGTGGGATCTCAAGGATAGTAGACTTGGGGGTGGGTCAGTAGAGTGGGCAGACCTGATGGGCTATGGCCCTTATCTGCCATCATCTTCTATGTTTCTATATCCTGTAAACAGTCAGCCGGTAACTCTCCTCCTTGCCACAAGCCACAGTGTGGTTCGTTTGAAGACTTGACTCTCACTCTTTGAACAATGGCCTTAAAGAATGATTTTACCTCTACTCTTCAGGAGGAGGTGAAGAGAGGTTTCTTCTTCCACAGTTTGCAGGGCTGTAGGCAGCCACATACACTCCACCATAGGCTAGCTGTAAGGGCATTTAGATAAAGGGTGGAACCAAAGCTTCGAGTTAGAAATTTAGAAAGAAGGTTATGTTTCTTATATCATATAATCTATTTCTTCTAACCATTCTTCTAGACTAATTGTCCAGGTGGTTCAGGTCCCCAAGCTGAAACAGCTATTTCCTCGAAATGCAAGTCCACAACGTCAAAAGAAATTGTTACTACCCTGGTAACCATCCTCGGGCTTCAACATATCCCTTTCATGGCTTAGAGTCATGCTAGCAGAGCAGGACCAGGATGCACTGTGGCTGGTTTAGGAACTGAATGCATTCTCATCTAATTTTACCAACAGAGATTTTTAAAATTAGCAAGACCAGCTATTAAATAAAATATTAATCAGGGTTTTGTCATGGAAAAAAAATGATCGGTAGCTCAAGTTGATTTATTGCATAGCGTGAGCAGTAGAAAGATCAGCCAACCTGTCAATTATCAGCCATCCTAGGAAGGAATCTGAAAGCTATCACGGCGGCAACTGCACTATTTAGAAAGTAAATAATTCAGTAAGCTTGGGATATCTTCATCCTGAGTTTCACAGGGACTTTTATGTAATATAATGCAAATCTCCCAGCAGGTTGTTTGCAAGTGGAGCGAGATAAGAGCATAGGGTAGTTGGCCAAGAACTAAAGTAGTCATATTTTAAATTCTGCTGACTTCCATTCTAACCTTGGCAAGTTACTTCACCTTCCATTCCATTCCCTCTTGGAACAGGGAAATATCTGGATGCCACTTGCCTTGTGCCTACTGATGAAAAGGTATGAGCTAAATCCAAGTAAATTTAGATTTAAAATTTAAACAGTTTGGCTGCTTGAAGTTGAATGCAGCTTCTCTCTCTGAAAAGTTCTCAGCCCAACCAACCAACTTCTGAGCGTTATTTTGCCACTGGAGCTGAAAAGAGTGTTTTCCTATTTCGTTAAGTGCCAATATGCAGAAACAAAATTTGGTTTTGACATTGTTTCACATCATTGATTGAACCATATCCACCTCATTCTCTTCTTGGGCTGAGAACTCTTCAGCGCCCCCTTGTATACAGTGGACTTTGGTTTACGAGCATAATTTGTTCCAGAAGCATGCTCGTAAACCAAATTGCTCGTATATCAAAGCGAGTTTCCCCATAGAAAATAAGGGAAACTCGCTTGATTCATTCCTCCCCCCACCCCCAACCCCCGAGGCCAGCAGCACTGCTCTATCCCCCCCAAGAACCGGCATTGCTCCCCCTGCTCAAGAAGCCCCCACCCCCGCCCCCCGCGTGATCTGGAATCCTCCCGCCACGATCCGGCACCCCTCCTCCACGATACGGCACCCCCCCCCCACGCCGCGATCCAGCACTCCCCACCCACACGAACACTTCGCTTACCCTCCATCTGGCACCCGGCACCAATGCACAGAACATGCCGGTGCCGGTGCCCGAAGATCTGCAGTCCTTTTTGCTGGGCCTTGAGCATCTGCGCACGCTCAAGGCCTTCGAGTTCCCGCTCTCTCCGAGATTCTGTGCATTGGTGCCGGTGCCGGGTGCCAGATGGAGGGTAAGCGAAGTGTTCGGGTGGGTGGGGGATGCCGGATTGCGGCATTGGGGGGTGCCGGATCGCGGGGGGAAGCGCTCGTACATCGAGGCAAGCTTGGTTTGCGAGGCACCAATTTTGCAAATGTTTTGCTCGTCTTGCAAAACACTCGCAAACCGGTGCACTCGTAAACCGAGGTACCCCTGTATTTGAAATTCATCCCATGCATATGTATAATTATCCAATTTGTAGCCTCTATATGAAACAAAGTGGTTGTTGGCAGTCAATAAATAGTATCAAAGGCACTCAAAATTGGGAAAATTTTTAAATAAGCATAAAGATATTAAAAATCTATATAACTAGCTTATGTAGACACATCAAAAAGGTTACAGTGTTTTTTTGTAGGACATCAGAAGTAACACTTGTTGGACCAGAATAGCTGTAATGCTATACCACTGTGTCTTATCAGTAGTCCCGTTTTATGAAATTCAATTAACATGCTTAAAACTGCACCATATCTTCAATAAATATCATTAAATGCTTTGTCTTCAAAAAAGGTTAGTGGAGTCCCTCAGGGTTCAGTGCTGGGGCCGATCCTGTTCAATATGTATGTAAGTGACATTGCTGAAGGGTTAGAAGGAAAAGTGTGCCTTTTTGCAGATGATACCAAGATTTGTAAGAGTAGACACCGAAGAGGGAGTGGAAAATATGAAAAAGGATCTGCAAAAGTTAGAGGAATGGTGTAATGCCTGGCAACTAAAATTCAATGCAAAGAAATGCAGAGTAATGCATTTGGGGATTAATAATAGGAAGGAACCGTATATGCTGGGAGGAGAGAAGCTGATATGCACGGACGGGGAGAGGGACCTTGGGGTGATAGTGTGCGAAGATCAAGAGGCAAAAAAACAGTGTCACAAGGCAGTGGCTGCTGCCAGAAGGATGCTGGGCTGTATAAAGAGAGGCGTAGTCAGTAGAAGGAAGAAGGTGTTGATGCCCCTGTACAGGTCATTGGTGAGGCCCCACTTGGAGTATTGTGTTCAGTTTTGGAGACCGTATCTGGCGAAGGACGTAAGAAGACTTGAAACGGTCCAGAGGAGGGTGACAAAAATGATAGGAGGCTTGCGCCAGAAGACGTATGAGGAGAGACTGGAAACCCTAGAGGAAAGGAGGGACAGGGGAGATATGATTCAGACGTTCAAATACTTGAAGGGTATTAACATAGAACAAAATCTTTTCCAGAGAAAGGAAAATGGTAAAACCAGAGGACATAATTTGAGGTTGAGGGGTGGTAGATTCAAAGGCAATGTTAGGAAATTCTACTTTACGGAGAGGGTGGTGGATGCCTGGAATGCGCTCCCGAGAGAGGTGGTGGAGAGTAAAACAGTGACTGAGTTCAAAGAAGCGAGGGATGAACACAGAGGATTTCGAATCAGAAAATAATATTAAATATTGAACTAAGGCCAGTACTGGACAGACTTGCACGGTCTGTGTCTGTATATGGCCATTTGGGGAAGGATGGGCTGGGGAAGGCTTCAATGGCTAGGAGGGTGTAGATGGGCTGGAGTAGGTTTTAACGGAGATTTCGGCAGTAGGAACCCAAGCACAGTACCGGGTAGGGCTTTGGATTCTTGCCCAGAAATAGCTAAGAAGAAAAAATTTAAAAAATTAAAATTGAATCAGGTTGGGCAGACTGGATGGACCATTCGGGTCTTTTTCTGCCGTCATCTACTATGTTACTATGTAAAATCATAGTAGTCAGCAAATTTAGCTTTGGGGTCGCGTCGGGGAGGGAACAAACAAACCGACACGATCATGTTTCGCCACTAGGGCTGTTTCAAGGCTCTCTACCCCCTTTTTCCTTTCTAATGTTTGTTTGAGCCGTAGCTGGTTTTAAGAAAGGTTTGGACAAGTTCCTGGAGGAAAAGTCCATAGTCTGTTATTGAGAAAGACAAGGGGGAAGCCACTGCTTGCCCTGGATCGGTAACATGGAATGTTGCTACTCCTTGGGGTTCGGAATCTTTTGTTACTCTTTGGGATTCCGGAATCTTGCTATTCTTTAGGATTCTGAATGGAATGTTGCTACTCCTTGGGGTTCCGGAACCTTTTGTTACACTTTTGGGATTCCAGAATCTTGCTATTCTTTAGGATTCTGAATGAAATGTTGCTACTCCGTGGAGTTCTGGAATCTTTTGTTATTCTTTGGGATTCTGAATGGAATGTTGCTACTCCTTGAGTTTTGGCCAGGTACTAGTGACCTGGATTGGCCATCGTGAAAAAAGGCTACTGGGCTTGAAGAACCATTGGTCTGATCCAGTAAGGTTATTCTTATGTTCTTAAGCCCATTCAATCGCTATGAGCTTTGGTTCATTTACCATGCCGGCCTGCGCTATTTAGCTTAATAAAAGAGGCCTTTTATGCGGTAACCCATAGCTGGTTAAGTGCTGAATATCACACTTAAGCAACTATGCATTAGCCAGCTCCAGAAACTCAGAAATTCAATGCTGGTGTCCGAACATGGCCCAGCTTTGAATTTCTGGGCTTAACACCAGTGATGGTCAGCATAACGCAATCGCCAATGGCTGAATATCAGACCCTAAGTTGTTTGATTTATTGAAATTATGTTGTTACATGATGTCATACAATTATGTATTATTATTGCAGTTATGTTTTTGTTTTATTATTTCTGTACAATTATTAAGAAGGACACGGTACTACTCAAAAGGGTCCAGAGAAGAGCAACTAAAATGGTTAAGGGGCTGGAGGAGTTGCCGTACAGTGAGATTAGAGAAACTGGGCCTCTTCTCCCTTGAAAAGAGGAGACTGAGAGGGGACATGATCGAAACATTCAAGATAATGAAGGGGATAGACTTAGTAGATAAAGACAGACTGTTCACCCTCTCCAAGGTGGAGAGAACGAGAGGGCACTCTCTAAAGTTAAAAGGGGATAGATTCTGTACAAACGTAAGGAAGTTTTTCTTCACCCAGAGAGTGGTGGAAAACTGGAACGCTCTTCCGGAGGCTGTTATAGGGGAAAACACCCTCCAGGGATTCAAGACAAAGTTAGACAAGTTCCTGCTGAACCAGAACCTCCGCAGGTAAGGCTAGTCTCAGTTAGGGCACTGATCTTTGGCCTAAGGGCCGCCGTGGAGGTGGACTTCTGGGCAAAATGGACCACTGGTCTGACCCAGCAGCGGCAATTCTTAAGTTCTTATGACTATTTCTACTATTAATGAAAACCAAATATGATTACATAAATAAATTCACTAGAAACTGCTTTTACCTCTTTCTCTCTACAAAAATGACCGTTTTTCCAAGCAGCAAATTTGTACCATATTTCACCAACATTACAACATGCAGTTGTGGCCATAAATCTAAGCATTTCATTAACAGTTTTATGGAATATCTCTAAACTAATTGTATATATTACTATGAACGTTCTTTTAATCTAGTTAAGGCAACAAACATTCTTCGATCCTGCAATCTTATCCTCGGTTCTTTGTATTCCAGAATCTCATTCCCAATCTTTAAATGGGTTCACATAGTGGGCCAGATTCTGTAAATGGCACCCAAAATTAGACAAGCAACATAACAAGGAAGAAAAGTCAAATTCCTCACGACGATTGCACCTTTATGTAACTGTCGGTATTCTATAAACCTACCATGTAAGCTCTGGGCATGCTCTTGAATCTACTACTATGAATTATTTCTATAGCGCTACCAGACATACGCCAGCGCTGTACAGAGTCACAAAGAAGACAGTCCCTGCTCCAAAGAGCTTACAATCTAAACAGACAAGAGAGACAAACAGGATGTCATGAGTACAGTTAAGGGGAACGGTTAATCAGCTGGTTGGGTTGGAGGGCAGAGGGGAGTAAAGGACAATCAAGCCATTGTGACATCACTGATGAGGTTGGCTCTTATTGGTGGAATGAGGCATTATGATGTCACAATCTCAGCTCTGCTTCCCAAATCCTGAAACTCTTCACACTACTACTACTATGAATTATTTCCATAGCGCTACCAGATGTACACAGCGCTGTACATAGTCACAAAGAAGACAGTCCCTGCTCAAAAGAGCTTACAATCTAAACAGACAAGACAGACAAACAGGATAACATAACATAACTTTATTCTTCTATACCGCCATAACCAACTGATTTCTAAGCGGTTTACACCAAAAAAGACTGGACAATCAGTAAATTACAAGATAGTAGGAAAATACAAAATATTTCTTAAAAGTGTGAATGTTCTTTAAGACAATACTATATAAACTTTTACTTAGAATAACAGTTCATAATGACGCAACTGCACTAGGAAATTAATTTTTCAATGTTGTCTTAATCAGTTTCCAAAAAGTACTGTAGGACGGCATGGCTTGACAAATACATTTATCCAACCAAGACTGCTGTTTACCTGCTTGGAATGCAAGGGTCCTATCCAGAAAAGCATTGTATTTACAACCAGTAATTTTCGGGTAAGCAAATAACTGTCGACTTCTAGTTTTCCTCATCGGACTATACCATATAAAATGTGATAAAAGATAAGTTGGAGATAATCCCAAAATCAACTTGAAGCAAATACAAGACAACTTGAATAAGACTTGTGCCTCCACCGGCAGCCAGTGCAATAATCGATAATAAGGACTAACATGATCATTCTTTTTTAAGCCAAAAATCAATCTGACAGCCGTATTCTGAATTATCCTCAATTTTCTTAATAGTTTTTTTAGAGGCACCCAAATAAACAATATTGCAATCTAATATGGATAAAACTAATGCCTGCACCAATAGTTAATGGGTCAAAATATTTTTTATAGTCTTTAACTTCCCAAAGTGCAAAAAAGCATGTCATGGATACAGTTAAAGGGAACGGTTAATCTGCTGGCTGGGTTGGAAGACAGAAGAAAGTGCAGGACAATCGAGCCATTGTGACATCACTGATGAGGTTGGCTCTTAGGCATTGATGGAATGAGGCATTATGACTTCACAATCTCAGCTCTACTTCTGCTTTTAAACAAGGGAAGGGGTTTGGCGGCAAGCTCAGGTAATTTATTCCAGGCATAGGGGGCAGCTAGATGAAAGGAACAAAGTCTGGAATTGGCAGTGGAAGAGAAGGGTACAGCTAAGAGCGGCTGGTCAGAGGAACGGAGTTCCATGGGAGGTGTATAAGGAGAGAAGAGAGCCATTGAGGGGGCGGCAGAATGAGCACCCTTCTAGGTCAGCCATAGGAGCTTGAACTGCATGCATGCCCCTCCCGTTCCCAGACCTCCCTTGCAGTTACACATTCTAGAATTTGTGTGGTAAGGTTATAGAGTACGAAGTGCAGTAACGCCTGTAACTGCAAATGAGTGACAATTAGCACCAATTAGCATGAATTATGGCTTAATTTGTCAATGAAGTTATGCGTGTAACTGTAGGCATTCTATAACCCGTATATTCCTCTATAGCACCGGGGTCTTGGGCATCTGCCCCTAGACGATCTGGTCTGCCTTCTTCTACAGTTATCTGCCATATTGTTAAGCTCCTATGAAGCTGAAGAGAGGAAGGTTCAGAACAAGCATGAGAACATAGAGGCAGAGGCACCAAACTCCGGCGCTGTAGAGGCACAGGGCTGGAGAAACACTGGTCTGCTTTTGGCGACCGATGCACAACATAAACAGCATGCAAATTATATGCACGCTATTACTACTGAGCAGCGTTTCCAGGCGATTTACAGGAAAAATGGTTGAGGAGAGTCAGCGGAGAAAGGACTGAAAATTGTTTAGATCGCAGAGAGGATTTTATAAGGAGGGAGGTAAATAGGTGGGTAAAGATGTTCATAGTCTTAGAGCAGCAACGAGGAGTAGAGTGTCAATGAGTTGGGAGTCTTTTTATGGAGAAAGAGGTCGAAACTTCCTTGGGCAACCCCACATGAGCTGTGTGGTGGGCACAACTTTTGAGTACATTTCAAGGGAATCCCTGATTCTACCCTACCCTAAAAATAAAAGGCTGGTCTACCAGACCACCTCCCTCCCTCCTTCCAGACCCAACATGAGCCCTACAAAAATATCCGTAGTGGTCCAGTGGCCGGGCTGGGCCAGGCCAAGCTGCCCAGCTGGATGACTCTCCTCAAACCCATCCCCCCCCAGGGAGTAAATATCCCTCCAGCCATGCTATGAAAAAGCTATGGTGGGAGATCAGGGAGAGTGAGGGTCAAGGGTCATCCAGCTAAGGGGGCCTGGACCCTCCTTCCCCCTCAATCCAAACAGGTGTCCAGGGTCTGGAGCTCCCTAGCTGGATGACCCTCAATCCTCCCCCTCCCCGATTTTCCACTGTACCTTTTCAATAGCACAACAGGAGGGATGCCTACTTCCTCCTGCCTCAGGACTCGCCTCTTCAAAATGGAGGTGTCCTGCCTGATGCATTCTGGGATATACCAAATAAGGACATACATAGTGTTTAGGCCCATCCCAGAGCATCCCAGGTGCAACAGGCAAAGGCAGGGCACCGCCATTTTGAATAGGTAGGCCTCGAGGTAGGTGGGATGCCTACTCCCTCAAGCTGTGCTATAGAAAAGGAATGGGGGATCAGGGATGGGGGAGGGTCATCCATCTGTGGAACCCAGACCCCAGATACCTGCTTGGGCTCAGGGGGAGGGAAATCATACAGCTCTTGAGCCCAGCCCCACCTCACCCTGCCCCACCATGGATATTTGTTTGGGTAGGGTTCAGGAGGGGGGAGGTTTGGGAAGGGGGTCCACTGGACCACCAGAGATATTTTCAGTTTGTTTGACTTGGAGGGGGTCAGGTAGGTTGGGTCTGGATGGGATGGTCCTCTGGACCACCAGAGATATTATATTTTTGGGGGTGTGCTTCACTTTCCTGTCAGTGCTGACAGGAAAGTAATGGCTGGGGGGCACTACCAACAGCTCAGAGCTGTTGTTACCTTGACAGGGGCTTTACGCGGCCCATTATTCTGTGCAGTGCACATACTCTACTAATGAGCTCATTTTGATACAAGTGAGCTCATTAGCATGAGACACTCGATCACTGCTTCCACGCACAATAAAGCAGTGGCCTAAAGCCTCTGTGCATTTCATGGAGACTAGATAAAACCATCCGAAATGAAGCGTTGCCAGCATGGCGAGTTTTGTGCATCTGCCCCACAGTACTGAGTGGATGGTAGATGCCTAGAATAAACTATTGCAAAAATAGATATATGAACAAAACCGACTGAAGAGTATTTAAACAAATTGGAAAACTAATAATGTATTTTAATTGTGCTCATAAAATATTAAAACGGCATGGCACAATAACGGTACTGATAAGTCCCATCTCTTTCACTATTACTACTACCCATTCAGTCGTGTTCGACCCTGGGATACCCTATAGGCCAATCCTCATCGTGCTTCCCTGTTTTCCATGGCTTCTTTCAGTTGCTTGATGTTCATTCCCGTGTCACTCTTGATGGTCTCCCCTGCTTCCTTTTACCACTGACCATTCCGAGTAGCGCCTCCTTTTCTAATTAATTTGCCCTCATCACATGTCCAAAATAGGTTAGTTTCTGTCTGGTAATCTTCTTGCCTTCCAGGAACAACTCTGGGTTTATATAGTAAATGAAATGGCGGCAGATAAAGACCTGAATGGTCTATCCAGTCTGCCCATTAGGTTCCAACTGCTGAAGTGGCCATCTAAGCTCACTCCAGCCTATCCAACCATCCCATTGTTTGCAGGATATCTACTGGAAAGTCTGGCCAGTAATGTCCTCATGTTCCAAGATAGTGGAGTTCCCACGGATGCCCTCCCCAGCCCATCCTACACCGAATCACCATATATGGGATACAAACCGTACACGTCTGTCCAATACTGGACTTAGTTCTTTAATTTATATGATCAAGAACATCTCTTATGTTAATCCTAGATGTCCATGAAACTTATAGAAGACTTCTCCAGCATGTCTCAAAGGCATCAATTTTTCTTCTATCTACTTTAGTGAATGTCCATGGCTCACAGTCATATGTCATGATTGGGAACACAATGGCAGTAATCAATCTTTCTTTGATGGTGACCGAGACATCCTTGCACGTCCATATTTGGTTCACACTCACCATGGCTGCACACCCCAGTGCTAGTTGACTCTTGATCTCTGCTGTTGAACTGCCGCTATGATTAATGAGGGACCCAAGGAAAATGAAGCTGTCAACCACTTCTATTTCTTCATAGTTGACAGGGCAGGATTAACCAATAAGCCAAGTAGGCACGTGCCTAGGGCCCGAAATGGTCAGGGGGGCCCGATGAAGGAAGGAATCAACATTGTTTTTTCCAAACGGCGACAGGCCCCTCCAGAATCGATCGGCAACGTGGGCCCACCCATCAATGGAAAGTAAGACAAGCAAGCAACGCGGGTAAGAAAGGCAACGGGAACTGTAATTGTGCAAGCAGTGCTGCTTCCCCAAAGCTTACCTCTGACGCAGCTTTCTGTTTCCGCCTGGGCGCATGGTGGGTTGGGGCGGGACAGGGGGCCTAGTGTACTTGTGTGCCTAGGAGCTCTCGACGAATTAATCCTGCCCTGATAGTTGAACTTTATGTGGACTTTGTTGGTGCTGGTAGTCATGATTTTGGTCTTCTTGATGTTCAGATAAAGTCCCATCTTCTTGCTTTCTTCAGATCGCTGATGGTTCTTCTGCCTATTTTCACCCCAACACTTGAATCATTTCTTTTATACTATATTTTACAATTATTCGCAACAAAAATTTTTCAATTATGTCCAACAGAACTTCAACTTCAAAAAGAACGACAAAGCCAAACACTGCTGCCAATATTCATAAACAAAAATGCAAATGCCTAAATCCAAAGAAAAAGTCACTCGTCTGCAAAAAAACAGAAGGAAATTAATCTGTAACTCCGGCTGGCATCTTCACTGGTTTTGCAGATAAGAACTGGATTTTTCTTTGGATTTATGCATTTGCATTGCTTTTTCTGAATACTGACGATTAGTTTTGGCTTTGTCGTGCTTTTTCAAGTTCTGTTTGGCACGCTTTATGACTTAATTGAACATTTTCTGTTGAGCAATGATTATTACAGACTTAGAATCTTATTGTGCCACGTGCCATCTTAATATTTGTGAGTTTAATTATAGTAAATATTTTTGCAACTGTTTAAATACTCTTTAGTTCTTTGTGTGGGGGTTTTATATATATATTTTTTTTTTAATTGTTGCTTCACCTTCCTCCCTATATTTTCATTTTTTCCTTTGTTTGGCTGGAATAATCTATCAGCACAAGAGGTAAAAACAAGTGATGTGACAAATGTCAGGTACATAACATAAGAATTTATTTCTAGACCGCCATCACCGTAAAGTTCAATGCAATTTACAAAAGACTAGCTACGATACATAAATCAACTTCAAAACTATGTTAGTATTAAGACCTAAGAAATTTAATAAACAAGAAAGTCTTAATTTGTTTCCTGTAATGAAGGTAAGAAATGGATGACGATGAAAGCCGCTTGAAATCCTTGTCCCATAAAGCAATTTGAAAAGAGAGGGTTTTATCATATCTTTTGTACCTACAGCCCTTTAGATGGAGGAAAAACAAAAAAGGCTTGGGCATAGATGAAAAACAAAACCACTCAGTTAGGTAGGACGGAACCAAACCCATTAATACCTTATAACAGAGGCACCCCAATTTAAAAAGAATTTGTGCCACCACAGATAACTAATGCGATTCACGATAACAATATGTGATGTGGTCATATTTCCTCAGTCCATAAATGAGCCTAACCGCAGAATTCTGGATTATTTGCATCTTAAGTAGATTTTTCTTAGTGTTTGCCAAATAGATGAAATTGCAATAATCCAAATGCCCGAGAACCAATGGCTGTGCCAGAATCTTAAAGGCAGAGAAGTCAAAACTGTTTCCCAAAGTGCGAAGTTTCCATAACATATTGAAACCCTCGCAGACCCCTATGTCCACCTGGTTGCGCATGGTAAGATTCTGATCTAGAGTAACCCCTAGGACTTTTAAAGTTGATTGAATTGGATATTAATTATTTTTTGTTAGTTAAGATGTCCCAGTTGTCATTTACCTGGAGACACAAAGAAAAAATTGGTTTTGTGAGAATTAAGCTTTAATCTAAATTCTTTCATCCAATTTTACGTCACACTAAGGGGCTCATAATTTTAAAAAAACGTCCAAACAGTGGCTTAAATCAGTACTTGGACAATCAAAAGGCCAGATCGTCCAAGTACCGATAATCAAAGCTGGTTTTAGACTAACTAAAACCAGCTTAGGCCTTTCCCCTGCCTCTAAAAGCCCAGAGCGAAAAGAGGCATTTTTAGAGGAAGGGAAAGGGCGGGAGGTAGGCCAACCTAGACTTAGTCGTACAGCAAGTATAACCAAAAACTTGAGCAGGTTGCCCAGTCAGAACTTATACGTTTTGACTTAAACCAAGTCAAAACAGGTATAAGTTCCGAATAGGGGCCGCTGAGCTGATCGCAGCTGCCGCGATCAGTTCAGCAGCCCCGACAACCTGCCCACTCCCCACCGCAATGATTGCGGCAGGAGAGATGGCTCATCTTCCCTGCTGCGATGGCGATTGCCCCCCCCCTGAACTGCTGTGACCCGCGGCAGGAGAGATGCCCAATCTCTCCTGCTGCAGTTCGTGGCAGTTAGGGGTGGAGCAATTGCGATCCAACCTCCACCCCAAACCAATACCGGCAGGAGGGAGCCCAACACCTCCTGCTTAGGTGCGACCCCCCCCCACCCAACACAATACCGGCAGGAGGGAGCTCAACCCCTCCTGCCGAGGAGTTAGTGCCCTGACCCCTCCACCCCCCTTAAAATACGGGCAGGAGGGATCCCAGGCCCTCCTGCCCACGGCGACCTTCCACCTCCCCTTAAATACAGGCAGGAGGGATCCCAGGCCATCCTGCCCACGGCGCATCTCTCCTGCCGCATTCGCCATCCCCCCCTCTCCCCGAACTGCCAAGAATCGTGGCAGGAGAGATTGGGCATCTCTCCTGCCGCTGGTCACAGCAGTTCGGAGGGGTGGGGGTGGATTCTGTAACCGGTATTGTTTTTGACAGATGCCAGTTACAGAATCCAGCTTTTAGGCAAAGGACTGGCCCCTCCTTCGCCTAAAAGGTCTTGTTTTAGGCGTTTGGGACTTAAGCTATTTTTTGGTTGATTATGTGTTGTAAATGTAGTGGTGGTCTGGGCGTTTAGACTGCTGAACGTAGAGGTAGGCCATTCTCAAAAAAAAAAACAACCCTCATTTTGGACTTTTTTTTGACAATGGACATTTTCCCTGCTGCTATTTTCAGTGTTTAGGGCCTTAGGCCAAAAGGGGACTTAAACGTTTTTTTGATTATGCCCTTCTAAATATTTCTTCTACAATATGAGTTATGTTTGAGATGATGGCTGCACAAGGTATGATAATTGTGATATCATCCACATAGCCAAAAAGTTTTAATCCCAGATTTTCTAACCTGGTTCCGGGGGAAGAAAGACAGACATTATAGAGAAGCGGAGAAAGCGGCGAACCCTGGGGAACACCACACGGGTTTTGCCACTTTTCCAAAATCACATTCTCCATGCGCACTTGATAAGTACGTTGTAAAAGAAATCCCCAGAACCGTTCAGACTGAAGAGAAGTTGGTAAAGGATAGGGGGATGGAGTAATCCAAACAACCCACCTCCACTCCCTTCGGAGCATAGACAAGAAGAAGCAACAAAAGAAATACAGTCACCATGGAACAGCCACGTTGCTACCAAGAGGCAACAATTGATTTAATTCGTTTTCGATCCCCAAAGAACCCAGGACGAGTTACAGGTCAACATACACAATATACAGTTAACAGGTTACAATTTGCCATAATTCCCCAGAAAATAATCCTGGCAGTGCCAGCAGGGTCGTGAAGGCTAGATAGCATTCGGCAAGGTGATAAGGAGAAAGCAAGGGGTGGAAACGAAAAATACAACCCAGGAATATAGAACGCTATGGGTCACCAGGTTACTCTACACAGGCTATAAATGGATGCTGGGCTGTATAAAGAGAGGACGGAAGAGAAGACGAGCGGAGATAAATCCCGTCTGTCGGTGTCAAAATACCTTATTTTGATTTCAAAGGTTTCACGTTCTCGGATTGTCTTAAAGTTCCCTTTTAGGGCTCCTTTTACAAAGCCGCGCTAGGGCCTTAACGCGAGGAATAGCGGACGCTAAGCTGCTACCGCCTCCTTTGGAGCAGGCGGTAGATTTCCAGCTAGCACGCGCTATTGGTGGAACTCAGTTTGCCATATATATAAAATGGAACATACATTTGCAACACAAAAAGGATATATGGATAAATTCAAAAAAATTTGGGGACCATTAACAAAATATTGTAATAATTAAATTTCATTTTCCCATAATAAGAAAATAGTTAAAGAAGAAAGGGAGGGAGGGGATATGGGAGGGGGATTTATACTCTTTATTATAAATTATAAATAAAATATTATTAATAAATGATATTCATACATGAAAACAATGTAATAAAGAGAGGGGAAAAAGGTTAATAATTTAAAAAATAATTGATAAAATCATTACAATATATATGTTGTATAACTTTATAAGAAAAATAATTACAGTTATATGATATATAAAATCATAAGAAATATAAGATAAGAAATGTTATGTACAAAATATATTATAGAAATATCAAGTGTATTATTAAGATAATTGTATGAAAATTTATGACACTTGTTGTTAAATGAAAAAATCAATAAAAAACTTAAATAAAAAAAAAAAAAAAACCGCTAACGCATCTTTGGAGCCGTTAATATTCTCCCCATAAAATCATCAGTGCAGTAGTCAGTTATTCCAAAGTAATGTTCTGGTTGGTATTGCAATTCTTAATATAATATAGTTATAGGGTTTTAGTTTTTTTTATTCATAGTCTGCCTTTAACAAGGCAGATCACAAAATCACATACATAATTAAAAAAACCACAAAACATACATATAAAATCAAACCAGAAAACAATTTATCCTTGAACCAAGCTACACATTTTCCTCTAGAAACTAATTTCTTCAGCGGCCATATTTCATTTGACAAAATAGGTGCCGTTTCAGCAATTTTTATTTTTTTTTAATACTCAAATTCCCTTGCTTGTGTTACATCGGCCTGAAGTCTGTTCCATTCTGCAGGGCCTGAACAAGAAAAAAAAAAATACTTGCTCTTGTTGTCTGTCGTCTTAATACATTTCTTGTCGTTGGTATAAATAAATCGCAGCGTCCTGCGGAGAGGAACTGCTGAAGAGGAACATAAGGTGAAATACTATCAATCAAATGTTTTGGGGTTCACTGATGTATGCCTAAGTAGGTTAGCATCAGCGATTCATATTGCACTGTATAAACCATTTTAAGCCAGTAAAGAGTAATATAATATTCCGACACAGGACCAGATTTCTCCATCTTGAAAAGGGCCACCTAATTTGAAACCAAAACTGGTAAAAATCAAGCTCCCCGCGCGAACCCGTGAAGAAGAGAATGGCGCCCATCCCTGTGGTGGGACAGACTGCAAACTGTGCCAGCACATCTCAAAAGATCCCACAGTCACTCATATGGGAAAAACATTCAGCGTGAAGGGATCCCTCGCATGCTCATCTTCTCATGTGCTATACATCATTCAGTGCAAAAAGTGCAAATGCTAAAAACCAGAATCATCACAGGTCGGGAGTAGGGGTGGGTGGGGGGGGGTTGGGGGGAGGGTTGGGGGGAGGTTTGGATCCGGTTTTCTACGGTGTATTCTAATGTATGTTATATATGTCCTGGGGGGGGGGGGTTCAGAGGGTTTTACATGGAAAATTGTATTGAGCACCTCTTGTTCCTGAGACATCTGATCTTGGTTGTGTTTATGACCTTTTCTCTGTATGCCCGGTAGGGCAGTTTTTTTCTGGATTGATGGATGTCCCTTTACTCTGTTATGTTATGTGTGTACTGGTTTGCTCAATAAAGAAACATTATATATAAAAAAAAAACAAAAAACAGAATCAACCTACACAGATATCATATTAAGAATTGCAATACCAACCAGGATGTCACCTCTGTCAGACAGCACTTTAATAATAATAATAATAATAATAATAACAGTTTATATACCGCAATACCGTGAAGTTCTATGCGGTTTACAAAAGATTAGAGAAGGTACAGAATAATTGGACTTAAGAGCGGAAAGAGTGAGTGAGTACGAGGGAGAAGAACAGGTCAGTTGTGTAGGTATTTCAGGAACAGGTATGTTTTTAGACGCTTCCTAAATTCCTCGTAAGTAGTGGACGAGAGCAATTGCTCTAGGTCCTTACCCCATAATGCCGCCCGATGTGAGAGAAGGTGTTCATGGCGTTTTTTTTAGTTTGCAGCCTCTAACTGGAGGGGAAACGAAGTTTGAATGTGTGCTTCTCTTGTGTTTGTTGGTGGAAAAGGAGAAAAGGTCCGTTATGTATTTGGGGGCTAGTCCATATAGTACCTTGAAGCAGAGGCAGGCGAATTTAAACTTTACGCGTGCTTCCGTCGGCAGCTAGTGCAACTGCCGGTAGTAGGGTGTTACATGATCGAATTTCTTTGGCCCGAAGATAAGTCTGACCGCTGCGTTTTGCATTATTTGAAGGCGTCGCATATTTTTTTGGGGAGATTGCTAAGTAGGCGATGTTGCAGTAGTCAAGTTGACTTAGTACGAGGGATTGAACCAGGATTCTGAATGCTTTGGAAAAACTGGCCACTGTACCAATGATTTTATGGTGAGAATACTAAAAGGGAACTTTAAAACAATCCAAGACTGTAAAACCTTAGAAATAAAAATAAGAGAATTTGACATTAGAGAATGACACTGCTCCGTCCCCGGACCACTGTCCCCTTTACCGCCCCCGTCCCCGCCGTCCCCTTCACCGCCACCTCACCGCCCTTCAGCGGCCCGAGAATCTCTCTCCCTCCCCCTTACCTTCGCGACGCTTTAGTAAAGAAACTTACTGAAGCCAGCGAAGCTTCTCCTCTGACGCAACTGGAAGGCAATTATCAACTGAAATATACCTTAGCATAAGGCGGCATTGCCAAATAATTGAGTTCCTCTCCTTATTATCCTAACAGTAAGTCTCCAGTCCTTGTTTTGTAAATCTGTAAGTGCTGGTCTTTGCAAAACGTAAACCTATTGGTTGTACTTTATTGCTCATCGCCTTGAAACTTTGTTTAGGCGATCAATCAAAATTTTTAATAAAACTTGAAACTTAGCAAATGCATCCTGCAAAAAGACAGGAGCGCTTAAGTCCGAATTCACTTGTCAGTGGCCGCCATAAAAGCGGCTGCCGGTATCACGTGATGGCGCTGGGTACAGAGTCGCACACCTGGCAAAGATAGGCACTGGAAATATAGGCCAGAGTTTTCCAGACCTTCATTTCTAACGCCTGCCTTTGATACGAATCAGGCTTCCGCAGGCGCTTCGGACCAGCATTAGACATACCCACAGTGGCGTTAGGTGACCTAAAAGCACCCACAGAGGTGCGATTCCAGTGTCGATTTTTAGGTGCCGGTAGGCGCCTTGAAACTCAGTTAAAAAGTTGTTCGATATATCCACAAATCATGAGGTATGGCAAGTGGTGGGGGACAAGATTATTTAAATCAATTTGCTCTGCTTCAGTACTTTTTTTTGCATCAGGCTCACTGAACTCCACGGAAGATTGCTAAATTCTCACATAAAGTTTCTAATTTATGTTGGTCATGTGGGAAATCTGTGGGTACATTGCCTCATATGATATTTCAATGTTCTCAGCTCAAGATTTTTGGAATACCATTTCCTCAATGATCCAAGAGCCGCTAAATCTCAAAATTATTGTTTTAGGACAACAGGGCCTCATGCAACCCCTTTCGGAGCCCAATGCTTGCTTGCTTAACATATATATTTTTTTTAATCTTTATTCATTTTCAAACTTCCAATAAGTGTGTCAATAAGTTAAAACAGATTAACAATAAATATATCACTTAATAATCATCAATGGTACAAATGATATGTTCTTATCTCCCACCCTTTCCTATCATATAATCAAATACCTTGTACAATATGTAATCATAAAATTACCCCCCTCACCCCTCATAATTGAACCTGTAAATTTAAGGGAAAAAATGTCATCTAATCAGTACAATATTGTGTTAATGGCTCCCACACATCTTGAAATTTCCTGAAACATCCCTGTTGTATTGCAATAAATCTTTCCATTTTATAAATATGACATAAGGAATTCCACCAGAAATTATAATTTAATCTACTCATTTTTCCAATTATACGTAATTTGCTGAATGGCAACCCCAGTCATTATAAGTAATAATTTGTTATTGTTTGTAGAAATCTGACTTTTTGCTCTCATTGCCATACCAAACAACACAGTATCATATGGCAATGCCACTGGATTGTCTAATAAACAATTAATTTGGTCCCAAATTGATTTCCAAAAAGTCATAACAAATGGACAATAGAATAATAAATGATCTAAAGTCCCTGCTTCAAGATGACAGTGCCAACATCTATTAGACTTAGAGCTATCCAATTTTTGTAACCGAACAGGGGTCCATAATGCTCTATATAA
Source organism: Geotrypetes seraphini (assembly GCF_902459505.1). Lineage (NCBI taxonomy): Eukaryota > Metazoa > Chordata > Amphibia > Gymnophiona > Dermophiidae > Geotrypetes > Geotrypetes seraphini. The sequence continues at coordinate 180,009,650 of NC_047090.1, read as the reverse complement.
TAGAAAAAACCAGGTTTGTCTCATAGATGACGACACTGTACATCTCATCCTCCAAGTCCAAATTTTCAACCTTTTTACACCTATGGACCGGCAGAAATAAAAAAATTATTCTGTGGACCGGCATCGGTCCGTGGACCGGCGGTTGAAGAACACGGGGCTAAGTCGTGGGCCAGACCCCGCCCATCTCTACCCAATCTCCACTCCAGACCCCGCCTGCATAATAGTACTAATTGCACCTTGCACGTCTCTTGCCTCATCTGGAAGCCTTCCCTCTGACGAAGAGAAGGCTTCGGTTCAGGCGCAGGATGCCCGTAGGAGCCACTGCCCGTGGCTTTGTGCACTGAATCAGTGAAGAAGAGGGAGCTGGCTCGAAGATAACACCACATCGATCGCACCATGGACAGGCGGTTGAAGAACACTGTTTTGGGCCTGATGCACGTGCTGGCCCTGTGGTCCGGCAGGAAATTTCTGTGGACCGGCACTGGTCCATGGACCGGTGGTTGAAGAACACTGCTTTAGACCATTGCAAAACAGAATTTCATAATATATTGCTATTCTTAATTTATTTAGCTGATGGTCCTTCTTGAAAGTTCTATTATATTTTAACTAGTCTTTAAGCCCGTTACATTAATGGGTGCTAGAATAGATGTGTGTGTCTGTCTTTCTTTCTCTCTCTCCTTGGCCGCTTTCTGTCTGTCTGTCTTTCTTTCTGTCTCTCTCTTTCCTCGGCTGTCCACCACCACCACTTCCCTGCTCCCCCTGTCCAGCAGTAGGCCTTCTCAAACTGCCACCGCAGCCCAAATGACTGTACGCGCCGACAGCCGGCACAAGCCGGCGCCCGCACCTCAAGTTGCCGCACGCCACAAATAGAATGTGGCCACGGAAGGACACAGCACGCTGTCATAAATCACAGTCTCCTAAGTGCGCATGCGCGCTTAGGATTTTATTATAGAGGATATGATTGCTGTTTCATATGCCGACAATGTATATGCTGGTCCCCCTTATTCATTGGATATATTTTTTATCTTATTTAATATCTGTATTTGTATTTATTGTTTTGTACATATGATTTGTTTCTTGTTTTATTTAATATTTGTACATTTATCTTATAAAATTAATACAAATATTGGGGAGAAAAAAAAAGTTGTTTAAACGGTGGTTTTTTTGCTGAGCTTGGGTGCCAACCAGTGCCTAAAAAAAATTAGCGCCGGATAGAGAATCCAGGCCTTAGGGCCAGATTCTATAAAGGACGCCTACATTAAATACCTTTAGGCACCCTAATTGCAGACGCCTAGCGATGCCGAACTAAAATCCATGTGCAACCCACATTGTTTTAATTAGCTTAAATGGCGTGGGAATTGACCGCATTATTGAAGTCAATTGATAAACCACACTACGGTTTTGTAAAGGGAAGGGGGAGGGAGTAAGAGCTCTGTGCAGAACTCAGAGCAGTGCCTAGCAATGCCTAAGCTGAGGTACCCTCCAACACGGGGCGGAGAATAGGTGTGGTTGACTTAGGTGTCGCCATGCATCCGAGTTAGGGGCTGATACATTAGGCCTAGCAAAACCTGGCCTTATGTACCGAGGCCTATCGAAGCCTAAGCAAGCCTAGGCGCCACTAGGTGGGATTCTATAAAGGACACCTAGAGGTCGACTGACGACCACATGTAGGTCATAGGCAGCGGAACGTTGTTTGATTGGAGGGGGGGGCAGGAGCTCTGCCCTAGCCCCAGCAGAATCCTGTAGCACAGCCCATCACCGGCTCCTGACTCCACCCCCTCCCAGTGTTGCACTTTAAATCTTTAGGGCAGCCGCCATACAGGCCTGCCCCTAGAAGTAGAATGAAGGGTTCCAGGGCAGGCCCGCTCATTGACGCTGCGCAGTGGCTACCCCAAAGATTTAAAGTACTTTGGGAAACAGGTGGGAGGGTGGGTCCCAACCGGTAACCCCCAATTTGTGGCCTCCCCCATTCCGAAGCCTATGATGTAGGTGCACTTAGGGACCATATAGAGAAGCTGACCCTTACTGCCTCTATTAAATGCTCCCACATTAACCCTATGTTAGCCAGTTAGCGCACACTAATTATAACGCACTAGCTAGATATTGTGGGAAGGTCTATTCTCCACCCTTGACACCCTCCCTCCAAAAAATATTAAAATAAATTGGAAGTGCACAATTAAGCACACAAATTGGCAAAATACGGTACCGCAAAATGCTTCAACGCATTTCTGCAGTAGCCTCTTTGCATGTGGTACCTCATGTTAAGGGGTTTAGTGCCCTTGGACTAGCTGGCTGTGTCCTGAGAAGTGGTTGAGAAGCACTGCCTTAGAATGTAAGCTCCATGAGGCAGGGCATGTTGAAGCTAAATCGTTATTACCACTGTACAGTGCTGTGTACACCCAGAGTATTATATGAAGGGGTGCTGAAAAATTCTCTCATCCCAGCCAAGAAGAGAATGATGTGGATTTGGCTTAGCCGGGTTTAAAAATGGCTTGGATAATTTCTGAAAAGTGAAGTCCATAGGCCATTATGGAGATGGTTTGGGGGAAATCCACTGCTTATTCCTAAGCGGCGTAAAATCTGTTTTATTCCATGGGATCTTGCCAGGTACTTGGGGACCTGGGTTGGCCACTGTTGGAAACAGGATATTGCCCCCAATACACCTTTGGTCTGCGCCAGTATGGCAGCTCTTATGTTCTTATGTGAGCCAAGTATAGGAGAATCAACCCATTGTGACATCACTGATGGTGGAATGAGGCATTATGACATCACAATCTCAGTTCTGGAATGCAATAATGGGAGAGTGTGGTGCAGTGGTTAAAGCTACAGCCTCAGCACCCTGAGGTTCTGAGTTCAAACACACACTGCTCCTTGTGACCCTGGGCAAGTCACTTAATCCCCCCGGTGTCAGGTCAAAAGCGCGCCGGGACAAAGGCGTGCCCAGACAATTGAGCGCAGTGTGCGCCGCCGTGCCGCTTTAAATTACTGTTTTTAGTGCTCCGACGGGGGGTGTGGGGGGATCCCCCCCACTTTAATTAATAGACATCGCGCCGCGTTGTGGGGGCGTTGTGGGGGGTTGTAACCCCCCACATTTTACTGAAAACTTCACTTTTTCCCTGTTTTTAGGGAAAAAGTTCAGTTTACAGTAAAATGTGGAGGGTTACAACCTCCCAAACCCCCCCTAACGCCGGCGCGATGTCTATTAAGTAAAGTGGGGGGGGTTCTCCAACAAAACCCCCCATCGGAGCCCCTAAAAACTGTAATTTAGAGCGGTGCGGCGGCGCACGCTGCGCTCAATTGTCGGCGCGCGCTTTTGTCTTTCGCGCCATTGTCTATGAACCAATCCCCCCATTGCCTCAGGTACATTAGATTGATTGTGAGCCCCCCAGGACAGACAGGGAAAAATGCTTGAGTACCTGAATACATTTATGTAAACTGTCCTGAGCTCCCCTGGGAGAACGGTATAGAAATTAAATAAAAATGCTGCTTCTCTCTGGGTTTCTGCCAGGTACTTGGGACCTGGATTGGCCACTCTTGGAAAGAGGATACTGGACTTGATGGACCTTCAGTCTGTCCCAGTATGGTAATTCTTATGTTCTTACAATGTCAAAATCATAGCATTTTGTTTCTGCAGATTGACACTCAGGGCTCCTTTTACAAACGTGCGCTAGGGCCTTAACGCTTGGAATAGCGCACGCTAAAATGCCACACGCGCTAGTCGCTATTGCCTCCTCTTGAGCAGGCAGTAGTTTTTCGGGTAGCACGCGCTTTGTAAAAGGAGCCCTTAATGAAACAAGATCACGCTCTTTTCAGCTCCAGTGGCAAAATAACGCTCAGAATATAGGAAGTTGGTTAGTTGGGCTGAGAAATTTTCAGCACCCCCCACATGAGCCAAGTATAGGCCAACCAAGCCATTGTGACATCACTGATGAGGTTGGCTCTCACTGGTGGAATGAGGCCTTATGACATCACAATCTCCATTCTGGTTACCACAGACTGAAAGTCTTCTCACTACAAGGGGGTGCTGAAAAGTTCCCAGCCCAACCAAGAAGCGAAAGATGAATCGATGATCTGAAACCAGGTCAAAACATAGAAGTTCGTAGCTACCCTTCTCCCTCCGGATTCGCGGGGGATAGGGGCAGAAGCGGATCGCGAATGGTGAAATAGTGCGAATATCTTCTGGTCTAGCTCTGACCCACCCCCGCCTCCCTCCTGCCTTCTTCCCCCACCCCCCCCCGGCATCCCGGCCTTACCTGGCGGTCTAGCGGGCTTTCGGGGCAGGAACGATCTTCCTACACTCCTGCCCCGTGCAGATCGCCAATAGGAAATGGCTGCCGTGAGTTTCCCTAGTTTCTCGAGACTACGATGGGAACTCCCCACAGCCATTTCCTATTGGCAATCTACACGGGACAGGAGTGTAGGAAGATCGCTCCTGCCCCGAAAGCCCGCTAGACCGCCAGGTAAGGAAGGGACACCGGAGGGGAAGGCTAAACTGTGGGGGAAGGGGTTTCTTTTTTTCCCCCTCCCCAAAAAATCGCGAATATGTGAAATCGCAATTGCCGAAACCGCGAATGGGGAGGGGGAAGTGTACAAATTAGTATAGTGGCAAAACAACGCTCAGAATTTAGGAAGCTGGCTGGTTGGGGTGAGAACTTTTCAGCACCCCCTCAGTAGAGAACATGAGAAGTACAGGAAAATCGGACACTTATCTGTCCAGGATGGCAAAAACCCACCAAAGAGGAAGATAACAAAAACGGATGAATGAGTGAGATCCTCCACCTGAATGAACTTTTCTGGCTAGCACATGGGGGCGCACCCTTAGCAGTGCCCCTGGGAACAACCAGGCAAATGAAACGGATCCCTCAGTCCTTCTCTGTCATCTATCTTGAGAAATTGCATGCCCCACTGTCTCAAGGGAAGCGATCAAAAGGTTTTCAAGGACAAATTCACTGACATCATTCTAATTTAGAAAACAATTGCACTAACCCAGGGGTAGGCAATTCCGGTCCTCCAGAGCCGGAACCAGGTCAGGTTTTCAGGATCTCCACAATGAATATGTATGAGATGGATTTGCAGGCACTGCCTGTTTGAGATGCAAATCTATCTCATGCATATTTATTGTGGAGCTCTTGAAAACCTGACTTGGCTTCGGCTCTCGAGGACTGGAATTGCCTATCCCTGCACTAACCCATCATATGTTAATAATTTGAAGAGCTGTGATTCTTGAATTTTAACATTTTTGCGTGCGGTTAGATTACAAATGCAATCAAATACGCCTCCTTGCTCCTCGCCCGGGACATGCGAATACAGCTCGCAAGACACAAACTGAAAAAGACAAATATTAGCAAAAAAGCATTAATAGTAAGAAGTACAATATATTCGGCACTTCCAACGTTTGCCACTTTACAGTTGTTAAGGATGTACAGTAAAACCTTGGTTTGCGAGCATAATTCGTTCTAGAAGCATGCTTGGAATCCAAAGCACTTGTACATCAAAGCGAATTTCCCCATAGGAAATAATGGAGACTCAGACGATTCGTTCTAGAACCCAAAATCTTTAATACAAAATACTATACTGCACTTGTATTGCAAGACCTCGCTCGTTTAGAACAGTCACTACACTCCTGCAGCGTCAGAGAGAGAAGAACCATCGGCTCAGTTGTGATGATGTGACGTGTATACCGTATGTACTCATATTGCAAGACTTTGCTCGTTTAGAACAGTCACTGCACTCCCGCAGCGTCAGAGAGAGAAGAACCATCGGCTCAGTTGTGATGATGTGACGTGTGTATACCGTATGTACTCATATTGCAAGACTTTGCTCGTTTAAAACAGTCACTACACTCCCGCAGTGTCAGAGAGAGAAGAACCATTGGCTCGGTTGTGATGATGTGACGCGTGTATACTGTATGTACTCGTATTGCAAGACCTCACTCATTTAGAACAGTCACTGCACTCCCGCAGCGTCAGAGAGAGAAGAGCCATCGGCTCAGTTATGATGATGTGACGTGTGTATACCCTATGTACTCGTATTGCAAGACTTTGCTCGTTTAGAACAGTCGCTACAATCCCGCAGCATGAGAGAGAGAAGAACCATCGGCTCAGTTGTGATGATGTGACGCGTGTATACCGTATGTACTCGTATTGCAAGACCTCACTCATTTAGAACAGTCACTACACTCACGCAGCGTTAGAGAGAGAGAAGAGCCATCGGCTCAGTTGTGATGATGTGACGCGTGTAAACTGTATATACTCGTATTGCAAGACTTTGCTCGTTTAGAACAGTCACTGCACTCCCGCAGCATCAGAGATAAGAACCATTAGCTCTGTTGTGATGATGTGATGTGTGTATACTGTATGTATTCGTATTGCAAGACTTTGCTCGTTTAAAACAGTCACTGCACTCCTGCAGCGTAAGAGAGAGAAGAACCATCGGCTCGGTTGTGATGATGTGACGCTTGTATACTGCGTGTACTCGTATTGTAAGAACTTACTCGTTTAGAACAGTCCCTACCAGTGGCGTACCAAAGGGGGGGTGGGGAGGGGGCAGTCCACCCCAGGTGCACGCTCCAAGGGGGTGCACAGCCGGCCAGATCCGGAACCTCCCGCGCTGCTTCAAACCGCACTTCAGCGCGGCTGCTGACTCTGCCCTAAGTAGGGCAGCCGCGCTGAAGTGAAGAAGGTCCCACGATGACTGGGAAGAGGTAAGTGATGTCAGGGTGGGGGGAACCGGCAGCCGCAGTCATCGCGGGATCTTGCCGCAACTAACTGCGTCTGCCGGCCCAGCCCCCTCCGACGTCGCTTACCTCTTCCATCGGAGCAGAAGCAGTCATCGCGAGATCTTTGGAACGGAGAAAGAAAGGAGGTCAGGGTGGCATGAAAGGGTGTGGAGGGTGACAAAGGGGGGTCAGGGTGCTATGGAAACATGTTAAAGGGTGACAAAGGGGGGTCAGGGTGCTATGGAAACATGGTGAAGGGTGACAAAGGGGGGTCAGGGTGATATGGAATCATGCTGAAGGGTGACAAAGTGGGTCAGGGTGGTATGGATGCGTGGTGGAGGGAAAGAAAGGGGCAGATGCTGAAGGAATTGCAGGGAAAGAGACATAAGGGGGAATGATACTGCATGGAATTGGGTTGTAGGGAGCGAAAGGGAGCAGATGCTGATGGAAGTGGGGGGAAAGAGAGAGAAGGGGCAGATGATGGAAGTGGGGAGAAGGGGCAGATGATGGAAATGGGGAGAGAGAAGAGGGCAGATGATGGAAGGAGGGGGGAAGAGAAGGGGCAGTTGATGGAAGTGTTGAGAAGGAGAGAGAAGAGGGCAGATGATGGAAGTGGAGGGGAAGAGCGAGAAGGGGCAGATGATGGAAGGAGGGGATAAATAAAAGGAGGGCACATGATGGGGGAAAAGGATTGAGTTAGGGAAATACTGGAGGGGGTGAGGCAAAGAGGTGGTGAGCTGTAGGTAGACAGTAAAAAAGGAAATTGATGAGAGGGTAGTAAGAACGTAATCTAGATGGATGCAGAAAATAAATTGAAAAGGAAAATGAGGGAAGAAAGGGATTGCAGAAGAGAGGTGTGGGAGAGGGAAAGAGAGGAGAGAGATGTCAGACCAATGGGGGTGAAAGGAGAGATGAAAGGGGAAGGCATACAGTTTCTGGAAGGGGCATTGAAGGAGAGAAGATGCCATATAGGGGCAGAGAATCGGCAGACAGTGGATGGAAGAAAGAGAGTAACAAGAAGATGAGGAAAGCAGAAACCAGAGAAGATAAAGGTAAAAAAAAAATTTCTATTTATTTATTGCTTTAGGAGACATGTGTCATTGTTTCTGTGGTGTTGCATTGTATGCAGAATCCAGCTTCTTGTTGGTTCAATTTAACCTTTGTCTATGTATTTCTATTTTATCCCCCCTTTTACAAAACTGTGGAGCGTTTTTTAGCGCCAGCCGTGGTGGTAGCAGCTCTGATGCTCAGAATTCTATGAGCGTCAGAGCTGTTACCACCGTGGCTAAAATCCACACTACAGTTTTGTAAAAGAGGGAGGGGTTAGTTTGTGATGACATATTCCATACTAGGCGAAGGTGTTTTCTGTGTTCTGTGTGTTCGAAAGACATGGTTTTCTGTTAGGATTGACGGTGTAGGATTGATCTGTACGAGTCTGGCTTATTTAGTTTTACAATGTATTGATGTACTGCTCACTGCAATATGCAAGATGCTGCCTTTTCCTAGGTACTCATGTGTGACCTGTGGATTGTTACTAAAAATCATGTTTTTCGTACAGATGGGGGGGGGGGGCAAAAAATGATGGGCCCCGGGTGTCACATATGCTAGGTACGCCACTGGTCCCTACACTCCCACAGCGTCAGAGAGAGAACCATCAGCTCGGTTGTGATGATGTACTTGTATTGCAAAGATATTGCTTGTACATCAAGTTAAAATTTAATAAAATGTTTTTGCTTGTCTTGCAGAACACTTGCAAACCAAGTAACTTGCAATCCAAAGTTTTACCATATGTAACTGACTATGTAATATAAAAAGATGTAATATGTAACTGAATAGCTTACAATACATTGTCTTCACGCCCTGCGGTCAATATGAATTCACCTCAGCCTGAACTGCTGGAGATCCCGATGTCCGGGAACAGATTATATTCCTCAATAATACCAGAATATTTCAGGACTTCTGTGCAGGAAATTGTCCACTAGGAAAAAGTTACTTTCGGTTTAGGGACGTGCACAGAGAGAATATTACATAGGAAAGGCAACTGAAGCGGTTCTGATTTCATACCGTGGGAGGGAGGACCCGTTCTAACGTTCCCGGAAATATTATTATGCATTGTTATTCCTTACCGTCTGAGATGCTATGTGTCTATATTAATGGACATGCATATACATTTGATATACGGAATATTGCATGGATATAAGATAAGTGTATATTATAAAAATGTTCTGCCACGCCCATATCTTTTTTTTTTTTACGAGTGAAACACTATTCAATTCTAGATTTGTAATAATGACGGGAATATAATAACATTTTTATTACACCAGATGCCTAGAATGCAGAGATTTCGATAATAATGAACTGCATACAAGTTCTGGGATATACTAGCCTCAATTTAGCACATTTGCAGAAATAATCATGCACTAGATCCTGGCATGAACTCCGATTTAAAGAAAGTACAAGAGGAGTCGATCAATTATAGAACCTGCCGTGGTTAGAAACCGATTTTTTTCCGACTTTTCAGAGCAGAGCCCTTTCACGGTACGGCTCGGTGATTAATTGTTTGCATTATCTCAGCGTATGAAGACTCTTTCCCCCCTACCTTAGTGGGACGGGGGGGGAGACCTCGGATTTCCCGATCCTCTCCGAGAGCCCCTCCCCCACCCCTCCGCACAGACAGGGGCAGCCTTGCCGCAGCCACCCGGGCGTGTGCCGGCTGGAAGTAAACAGCCCGAACCAGGTCCCCAGCCCAGACCTCCCACTTTGGCCAAAGAGTTGGGCTGGTAAATAATATTTCACTGCCTTCCGGGGGGGGGGGGTCCCTCGGGGCTCCTTAATGAAAGTGATGTCCAGCCTAGGGGAGGGGGGCAGGGGGCAGGAGCCCGGCTGGCACATCCGAGACCGAGTTTCCAAGGCAGAGCTCTTCGGGATAGGCACCGGCGGGTAAAACACGTTAAGGAAACTTACACGTACACACAGAAACCTTAAACGGAATAACGCAGCGCTTAGGAGCCTCCAACCCCACCGAAACGCACCCCCCCCCCCCATCAAAACAGAAATTGCTGCACCAACCTTGAGGATCCCAGTTCACCTGTTTCCTTGGATTCTCTAGTGGGAATTTCATCGTTCCCTTGCATGTGGAAAGCCCGACAGAAATGCAGGAAAGCCCAGCCTTGCAGAGCTCGTTTCTGCTGCAGTGAAGCAAATTAATTGGGAGGGGGGGGGGAGGGGAAATGATGTCGAACCTGGGTCTGCTCGGGGGGGGGGGGGAGCGGGGGACACAATTTCTAGTGGTGACAAGGAGCCAAAAGAAACGAGGGGATGAAGGGCTCGGCCAAAGGGGGCTAGTGATGGACCACTGCGGTAGTGCCAGATGCGCCCGTCAGTCTGTCACAGGCTAGAAGGAGTCGGGTGGGGTCTCCTCGAGGGCCCCCCCCCCCCTAGAAGAAGGAGGCGAACTTGCAAAACACCTGCCTCTCGGCGCTTTAAGGGGAGGAAGAAATGCCCCTTTTTTGGCATCCAGGAAGATCCCTCCCAGCGGCCGAAACCGAAGTCTTCGGCCAGATGTGCAGCAGCTGCAGAGCGACGCCGGGGCTCGCCCCGCTCATACTTACTGGCTCTCTGGGCGAGGAGGAGGCGGGGCTGGCTAGGTGGAGTTCGCCGCCGGAGACACGCTTGGCTGCTCGGCGGGGGTCCCTGCGGCAAAGGGGGGCTTCGGCATCAGGCATAGTCAGGGTGGGCCGGGTGGGCCGGGGAGCCCCGGGCTAGTGGCCACCCAGCGGGCAGGTCGAGCCGGGGCCCTGCTTGGCGCGCCAGGTGCCCATCGATCCCTTGGCCTTGCAGGTAGGGAGCCCGGGGCCGCCTTTTTTCTCTCTCTCCTGCAGGCAGAGGCATCCGCCCATCGGCCAGAGACAAAGGCAATCCAATGGCTTTGGAGACCTTCATGGCTAAGCTCAAATCAAAACGTGTTCGCTTCCCTCCTCCCTTCCTCCAGAGAAAAGCCCTTCAGGGGTTTGGGGAAAAAAAGTGTTGACTGTTTGCCTTAAAATAGATCATCTCCTTTCCTTGCGCCTGCTAAGCTTATGCCTTTCTGATTTACACGGGGAGAATATTTGCCGTGTAAAGTGTCCTCTGGTTTTCTCTACTACAACTTCTGGGTGACAAAAGTCGAGTCTGGAAATGCATGCTGTGTAGCAGGTCACTGCATGATCGAACAAGCTCAAAAGTCATCTCCTTTAAAACAGCTAGCCCTTAAAAAAAAAAAAAAAAAATAGCCTTACAAAACAACCTTTCTTGCAAACCTGCATGGGGGTCCTAACACCTCCTGCCAGGAATGGAACAGATGCAAAGATTTGCAGTGTGGCTCTTGGGGTGTATAATGGTCTATACCAGTGGTCTCAAACTCGTGGCCCGCGCGGTACTATTTTGAGGCCCTCAGTATGTTTATCATAATCACAAAAGTAAAATAAAACCGTTTCTGGATCATATGTCTCTTTAGCTATAAATGACAATATTATTATTAAGACTTAGCCAAAAGGAAAGATTTATAAACTACTAGCTGATGCCCGGGCGTTGCACGGGTATTTAATTATAGCAATAACACTGTAAATGGATTCAAATAAAGATACTTTATAGTGGTGAATGAAATTATTTTTTTACAGCTTAATAAAAAGTACAATATTCAAATTATAATGTGAAATATTTGACAAAATGAATACAATACAACTAACGCAAAACGTGATTATAAACAACATTTTTAGTTTCACCTCCTGGAGCAAGAACATATAAATTCTTGGGTGAACCCACCCTTGAGCAAGCAACATAGAGTTGTGGGCCGCGAGACCCCCAGAACATATCACCCCAGGTAGTGAGGGATCTGCAAACCAAGTTTCGTTCAAATCAGTCAAGCCGTTTTTGAATTACAGTGAGAAATGCAGCTTTTTACATTTTTTCCATTGACATGAATGGGTGAAATCTGATTTTCTGTTTGTAGCTCCGCCCACGTGTGCAGGTGGGCCGCGAGACCCCCAGAACATATCACCCCAGGTAGTGAGGGATCTGCATACCAAGTTTCGTTCAAATCGGTCAAGCCGTTTTTGAATTACTGTGAGAATGGCAGCTTTTTACATTTTTTCCATTGACATGAATGGGTGAAATCCGATTTTATGTTTGTAGCTCCGCCCATGTGTGCAGGTGAGCCGCGAGACCCCCAGAATATATCACCCCAGGTAGTGAGGGATCTGCATACCAAGTTTTGTTCAAATCGGTCAAGCCGTTTTTGCGTGATCGCGGCACATACACACATACATACCTCCGATTTTATATATATAGAAGAAGATAAAGAGTTTTACCTCATGAAAAACTGTCATTTCTTTAATAAGACATTAACTGTTTTTTCTGAGGCCCTCCAAGTACCTACAAATCCTAAATGTGGCCCTGCTAAGGGTTCGAGTATGAGACCACTGGCCTATAGGAAGAGGAGATGCAAATGTTAAGAGCCTTAGCCAATCGGGAGAGGAGGAGATAGTGGATGCTCTGGATGAGCCATTTGGCCTTTATCTGCCATCATGTTACTAATCATAAAGTTCTGTGACATCACAATGCAGGTGTAAAGAGCCTTAGCCTATAGGAAGAGAAGATGCAAATGTTTAGAGCCTTAGCCAATAGGGAGAGGAGGAGATAGAGAATGCTCTGGATGAGCCATTTGGCCTTTATCTGCCATCATGTTACTATGTTTCTATAATCATAAAGTTCTATGACATCACAATGCAGGTGTAAAGAGCCTTAGCCTATAGGAAGAGAAGATGCAAATGTTAAGAGCCTTAGCCAATAGGGAGAGGAGGAGATAGTGGCCTTTATCTGCCATCATGTTACTATGTTTCTATAATCATAAAGTTCTATGACATCACAATGCAGGTGTAAAGAGCCTTAGCCTATAGCAGTGGTCTCAAACTTGTGGTCCGCCAGGTACTATTTTGAGGCCCTCGGTATGTTTATCATAATCACAGAAGAAAAAGAATATATCTCTTTAGCTATAAATTACAATATTATTATTAAGATTTAGCCAAAAGGAAAGATTTATAAACTATAAAAAGTTTTACCTCATGCAAAATTGTCATTTCTTTAATAAGACATTAACTAGTTTTTCTGAGACCTTCCAAGTACCGACAAATCCAAAATGTGACCCTGTAAAGCGTTTGAGTTTGAGACCATTGGTCTATACACAAGTGACTTCTGCTTGCGGAGAGAGAAATGCTTGCTCAGACATAAATATACCAAAACAATTTGGTGTTATGAATATAGAGATCAGAAAAATGTTTGAAATACAAATATAATGGTCTGTAAAAGAAATTTTCAATATTGTGACTCAATACCAATAGAGATGTTATACATACACTCATAAATTACATTACATTACATAAGTGATTTCTATTCCGCCTGTGCCTTGCGGTTCTAAGCGGATTACAAATTAGAAGAGATCTGGACATTTCCGAGAGAATTACATAATACAGATTCGTGTGAGTTACATGATACGGTAGAGAGTTACAACTTAGAAGATATCTGGATTTTTCCAAGAGAATTACATAGCAAAGATTCAAATAAATTACAGATTACATTGGAGAATAACAATATATTCGGGTAACAGAAGAAAAATATCTAACATTGAAGGAAGAAGTTTATTGGATGAAGAAGGTGGTCGCTTATTTAGGAATCTGAATATATATTGGTAGGTATGATTCGAGGGGTTAACTAGTGTGTTATTCACGGGGGAGAAAGCATGTGCGAGTAGGGAGGAGATTAGTAAGTAGGGAAGTGTAATCTTGCCAAGGACTGAAGTCCTTATAGCCAGACCCACCGTCCGGACCTTGTGTACGAGACCATTTTTAGTGAAATTAACAAAAACTATTCATTTATATAGGGCATGTGCCTTGATAACATACGAAATGGTTTGAAACCAAAAATAAACTTAGCTCTCTGGGGTATGAGGGTCCCGACGTGGAAAATGGTAAAACCAGAGGACATAATTTGAGGTTGAGGGGTGGTAGATTCAAAGGCAATGTTAGGAAATTCTACTTTACGGAGAGGGTGGTGGATGCCTGGAATGCGCTCCCGAGAGAGGTGGTGGAGATGAAAACGGTGACTGAGTTCAAAGACGCGTGGGATGAACACAGAAGATTTAGAATCAGAAAATAATATTAAATATTGAACTAGGCCAGTTACTGGGCAGACTTGCACGGTGTGTGTCTGTATATGGCCGTTTGGTGGAGGATGGGCTGGGGAGGGCTTCAATGGCTGGGAGGGTGTAGATGAGCTGGAGTAAGTCTTAACAGAGATTTCGGCAGTTGGAACCCAAGCACAGAACCGGGTAGAGCTTTGGATTCTTGCCCAGAAATAGCTAAGAAGAAAAAATTTAAAAATTTAAATTGAATCAGGTTGGGCAGACTGGATGGACCATTTGGGTCTTTATCTGCCGTCATCTACTATGTTCTACTAACCTGTCTCAAGGAACCCATAGAGAGAAGAAACTTTGGGCTCTCATTACAATGCAGTGGTGAAAGGCTTCAAAAAAGATTTTCAAGCTGCTGTGACAGAAAAGGAAAAAGTAAATGTCCTCAAAAGCATATACAGTATTTGAAAATCAATAAAGATTTATTTAAAAAAAAAAAAAAAAAACCCCCGGAGCAAAAACTCCTTTAGACATATTCTGCCTTAGATCTCCTTTTACAAAGGTGCGTTAGGGCCTTAATGCACAGAATAGCGTGCACTACAATGCCGCACGCGCTAGCTGCTACCGCCTCCTTTGAAGCAGGCGTTCATTTTTCGGCTAATCTTGTGCGTGCGCTAAAAACGCTAGCGCACCTTCCTAAATGGGAGCCCTTAGTGTGAGAAGATACCTGTCAAGTTGAAGTCTTGAATATAAAACCCAGACGTGCTTGCTCCGCTTTGCTGGATTTTAGATGGATAAAATGCTTGAGTACCTGAATAAATTCATGTAAACCATTCTGAGCTCCCCTGGGAGAACAGTAGAGAAAAGCTGGTATTGTGACATCATAATGCCTCATTCCACCAATGCCTAAGAGCCAACATCATCAGTGATGTCACAATGGCTAGATGGTCCTTTACTGGCTCACTTTCACTATATTTTGATTTCTAGTGTGGTGCAGTGGTTAAAGCTACAGCCTCAAACCTGCAGAAGAAAGCAAGGTGGGTGAAATGGAAGCAGCCCCGGTTTCCTTTGACATTTCGGGGGAGGGGGAGGGGGGTGACCCAACTGCAGATTTATTTATTTTTTTAATTTTCTCATTGGAAGAAGCCGGATATTCCCACATTCCATCCCTCCTTTCTGCCAACTCAGACGCACAATCTGCTGCACCCTTTACATGTCTGTCCAGAAAATTGTCACGTGGAAAAAAAACACTATTTCAATCGTTTTCTAAATAACGTTTACGATTCAGCTAGTCAGGCTAACGTCATGCTGGATCTAAGAAACATGAATCCGCAATAGCCACCCATCGATCAAGGTTTTAAACAGCTGAAATTTAAAGCAGCGGAGCCCAAAACAACTATTTTCTAAATAAATAGTTTGTCCTAAATGTGTGACAACCTTCAATTCTGTTGTGTGAAGGGAGAGAAAGAAACAGGAGATGAAGGCCCATTATCATCATTTCTGTTGCTTTTCTAACCAGAGCTCCAAGCCTGCAAGAACAGATTAGGATCTACCATTGCGATATCTTTCAGCAAATACACCCAAAGCCTGGAATCAAAGGAGAAAGCAATCAAGTGGACAAAGGAGAAAGCAATCAAGTGGACAAAGGGGGTGAATAACTGCAAGGAAGTGGACAGTGAGGAAGGAACAAATGAAAAGGAAATATTCCAGGACGGCCCTACTTTAGTTTGCTTCAAATTCCAATTATTGAATGTGCAAGGCCACATATCTCATTTATTATTTAGAAATGGTTTACAAGGCATTAATTTGGTGGGGCCATCTGACTGTGGTAAATGTATTTATTTATTCAATTTTCTATACCATTCTCCCAAGGGAGCTCAGAACGGTTTACATGGTTTATTCAGGTACTCAGAACGGTTTATTCAGGTACTCGAGCATTTTCCCTGTCTGTCCCAGTGGGCTCACAATCTATCTAATGTAGCTGGGGCGATGGGGGGATTAAGTGACTTATCCAAGGTCATAAGGAGCAGCGTGGGTTTGAACCCACAATCTCAGGGTGCTGAGGCTGTAGCTTTAACCTCTGCACCACTCTAGAAATCAAAATGTAGTAAAAGTGAGCCAAGTACAGGACAATTAAGCCATTGTGACATCACTGATGATGTTGGCTCTTAGGCATTGGTGGAATGAGGCATTATGATGTCACAATACCAGCTTTTCTCTACTGTTCTCCCAGGGGAGCTCAGAACGGTTTACATGGATTTATTCAGCTACTCAAGCATTTTTCGCTGTCTGTCCCAGTGGGTTCACAATCTATCTAATGTACCTGGGGCAATGGGAGGGGGAGGATTAAGTGACTTGCCCAGGGTCACAAGGAGCAGCGTGGGGCTGAGGCTGCACCACACTCTTCCTCAGATGCTACTTCTCATACTGTGGATTGAATGTATAGATTGTCCTGTTTTAAATGGAATTCCTTTTCTGTTCTTATTTTATTACGTAAACCAGTGTTTCTCAACTTGGTCCTGGAGTCGGCCCTTGCCGGTCAGGTTTTCAGGATCTCCACAATGAATATGCATAAACTCGATTTGCATACACTGCCTCTATTATATAAAAAAATTATTTCATGAATATTCATTGTGGAGATCCTGAAACTTAACTGGCCAGGGAGGCAACTCCAGGACCGAGTTGAGAAACACTGACGTAAACCACCGTGACCTGGAAAGCTAAGCAGTATAGTGCATTTTAGTAAACCCTGAACAAAGCGCACTACAAGGAGGCACTGAAAAGTTCTCAGCCCAGCCAACTTCCTAAGTCTGACATTATTTTGCCACTGTAGCTGAAAAGAGCGTCAGTTTATTTGGGTTACAGTCATAAGGGAGCAGGGAGGGTGGTCCACCCCAGGCATGCCCTTCCTAAGGGCGTGGCACTCCTCCTCCTCTCCACGCCGTGTGCGCACGCCCCTTGCCTTCCTCCGTACCTTTTTTTTTTTTTACTTCCTCAGCGTGAAGTTGCTGCCCGCGTTAGCATCGGCACGCTCTGTGATGTCACGGGACCCATGACTAGGAAGCAACATCAAAGGGTGAGCGTACACCGATGTGGGCATGCTTGTCACGCCAGAGAAGTTAAAAAGGTATGGCGAAAGGGAAGGGGGAGAGGGGCGCCACCGCCCCAGGCCCTGTGTACCCTTACTGCACCCCTCTTTCATTAGAGTCTTTAAATTGCCACATTGCAAAACTAAAATAACGTTCTTTTCACTCAGATTTAGGAAGTTGGTTGGGCTGAGAACTTTTCAGCGCCCCCTTGTATATGGTGGGGAAAAAAAACCCCTAGGAAAATTGATTGAGGGCAGGGAGACAGCTGAGTGTACAGAATGTTGTCCATTTTTCACTTTTTACACTTCCACTGCATGATATAGAGGGCCATTTTTGAAAAGAAAAAAAAAAAAAAAAGTTTAAGTCCGATTTGGAAATTTCCCGCTAAACATTACATTACAGATTTCTATTCCGCCATTACCTTTTGGTTCAAAGCGGATTACAAAAAGAGTTATGGAAGAAGGGTTACAACGTTAGATCAGAGAAGGTTTCCAAGAGAGGGAAAAGTAGGATCTGGGGTTCGGGAGGGGATGGTAAGAGGGGGGGGGTTAAGCTTTATTAAGCTAAACGTCCAAAGTCAGAAGTACAAAAATGGCCATTTTCAAAAACCAAACTGCTCCAGCTATAGGCGTGAAAAAAATGAATGCTGATATGTTGGGGCATAGTAATTTATTCTAACTGGTTTGGGGCTTGTTGACATCTTTTGTTAGTTCACTATAGTCGTCTTCTGTCTTTAATTTTTGGTTATTTACATACACATCTGGGGGGGAGGGGTGTGTGATCACACGACTATTTTAAATAAGGGAAGGTTATTAAAAGATTATATGTATTTGTGTTTTTATTGATCGATCAATGGGAGGGTGGGTGGGATAAAAATGGCTGCTTATGTATTTCTGCAAGATGACTGTGCTTTTCTTGATTTGCTAGATGTTTATATACTTGTGTATTGCACTGTTAATATTTAGAAAATCTTGGTACACTGGACCATATGATATTCTCTTGTCCTCCCATACAAACCTTTTGGCTACAGATTTGGAAAACTATCACTGAGATTCTTGGCCTCCATGAAAAGTTGACTTTGGCTATCATTATTTATGGTAGATATGGCTTGAAGATCCTGCAGCCAAATTGTTGCGTTGTTTGATATTGCTAGCCTTAAAACTCATTCTTACAAACTGGAAAATGCTGATAATTTGTCTCGTGCTTTGTGGTGGCATACTGTTTGTTTGATTATGAGATATGAAAGAAGTTTTGCTGAAAAACAGGGTAATGTTCATTCCCATGATGTTACCTGGCATCCCTTGTCCACCTATTGTGATGCTTCGTCTCTTGTTGGCTGATTTATCATGATCTGTATTATTGTAGATTGCATACTTCTCATATTTGTAGACTTTGACTGTCCTTTGATTGTTCATGACTGTTACCTCTTGCTTATCTCTTTATTGACTTGTTATCACTTTGCAAGATTCTGACATGTATTTTTTTTTTTACTGTATATCTTTAAAACCAATAAATATATTGAACTTAAAAAAAAAGAAAATCAATAAAAATTTAAAACAAACAAAAAAAACCTGCCTCTTGTTTCTATTCCCCATCTACCCTCACCCTCTTTATCCCCCCCCCCAACCTTTCTATTACTTTGATGTCTTGCCCAGCTAATGTTATTCACCCACCAATCTAGACTGGCAGGCCCCTCATATAAGTGGTCATGCCTACATGAACCCCCAAATTCTATGAAAAGCACTGAAAATTGTGCCTGTAAATTTTGGTACATTCCCAATTTGCACCTGCAATAGCGGTTTTTAGCGCAGGGAGCCACGGCGAGTGCTGCACGCTGCTCCCGATGCTCATAGGGACTCTATGAGCTTCGGGAGCAGCGCAGAGCATTCGGCGCGTCTCCCTGCCCTAAACACCGCTATCGTGGTTTAGTTAAAGGGGGGGGGGGAGAATTACTTACATTCCGTAGGACTGAGGTGGGAGGAGAGCTATATCTTCTATTTTTCATTTCTAGCTGCTCTTACATGTAATCCAGATATTTGTCACTGTGCACAGTCACCTCCGACAATGCAGGAGATGTGAGATGATTATATATCAGTAACAGGCACTGGACTGCTTGAATTCCTTCAGCATTCATTTCCAGCACCCCTATGTTTTCCTTGAAGTACCATTATTTTAATGAAAAGTCAACCAGTGGGAGGGAATTAGAACAATTCATTTTGTGGAACTAGTTATTGTTCATGTCACAGTTTGACTATTTTTCATGATATTTTCTGGTAGCTTCAAATCTATAATAAGCCAGCCACAGGCTCCGAGTTCAAATTCCATATTGTATATTTTCTGTGATTAGCAATAGCCCTCTCGATTCCTTCAACCTACCCTACTTTACTGGCTCCAGCAATCACTTGACCCCCAGCCCCTTCCTCTCCTCTGCTCCAGGTTGATTTGCAGCATCAGGTGAAGACTGAGAAGCTCTTTCGAGCAGGGACTGTTTTCTTACTCTTTGTGACTCTGTACAGCGCTGCGTGCATCTGGTAGCGCTATAGAAATAATTCATAGTAGTAGTGTGAAGAGTTTCAGTCTTTGGGAAGCAGAGCTGAGATTGTGATGTCATAATGCCTCATTCCACCAATAAGAGCCAACCTCATCAGTGATGTCACAATGGCTTGATTGTCCTGTACTCCCCTCAGCCCTCCAACTGAGCCAGCAGATTAACTGTATCCAGGACATCCTGTTTGTCTGTCTTGCCTGTTTAGATTGTTAGCTCTTTCGAGCAGGGACTGTCTTCTTTGTGACTCTGTACAGCACTATAGAAATAATTAATAGTAGTAGTAGTGTGAAGAGTTTCAGTCTCTAGGAAGTAGAGCTGTGATGTCATAATGCCTCATTCCACCAATAAGAGCCAACCTCATCAGTGATGTCACAATGGCTTGATTGTCCTGTACCCCCCTCAACCCTCCAACTGAGCCAGCAGATTAACTGTATCCAGGACATCCTGTTTGTCTGTCTTGCCTGTTTAGATTGTAAGCTCTTTCGAGCAGGGACTGTTTTCTTACTCTATGTGACTCTGCACAGCGCTGCGTGCATCTGGTAACGCTATAGAAATAATTATTATTATTAGTAGTAATAGTAGAATAGACTGGAAGACCTAAACATGTATATTCTAGAGGAGGGACAGGGGAGATATGACACACATGTTTAAATACTTGAAAGATATTTATATAGAACCAAATTTTTTCCAGAGAAGGGAAAAGGGTAAAACTAGAGGGCATAATTTGAGGGTGCAGGGAGGAAGACTTAGGAGTAATGTTAGGAAATTCTTTTCATTGAGAGGGTGGTAGATGGCTGGAATGCCCTCCCGAGGGAAGTGGTGGAGAGGAAAACGGTGATGGAATTCATAGAGGGTCTCTAATTAGAAAACAAATGGTATAGATTAAAGAACTAAGGCCAGTATTGGACAAACTTGTACGGTTTATATTCTGTATATGGTGATTCAGTGTAGGATGGGCTGGGGAAGGCATCAATGGGAACGCCACTAACTTGGAACATGAGGACGTTACTGGTCAGACTTTACGGTAGATAATCCTGCAAATAACGGGATGGTTGGATAGGCTGGAGTGAGCTTGGACGGCAACTTCAACAGTTGGAATGTAGGACAAATACCAGGCTGACTTTAGTTTATGGCCCAGAAATATCAAAGAAGAGACAAGTTTAAACTTAATCATGTATTTTAATGAGAATAACTAATGGGCGGACTGGATGGTCCATTCAGGTCTTTGTCTGCCATCATTTACTATGTTACTGTGGCCCCCACATCCCCCTGTGCCCATATGTTCAGGCCACCAGCTCCCTAGAGAGCATGCCGTCCGTAACATGGCGGCAGCTGTTGATGGAGCATGGTGCAGGTTCTGTTCCTTCTCTCTGGCCACCCTGCCCTAACAGTGATATCAGATGTGATGTTTGAAGGGGAATCCTAAGCCTGATTGGCCAAGTGTTGGAGAGGGGGGCGGTGCCTGTATGAACGGCACAAAATTTGGTTTAAAATGTCATCGAGGGACAAGACTTGCCCTCTTTCCCCCCACTGGCAAGGTTGCTCTTCCCCCCTCTCTGTTTTGGAAGTTTATGGCAAAGGGGTAAAAAGGGTGGATGTGTCCAGTAAGTTGTTCAACATTTTTTTAAATTATTATTATTTAAATACCATTTATATCCTAAGTGGTTTACATTCAGGTACTTTATCATATTTCCCTACCTGTCCCGGCGGGCTCAAACTCTAGAGTACCTGAGGCAATGAGGGGATTAAGTGACTTGCCCAGGGTCACAAGGAGCAGAGAGGGATTTTAACCCACAGCCTCAGGGTGCTGTAGTGAACTTGTAGTTAGAGTAAGATGCAGGCTGTACCTTTCAAATGCACCTCATTGTCAAACCGCGGAGGCACCCGAGCATTGAAGCATCCTGCCATCAAAAGGTTGAGTGGTCCCACAGGGTGAGGACCTACCATGCTACGGGCAAATGTATTGTCCACCTAGCTGATAGGCAAGATGGGTGGACTGATGAACAGACAGCAGGCATAGTGAATCTGAGCTGTGACCTAGATGGAAAGAGTTACAAGGGGGGGCCACTGAAGGGACCATTACTCAAACTCCCTAGCTGGCGGATAAGGCGGGGAGAAGTACTCTTAGAGCAGTAAAATCTCAGGCGCTTCCTAGGATGCTTTTATGATAAAACATGTGTAATGCCAAGTTCGTTAGGTAGTCAGCACTTCACTGCATATAAAGAGAAATACACAAGGTAATGCTTATTATATTAATTTATTTGTTACATAAATTGCAGTACAGTACTCCCCCGATATTCGCAGGGTTTCCATTCCAGGAACCCTGCAAATCTTGAAAAACTGCTAATACGGTTTTTCATGGGGAGACTGAAGAGGGCAGCGGAAGAGGATAGCAGGAGAGCAGCCAGAGCGCCGTGAGTGCAGGAAATCACTCGTGGTATGCTCCGACCGCCTCTTCCTGCACTAAATTGGGCCTTTTCCAATCAGGAGCTGCTTTGACACACAGCTCCTGATTGGATAAGGCCTGACTTAGTGCAAGAAGAGGCGGTTGGATCATACCGCGAGTGATTTCCTGCACTCGCGGCACTCCGGCTGCTCTCTCTTGCCTCTCCCTGTCGGTGGTTCACGTTCAGAAAATACTGCAAATGACCGGGACCGCAAACTATCGACCGCGAACGACCGGGGGAACACTAATATACAAAGCACAAATGATTTCATAAATTGCGTAACAGTGATATACAAAGCACAAATGATTTAGAACAACTTCACCATGATTGCA
Source organism: Geotrypetes seraphini (assembly GCF_902459505.1). Classification (NCBI taxonomy): domain Eukaryota; kingdom Metazoa; phylum Chordata; class Amphibia; order Gymnophiona; family Dermophiidae; genus Geotrypetes; species Geotrypetes seraphini. The sequence continues at coordinate 179,987,351 of NC_047090.1, read as the reverse complement.
GCAACACTAACTCCTCACAGCTGGAGAATCCCCTTTTCAGGCAGCTGATGAACCAGGTCAGTCGTGGGACTATCCCTTTATGGCACGCCAATGGATTCTAATGACAGTCCCATGCTTGCTCCTTTTATAATCTTTTGCTACGTGACTAACTTCACATTACTTGCTACATCCCTACCTATAATGCCTTCCCCTGTGTTTCTGCAGCAAACAGCAGGCTTGGACATTCATTAAGCCATGATAAGATTCCAGCCTCCACCCCCCACCCCCTTAATGAAGTATCCTAAGATTCACTGTTTTGGCATGTACACCAAATTCCACAAGCCAACTTATGGAAAATGGCTGCACAACATGTTAATAAAGTTGTAGCCTTTTTTCACTCCCAGGAGTGTGTCTGTGGTTCTCTTGATAGTAATGGGCATTGCCAGGGCTCACAAAAAGTGCAGCCTGCTTATGTTAGACTGGGATATGCATCCCAGGAGTCAGCATTCTTTGGAAGTTATGCACGATTAAGTCTTTTTTTAGTCCCATTGCATTCAGAATACTGGTCCAATCTCTGGTACTTAGTATACTGGACTACTGTAATTCTGTTCATTCGGCAGGTCTTCAGTCAAATTTGCACAGATTACACAAAATCCAGAATGCGGCTGTGCGTCTGATTTTTGATTTGAAGAAATCAGATCATGTTATTCCATACTATAGACAACTCCACTCGTTGGCTTTTGAGGCCAGTGTATGGTTTAAATTTGGGACGCTCTGTAATAAAATCAAAAATGGTCAGGCACCTGGTTATTTACTAGAACAATTTACATTTTTTAAGGCGGTTCATCCACTAAGGATAACTTCATTGTTTGTGTTCCCATCAGTACGAAGATGTCTTTACAAGAAATTTTTGCATCGAACAATTGCATATCAGGCTGCTAGTTGGGATTCGGAACTACGCATGTTGTTTGCTTCTTCAATTTCATATATGCATTTCCAAAAACTACTAAAGACTTATTTTTGTAAAATTCTTAGGAAAGTAAAGAAGATGATATTTCTCTTGTATTTCACTGTGATGTTCAGTCTCTTGATGATGTAAACTGCATTGATCTGGAAAATGTTGTGGTCTAGAAATGTATTTTAATGTAATGTAATGTCATATAATGCATAGGCTAACACTGGTAGCTGGAGTGGAGGGGGGAAGAGAATGTTGAGGTTATTCTTATAACTGTAAATTTAATATACCGCTCAGAGCAGTGTACAAGCTAAATTTAGAAAACCAGAAATTACAAATATTTACTTTTAACACTGGAGCTCAACACTGGCACACAAGAGGGAAGAGATTGTAGCATAGTAATTTAAACCAAGGACAACATAACTCTGAGAGACATGAGGGAAATAAGGGATCTGTTTGATCATTTTTATTTAAAAAAAAATTTGCACATCTAAATTTTAAGATATGTTAAAAGCTTGATTGAAAACCCACGGTTACACTTTTATAAACTGGTGGCTGCGTTTATTTACCCGCTCCTTTACAAAGCTACGCTAGGCCGCCGCCATGGTAATAGCACCAATGCTCATACAATTCCTATGAGCATCCGAGCTGTTACAGACCCGGACGGTGCTAAAAACGCTAGTGTGGCTTTGTAAAGGAGAGGGTTATTTGTTTTTTATTTTAAAATTTTCTTATATACTGCACATCAGTGACGGGACAATCACACACGGAGAAAGATGCTACGACAAATGTGCACAGGACGTCAGCATGCCGGATTAAAAGGAAACTTTAAAGCCCGCCGAGAGGGGTGTGGGGGGGAACCCCCCAAACTTTACTGAGAAGTATTGCCGGTGCCGTTGGGGCAGGGGGAACCCCCCTCTTCCCACTTACAGAGGAAACTGTAATTTTTCACTAACACACTAGGAAAAATGACACTCCCCCAACGGCAGCGCCAACACTTCTAAGTAAAATTGGTGGGTTCCCCCCCACACACCCTCGGAGCGCTTTAAAGTTACTTTTTGATCCAGCGCGCATTTGTCTTAGCGGCTTTGTCCCTGCGAACTTTCATCTATGAACCCTGCACATCTACAAATCTGAGTGGTTTACAACATAAGTACATACATAAAACAAATTCGACATTCAATAATACAAATACAAATTCAGCAATCAAAAACCTGAACAATAAATTCAGTGCTTTTTCCTGCTTCATAAAAATGCCCGTGAAAGCAAATATGTTTTTAAAGACTTTCTAAATACGCTCAGAGACTCCATCATTCTCAATTTCTTTGGAAGAGTATTTCATAACCAAGGACCAACAGCCGTAAAGATCGAGAGTCTGTGAAATACAAATGAATATTCAACTCCTTATTCCACAGAAAATTGGAGTCTCTAGAAAACTTTTCTCGTAATAATAATCTTAGATTAATTAACTTTCCCAGGGTTGCGGAGGTAACCCCTAGAGACATGTTAAAACGTTACCTAAAGGAAGTTTTGGAAATTACCGAGGAATTAATACCGCCATTCACTCAAGTGTATTATTTACCTATTAAAAGGGAAGAAAAATTAATGGAAGAAGCTCAACAGTCGCTTAATATTTCCAAGGTGTTGGAACTTTCAGACCAGGAGGTAGCCGTGTCCGCAACACTTTTGCTTACAGTGGCCTTATCACCTGATAAAAATTGGCTACTGAAACTTTTCTTCAAAAATAAACAGAAAGCTTTTCTTGGGTATAAGATACAAATGTTTCCAGATCTGTCACGAGATACACAGAAACGTCGACGTGAATTTCTGTTGTTAAAGCCAGGAGTTATTGCTCTTGGGGCAACTTTTTTTCTTCGTCACCTATGTAAATGTGTGATAATTTACCATAAGCAAAAATATGTATTCTTTGATCCTAGCCAACTTACAACCTTCTTGTCAATGGCTTCTCTGAAAAAAGGAGAAGGAATTTGAGTACTCATTGATTGTTGATTACCTTCTCAGCATATACAACCTTTGGTCTTCATTTTATTTTGTAATGTATATTATACTCGCTGATTCTACATCTTGCTTTCCTTACTTAGAGGACTTGAGTTAAAGTTAAGCTTTATATATATTTCTTTTAAGATAGCAGATTATTTGATTATCTGTCTAGTATCATATTGTATTACATTTGATTTTGGCTTGACTTTACCTTTCTGTACAAGTGGATACTTGATATGTTATTGAAAAATGAAATAAATAAATATTAAAAAACAACTCCTTATTCCACTGTCTCTCAAACATTTTTTTAGCTCCTGCACACTATAAAACTGCAAAACCAACAAAAAAAACTAAATTTGAGAGTTATTTATTTAAAGTTCTTCAAGCTACATATGGGTAATTGTAACAATGATGAAACTAAAGTAGGCAGAATAGAATTGCTAATCAATGCAATGGATGAGCTTGTTTTGGAGTGCAAATTAACTCAAAACATAGCTCAATAGTCGACAAGCAAACATGCATTTCATCATCCACCATCTGCAGTCGTTCTCTTTTTTTTTTCTATTTCATTTCTGTCAGAGCTGAAAATCCAAGTTCGCAAAGATAAGAAGATCCAAGCGATAACAAAGCCTCGATTGCTCAGTTGCTCAAGTCCAAAAATAGAATTGCTTGCCGTGTAACCTTACACACACAGACGCTCATCATATAGACAGGCTGTTGTAAACTTATGAAGGGAATTTTTTTTAAATAAAGTAAAATTCTGGAATCTCTCGTGGCACGCCTGGAATCTCTTCGGAGCACACCACTGTGCCATGGCACACAGTTTGAGAGCAATGTGAATGGATGCAGGGCTTGACAGGCGCAGTGTTTAAAATAAGGGATTGTTCCATGCCGATTAAGCCAATTAAGAAATAAAAGTAAGATGCAGATCCCGAATTAGGGCGTCATTTATAGAATTACCCAGTGAGTGCCAATTAGGCATAGTTGCACCAAGATTCCATTATAGTATACTAATGTAAGTCAGCCTTGTGATGATGATCCTAAGTGTGCCATGTAGTGTATGTGACTTATAGCATTCTATGAAGTACATGCAGAGGTAGAAGACATGGCCATGTCCTGTGTCACCACTAGGGGTCACCCTAGGAATTGACCTCAACAACTGGTTAGGCAGATTGTGTGGGTCCTAAAGAGTAGGGTTACCAGATGTCTGGGAAAACCTGGCAGTTTGTCCAGGTTTTGGAAAGCCCTGATGAGCTCCGGGTTTTGGAAAGTCCATCTAGGAGCCCAGACAGTCCTCTAAAAATAGGACATTTTCAGGTTTTCCCGGACATCTGGTAACCTTAACATGTGAGTAATCTAGCTGCATATAACCCAATCCTAGGATGTACCTCTGCCTAGTCTGTCTTAGGAATCTCTAACTCCCAAAATGCAGCTTTCCCTCCACAGCCTAAGCCTTCTGCTAGACTCTCTTTCAAGGCTTTTCTTTACCTTTCTGGCTTACTCCTTGCTTCACGGTCCTAGTCAGTGCCCTAGAGCTCTCAGCCTGTGTGTGTTCCTCCTGTGCTCACTCAAATACTGCCCACACCCTCTTGCTATTGCCAAAGGAGCTAATGAGCTATCTGCCTCAGCTGGAGAGAAACTAATTCCTGGACTACCTGTCCCAAGAGGCTTTGCTCTCTGCCCCCCAGCTGACTGCTGGATGTACCTCCTGTGCGTTGCTTGCTGCTACTACTACTCCCTCATGCATTTATCCTGCTTGGTTACAAGGAGTTGTTTGGCAGAAGGCTAGGAAACATGCAGGTAAGGATACTGTATATAACTGAACGTTTTCCATTTGATTTTCCTGGAAATGCAGAGTCTCTCAAGTGATAAAAGGTCTAAATTCTAATCTCCCTCTTCTCAGGGTTCCTAACTGGGGTTACCAGATGTCCAGGAAAACCCCGCATGTCCTCTTTGTAGAGGACTGGCCGGATGTCCAGAGGGATTTCCAAACTCCAGAAGTTTGTCTGGGTTTTATAAGGCCCTGAGCTCGGGGCTGCGTCTGGAAGGCCTCCGTGCATGTGGACATGCATACATGTGTCGTCATCACAATGTGCAGAGGCCTTGCAGACATGTCCTGAGCTCGGGGAAGAAGACACGAGGTTCTGTGGGGTTGGAGCTGGAGACAGAATGGGGCGGGCCCTTTTTAAAGAGGAAATCTGGTAGCCCTATTTCTGACCCAGCTTGTGGTCCACACTTGCCCATGTCCCACTCACATGTCCCACCCTTTTTCAGTTATGCTCTATAGCAGTGGTTCCCAACCCTGCTCTGGAGGACCACCAGTCAGTCAGGTTTTCAGAAAAGTCCTAATGAATATGCATGGGGCAGATTTGCATGCCTGTCACCTCCATTATATGCAAACCTCTCTCATGTCCCAAATATTCTTATTTGATTTGGATTCAAATAGTGCCCCAAATACATTATTTAAATACAAATGGCAACTAAGATTTAATGCTAAAAAAATGCAGGATCTGGAACTTGGGCTGCAAAAATCCAGGAAAAAGTATAGTATCTAATATAATAAAATGATAGGCCGCGCATGCGCACTAAAAAAAAACGTGTTCCCTGGTCCGTCAGGAAAATACGAGTGCGCATGCGCGCCTACAACGTCACCACAGCCTGCTCTCCGTCTCCACCTCGCGCTGCTGCAGGCCCCACACTCGCAACTCACACATCCGCTGCAGCCTAGCAACTCCGACCACAACCTTCCACCCTCAACCGCCTATGCCGGCTCAGGCTGGCGCGTTGAGGAGTCGGAATGCAGACCCGGAAGAGCGAAGGAAGCCTCACACTGAGCAACTGTATTTACACTGTGCAACGAGCCTCTGCCACGGTCCCGGGTTCCTTTCAGCCCACCCTTCTCGCGGTCTGGCCGGCTACCTTAGTCCTTTGCCGCCGCCGCCACCCCCTTCCCTTCCCTACCCGCGGTCGACAAAATTCTTGCCTCCAGCAGCCGCCGCAGCACTGTAAACACGCTGCTTCGCGGCCTCTACTGCCTTCATTTGCTCTTCCGTTTCTCTGATGACGTCATCAGGGACATGGAAGGGCAAATCGGGGCAGTAGAGGCCGCGAAGCAACGTGTTTACAGTGCTGCAGCGGCTGCTGGAGGCAAGAGGTTTGTCGACCGCGGGAAAGGAAGGGGGTGGCGGCGGTGGCAAGGGACTAGGGGAGCTGGCCAGACCGCGAGAAGAGAAAATCGCGTGGGCCACGAAGAGACAGGGAGGAACTGGGAAGAAGGAAGAGGGAAAGGGGCCTGCTTTGGGGTAAGGGTGTGCTTGGAGGCACACAGCTTTGCTTGGGGGGGAGACAGAAGGGGGGCCACGGAGAGACAGGGAGGAACTGGAGCTGGAGAGGGAAAGGGGCCTGCTTTGGGGAAGGGCTGTGCTTGGAGGCAGACAGCTTTGCTTGGGGGGGAGACAGAAGGGGGGGCCACAGAGACACAGTCAGGGAGGAACTGGAGGGCCAGAGGGAAAGGGGTCTGCTTTGGGGGAGGGGTGTGCTGGGAGGTAGATAGCTTTGCTTGGGGGGGAGAAAAAATGGGGGGCCACGGAGAGACAGTCAGGGAGGAATTGGAGGGGTAGAGGGAAAGGGGTCTGCTTTGGGGGGGAGGGGTGTGCTGGGAGGCAGACAGCTTTGCTTGGGAGGGGAGACAGAAGGGGGACCACGGAGACACTGTCAGGGAGGAATTGGCAGGGTAGAGGGAAAGGGAGCTGCTTCGGGGGGGGAGGGGTGTGCTGGGAGGCAGATCATTTTGCTTAGGGGGGAAGACAGAAGGGGGGCTACGGAGAGACAGGGAGGAACTGGAGGGGGAGAGGGAAAGGGGGCTGCTTTCTAGCACCCGTTAATGTAACGGGCTTAAAGACTAGTAGTATAATAATAATAATAATAATTTTATTTCTTATATAACGCTATATCATAAGTTCAAAGCGTGGGTGGAATACAATTACAAATGGGAAGAGCATGAGTTAATATAAAATCGAGATAATTGGGGAATGGGATGGGGATAGCTGAGGAGATTGGACAAGAATTGGGATTAGAGTTTGTTAAAGAGATGGGTCTTCAGTGATCTTCTGAAGTCAGCGTATGAAGTGGCCTCGAGTATGGGTTTTACGAGCTATGTGTTCAGTATAGGAGGCGAGGAACTTTTGTGCAAGGAAGAGAAGCGGGGCTTGGGGGTGATTGTGTCTGATGATCTCAAGGTGGCAAAATGGGTAGAAAAGGTGACGGTCAAAGCCAGGAAGATGTTTGGGTGCAAAAGGAGAGGAATGGCCAGTAGGAAAAGGGAACATAAGAATAGCCTTACTGGGTCAGACCAATGATCCATCAAGCCCAGTAGCCCTTTCTCACGGTGGCCAATCCAGGTCACTAGTGCCTGGCCAAAACCCAAAGATTAGCAACATTCAATTCAGAATCTTAAAGAAAAGCAAGATTCTGGAATCCCAGAGAGTAACAAAATATTCTAGAACCTGAGCATGGATAATGAGACACCAGCGCACTCATAAAGCTGCAGTTGCCAATTAAGCGCTTTCACTCAATGTGTGCAAAATAAAAACATGGAAATGACGCATAACGCAAGGTTTATCAAAATAATTATTTATTGCTTTTATTTTTCCATCATGGAATTCAAAAGGCTAGTTGCGTTAGCGGGAGGTCGTTATAGTTGCCAAAATGCTGGCCTTCTGATAACGATCTCAACCCGATACTTCGAAGCTCCCCAATATATACTTTCAGTCCAGTTTGACATCATTGGCTGTCAGCCAATCCACTAACAGAGGTTGTCCTTAAATTTAGACAAAGAACTTTTCTTTAACATGGAATAAAAGTTCTAGAAATCATATTTTTTTGTTTACCTTCATTTCTGAATATACATTAACATTTTATTACATATCCAATATTCTTTTTGTCCTTTTAAAAAAGTATATTAAGAGAACCTGCATTTATTACAAAGTGCTGAGAAATTCTCAGTTCTCCCTGTCAGCACAGTAAAGGAGAAGGAGGGGCTGTTTCCCCCTCTCCCTGAAACCTGACAGCTTCATGTTACACCTACACAGTCCTAAGTGTGGGCTTCATGTGCCCCCCTTCCTATGCTGGAAACTGCTACAGGTCTCTGATTCTAATTATTTCCAGATGATGCTTTAGGATTTTTCCTTAGTGTTCCTTATATAAAACATTTCACTTAAAGTACAAATTCTTTCATATATATCTTTCATATATCCATTCTTTCGTCCGTTCGGACAGGGCCCCTTTCATCCATCCATCCATACCATGTATTTCATTCATATTTAATGTATGAAAAACTTTCTCTATTATGCCCAGTATACCCAGCTCAAGCCCATCTGGTATCAATTAAACCACGAGGGAAGCTCAAGGCGGGCAAAAACCTGAACAAAGACTAGGGATATAGGCTGAAGACAAAATGGAGTAAAGCCAAGCAGAAGATACAGAAAAACAGAGAACAAAAATGGAGTCACTACCTCAAGATGGAGTTCATGTATATCCTGATTTCCTCTATGATCTAGCTTAATAGCAAAGTACATAAAAAGAATATTATTATGCTTTTCCTTAATATTAATCTGTAGTCTGTTTTTCTAGCCTTGGCTACATCCATATTCAGATTTTTATTCACCAACTTTTTGTACGCTTCTATTGGGTGTGGCCTTAACTAAAACATATGCTTGTATCTAACTAGAGTTACCCAGAATCATACAAAAAGCAGGCACTTTTGTAGAAAAACTCCACAAGATACTGCACCACTCATGTCCTGATGTCCATTCCATTACCGTCCATAGACATCGCCCCCTACTGGCCACGAGCCACTAGTCCTCAAACCCCAAAGAGTAGCAACATTCCATTCAGAATCCTAAAGAAAAGCAAGATTCTGGAATCACAAAGAGTAACAAGATTACGGAACCCCAAAGTGTAGCAACATTCTATTCAGAATCCTAAAGAATAGTAAGATTCTGGAATCCCAAAGAGTAACAAAAGATTCCAGAACCCAAAGAGTAGCAACATTCCATTCTACTGATCCAGGGCAAGCAGTGGCTTCTCCCACATCTTTCTCAAAAACAGAGTATGGATTTTTTCTCCAGGGAGGTGATAATGCCACCGTATAAGTCTTTGGTGAGGCCTCATTTGGAGTACTGTGTGCAATTATGAGGTCCCCACATTCAAAGAGATATAAATAGGATGGAGTTGGTCGAGGGCTGCTACAAAGTTGGTTAGTGGCCTTTGTCATAAATTGTATGGGGACAGACTTAGAGAATTTAATATGTATAAAGTGGTGTAGTGGAGGAGAGTGGCGCCACCCCCACCATGCATGTGCGCCCCTTCCCCGTACCTTTTTATTTTGGCAGAAGCAGCCACATTCTTGCTGCTTGTGTCGGCTTCGGCACTCTCTCTGACATCGCTTCATAAGTGCGGGTCCTATGAGAGCAGCATGTTCATGGCTGCTCACGCCAAAGTTAAAAAGATATGGGGGAAGGGGTGTGCGCGACGGGGGGAGGAGTGGGTAAGGGGGTGGAGAGCAGGAGGGGTGCCAGCACCCCAAGGAAAACCGTTCCCAGGGCGGACCACCCTCCCCCCACATCCGCCTTACTACGTCACTGTATGTATACTCTAGAACAGCGTCTTGCAAACTTTCTGGCCGGTGGCACACTAAATCCAGTGCCCCGAACGGAAGGCACCCGGAAGTGCATGGTCTGGCTGTGACCCGCTTTGGTGGAGGGATCCGGGACTTGCGGGGAGAGGAGGAGAGACACCGATAAGGAGAGGCACATCCTGTAGGCAGTCAGCCTGTGTGGATGACTCTCCTCCTCGCCAGTGTATCACGGCACACCTGAAATCTCGGGAGGCACACTAGTGTGCCAGGCACACAGTTTGCGATACACTGCTCTAGAGGAAAGACAGGAGAAAGGGAATATGACAGAGATGTCTGAATATCTTTATGGCATTAATGTATAAGTGGCGAGTTTTTTCCAAATTAAGGAAAATTCTGGAAGGAGAGGGCATAGGATGAAGTAGGCTCAGGAGTAATGTAAGAAAATACTTCTTTACAGAAAGGGTGGTAGATGCATGGAATGGTCTCCTGCTGGAGGTAGTGGAGATGAAGACTATCTGAATTCAAGATAGTGTGGTCCAGGCATGTGGGATCTCTTACGGAGAGGAGGAGATAGTGGATGCTGCAGAAGGGCAGACTGGATGGGTCATTTGGCCTTTATCTGCCATCATGTTACAATGTTTCTATAACTATAAAGCTCTATGACATCACAATGCAGGTGTAAAGAGCCTTAGCCTATAGGAAGAGGAAATGCAAATGTTAAGAGCCTTAACCAATAGAGAGAGGAGGAGATAGTGGATGCTGCGAATGGGCAGACTAGATGGGCCATTTGGCCTTTATCTGCCATCATGTTTCTATGTTACTAAAGTTCTGTGACATCACAATGCAGGTGTAAAGAGCCTTAGCCTATAGGAAGAGGAGATGCAAATGTTAAGAGCCTTAGCCAATAGGGAGAGGAGGAGATAGTGAATGCTGTGAATAGACAAACTAGATGGGCCATTTGGCCTTTATCTGCCATCGTGTTACAATGTTTCTATATTCAGGGGCTCTACTGAGCTAAATGCTATTGAAATAAAAACCTGATCTCTGATTTCATGTTGCTTCTTTTATTATTTGTTGCTACAGGTTCAAGATCCTTTATCAGAAATTCTGAAAACCGAAATTTGACATTTCACCTGTGTTTGAAGATACTGCTCCAGGTCCCATAGATTGCAACATGTTTGTGTTTGAAGTGTTTAATCTTTGCCTTTTTTTTTTTTTTTTAAATAAATTTCAAAATAAGTTTGGTGGCAATTTTATGGTCTGTCTTTCCATTCTGAAATCCAAGGATCGGCGTTTCCCAGTCTTTCTCTGTATCACTCATTTGCACTCCCCAGAGAGAGGGTTGATGGGCGGCTACACCCCGAGGCAGCATGAAATTGTGAAACGCTGGCCATCCTTGTCCAAAGATAAATTGTTTTTTTTCACTTCATGGTTCTCTCCGATTAATTCCTTTAATTTACTGCATTGCACAGAGCTGATTCAGGCAAAATAAGGAAGGATTTTTTTAATGCCTGTGAGGTATCGTTCAGTCTGGCCTTGAGTCGTTTCGGCGGCTGGGTTTTCCGAGGCTTTTTCCTCCCTTTTATGCTTGTGCTGGCTTGTGCAGGTTTCACTTAGGTGGGCACTCGATTTTGTGAAGTTTTCATTCAATGCACCGTTTGTTGCAAAAAGAGTTATTTGTTGATTGATTATTTTTCACCTCACAGTGTTTGTTGGGCTACAACTACTACTAATCATTTCTATAGCGCTACTAGACGTACACAGTGCTGTACACATTGTATGCAGGTACTACAAACATAAGAACGTATGAATAGCCTTACTGGGTCAGACCAATGGTCCATCAAGCCCAATAGCCTCTTCTCATAGTGGCTAATCCAGGTCACTAGTACCTGGCCAAAACCTAAGGAGTAGCAACATTCCATTCAGAATCCTAAAGAATAGCAAGATTCTGGAATCCCAAAGAGTAACAAAAGATTCCGGAACCCCAAAGAGTAGCAACATTCCATTCAGAATCCTAAAGAATAGCAAGATTCTGGAATCCCAAAGAGTAACAAAAGATTCCGGAACCCCAAAGAGTAGCAACATTCCATTCAGAATCCTAAAGAATAGCAAGATTCTGGAACTCCAAAGAGTAACAAAAGATTCCGGAACCCCAAGGAGTAGCAACATTCCATTCAGAATCTTAAAGAATAGCAAGATTCCGGAACCCAAAAGAGTAACAAAAGATTCCGGAACCCCAAGGAATAGCAACATTCCACGCTACCGATCCAGGGCAAGCAGTGGCTTCCCCTGTGTTTTTCTCAATAACAGACTATGGATTTTTCCTCCAGGAACTTGTCCAAACCTTTCTTAAAACCAGCTACGCTATCCGCTCTTACCATATCCTCTGGCAATGCGTTCCAGAGCTTAATTATTCTCTGAGTGAAAAAAAAATTTCCTACTGTTGGTTTTACAAGTATTTCCCTGTAACTTCATCGAGTGTCCCCTAGTCTATGTAATTTTTGACGGAATGTAAAATCAGTACACTTGTACCCGTTCTACTCCACTCAGGATTTTGTAGACTTCAATCATAGCTCCCCTCAGCCGTCTCTTTTCCAAGCTGAAGAGCCCTAACCTTTTTAGTCTTTCCTCATACGAGAGGAGTTCCATCCTCTTTATCATCTTGGTCGCTCTTCTTTGAACCTTTTCTAGCCCCACTATATCTTTCTTGAGACAAGGAGACTGTCCCTGGTGGGCTCACAATTTAAGTTTTGTATCTGGTACCAAAAAGGAAAAAGAAAAAATGTAAGCCCTTTGCAAGCCAATAACAAGTAACAGTGGAATTCCGGGTGTCTTCTATTACACTACCTTGATTGCTGAGGAAGAGGCCATAGAACTCTGAAACCAAGCCTGGTTGAACCGAAATAAGACTGTGTTTGAGTGGAAGGGAGACAATTATTTCACAGAAACCTGGATGTTCCCAGTACGATTGGCAGCTTATAGCTGCAAGCTAAGTGTGCTTCTGGTTTCCACATCGCTGCTTGTTCTGACTCTGGCTGATAGACGGGAGGCTCTCTCATTGAATTCTGGTTTAAATTTATAGATGAGATATTTTTATAGTTTATTTTGACTCACTGTTAGACACATAGTCACATGGTTTGTTTAAATGCACAATAGTGAATTTGATGATGGTGCGTGGCAGAAACATAATTGGTTTCTGCACTGGGTAACTCCAAGGCCTTATTGAGCATTAGAGGGGTCTCTATCTGGGATCTGCTCTTTAAAGCTCATAAACCTCACATGAGGATTCACTTAACTTCTTAATTTAATTTTTATCATTTTGGATGTTCCCGAGTTATACGGATGAGCCTCCCATTTACATTTTTTTCTTTTTTGGTATCTTTGTAAGTACCGTTTGTATTAAGGGTTTTTCCTTTGGGAGTTTTGTATCTGGAGCTTTGGAAGGTTAAATGACTTGCTCATTTGTTGTGTTAAAGCTCAATGCCCAGTATATGAATAATATTTTTCATTATTCATATTTATCTGAATGGTAAAATATGAATGTAAGAATAGCCACACTGGGGCAGACCGATATTCCATCCAGTCCATCATCCTGCTTCCAGCAGCAGCCAATGCAGGTCACAAGCACCTGGAAGAATCCCAAAGAGAAGTAAGATCCCAGGCAAGCAGTGGCTCATCCTATTTCTATCTTAATAGCAGATTATGGACTTTTTATTTATTTATTTTAAAATGTATATACAGTGCTCCCCTGTGAATTTGCAGTCCCGGTCATTCGTGGTATTTTCCGACCGCAAATGATCGGGCAGGGGAGGCAGGAGAGGGCAGCTGGATCTTTGCTGTTGCTTGTAATATAACTTTAATTTGAATTGTTGCACTAGTAATTGGGACCAGGTTCTTCCTGGAGTGTTAGGCAGGTTGCAGAGCTTTGGCACTGGACCCCTTTCCCTCTCCCATCTGATACTGTTTTAATTTAATTTAATTCTTATATACCACTAATAACCGTGAGGTTTCTAAGCGGTTTACAAAAATGATGCATTAAAGATACATTAAATAAAAACTAAATAAATAAGATAGGTACTTGGAAATTCCCTAACTGTCCCAAAGGCTCACAATCTAATTAAATTACCTGAAGAAACAGTATGAAAAATAAAAATAAAAAGACAGAGGTAGAGGTAGAGATAGAAATGAAATATTCCAACAAGTAATGAATAAATAATTTAAAGATAGAATTAAAATAATAATTAAAGTAAACAAAATAGAGATAAAAATAAGCCTAGAGAGAAACAGAAACACACTCCAAAAAAGCATCAAGATCTTTGACTTGTAATTATTATGATCATTTAACACCAGATCTTAAATGCCTTTCCGGAATACATCATATCCCTATCCCTCTCCATACCCACCGCCATCTCCACCCCAATTCATTTCAACCACCATTCCCATTCTATTCTTTAACTGCCGTCAACCCCAGATCCGATGGCTATCATCTGTTGTGATTTGTGCATGCTCCTACCTCTGGCTTTTCTCTCATCGGAGGTGACAGTAGTAGCAGAAGGATGGTTGTGTTGCGAGTATGAATGGTACGCATCTTTTTTATCTATGCTGCCATGCTCAGCGAGAATGTACCCCAGCTCCACATTCTCCTGGATTAATCCCACCAGCGAATGACCGGGTAGGGGAAGAGGAGAGGGCAGCCGGAGCGCCGGCGATTGAAGGAAATCACTCGCTGTATGCTCAGACCGCCTCTTCCTCGTACTAAAGTCAGGTCTTACCAATCAGGAGCTGCGTGTCAAAGCAGCTTCTGATTGGTGAAGCCCAGCTTTAGTACAGGAAGAGGTGGTCGGAGCATACAGCGAGTGATTTAGTTCACTCTCCTGCCTCTCCAGCTGCCCTCTCCCGTCTCCCCTGCCTAAAAAACATATTCGCGTTTTTTTTTTAAATTCACGGGGGTTCCAAGAACGGAACCCCCGTGAATTTCGGGGGGAGTACTGTACCGCATAAAACTATGCGGTTTTCATACCACATACATAAAATCTTGTTTCCCTGCGATTATCACATATAACATAGACATATCTAAACAACATCATTAATCGTCCCTGTGATAAACAGGGATAGAGCGCAAATTCAATCAATTCAGCAATACAAGCAAGCTTTAAATTTCAAGTTTTATTAAAAATTTGATTAATCGCCTAAACAAAGTTTCAAGGCGATGAACAATAGGTTTAATTTTTGCTTTTTGCAAAGACCAATACAGACTTACAAAACAAGGACTGGAGACTTACTGTTATATTAGGATAATAAGGGGAGGAACTCAATTATTTGCCAATGCCGCCTTATGCTAAGGTATATTTCAGTTGATAATCGCCTTTTAATAATAATAATAATAATAATAACTTTATTTTTTGTATACCGCAATACCACAAATCAGTTCAGAGCGGTTTACAGGTTAAGAGACTGTACATTTACAGCGAAGTTACAGCATATCAGAAAAACAGTTCAGATCAATTTATGCATTGCAGGTGCAGAGAATAGTTAACAATTATTTGGTATAAACCAGTGAACAATTACAAAATGATCCAATAATTGTTGCATGGGGGGTGCAACCGGGGAGGGTAAGGGTAAGGGAGGGAGGCGAGATTGGGATTATTGGTTTGGTAGGGGGGCGGGGGTTAGAGGAATTTATCAAAGAGGTATGTTTTGAGAGATTTCCTGAAAGATTGATAAGTAGGGGCAAGAGAGATGAGAGTGGACAAGCAGTCATTCCATTTGCCAGCTTGGAAAGAGAGGGTCTTGTCGAAAAATCTTTTGTAGATGCATCCTTTTGGGGAGGGGTAGGCAAACAGGTGGGCATTGCGTGTACGGTTAGTGCCTGGGAAGGCGAAGTGGCGTGACAGATATATCGGGGCTGAGCCAGTTAGGGTTTTGAAGCAGAGGCAGGCGAATTTGAAGATGATCCTTGCTTCGAACGGTAGCCAGTGAAGTTTTCTATAGAAAGGGCTGATATGGTCTGACTTTTTGAGCCCATAGATGAGGCGGACGGCGGTGTTCTGGATAAGTCGTAGTCGTTTAATGGTTTTCTTGTAGGAGCCCAGATATATGATGTTGCAGTAATCCAGGGAGTTTAGGATTAGGGATTGGACCAGCAAACTGAAGGTGGGGAAATCAAAGTAATGTTTGATGGAACGGAGTTTCCAGAGGGTGGAAAAGCATTTTTTGACCTGGGTATTAGTGTGATCTTCTAAAGTGAGGCATCGGTCCAGGATGACTCCGAGGATTTTTATAGTGGAATTGATTGGATATGTTTTAGAGGTTTTTTTGACAGCCCTACGCTCTTCTTCAACTCACCTTTTATCCGTTCCCTCTCTTAACCCTATATATACATATTACGTACATCTATCTTCTCGGTAACTGCCCCATCTCTTTGGAACGCTGCTCCACTGGATCTAAGAGAAGAACCGGCATTGGATCGGTTCAACTCTAAATTAAAAACTTTTTTATTCAGAGACGCATTTAATGCTTGAGTGTCCTTTTCAGGACGACATAGGACTGTACATTTTTAACTCTTTCTTTTAGCGGAATTTTAGACACTATTTGCTTCTTTTCCTTTGGTTTTTCCCTTTAATGTTCTTTCCTATTCTTATATTGTAGTTTTCAGCATTTTCTTACAATTCATCCTCCCCCATACAAAAACGCAGGATACCAGGCAAGGCATTCCATAGTTCTACGCCAGCCACAGATATCATTGATGCTCCGATCCTAGCGTGCACAGTTGACAGTCTACCCTCCAAACTTAATTTCATCCCATTTTACATCTCTAAGCTCTCTTCTACAATTCTTGTAAGATCTTTGGGCAAGCAGGATACAGTGTCTGATGCATCATCGCAACAATCTTAAACCACGCTCTTTGTTGCATGAGTAACCAGTGCAGTCTCTTCAACACAGTGGCATATCGAGGGAACTTAGTACTTGGGCCAGTGACACCCGTGCCCTGCACCCCCACTCTTCCCCGCCTACTTGAAATGTTCACCAGCATGAGCAGCATCTTCTGCTCCCTTCTGACATCACATCCTGGTTCCACGACCAGGAAGTGATGTCAGAAGGGAGCCAAGGCCAGCATGAGCAGCACGTGGAAGTTGCTGCTTGCTCCGGTGAACACTTAAGAGGCATGCAGGGGAGAGGAGGAGAGGCGCCAGTGCCTTCTGTAAAGATGGCGCCTGGGGCAGTCCACTCAATGCCACTGCTTACACACTGCCTTATAGGGTAGCACTCGTGCATGTTAAATGACATGTGTAAACGATAGAATTGCTTCCACAAGTTCATTCGCAAGTGTTTGTTAAGATCAATTGTGATATTTAGTTGGTGCAAATGATTGGCGACACATGAAGGTCATGCCTAGCAACGGATTTTAACCCCAAGGTTTAAAAACTGATGTAACTCAACATGTCGACAGGTACAAGGGGCCGCTAAAAAGTTCTCAGTCCAACCAAGAAGAGAATTATATGGAGCCATGAAACTTACGAGTTATTCCACACTTTGTGTTTTTCATATCATTCAGACGAGAAGTGTGGAATAACGTGTAAGTTTCATGGCTCCATATCATTCTCTTCTTGGTTGGACTGAAAGCTTTTCAGCGGCCCTTGTATTGTGATGTCATAATGCCCCATTCCAACAATACCTAAGAGCCAACCTCATCAGTGATGTCACAATGGCTTGGATTCCCTATACTTGGCCCATGTACTAGATGCATTTGCCTCACTGAAATGAAAAGTGTCAAGAAAAGTGTGGAATAACTCGTAAGTTTCATGGCTCCACATCATTCTTTTCTTGGATGGACTGAGAACTTTTGAGTGGCCCCTCATACTATAGATTGAAAAGTGGGGATCCTCCCAAGAGAATGAAGAATGGGGTCTACTTTCTTGGATATAAGAACATAAGAAGTTGCCTCTACTGGGTCAGACCAGAGGTCCATCACGCCCAGCAGTCCACACCCACGGCGGCCCATCAGGTCTATGACCTGTCAAGTGGTCCCTGCCTCATCCTATAACCTATCACTACTTCTGTCCGGATCCCTCAATCCCCTTATCCTTCAGGAATTTATCCAAACCTTCTTTGAATCCCTGTAGTGTCTTCTGCCCTATCACAACCTCCGGGAGTGCGTTCCAGGTATCCACCACTCTCTGGGTGAAGAAGAACTTCCTGGCATTGGTTCTAAACCTGTCCCCTTTCAGTTTATCCGAGTGCCCCCTTGTACTTGTTGTTCACCCCAGTCTGAAGAATCTGTCCCTGTCTACCTTATCTATGCCTTTCAGGATCTTGAAAGTTTCTATCATGTCTCCTCTAAGTCTCCGCTTTTCCAAAGAGAACAGACCCAGCTTTTCTAGCCTTTCGGCATATGAAAAGTTTTCCATACCTCTTATCATTTTCGTCACTCTTCTCTGGACCCCCTCAAGTTTTGCCATGTCCTTCTTGAGGTACGGCGACCAATACTGGACACAGTATTCCAGATGCGGGCGTACCATTGCACGATACAGTGGCATGATGACTTCCTTTGTCCTGGTCGTGATACCCTTCTTGATGATACCCAGCATTCTGTTTGCTTTCTTTGAGGCTGTCGCACATTGTGCCGATGCTTTCATTGTTGTATCCACCAGCACACCCAGGTCTCTTTCAAGGGTATTTACCCAAAGCAATGATCCCCCCCATTGTATAGCTGAACATCGGGTTCTTTTTTCCAACATGCATGACCTTGCATTTCTCTATATTAAAATGCATCTGCCATTTTTTTGCCCACTCTTCCAGTTGCGTTAGGTCCCTTTGCAGTTCCTCACAGTCTTCTGTGGTTCTGACCCTGCTGCAGAGTTTGGTGTCATCTGCAAATTTGATAATCTCACATTTTGTCCCCGTCTCCAGATCGTTTATAAATATATTGAACAAGAGCGGTCCCAACACTGACCCCTGCGGAACTCCGCTCGTGACCCATTGCCAGTCTGAGTATAGGCCCTTCACTCCAACCCTCTGTTTTCTGCCCGCCAACCAGTGTTTAATCCATCGGTATACATCCCCCTCCACCCCGTGGTTCCACAGCTTCTTAAGCAGCCGTTCGTGGGGTACCTTGTCAAAGGCTTTTTGGAAGTCGAGGTAAATGATGTCTATGGGTTCCCCTTTGTCCATTTGGCTGTTTATTCCCTCAAAGAAGTGTAGTAAGTTCATGAGGCATGACCTTCCCTTGCAGAAGCCATGCTGGCTCGCCCTCAGCTGCCCATTTTTTTTCTATGTGCTCACAGATGCTGTCCTTAATCAGTGCTTCCAACATCTTAGATGTCCATGATGGCTCTATTTCAAAATATCCATTGGGATTCTCTTGAAACCCTGACACGTCCTTGCAGTTGCTGTGGGTAGGACACCCAATGTAAAGGGGGAAAGGTGTACGGATACACAAGACTATTATTTCTTTGAAAAGTAAGCTGATAAACCAAGAGTTTTCCATCAGAAATTCAGGCAATTCATGGTTACAAGTATGGATTGCTTTGCAGTGTTGCCCTCACTACGAGAAAAATAACACATATATATATAAGTAAGAATACAATGCTTGGAAGAGCAAAATTAACAAGATATCTGTTATTAAATGTTCTCCTCTGCTTCTGTGCTTCAATTCATTACATTGCAAATTAATCTGCTCATCAGGGTTAGTGATTACACCAGCAACATTTTGGTTCCCACACATTGTCAATGCACAGCTATCAGCCTGATCAAAACCAGTTACATGCCACATGAAAACAAGAATTACATTATGAAAGAACACAATCATTCTCTTCCTGCATTCCAGAAAGCAGCTCAAGAGAAGACAGAAAAAATGTACGTGCACCAATGGCCACTTCAAGGATAACTGGACTAATATTATGTTATTCCCATGGAAAGAAAATTTCACTCTCATAGCTCCTATTACAATAAAAAATGTCCCTCTACAACCAGTTAACAGTATAGAAATTTTAGGGGTGACTTTTGATAACAAACTTAACTTTCACGATCATATTAGTACTATCGTTAAAACAACCTTCTATAGATTACGTAAGATTCGAGCAATTTCAAAATTTCTATGTCCGAAGTCATTAAATATTCTCATTCACTCCTTGGTGATTTCCAAACTAGATTACTGCAACGCACTTTTTAAAGGAATATAATTGAATGAAATTAAACGCCTTCAAATCATTCAAAACGTTTCTATTAAGCTTATAACCAAATCCAGGAAATTTGATCATGTTACACCTCTTTTGAAAGACGCACATTGGCTTCCAATCACTCATCGAATAACATATAAACTTTGCTTGCTCACTTTCAAAACTCTTCTCTATAAAACACTGGCATTTATATACAAACTACTAATCCCTTACTATCCGTGCAGAACCTTAAGATCCAACAAACAAAATTTACTGACTATTCCTTCGCTCAAGATTATTAGCACAAGACGGCAGTTTATTTTTTCTGTAACCGCTCCACAGATTTGGAACGCTCTTCCAATTTACCTACGAAATGAGCATGATCTGGAAAAATGTAAAAGTAATCTAAAAACATTTCTTTTTAAAGATGCTTTTGATATTTAATTTATTATTTAGTGACTATTGTTTTTTTTTTATTTCATTACTCATTCTCCTCATGTGTTCTCCCTTTTTTTGTTCTGCTTTTCTATCATGAATTGTATTTCACTTCCCTTCATTACCTTTTGTTATGCGTATATCGGACTATTTTTAATTTAATGTTATTATTGAAAGTCTGTAATGTTTGTTTCCCTTTGAATGTATTTTAAATTGTACATTGCTTAGAATTACGATTAAGTGATTAATCAAATGAACTATTAAATTTGAAACTTGACTGTGCAGGTTGTGGTCCCTTTTACTTCAAAACAAAACAAAGAAACGCTGCAGACGGGAGTACAAGACGCAGGCTAGGTTTAGTTAAACAATTATTTGTTTCGGTTAGTGTCACCACCTTTATACAAACCAGAGGACCCGATACGGTCCCGTGTTTCGATCAGCATGGCTTTTTCAGTTGTATCACAAAAAAACAAAAAAGAGAAACCCAATGATCTACAGTAAAAACAATCCAAAACATAAAAACAGACTGTGCATGTGGATGTCCTGAATGATGATTTTATTCGCTCTGCACAATAAAAATACAAATAAAAGTCTGAAATAGTAATACGCTTCTCCCTCCGTATTTGCGGTTTCAGCATTCGCGGTTTCGATTATTCAGTTTTTAGCATGCTGGCTCCTCCCCCCAAATTATGACAGCTTGCATAGAGAAATCGCTGATTCCACGCGTTTACAGAGAAAATCGCCGATTCCCAGCACTTTCTTCACCGTGTGTTGCCTCTCCTTCAGGAACAGGTCAGGTCTCCTACCATGTTATTCACGGTTTCGCCATATTCACAATGGTTTTTAATAGAAAACAGCGAACAACATATGGAAAAGTTATTTGCGGTTTTTCTGTATTTGCAGTTTTGTTAATCCCCTATCACAGCGAATACGGAGGGAGAAGTGTACACATATGTTTGTCCTGACGGACCCTGTTTCGGCAAGACCGCCTTCCTCAGGGGTCCGGATTAGAGAATGACACGGTGACAAAATTCATCACAGAACAAACTTCAGTACAGAGACACTACTAGGCTCCCTTATGGATACCGTCAGACAACAACTTAGTACAGGGAAAAAAATGCTTCTCATACAACTGGACCTAACTGCGGCATTCGACTTAGTGGACCACAACATCCTTCTACAGATCTTAGACGCAATAGGCATCTCAGATAAAGTATACTCTTGGTTTGAAGGATTCCTAAAACTCAGAACCTACAGTGTAAAATCAAACAAAGAAAAGTCAGAATCCTGGTCAAACCCCTGCGGCGTACCACAAGGATCTCCACTATCCCCCACCCTCTTCAATCTCTACACTGCTTCTCTAGGAACGCATCTGGACAATCTGGACATAACCACCTATAGTTATGCTGATGACATCACCATCCTCATCCCATACGATCATTCTAAACCTACCATGACAGACAAACTTCACCAAACACTTGAAACAGTCACAACCTGGATGAAAAATCACAAACTTAAACTCAACCAAGACAAAACCAAATTCATCCTCCTCGAAAATGACAAGGTCCAAACCACAACCAACTTAGATATAAACGCAATCAAATATCCCATCCAAACCACCATAAAACTACTTGGCATGACCATAGACAGATGCTGCACTATGCAACCGCAAATAAATAAAACAATTCAGAAATCATTCGCAATCATGAGAAATCTGAGACAAGTCCGAAAATTATTTGAAAGAACACAATTCCAACTTATAGTACAATCCCTAATACTAGGTATATTGGACTACTGTAACATCCTCTTCCTTCCTTGCCCTGCAACTACGATAAGACAACTCCAAACAATCCAAAATACAGCTCTGAGACTCATCTACTCATTGAAAAAACATGACCACATCACTGAAGCCTTCATCAACTCACATTGGCTTCCAATCCAAGAAAGAATCCAATTCAAATTCTACTGCATATTATTTAAAACCCTACACGGAGACAGCCCATCATACTTGAACAATCGCCTCATCCAAGCACCCACTACCAGACACAGAAAAACGCACTCCCCATTCATACCCCCCCCAATCAAGGAAGTAAAAAGAACAAAACTACACGACGGCCTCCTAGCCACTCAAGCCGCAAGGCTGGACAACCAGATCTCCAACCTTCTGATGATCACCCCAGACTATAGGACGTTCAGAAAAGAAATAAAAACCACACTTTTCAAGAAATTCCTGAAACAGCAATAACACCACGACCTCTTAGTAACTCTAAAACTGACATTTGATCTACCCTTTACTGCACTAATAATAACAAAAGAATCTCCACTATGACCACCTATTAACTCTTTTACAAACCACCTCACCCTCAACAACCCGCAAAATGTCTATAAGATCTAAAATTTACCTCTCTAGCTAATCATTGTAACTCTGTTCTTTTTTAAATTAACCTTTTGTAATCCGCCTTGAACCGCAAGGTAATGGCGGAATAGAAATCCCTAATGTAATGTAATGTAATGTAATGTTCCCATCCCCGCGGATAACCGCGGGAAATAATCCCATGTCATTTTCTAGTGTCTATTTCAACTTCGGTCCTTCTACTCCAGCATTCTTCAAAGCAAAGCTTGAGGGTCAGTGGTTGTGGCCATTCATACTCTGATTCTTATGTGAGCCAAGGATAATGAAGCCATTGTGACATCACTGATGTGATTGGCTCTTAGGCACTGGTGGAATGAGGCATTATGACATCACAATATCTGCTCTGGATACCAGAGACTGTCATTCTGTAGTGTCTGTTTCAACCTCAGTCCTTCTACACCAGCATTCTTCAAAGCAAAGCTTGCGGGTCAGTGGTTGTGCCCAATTATACTCTGATTCTTTCCTCTCTCCTTAAAGAATGACATGAAGATGGTTTCCCGCGGTTATCCGCGGGGACGGGAACAGTGATGAATTTTGTCACTGTGTCGTTCTCTAGTCCGGATGATGTAGGGTACAAAGATAAAATATATGAGCAAAACAATGTACGTGTCTTTGAGCATAAAACCTGAAAATGACTTGAAACAAGCAGAGTGGCGCATTTTCAGGTTTTACGCTCAAAGACACGTACATTGTTTTGCTCATATATTTATCTTTGTACCCTACGTCATCCAGACCCCTGAGGAAGGCGGTCTCGCTGACACACGGACCGTGTAGGGTCCGTCAGGACAATCGTATGTGTATTACTATTTCAGACTTTTATTTGTATTTTTATTGTGAAGAGCGAATAAAATCATCTTTCAAGTCATCCACATCAGTATTGCATCAACTTCCCCCCCCCTGACACAGCTAGTCTGTGATGACCTAGCAGCTCCTTATGTCCACAGATTCTGAACGTTTTATTAATGTCCGCTCACGTCCCACAGTGTTGCAGGGTTATGTCCCGTCTCATGGCGGGGGTGTACACAAGACACAATTGAATAGGCCTGCACTGAACCCAGGTATCACACAGCATTCAAGTTTCAAGTTTTTGATTAATCGCTTAATCATATTTCTAAACGATGAACATAATAAAATTACAATATTTAGGGAACAATACAATACTTGACAGGAATTAAGTCCATCAGGACTATTAACAGACTTGACAAACCCATAAACACAAGGAAGGGAAGGGAAATGAACTACAAGTTATTTAAGAGAAAGCAAGACAATCAAGGAAAATACAAAAGGAAAGGGAAGCAGAAAATTTCCGTAACATTATACAACAGAAATAATGGTGAACTCTTGGAATGCTCTCCCGGAGGAGGTTGTGACGGAGACCACCATTCTAGGATTCAAGCGCAAGTTGAATGCACACCTTCTTGCAAATCACATTGAGGGATACGGATAATCAAGGTCTCCATCAGGGAGCACCTAGCTTGGCCTCCGCGTGTGCGGGTCGCCGGACTAGATGGACCTAAGGTCTGATCCGGTGAATGGCGTTTCTTATGTTATGTTCTTATGATCATGAAACCTCCCCGATCTTACATTCCTTCCCCACCAAGCTGCGAATGACATGCTCCCCAAACCCGGGAACCAGGAACAACATAGAAAATCCCTCCCCCCATAAAGGATAAACACCTAATAACAATGGGAGGGCTTAGTAGGAGAAAAGCACCCTGCCAGCAAACTCCCTCTGGCCTCACCCTCCCAAAACAAGCTCCTTTTCCACCAAGCTAAAACTATTATCCTGCCTATCCTTAGATTAATATACGTGTTTAAAATATTCCCTCTCTCCATGGGACTTTATGCTGCAGTCAATGTGTGAACAAGACATTATGTGTAATGTCATTTCTTCCATACTGCAGCTACTCCTTCATTCTGTACAAGCTGTGTTTCTATTGGTCTCAGACCCCCTCCCCTTGCCTCTCTTCTAAGCTTGGGTCTTTTGTCTCACTGCAATACATCCTGGTCATTTTTACAACCTTTGCTCTGATGGGTCTATAACAGGGGTAGGGAACTCCGGTCCTCGAGAGCCGTATTCCAGTCGGGTTTTCAGGATTTCCCCAATGAATATGCATTGAAAGCAGTGCATGCAAACAGATCTCATGCTTATTCATTGGGGAAATCCTGAAAAACCAACTGGAATACAGCTTTCGAGGACCGGAGTTCCCTACCCCTGGTCTATAAAAAGGTATGATCTCTCTGTTACCTGTTGCCAAGCTCTCTCCTTATTGGTTTCTCCTCTTCCCTCCCCCTAGCCTTCTGGCTCCTCCATCACACTTCTGGCTCCATCTTGAGCAAATGGTTCTATCTCCAGCATTTTCACCTTAAGCTACCAAGCCACATGCAAGAATAACCCAGGAATTTCAATCCTGAAACTTGGAGCACCTTTCTCCCTAACCTTTACCTCATCTCTGCCCTCCCTTCATTCTTCAAATCTACATCTTGTTCTCTAGCAGCAACATCTGAGAGATTCGCCAATTTTGAGTACATCTACCTTATGTACTCAATAAAATATTTCTCAGAAAATAATAATGTGTGCGTTGGGTATGCTAAGGTTTAACTATCTGCATAATTTTAGCCAGGACAGGAAGCTAAATGAGGGCAGAACAACCCACACCTCCTAACTCTGTCAAAAATTGCAAAGACCAGGGGACACTCAAAGTTACAGGGAAATACTTATAAAACCAATGGGAGGAAATGCTACCGCTTCAAACTTCACGGTATAGCGGTATATAAGAAATAAATTATTATTATTATTATTATTTTCACTCAGAGAATATTTAAGCTCTAGAACGCATTGCCAGAGGTTGTGGCAAGAGCGGATAACGTAGCTGGTTTTAGGAAAGGTTTGGGCAATTTCCTGGAGGAAAAGTCCATAGTCTGTTATTGAGAAAGACATGGGGGAAGCCACTGCTTGCCCTGGATCGGTAGCGTGGAATGTTGCTACTCTTTGAGATTCTAGAATCTTGATATTCTTTGGGGTTCTAGAATCTTTTGTTACTCTTTGGGATTCCGGAATCTTGCTAGTCTTTAGGATTCTGAATGGAATGTACTAGTGACCTGGATTGGCCACCCTGAGAACGGGCTACTGGGCTTGATGGACCATTAGTCTGACCCAGTGAGGCTATTCTTATGTTCCTACCAATCCATCACTACCTGATCCTCCCCTTTTTCCATTCCTTCCCAATTATTTCCTAATTCTTCAACTTGTTTCATCTCCCCTCCTCCACCATAGAAGATTTCCAATCCCCATTTGCTAGCTTGGGGAGGGCTCAGCCAATGTTATATGCCCTCCATATTACACAGAGGGCCTTCTTAAAAAGACTTTATCATTTCTTCCCTCTTTCAAACAGATGATTGCAGAATTCAAATTTGCAATTAAATGGTGACTTTTTTCACGATCAAATGGCACCTGGTTGATTAATGTGAAGAAAGAGCGATGTCAGATGATTACGATTTGGCCTTTTAGGCTGTCTTTGTATGGCATATTGCCTGTTTTATTTATTAATAAATGTATGTATACTATGCTATCTGCCATGAATTTTAAGATTGAGTAGGAAGCCTAAGGAACCACTATGGACTATAGCAGTGTTCTTCAACCACCGGTCCATGGACCAGTGCCGGTCCACAGAAATTTCCTGACGGTCCACAGGGCCAGCACATATATCAGGCCCAAAACAGTGTTTTTCAACCGCCGATCCACGGTGCGATCGATGCGGCGTTATCTTCGAGCCAGCTCCCTCTTCCTAATTGGTTCAGTGCACAAAGCCACGGGCAGCGGCTCCTATGGGCATCCTGCGCCTGAACCGGAAGCCTTCTCTCTGACATTGCAACGTCAGAGGGCAGGCTTCCAGATGAGGCACGGGACGTGCAAGGTGCAATTAGTACTATTATGGGGGTGGGGTCTGGGGTGGAGATTGGGTAGAGATGGGTGGGGTCTGGCCCACGACTTAGCCCAGTGTTCTTCAACCACCGGTCCATGGACCAATGCTGGTCCACAGAATAATTCTTTTATTTCTGCCGGTCCATAGGTGGAAACGGTTGAAAAACACTGGTCTATAGCATTTAAACGAACAAAGGTTGCCTGAATCCACAACATCCTGCAGCTTTCTCCCTTAGACAGGAAAATTGATAATAAAGCACTGGACATCTAGACTGTTTGTCTCCACTTGTCCCTTCACCAAATACAATCACAGTAAATGATGGTTTTAAACTTAGTGCTATAAATACTGCAAAAATGGCATCTCGTTTAGATCTTCAGATGTTGCTTCTGTAGACTGGATGTCCTGTGCTTAATGTTTGATTATCATAATGGCATTTGAAGCCATAACTCACTTGTAGATCTTCTCTAACTAGGGTGACCATGGCAAGGGGGAGCAGACTGAGGCAGTTCTGGTTTTACCCCCACTGCATGCAGGGAGATATAGTTCTGGCTTCAAGTAAAACAAGCAGTGGAATAAAACCAGGACTGACTCATCACAGATACAGAGCTATGCTGTCCCCAGTGGCATGGTAAGGGGGATGCATGGGGGTGGTCTGCTCTGGGCATGCTCTCTTCCCCGCCCTCTGCCAAGCGCTCCTTCCCTTCCTCCCCAGTACTTTTTTTACCTTCTGCGCGATCAGCCACGAACTGGCTGCTCGCGTCGGCTTCGGTGCTCTCTCCGATGTCACTTCCGGGATCCGCTCCTAGGAAGTGATGTCAGAGAGAGCGCCAAAGCCAAGGCAAGCAGCCACTTCGGTACGGGGAAGGGGAGCACGTGTGCAGCAGGTGGGGGGGGGGCGCCACCGCCCCTGGCACTGCTCACCCCCGCTGTCCCCCTATGCATTGCCCATGAGTGGATGATGCACAGCTGATTGCCATCTTTCAAGCCAATCACACCATTAAATTATTGTTACCGCTATCACGTGTATGCAGTGTTTAATAGACACATAGACCCCGTTTCTATAAAAGATGAATTACTTAGGTGCCTAGATCAACGCCAACTAGCCAAACTAGCTCCACCCCCTTTTACTAAATCGCACAAGAGTTTTTTAGCGCTGGCCAGCGTGCTGAATGCTCTATGCTGCTCCGACGGTCATTGCATTCCTATGAGTGTCGGAGCAGAATTCAACATGCTGGATGGTACCAAAAACCTCTTGCATGGTTTTATAAAAGGGAGGAGTTAATTATTTAAAAAGCCTTAATTGGCATCATTAATTGAAAATTGCAAATAAATCACACTTTCAACTAATTAGATGGTAGGTGCCTAACACTTGGAGCTAGGCGTCTACTCCAAGGCGCCTACCAGAAAGTAGGCATGGTTATGGGGCGTATTTTGACTTTGGCACACCCATTTAGGACAAGAAAACGCTGGCAAAAAATTGGGTGCACCTAAGGTTTCATTAAGACCACTTTTGTCACCGCCAGTGGCATCGTAAGGGGGTGTAGACCACCCCGGGCACCAAGATGGTAGGGGCACTGGCACCTCTCCTCCCCACCCTACCACCACCACCCTCGCACCATCCCTCCCCCTCCCATACCCTTTTAATCTTTGCTGGCATGAGTGGCTTCTGCAAACATGCTCCTCACGCCAGCCTGGTACCCCTCTGAATCACTTCCGGGTCACAGGTTGAGAAAATTACTTAAGACGCAGCTATTTGCAGATGCCTTTTTTTCTAGAAATAATTTTCTTCTCTGGTAGAGCTGATGAACTACTCATGATCGTTATTATGCAAAGTTATGGCGTTATTTTGTAGCCATGATTTTTAACGTTTGCTCGTATGTTTATTTTATCATGTTTCTGTTTTAAAACTATGTATGTAAATTATGTAAGCCGTTTAGTTGTAAACAGTATAGAAATTTTTCAAATAAAAAATTAAAAAAATAATTAAATAAACTTGCCATTTTTATCTGCACAGCAACTAATTCCACTTTGTTTCCATCATGTGGGCACCCGTGACAGTCAACCTGGCCACAACTTTGATATTTTAGCAGAAACCTGGGCTGAGGACTTACAATGTACTCTAACTTCTTGTCAGATACAGAAGGTTGTCAAAACTTTGAGAAAATTGTCAACAAATATTCAGCGCTGGGAACTGCAATTGAAGTTTATCCTTCGCCTTTACATCTCTCCTATACGAGCTTACCGGATGGGCATTTCTCAGAGCCATCACTGCCCTAAATGTTCTCAAGTGAATGCCTCCTTGGGCCATATGTTTTGGTCTTGTCCTGGTGTTCGCCAGTTTTGGCATCATTTGGGATCTTATATTTCAGCTCTTTGGGGTCGGCGGTGGTCCCCGACCCCAAGAACGCTTTTTGGTTTCTATGATGTTGTCTCTCCAAAACCTAAAGGCCTTTCAGCCTTTTTGGCTAGAGCTATATTACTTGGTAAAAAGGCTATACTACTGCAGTGGCTGGCTTGTGATGCCCCGACTTACAGTCAATGGAAATCATTGATGATCATCCAGGCCTCCTTGGAACGTAGACATTTCCTTGATCTCGAATCGGGACCGGGGCGCAGATTTACTGTGATTTGGGAGCGATTTTGGATGACCCTTACCTCGGTGGCCCGGAATAGACTTTTGAACTCATAATTGATTTATTCTGCACTTTCTTCTCTCCAGGGATTTTCTGTTGGGGTTTTTGTTGGGGGGTGGGGGGATGGGAGGGGCAATTTGGATATTGTGCAAATATGTCTGTATTTTGCATTGTTTTTACTATGGTTGTTGTTGTTTTCTGCACGTTGAAATTGAATAAACACATTTAAACATAAAATAAACTTGCCGATGCCTAAGTTAATTGAAAGACACTAATAGGGGTAGCAACACCAATAGATCAATCCAGAGTTTCCACATGAAATACTAAGGGCTCCTTTTACGAAGGCGCGCTAGCCGAAAAACTACCGCCTGCTCAAGAGGAGGTGGTAGCGACTAGCACGTGGGGCATTCTGTGCGTTAAGGCCCCAACGCGCCTTCGTAAAAGGAGCCCTAAATTGCCCCCTTAGCAGTAATAACAGTGAGCATCCATTTATAATACGGTGAAATGTATCCTCAGTGTGGGACAGCAAGCATAAGGAACCGGTACAACCGTTCCGGCGCCAGTGAGAACGGCTCAAAATGCGGAGAAAACTCTCTCGCTTAAAGCCACACACCGTCACGGGATACGTCTGTGCGCAGTAACTCAAGACGTGAAAGTGCACAAAAACTCCAATATAATTGTTAAATTTTAACTTTTCAAACTTGTAAGGGAGCAGTTAAATAATACACTTCTCCCTCCATATTCGCTGTGATAGGGGATTAACAGAACCACAAATACAGAAAAACCACAAATAACTTTTTCATATGTTATTCGCTGTTTTCTATTAAAAACCATCGTGAATAGGGTGAAACCACGAATAACATGGTGGGAGACAGGGCAGGATTAACCAATAGGCCAAGCAGGCATGTGCCTAGGGCCCGAAATGGTCAGGGGGGCCTGATGAAGGAGAACATAAGAACATAAGCATAAGAACATAAGCAGTGCCTCCGCTGGGTCAGACCACAGGTCCATCCTGCCCAGCAGTCCGCTCCCGCGGCGGCCCAAACAGGTCACGACCTGTCTAAATCACCAGAAGGGGCCCCCATGCCTCAACATCAACATCAACATTGTTTTTTTCCAAACGACGATGAGCTCCTCCAGCATAGATCGGCAACGCAGCCCCCCCACCCCCCCCCCGATCGGCAACGCGGAACCCCCCATTGACAGAAAGTAAGACAAGTAAGCAACGGAGGTAAGAAAGGCAACGGGAACTGTAATTTTGCAAGCGGTGCTGCTTGCCCAAAGCGTCCCTCTGATGTAGCTTCCTGTTTCCGCCTGGGCGCATGGTGGGGGTGGGGCGGGGCAGGGGGCCCAGTGTACTTGTGTGCCTAGGGGCCCTCGACAAATGAATCCTGCCCTGGTGGGAGACCTGGCCTGTTCCTGAAGGAGAGGCAAAACACGGTGGGAATCAATTATTTTCTCTGTAAATGCTGGGAATCAGTGATTTCTCTATGCAATTTGGGGGGAGGAGCCAGCAAGCCAAAAACTGTGAATAATTGAAACCGCGAATGCTGAAACCATGAATACAGAGGGAGAAATGTAATTATGTGGAACTCCAAAGAGATCGCAGCCTCCGCCATGAAGAAACACAGTACAACGAAGAAGCACTTGGCTGTAAGTTTTAGCAGTTCAGCGTTTTTGGTAACTGAGGTACTCCTGGACAAAGTAAACCTCGGTGACAGGTCGGTCAAAACTTAAAGAGGTACGAGAGAAGGGAAGCAGGGCGCACGTATGGTAGTGGGGATGGAGAAGGAGCGTGGGGGTGGTGGAGGGGAGGACGGTTGTCTGGGGCAGACCGCCCCTCCCCCCTGTACTACGCCACTGGATCCAAGAACAGAAAGTGCTAGGACAGTGGCGCAGTCCAGCTGAAGAGGAGGCGTGTCCTACATAATTAGGCAAATCAGAAGGAAAAAAAACACTGCTCCAGAAACAGAAGAGCAGAGCAAGTAGTAGCCGGGGAACACTATAAATAAGGAATGGCACCAGCAATTTACGAGACAGAAAAATAAAAATAAAGCCATTAAAATTATGGTGCCAGATTGAAGCCAGCCTAATTATCTGCTGCCACAGTCCTAGGTTGTTGTGTCTGTAGGAGAAAGCTGCAGGGATATTGGAAATTCAAGCTGACCCTTTATCTCTTGAAATGTGATTAGCCATTTTCACTCCTTAGAGCTATTCATGCATTCTTAGCCTGGAAATTGCACCCTAAAGGTACCATCTTTTTTTCATGCAAATTTGAACTATAACTATTAGCTTAGGAATTTCTTTGTAATGATCCCAAGACATAAGCTTCGCACTGACAGCCAAAAAAACTGAATTAGTAGCTCATAATGAAGAGGGGGTGGGGGAGGGAAGGATGCAGGAAGGCAAGGCAGAAATATAGAAAATCAAACCGATCGGTTTGCAACCCGATTCATTAACCTCTGTCCCGATCATCCTCCGATCCACGCATGCAAATGAGGGGGGGGGGGGGGAAACAGCATTGACATGGAGGCAAGCGGCAATTCACCCACAAAAACCCTTCAGCACCGACTGGGCTGGCCAATCACAAACAAGCAACTGCTGGGGACCAGTCGTTCACTGCTTTCCGACTGCCATCTCCTGCTCTCTACCCCGACTTTCCAGCTCTCTGCCCCCGACTCTCCTGCTCCCTGCCGCGATTTCCTCCTGCCGCCCTGCTCTACCCCGAATCTCCTCTCCTGCAACCTGCCCCAACTCTCTGCCAATATTGCTCCTGCCGGCCTGCTCTGCCCAAAATCTCCTGCGCGCTCTCTGCCCCAAGCGCTGCCCTGGCTTCCCCCACAGTGCGAGCCCATGGTTTTAACCCGTGGGTTAAAACCACGGGCTCACTGGACTTTAAAGTTTTTTTAAAAAAAAGTTGCTGCTCTTCGACACATGCGCAGACCATCTACAAATGGTTTGCGCATGCATTGGGATCGCTACAGAGCGATCCGGGCGCTTGGTTGTGGGCGTGATTCCTATCGCCCTCATTTGCACGAGGGCGATTCGTGAATCAGTCCCCCGGACACGGATCGGAACGGATCCCTCATGGATCGTATCCGATCTGTGCCCTTAGTGCAGGGGTAGGGAACTCCGGTCCTCGAGAGCCGTATTCCAGACGGGTTTTCAGGATTTCCCCAATGAATCTGCAGGAGATCTATTTGCATGCACTGCTTTCAATGCATATTCATTGGGGAAATCCTGAAAACCCAACTGGAATACGGCTCTCGAGGACCGGAGTTCCCTACCCCTGCCTTCGTGAATCTAGCCCAAAGAAACACAACATAAGGAATGTCACCGGAGCCACCGCCTTAAACCACTAAATAGAATTAAAACAATTTAAAAATTTAATTTTACCCCCCCCCCCCATCTTTTTACAAAATCATAGCATGATTCTTAGCACCAGCCACGGCAGTAACAGCTCCGATGCTCATAGGAATTCTGAGTATTGGAGCTGTTACCTCTGTGGCGAGCGCTAAAAAAAGCGTTTCAGTTTTGTAAAGGGGGGAGGGTTAACTTAATTTAAAATTGCTTCAATATCCTGGAGGTTTTCCCCCATTGGAACCAGATTCATGAAAAGCTACTTTATCTGTTTTACTTATTAATTTAAGTGGGATAATATTAAAACATTCATAGCAACAAATCAAACATGCCTTAAAATAAATAAAGCATTGCAACAGTGAAATACTCGTACAATACTATTTATTTATTTATTTATTTTTAGTATTTATATACCACTTATAGTCTAAGGTTTACATTCAGGCACTCAAGCATTTTCCCCCATCTGTCCTGGTGGGCTCACACTCTATCTAATGTACCTGGGGCAATAGACAGAGGCTGTACCATGCAACCACAAATCAACAAAATAATAAAAACATCATTCGCAAGTATAAGAAACCTAAGACAAGTCCGAAAATTCTTCGACAGAAAACAATTCCAGCTCATGGTTCAATCATTAATTCTAGGCCTAATAGACTACTGCAACATACTATATCTCCCCTGCCCAGCAACCACGATAAAACAACTACAAACAATACAAAACACAGCCCTAAGACTTATCTATTCGCTGAAAAAATACGACCACTTCATAGAGGCATACCACGACTCACCCTGGCTCCCAATACAAGCCAGAGTACACTTCAAATTCCACTGCCTACTATTTAAAGCTATAAACGGAGACAGCCCAACCTACTGGAACAATCGACTAACTCATTCCACCTCAACCATGCACAGGAGAACCCACACAATATTCGCACACCCGCCAACCAAAAATGTCAAATGAAGAAAACTGTATGACAACCTACTGGCCACCAGTGCAGCGAAACTGGCCAGACAACTCACCAATCTGCTGACTTCGACCACAGACTACAAAACCTTCAAAAAAAGAAACAAAAACCCTACTCTTCAAAAAAATACATAAAACCAATATAACACAACCAGACATGTCACAAACTTCACCTGCAATACTATCTACTCCTTAGCAAATTAGAAAATGTTCAAACTATTCCTTAAGTACTTAATATCATAACAATTCTTATGTAATCCGCCTTAAACTGCAAGGTAAAGGCGGAATAGAAATCACTAATGTAATGTAATGTAATAAAATTAATTATTTGATTATGAAATTATAAAATTGATAGGGCATTATAAAATTAACAAAAAAGCAAAACGAAACTACGCAGGAGGAGGTTTTTGAGTCAATGAGGTAGTTCGTGAATACAGCCTGCGGCAGGCTGCGAGTCGGAGGCTCTTTCCTCCTTTCCTTGTGAGCTGAATACATTATGATAGCATAATACTATATTGAAAGTTTAATCCCTTTTAATTAGGGCACAAGTGAATATATCCCCTAGGTGTTTGGAGTAATGGATTAAGTGACTTACCCAGGGTGCTGAGGCTGTAGCTTTAACCACTGCACCACTCTAGAAATCAAAATGTACTAAAAGTGAGCAAAATGTAGGACAATCCAGCCATTGCGTGACATCACTGATGATGTTGGCTCTTAGGCATTGGTGGAATGAGGCATTATGATGTCACAATACCAGCTTTTCACACTATGTATTTTCTCTACTGCTCTCCCAGGGGAGCTCAGAACGGTTTGCATCAGGGGTCTCAAAGTCCCTCCTTGAGGGCCGCAATCCAGTCGGGTTTTCAGGATTTCCTCAATGAATATGCATGAGATCTATGTGCATGCATTGCTTTCAATGCATATTCATTGGGGAAATCCTGAAAACCCGACTGGATTGTGGCCCTCAAGGAGGGACTTTGAGATCCCTGGTTTACATGAATGTATTCAGGTACTCAAGCACTTTCCCCTGTCTGTCCTGGTGGGCTCACAATCTATCTATAAATTTAAGATCTCAAGAAAGTTCCTTATTAGATGTTCATTCATTCCACCAACTACAGGGGATAACTCACAAATGTTGGGGTTTTTAAAATATATATATATAACTGATCCAGCAATGTAGAACGGCCTTACTCTAGAATTTAGACAAATAACCTCATTCTCGCTTTTTATGAAGCAATTAAAAATGCATTTATTTCAAGAAGCATATTATTATTAAGTCAAGCTATGCTGGTTTAGCTAAATGAGGTTGTGTTTATATCATTTGGCAATTCTGTTATGGTGGTTAGAGGATTTCATTTTCATAATTTTAGTCTTTTATAATCTTCTGTGTTTAGTTTAGAATGATTTATAGTTGTTTTCTTTATATTTTATTGTTGTGTTTTACATTTTATGTATTTTTTGTGACCCTTTTAGATTATATGGATAATGCAGAATATAAGAACATAAGAATAGCCTTACTGGGTCCATCAAGCCCAGTAGCCCATTCTCACAGTACCTGGCAAAAGCCCAAAGAGTAGCAACATTCCAGCATCTCGAAGAATAGCAAGATTCCGGAACCCCAATGAGAGCCACATTCCAGAGCTGAGATTGTGATGTCATAAAGCCTCATTCCACAGTGCCTCAGAGCCAACCTCAGCAGTGATGTCACAATGGCTTTATTGTCCTATACTTGGCTCACGTAAGAACATAAGAACAGCCATACTGGATCAGATCAATGGTCCATCAAGCCCAGTAGCCCGTTCTCACGGTGGCCAATCCAGGTCACTAGTACCTAGCCAAAACCCAAGAAGTAGCAATATTTTCCTTAGTACCAATCCAGGGCAAACAGTGGCTTCCTCCATGTCTTTCTCAATAATAGACTATGGACTTTTCCTCCAGGAACTTGTCCAAACTTTTCTTAAAACCAGCAACACTATCCGCTCTTACCACATCCTCTGGCAACACGTTCCAGAGCTTAACTATTCTCCAAGTGAAAAAAAAATTCTTCCTATTGGTTTTAAAAGTATTTCCCTGTAACTTCGAGTGTCCCCTAGTCTTTGTCATTTTTGACGGAGTGAAAAATCGATCCGCTTGTACCCATTCTACTCCACTCAGGATTTTGCAGACTTCAATCATATCTCCCCTCAGCCGTCTCTTTTCCAAGCTGAAGAGCCCTAACCGTTTTAGTCTTTCTTCATACGAGAGGAGTTCCATCCTCTTTATCATTCTTCTTTGAACCTTTTCTAGCACCACTATATCTTTCTTAAAGATATAAACCCTAAATACTAAAAAGCAATTTATTCATATATTCATAACATTTATTATTCAACATTCACAAAATATTTTATTAATTTCTTTCAACATTCATCATATTACATATCTTATAATCTTATATTCACAAATGTAGAACCCACCCAGTTCATCTGTTACAGAAAACCCCATTAAAAATCCATGAAATGTTCACCCATCGCTAGAAATATCAGCAATGAATAAATAGCACCAATGTTCAAACTAGCATCCAAAATGCTAGTCACTTAAACTTTTCAAATATTCAATTGCATTTATCCCACGTGTCTTCTATAATCTACAGTTCACGCTAGATCTTTTCATTCAGCTCGACAAGAGGCGGGGCCTGAGGAGTCTGAGCAAATCAGGGCCTTCCAGATATCCACTTATGGCAAAGATTTCCATAATCGGCAGTTGGAACCCAAGCACAGTACCGGGTAAAGCTTTGGATTCTTGCCCAGAAATAGCTAAGAAAAAAAAAAATTTAAAAATTTAAATTGAATCAGGTTGGGCAGACTAGATGGACCATTCGGGTCTTTATCTGCTGTCATCTACTATGTTACTATGTTAATCATCATGTAAACCTTACCGTAACACTAGATACCAAGTGAATCTTTTAAGTGTAGTTGGGGGGGAGGGGATTCCCCCACCACTCTCAAAAAAGACAAAATAGTATCCAATTGTCGGAGTGCATTTGACAGGTCACCTCCCATTCAGTGCGTGCATTTGTAGTGCGTGCAATTTTCGGGCGCTTTAGAAAAGAAACTGATGCCGGCAAAGCCTGCCTGTGCCGCCCTGCAGTCGCGTGTGTGTGGGCGGAAGCTTCTCCTCCGACAATTGTCATTTTATAAACACAAATAAAACAGAGCAAGGTTCAATAAAACCCAATCTCCCTTCCTTTTCACAAATATCCCCTCCACTATTGTGAAAACTGAACATACCAAATTACTACAGAATGCTACACAGAAAAATCAAGATAACAGAATACTTTAGTCACACATGGCAGGAATAGTGTTAGGGGGCAGCAACTACGGCAACTGCCCCCTGGTCAGAGAGAGAGCCCTAAGCCAGCTGGAAGCTAAAGAAACACAGCCTGGACTTTGTGGTTCCCAGTTATATCCAACACCAGCAGGATACATATTTCAAATCTGAAATATTCTAATCACAAAATATAAAATGTGTCCCCCGTGTCATTCTCTAATCTCTATTTTTACAAGGCAGGAATTTATGCTCCAGCTATAAGTATGAAAAAATGAATGCTGACATGTTGGGGCCCGTTGACGTCTTATTACTTCATTATAGTTGTCTTTTGTCTTTAATTTTTGTTTATTTCTATACACATCCAGGAAAGGGTAAGAGGGTGGGGGGAGGGGGCTATTTCTATCTTAATCTTAGCCCTTTGAGTATATAGATCCAGGATGGGTTTACATTACTATTTTAAATAGGGAAAGGTTATTGAAAGAATCTATGTATTTGTGTTTTTATTGATTAGTCATTGGGTGGGATAAAATGGTTGCTCATGTATGTCTGTAAGATGAATGTGCTTTTCTTGATTTATTATATGTTTATATACTTCTGTATTGCACCGTTAATATTTGGAAAATCAATAAAGAATTAAAAAAGGGCAGGATATGGATGTCTTAACACTGCATTACAACTATATGGCAAGAGGCATGGTCTGGGCAGGGCCCAAAATATGGATGTCCAACTCCGATCATAGAAAGGGACATCTGCATTTAGATTTTGTACATGTCACATCCAGGCTACAGTGGTTGCTGTCCCCCTTGTGAAACCAGCAAGGGACACCAGGGTCTACGATAGCTTAAGGCAGTGGTTCTAAAACCTGTCCTGGGGGGACCCCCAGCCAGTTGAGTTTTCAAGCTATCCCTAATGAATATGCATGAAGCAGATCTGCATGCCCGTCACCTCTATTATATGCAAATCTGCCTCATGAATATTCACTAGGGATAGCTTGAAAACCTGACTGGCTGGGGGTCACCCAGGACAGGTTTAAGAACCACTGGCTTAAGGTATTTTAGACATTCTTAAGAGAGTAGCAGGAATATTTGTGGAATAGTCTAATTCAGGGGTTGGCAATTCCAGTCCTCGAGAGCAGGAGCCAGATCAGGTTTTCAGGATATCCACAATGAATATGAATGAGATGGATTTGCATGCACTGCCTCCTTGAGGCTATCCTGAAAACCTGACCTGGCTCCGGCTCTCGAGGACTGGAATTGCCTATCCCTGGTCTAATTGATAATTCGGTACACTGAGAACCAATGGATTTGTTCAAGTAGGTTTACCAGATTTTGAAAAAAAAAAAAAAAAAAAAGAGGATATGTGGCCCCACCCTGTTCTGCCCACGGCCCCGCCCCCATTCCACCCCCCCAACCTCAGCCTCACATAAACCCCATCTCTTCGGGGTCATGTTTGAAGGGCATCTGTGCATGTGCAGATGTGACACGATGACATCACGTCACATCCACGCATGTGCAAATGCGCCCTCCAGACATGGTCCCGAGCTCAATAACGGGTTTTGAAAACCTGTCCAGACGCCTGCACAGTCCTCCAAATAGAGAGCATATCTGGATAATTCAGGATGTCTGGTAACCCTACCCCTTCAACTCTTTTTTTTTTTTTTTTAATTGCCAGCCCTCCAGGAACAGAAAAATACCTATTTACTTGAATATATAAGACATCTACAAGACTGAATGCTATTGAAGAGGCGTACATTCAAGTACAATAGGTATTTTTCTGTTCCTGGATGGTGCACAATTTAAAAAAATCACAAACAGGTGAAGTGGGATTTGAACCTGGATCCCCAGAGTTACAACCTACTGCTCCAACCATGGGGCTACTCCTCTGCTCTGCATGATGTCTCTATATCAAATCCTAACAACTCAAGGCCATACATGCCCATACTTTTTCAAAGCAATTCAAAATAGAAGTACAGATATCTCCAGGAAGTATATTAACTATTGTACAATTGTTAATAATGGCATTATTAAATATTTGTTTGTGTAGGATATCCTCAGTGTGACAGTATAGTTGAAAAGAGCAATACTTCAAAGGAGTTAAAAGCTCTACCACTTTGATTATTGGCCGGAGTTTAAATAGTGATGAAAAACCATCATAGGATATCCTGTGCTTTGAATTCATATATTCTTTGTGCACTAATCAAATAATTGTGCATGGTGATAATTTTACACATTATATATATACACTAGTGTTTAAGCCCGTTAGATTAACGGGTGCTAGAATAGATGTGTAGACTTAGATCACAACATTTAATTAAAACTTACCGTGTGAGCTGTCTGTCTTTTTTTCTTTCTTTCTCTCTCTTTGGCCGCTGTCTGTTTTTTTTGTTTTGTGTTTTTTTTTCTCTCTTTCTCTCTCTCCTTGGCCACTGGTTTTTTTTTTCTTTGTCTCTCTCTCTCTTTTGCCCCTGGTTGTCTGTCTGTCTGACTCTGTGGCCCCCTGTCTATATGTCATTCTTTCTGTTTCTGTGTCTCTCCCTTGCCTCCTGTCTGTCTTTCTTTCTCTCTCTCTCCTTGGCTGCTCTCTGTCTGGTTTTTTTTCTTTGTCTCTCTCTCTTTTGCCGCTGGCTATCTGTCTGGCTGTCTGTCTCATAGAAACATAGAAACATAGAAGATGACGGCAGAAAAGAGCTACAGCCCATCAAGTCTGCCCACTCTCCTTACCCACCCCCTGTCTATGCCCTAATGACCCAATTTCCTTGGACTAAACCCATCAGAACACAGGTGAGTGAATTTAAATCTTGCATATAATATGTGTGTTGATGCTAGTAGCATTTCTGAAAAATTCATACTACAATAATTACTGTTCACATTTGTAGGCGTTTGCCTGTGTTGCTTATATATGTAACTAATAATATTTTGTGGTATTTACTAATAATTTCTCTTATAATTTTTATTTCTAATAATTAATTATTAAATAACTGACCTATAACTGAACACACTGTAATTGTATTTCCAGCCAATCTTAATTGAGATTTCCGATGTTTTTGGATACAAATGTATTTTCTTTTAAAAATTTATTATATTTTAGTTTGTTTTATTTAAAGAAATATGCCATAAATTGGAGCAGAATTCAGTCCTGAAACCCGGGCACAGGTTACTGCTTTACGAAATGAAAGTCTCTCATATCGCAGAATTGCATCATCATTTAAAATTTCACTTGGAGTTGTGCGTGCTACACTTGAACGTGTGAAAGATACTGGATCCTTTGGTTCCAGGCAACGGAGTGGTTGTCCTCGTGCATCAACTAGCTGGGATGGTCGGAAAATTGTAATGACTGCAGTGTGACACAGTGATGGTTTGGGGTGCAATTTCGGCATGTGGACGAGCTGGACTCTGGATGATGCCTAGAAACACGACCATGACGGGACCAGTATACCTGCAGGTTCTGGAAGACAAGTTACTAGTATTCATGTCCATACATGGTACCAATCATTTTCAGCATGATGGAACACCATGCCATTCAACTAAAGGAGTTAAAACATGGAAAACGTATTCTGGAT
Source organism: Geotrypetes seraphini (assembly GCF_902459505.1). Taxonomy (NCBI): domain Eukaryota; kingdom Metazoa; phylum Chordata; class Amphibia; order Gymnophiona; family Dermophiidae; genus Geotrypetes; species Geotrypetes seraphini. Next base: position 179,947,026 of record NC_047090.1, on the reverse strand, counting down.
ATTATTTACTGGCTCCATAGCCTGGAAACTCTCCCGATCTCAATCCAATCGAGAAAACATGGATGATAATGAAGAGAGCTGTGGCTAGATTTGGAGAACAAAATAAAATAGGTGTGGACAACTCATATCACACCGGAATACTGCCAGCAGCTTTGCCATTCAATGCCTGCCTAAATCCTAAATTGAATGCCTGCCTAAATCAACAACAAAGGACGACGCTCAAAATACTGAAAAAAGGCTTTAACAACCACAAACTTTGCTTATTTGTATTCATTTTGGACTAGTCAACAACTACAGTATTTTTGTGCACGTACTTCATGAAAAAAATGTTATTTGGATTGTTTGTTTGTACCTCCGAGTGTTTCTTGCACTGAAATTTGCACAGAATAGTGGAGTTCACAAACTTTTCCTCTTCACTATATATATATATATATATATATATACACTCTCCCTGTAAATAAAGTTATCATTGTGCACAAAGAATATATACAATTTCAAAGTACACTAGGGATATCCTATGATGGTGTGCGGCCTATAGTGGTTATAAGTTTCACCACTATTTACACTTGGACCAATAATCGAAGTGGTAGAGCTTTTAGCTCCTTTGGAGTTTTGCTCTTTTCAGCTATACCGTCACACTGAGGATATCCCACATAAACAAATATTTAATAATATCGTTATTACCGATTGTTTAATAATAGTTAATATATCTCCCTGGAGATATCTGTACATCTAATTTGAATTTCTTTGGAAGTCTCAGTAGCCATTTTATTTATTTTTTAAAAAATTTATCTGATTATCACCTAAGAGATCAGAGTGCTTTCAACACCTAACTCCTCTCACCTTGGGTCCTGCATCCCCTACCCTCTATGTCATGTCTTGTCTGTCCAATTTAGATTTCAAGCTCTTCCGAGCAGGAACCGTTTATAAATGTCAAAATAATAATAATAATAATAATTGTATTCTTATATACCGCCATACCCATCGAGTTCTAGCCGGTTCACAACAATTACATTAGGATCCGCATTGACATGCCGATTTACAACAATTTATTAGATTTACAACACATTTAGCCGAACTTGGCTGATGAAGAAGGGAGTGGGTAGAAGAGAGGGAAGAAAGCGTTTAGGAAGGGGGGGGAGGGCCGAACGTGGGGCCAGGTAATGCCGGAAGGGGCGCAGTTACGGGTCTTGTTTGCTGAATAGGTAAGTTTTGAGTATTTTTCTGAAGCCGAGGTAAGTGGGGGGCCTCAAGTATCATTTGGGCAAGCCATGGGTTCATCTTGGCTGCTAGGAAGGCAAATGTACAGTGCTGCGTACATGTTTCAGCACTATAAGTGATAAATAGTAGTAAATGGCCTACAAGTAAACATACATAGCAAAGGTTGAAGTTTACAATACATTTTACATTACATTACAAAACTTACATAGTAAAATGGTAAAAAAAAACAACCAAACAAAATCACCCCATCAATCAGCCTTGTTTATATTGTTCAACAAAAATATTAATCATCATCTAATATCTTATTATTTTATAAGCTGGATGTTCCTGTGCTGCCATCCAGCTCTCCGTGTCCCTTGTTTTCCCCTTCATAATCTAGACATTTCAGCTTGTAAAATGGATGCTCTTACCAGATGTTTCTAGTACGTGGACTTCCATCTCGCATGTCTTTTAAGAACAGGTTGCATTCTATTCTAAAATGCATTTTTTTAAAAGAATCTAGGCCTTTATTTTCTGTCTGAGACTTTTAAACAGACCGTTTCTGGAAGGGCTCATTACCTCCCTTTCCAACACCCGCTCTCATTCATTAGGGTTTAATGAGCTGAAATGCCTTGGGGCTTTCCTGTACAGCAAACACAAACTTTCCCTGGCAATTTCAAAAGGAACAACTCAACGGGGTCTTTTACTCTGACCTGAGCACTGATCCCCACAATGTATCCATTGGCTGCTCTGCTTCCTCTGGGTTGGTTCTGCTGTTCTCCCAGCCCATGGTTACATCTGCGTTTAGGCTAACCTCAGGTGAGGTTCCTTCCCAGTCATCTGGGTCCTGTTCCATAGCCTCTGAGGAACTCCCAAGTCCTCCCAGCTCTCCCTCTGGGAACACTTTTGCCTGCTTTTAAGTTCCCTCTCTAGCTTGTTGTAAGGACTTCACTCTACTGTGAGGTGTATCAGCATTAAGTTTAGCTTTGCTGCTTGTTTCTAATGGCAAAGGTCTCACACTTTTTACCTTCCCCTGGGAAACTCGGATTACAAGTTTATTATGAGGAATCCCTTTTCTCCCAGAGCCTGACAAATTCATGGGTTTTATTCCCCTTTCTTTTTCCCTTTTATCAAATGGCACACTATCTTCATTTGGGCAAGGAATATAGGTCAGGGTTCTGTCCTGGTTGGTAAACATAGGCAGTCTGGGCTTCTTAGTAGAGAATGACACGGTGACAAAATTCATCACCGTTCTCGTCCCCGCGGGAAATAATCCCATGTCATTTTCTAGTGTCTATTTCAACCTCATTCCTTCTACACCAGCATTCTTCAAAGCAAAGCTTGTGGGTCAGTGGTTGTGGCCATTCATACTCTGATTCTTATGGGAGCCAAGGATAATGAAGCCATTGTGACATCACTGATGAGGTTGGCTCTTAGGCACTGGTGGAATGAGGCATTATGACATCACAATATCTGCTCTGGATACCAGAGACTGTCATTCTGTAGTGTCTGTTTCAACCTCAGTCCTTCTACACCAGCATTCTTCAAAGCAAAGCTTGCGGGTCAGTGGTTGTGGCCATTCATATTCTGATTCTTCCCTCTCTCCTTAAAGAATGACATGAAGATGGTTTCCGCGGTTATCCACGGGGACGGGAACAGTGATTAATTTTGTCACTGTGTCATTCTCTACTTCTTAGCACTACTTCTCTTGTGATAATGTGCAAAACTAACCCATTTGGAGAAATTGACCTGAGTCAACAAAAACCTATTTGCTTACTAATGATTTAAAGCAGCTCACAGCCTCTTGCCTGCTGCGACCATCTCTGTAATTGGAGCGCTTTAGTCAATCACAGTAAATAAAGGGAAACATTCTACCATGGCCCAACAGCCTTGATTTACAAGCCACAGCTCTTCTAAACCTTCACAAATTTAGAAAGAAAGCATGAAGTTGGCAACAGCTGTGCCACTGAAGGTGACCTGCATTAGAGAATGACAAGGGGACAAATTTTTCCCTGTCCTCGCAGGAACTCAATTCCCCAATACTGTCCCCTTGAGTTTTGTCGCTGTCCCTGCCCCATTCCTGTAAGCTCTGCCTTAACAGCACAGGCCTTGAACACTTATGATTGTAAAGTGTTTGAGGCTTGTGCAGATGAGGATGGAGCTTAGGCATTGGTGGAATGAGCCATTATGACATCACAATCTGAGCTCTAGAATGTTGCTACTTATGATTTTAAAGTGTTTGTGGTTTGTGCAGATGAGGACGGAGCTTAGGCATTGGTGGAATTAGCCATTATGACATCACAGTCTGAGCTCTAGAATGTTGCTACTTATGATTTTAAAGTGTTTGTGGTTTGTGCAGATGAGGACGGAGCTTAGGCATTGGTGGAATGAGCCATTATGACATCACAGTCTGAGCTCTAGAATGTTGCCACTTATGATTGTAAAGTGTTTGAGGCTTGTGCAGATGAGGACAGAGTGTGCAGGAATGAGGCAGGGACAGGGAAAGAACTCGACAGGATGGGGAAATGAGTTCCTGCGGAGACGGGGGGAAATTTAGCCCCCGTGTCATTCTCTAACCTGCATCACTCATTTCAGTGCTGATGGGCATAGGGTTGCTATCTGGCTTCACGTCACAAGGAACCTGCTAATCCAGTCTTAGTTTTACTGTGCATGTGCAGATGTTACTAGCTGGACCTTTTGTCAATCTGTGCAAGTAGTCAAGGAGGACCATGCTAAGATTAAGATAAGCCTTTTTTTTATAAGCGTTAAGTAAAATGGTCACGTTTTTGGTATGAAGTGAAGATTTTTTATGCCTATGGTGGACTGTGGGAGTGTGTGGTGCAGTGGTTAGAGCTATAGCCCCAGCACCCTGGGGATTATAGGTTCAAATCCCACACTGTTCCTTGTGACCCTGGGCACGTCACTTAATCCTCCAGTGCCCCAGGTACATTAGATAGAGCAGGGGTAGAGAACTCCGGTCCTCGAGAGCCATATTTCAAGTGGGGTTTTCAGGATTTCCCCAATGAATATGCATGAGATCTAGTTGCATGCACTGCTTTCAATGCATATTCATTGGGGAAATCCTGAAAACCCGACTGGATTGCGGCCCTTGAGGAGGGACTTTGGAGACGACTGGACAAGACCAAACATGGGCAACTCCGGTCCTTGAGGGCCGAACCCAGTCGGGTTTTCAGGATTTCCCCAATGAATATGCATGATATCTATTTGCATGCACTGCTTTCAATGCATATTCATTGGGGAAATCCTGAAAACCCAACTGGAATACGGCTCTCGAGGACCGGAGTTCCCTACCCCTGAGATAGAGTGTGAGCCCACCAGGATAGATAGGGAAAAATGCTTGAGTACCTCAATAATTTGTAATCTGCATAAAATTGTAGGATATGCAGAATATAAATAATAATTGTGCAGTAATGTACTACATACATGTTTGCTTGAAATCTGAGAATTTTTTTCTTCACTTTTTGTTGTTATTGTTACTTATATGAGCCGATAGTGATTCTGTAATGGAGTGTTTTTAAAATTAAAGTTTTGTTGCAGTCAAGTAAAACCAGGATGGGACAAACCTAGTCCTCATGATGCAAGACCTCAGATGAATGCCCAAAGGAATCCTTCAAATATTCTGATTCCAGCACAGAGACCTGTATTTGTTTGATGTGCTTCCTTCTCTCTTTCTCCTGTGTTTTAGCCTGTTAAAATCCCTTCTTTTCTGTTCTCCTGGCACACCCTGTTATCTTACTGATATTATGCTGATCTTTAAATTAAAACAACATAAAGCACTTTTTTTAAAGACAAATCTGATTTTTGTCCCATGTATTTAACTGACACAATAATCCTCTACTAAGCAAAAGAAATGTATACTCCTAATCATGAAGGAATTTATCATAATTGCATGTTAAAATGTAATTTAATCAACATCATTTACTCCATTCATGCTGCATATCTGGAGAATCACAGAAAGATATTAGAGCGGGCAGTGGAGGAGAAAAGTGGAGAATGTTACTGACTCATATAAACGAAAACTGGCATACTGAAGTAATAATGTGCATTTGCCACCTTAGTGTTTAGCTACATTCCATTGTATATCACCAGTCCTATTGATTGGTTACCGCTTGTTGCCAGTGAAGAAGTGGCATTTATAGGGCATGCATGGTGGGGGCAGTTGAGAGCCCAGATTGCGGCACAGTGGTTAAAGCTACAGCCTCAGTACCCTGTGGTTGTGGGTTCAAACCCACGCTGCTCCTTGTGACCCTGGGCAAGTCACTTAATCCCCCCATTGCCCCAGGTACAATAGATAGATTGTGAGCCCACTGGGACAGACAGGGAAAAATGCTTGAGTACCTGAATAAATTCATGTAAAACCATTCTGAGCTGCAAGGAGGGGCGGAGGAGTTGAGAGCCTGGATTGCTTGAGGGGGCAGGGGGAGGAAAGATGATGAGGGGAGATGGGATTCCTGTGCCCATCCAGCTTGGACTCAGGCCCTCCCAAAATTGTGTATCTGCCTACACCACTGCTGCTAAGGCCAGATAACTCATTTACTCAATGAAAGCAGTTAGATAACATCTCCATGTGGCATTTGAACTCAGGTCATGAGTGCACTATAAGGCCACAGTGGTTATAATTCTATAGTTCTCAGGTCTGAGTCAATTACAAAACACATGGAACAGTCACTGAAAACTGGTTACTGGAAACTTGTGCTATGTTACTACTACTATTTATCATATCTATAGCAGTGAAAGGCGTACGCAGCGATGTACATTTAACATACAATAATAGACAGTCCTTGCTCAGAAGAGCTAACAATCTAATTTGACAGACTGGACATCTTAGGGTTGGGGAGATTATGGCAGAGGAAATGATACAGTGGGTATAGGTATCTGACAGCAGTGAGTAGGAATTAAGAGTTGAAAACAGTTTTTAAAAAGTGGACTTTTAGCTTGGATTTGAATACTGCTAGGGATGGAGCATGACATATTGATCAGGCAGCCTGTTCCAGGCACACGGTGCGGCAAGAAAGAAGGGATGGTGTCTGGAGTTGGCAGTGGAGGAGAAGGGTACAGATAAGAGAGGCTTGCCCGATAGTCTTCCCAAAATGGGACATCACTTGCTCTAACAGTACAAAATAACATACAGCTTTGAATTCCCAGGCAAAACGATGCAAAGGCATATGATTAACGACTCTAAGGTCACATACATCACACAAAATGCTTTGGTGTATTACAAGGCTGCTGTCAGTGGAATAAGGTGAATGACACAGGGACAGAATTTGTCCCCGTTCAGTCTGACACGAGCGTGCTCTCAAATAGGTTGTTAAGCATGCTGTGTTACAGAGCAAGAAGAGAACCCCATTTCTACTTACAAACAACTTAGGTCCATGTTTAAAATATCACAGTCAGAATGCTTAGCACTGCAGAGAGAGCCATCGCCTTGTATTCGATTGTCACAGTTCAACTACAAGAACAGAGAGCACCAGCAGGCTGTGCAGCTACACAGTCTTGCAAACAACCTACCACAGAGACACTGCCCTTAAAAATTCCAACATGTGAAGAAGAACCTCTAAGTGAGATATTCTTAGGAATACAAGTGCAAATGTTTGATAGATTTTTCATCTTTTATCTGCTACAAAATAGAGGGGGATATACAAAGATGGATAGGCAAATGGCTGGAGAACAGAAAACAGAGAGTGGGCATAAATGGGAAGTTCTCCGACTGGGAGAAAGTGACTAGCGGTGTACCCTAGGGCTTGGTACTTGGGCCAATTTTATTTAATATCTTTATCAATGACCTAGAAGAAGGAACATCCAGTGAGATCATCAAGTCTGCAGATGACACAAAGCTATGCCAGGCAATCAGATTGCAAAAGGATAGTGAGGAACTCCAGAGTGATTTGTATCAGTTAGAGAAATGGGCGGAGAAATGGCAGATGAAGTTTAATGTGGAGAAATGCAAAGTAATGCATTTAGGCAGAAAGAATAAGGAACACGAGTATAGAATGTCAGGTGCAACTCTGGGTAAGAGCGAATGAGAAAAGGACCTGGGTGTACTGATAGATAAGACCCTGAAACCATCAGTACAATGTGCGGCGGCGGCGGCAAAGAAAGCAAATAGAGTGTTGGGCATGATAAAGAAGGGAATCACGAGTAGATAGAGCAATGGTCAGACCCCACTTGGAATACTGCATCCAACATTAGTCTCCCAACCTAAAGAAGGATATAAATCTGCTGGAGAGGGTGCAGAGACGAGCAACAAAACTAGTAAAAGATATGGAGAAACTGGAATACGAGGATCGACTTAAGAGACTGGGATTGTTCTCCCTTGAGATAAGGAGACTGCGAGGGGATATGATCGAGACCTTCAAAATACTGAAAGGAATCGACAAATAGAGCAGAAAAAACTATTTACATTGTCCAATTTGACATGGACAAGAGGACACGGAATGAAGCTAAGGGGGGACAAGTTCAGGACTAATATCAGGAAGTTCTGCTTCACTCAGAGAGTGGTTACATAGAAACATAGAAATAGACGGCAGATAAGGGCCACGGCCCATCTAGTCTGCCCACCCCAATGACCCTCCCCTACCTATCTCTTGACACCTGGAATGCTCTCCCAGAGGATGTTATTGCGGAATCGACCATCCTAGGATTCAAAAGCAAACTAGATGCACATCTCCTTACGAGAGGCATAGGATATGGGTGACTAAAAATTATGCCAGGTGTCTACCTGGCAGGGCCTCCGCGTGTGCGGATCGGCGGACTAGATGGACCGAAGGTCTGATCCGGAGATGGTGCTTCTTATGTTCTTATGCTCTCTAATGAGTAATAATACATCATGAACCAGAGCTCCATTAATACTATATGACAAGATACCAATATCTTATCTATTTCAATATAGTGTCTATCACAACCTCTGTCCTTTTACACCAGCATTCATATTCTGATTCTTATGCGAGCCAAGTATAGGATAATTAACCCACTGTGACATCACTGATGAGGTTGGCTCTTAGGCATTGGTAGAATGAGGCATCATGATGTCACAATTTCAGCTCTGGAATGTTGCTACTCTTTGTGATTGGCCCAGGTGCCTAAGGCTCCTTTGTGTCCTCTTTTTTTGTCTTCACAAATATGGTAACCCTAGTCAAGACAGACAAACTGGAGAAGAAGTTGCATCACTATACTGTGCTCAGGTGAGGAAATTACAGATGGCAAAAGGAATATGTTTGAATTGGCAAGATCTTCAGGTTGCCTGGAAAAGTTTAAAACATGAGGCTGAGAGCTGGCTTTGCAGGTCCCAGGCAGCACTGTGACATGCATAATGCTTTTTCAAATCTTGGGTATCAGCACCAGCCTGCCTTTTCTGCATTATAGAGGAGATGTGCTCAAGTCTCATAGCTTCAGGCAGAGCAAACGGATTTACTCTACTGTGTATCTTGGAATAGAAACATGATGGCAGCTATCCATTATCTCTTTCTCTCTTCGAAAGATCTCATGTGCCTTTCCCAGGTCCTCTTGAATTCAGACAGAATCTCTTTCCACCACCTCTTCCAGAAACAGTTCCACGCGTCTACCACCCTTTCTGTAAAAAAGTATTTCCTCAGATTACTCCTGAGCCTATCACCTCTTAACTTCATCCTATGCCCTCTCATTGCAGAGTTTCCTATCAAATGAAAGAGACTAGACTCATGTGCATTTACATTACGTAGGTATTTAAACGTCTCTATCATATCTCCCCTCTCCCGCCTTTCCTCCAAAATATACAGATTGAGATCTTTAAGTCTGTCCCCATACGCCTTATGATGACCACACACCATTTTATTAGCCTTCCTCTGGACCGACTCCATCCTTTTTATATCTTTTTGAAGGTGAGGCCTCCAGAATTGTACATAATATTCTAAATGAGGTCTCACCGGAGTCTTATACAGAGACATCAATACCTCCTTTTTCCTACTGGCTATACCTCTCCCTATGCAAACGAGCATCCTTCTAGCTTTCGCCGTCACCTTTTCAACCTCTTTGACCACCTTAAGATCATCACATACAAGCTTGTGACAAGAAGAGGGAAAGAAGATGGACTACCAGGCCAACTTACTCAACACATGAAAGGCCCACCATAAAAAAAAACCAAACTAGAACACAGTGGCCTGCATCAAAGCACCTTCCTTTTGAAATTCCTGGAGTAATAAAATAAAGTGAAATAATATCTAAAACTTTGATTTCCTAAATATTTGGATGCAACTTTTTTGTTGAGTTTTTCTTTTTCGTATTGCTTTTTTCGCCTTTTGAATTCTGCACCCTCGCCTCCCTCCACGGGCTGCTTCCGTCCGTTACCCTGGCGACAGAACAGCGGTTTCCTAGGCAACGGCCTGCTTCCCGCACACGTCGGGTGGTTTGCGTATGACGTCAGAGCTAGGTGTCCGTTGCCTGCCCGGGGTGGTTACCGGCATGGCGAAAGGCGGAGTGTCGGGGAGGAGGCGGCGGCGGCGGCGGAGGTGAAGGTGTCGGGAGACCGAGGTGAGCCATGAGGCTGACGGAGGACGCGATGGACGGGCGGAGGAGCAGAGGTAGGGCGGCGGTGGCGGAGACCGTTTCAGGCCGCGGCTGCTACTTATTCCCCTCACTGCCGCGAGGGGCCTGGCTTTAGCCGGCGTGAGACCTGGCGACCCTTAACCCTATGCAAATCAGCGAACCCTCGTCTCGCGCGGGACAACCCTGTTTTGTGCATCACTTTTCCGCCCTCTGGAGCCTGCTAGCAAAAAAGATATATACAACTCCTGTGTATATACTGTATATGAAAATAGTTTCCAACAACAGATGGCGGCGTGTTTCTATCCTGTCCTGCAAAGCTGCTTCCCTGAGGTCTCGCTAGTTCTTGGCTTTTTAAGGGGAGGGAGGGAGGGAAAGGGGGGGATTAAGGTATTATTTTCTTTGCTGCTGTTTCGTTCCTTTATTCCAGGGGTCCCAAAGTCCCTCCTTGAGGGCCGAATCCAGTCGGGTTTTCAGGATTTCCCCAATGAATATGCATGAGATCTGTGTGCATGCACTGCTTTCAATGCATATTCATTGGGGAAATCCTGAAAACCCGACCGGATTCGGCCCTCAAGGAGGGACTTCGGGGACCCCTGCTTTATTCCCTGTTGACTCCCGTTGCGGAGCATAAAAATGTATTTGAATTATCCAGCAGGAGCGGCCAGTGTTTGCTCCAGACGAGAACTGTTTTTACATGTAAGCATTTGACACATGGTATGTTTCCCATACTGTAGCAGATAAATAGAGCAAACAACAAAAATGTATTGATGGACCTGAATGTTCTAAACAACACAAATTTTTCCCATCCATAAAGAATTAGTGTGTTGATTACTAAGGAACTAATAAGTCCAATAAATAAAGTAGAGAAACGGAGAGTCTTTCTAGACTACAGGAACAGTAGTGATCTGATGGCTATCATTTGCTCCAAATAAAATATCTCGAGTATAAATAAAAAACAAAAGGTAAACATTTTACAGGGAAAAGGAAGGTCTAAAAACGGTCCAAGTCTTCATTTGCAATTTAAACTGGATAGATGCAGAAATGACAGAATATTTCATGAATTTGGGATAAGCACAGAGAAGTTGCAAGTAAATAGGGGAGGTAAAGAACTTAAGATCAGATATTCTACTACTATTTATTTAATTTTCTATACCGTTCTCCTAGAGAAGTTCAGAATGATTTAAATTAATTTATTCAGGTACTCAAGCATTTTTTCCTGTCTGTGCCGGTGGGCTCACAATCAGTACTACTACTTATAATTTGTATAGCGCTACTGTATTTCCCCATATTTGTATAGGCCACAGGAAACGCCTATTCTCGTTTTAAAAATTCCTAGATAAGCTGTCCCATTAGATAAGCCACGGCGCTACTGGAGTCCCCCATACCTTTTAAAATAGCAGGGCAGGAGTGATATTTTCGGCATCCAGCCTGGCCCCACGCTGCTTTCTCAGTGCCTGCTGTCAGTTCTCGTGGGACTCGCAAGACTCGTGAGAACTGACGGTAGGCATTGAGGAAGCAGTGCGGGGCCAGGCTGGATGCCAAAAAGATTGCTCCTGCCCTGCATCGCTGGCTGCGACATTGGAGGAGGCAGCCGGCAGCTGTCCATCAAGGGAGCTATTTTAATAGGTACTGGGGACTCCAGTAGCATTGCAGCTTATTTATGATGATATATGAAAGCTGCAACCACTGCACAGGTTTGTAGAACCCATGTATAAGCCGCGGCCTATACATGGGGAAATACGGTAGAGCAGCACTGTACATCAAAACATAAAAAGAGACAATCTCTGTTCCAAAGAGCTTACAATCTAGTCAAGACAGACAAACTGGACAAAAAGGTGCATCTATACAGTGCTCAGGTGGGGGAATTACAGAGGGAATGATAACACAGATATTAGTGCTTTGCAGGTTGGTTGGGGTTTAGAATTGAAAGCAGCTTCAAAGAAGTGGGCTTTTAGTCTGAATTTGAATACTGCCAGGGACAGAGCTTGACATACCGAATCAGGCAGATCCAGACATACGGTGCAGCAAAGTAGAAGGGACGGAGTCTGGAGTTGGCTATGGAGGAGAAAGGTACAGAAAAGAAAGATTTAACCAATGAACGGAGTGCAACTGGGAGGGGAGTATGGGGAGAGAGGAGAGATACTGAGGAGTTTGAACCGTTTGCGGAACGGATAGGGAGCCAATGAAGTGACTGCTGTTGGTTGGTGTACCTCTGTCCTGGTACCACTACTTTTCTTGCTCACTTGGAGCGGTGATCTTCTCCTACAGCTTCCAGTATCACCTCTATGATGATGACTCCAAGATCTATCTCTCTGTGCCAAATATCTCTACTGAAACCCTGACCAAAGTCTTAGCCTGCCTGTCTGAAATTGTCTCACCGCCATCTAAAATTGTATATGGCTAAAACAGAGTTGCTCAACTTCACGCTTAAACCTACCTCTCTGCTTCCCTCGTTCTCTGTTTCTGTGGCCAACACTATTATCCTTCCTGTTTTGTCTGCTCGTAATCTCAGGGTCATCTTTGACTCCTCTCTCTCCTTCACTGCCCAGATACAACATATTGCTAACTTGCTGCTTCTTTTATAAAAAAAAAAACAACCCTACTGCTTCTTCATCTATAATATTACCAAAATCCAACCCTTCCTTTCTGAGCACACTACCAAAACACTTATCTACGCCCTAATCACCTTGTGCTTAGACTACTGCAACTCGCTACTGTCAGGCCTTCCACTTAGCCATCTCGTTCCCCTCCAATCCATCCAGTATTCAGCTACATGACTCGTATTCTGGGAGAGCCGCTTTTCTCATAAGAACATAAGAATTGCCGTTGCTGGGTCAGACCAATGGTCCATCATGCCCAGCAGTCCGCTCACGCGGCGGCCCTCTGGTCAAAGACCAGCACCCTAACTGAGACTAGCCCTACCAGCGCCCGTTCTAGTTCAGCAGGAACTTGTCTAACTTTGTCTTGAATCCCTGGAGGGTGTTTTCCCCCTATAACAGCCTCTGGAAGAGTGTTCCAGCTTTCCACCACTCTGGGTGAAGAAGAACTTCCTTACGTTTGTATGGAATCTATCCCCTTTCAACTTTAGAGAGTGCCCTCTCGTTCTCCCTACCTTGGAGAGAGTGAACAACCTGTCCTTATCTACTAAGTCTATCCCCTTCAGTACTCATGTTACTCCTCTCCTAAAGTCACTTCATTGGCTTACTATCCGTTTCTGAATACAATTCAAACTCCTCTTACTGACCTACAAATGCACTCACTCAGCTGCTCCTCACTATCTCTCTTCACTTATCTCCCACTATGATTCCCCCCTCCCCCATGGGCTCTGCTCAGCTGGTAAGTCCCACCTATCTATGCTCTTCTCTTCAACTGGCAACTCCAGACTCCGTCACTTCTGCCTTGCTGCACCCTATGCTTGGAACAAGTTGCCCTAATCCCTACGGCGGGCTCCATCTCTGGCAGTGTTCAAGGCCCATTTAAAAGTCCACCTCTTTGAGAGTGTGTTCGACTCATAACTCCTTTCACCTTGGGTTCTGCATCCCCCTATCTGTATGTCATGTCTTGTCTGTCCAAGTTAGATTGTAAGCTCTTCCAAGCAGGGACCGTCTCTAAATTTCAAAATGTACAAGGCTGCATATACCTTTCAGTGATATATTAAGTGATAAGTAGTAGTAGACTTGAGGAGAGGGGTAATGTGGGCATAGCAAAATTGGTGGAATATGAGGCATGCAGCAGAGTTCTGAAAAGATTCAAGGGGAGAAAGATGGTTTAGCGGAAGGCAGGTTGCAATAGTCTAGGCGAGAGATGATGAGGTTATAGATGAGGATCTTAGCAGTATGCTTAAAAAGAAAGGGTCTGATTTTAGCGATATTGTAGAGAAAGAAATGACAGGTTTGGGCAGTCTATTGGATATGTGAAGAGAATTAGAGAGAAGAGTCAAAGATTTCCCTGAGGTGAGCCAACGAGACAAAGAATGAGAGCATTGTTTACAGAAATAGAGAATGAGGGAAGAGGAGAGACAGATTTAGGTGGAAATATAAGGAGCTCGGTCTTGGTCATGTTAATTTAATGGTGGCGAGAAATCCAGGTAGAAATGTTAGACAAGCAGGTTGAAACCCTGGATTGAATATAGAGATTTCAGTTGTAGAGAGAGAGATTTGTGAGTCGTCAGCATAGAGGTGATACTGAAAGCCATGGGAGATTAGCCCTGAGATAAATCGACCAACAGCGGGATGATGGTGGTGGAGGAAGAGGATCCACTATAGTATACGTAAAAGGTACAGTGGGAAGGATAGGAAAAAAAACTATGAGATAAGAATCCTGCAATCCAAGCGAGGACAGCATATCGATAAGCAGGTGGTGATATACTGTGCCAAAAGCTGTGGATAGATCAAGAAGGATGAGGATGGAGTAGAGGCCTTTGGATTTGGCTAGGAGCATGTCATTGGAGACTTTCGTAAGGGCAGTTTCTGCAGAAGAGGGTGAAAGCCCAATTGAAGCAGATTAAAGATAGCTTGAGATGAAAGAAAGTCAAGACGATGGCGGTGAGCAGCACGTTCAAGTAGCTTGGATAAGAAGGTAGAGGAGGGAGACAGAACGATAGTTGGAAGGGCAAGTAGGGTCCAGCAAGGATTTTTTTTTGAGGAGTGGTATAACGACATGTTTGAAGTCATTCTCTGCATCAAAGATATAAACAGGATGTAGTTGGTCCAGAGGAAGGCTACTAAAATGATCGGTGGTCTTCATCGTAAGGTGTATGGGGTCATGCCGCATGTGCTTCTCTAGAATCATCCTGGTGGAATGAAGCAGCTTTTTCAAATTTGGAGCTGTTCTCCAATGGAGCAACACCATAAGTGCATCGGGGGGGGGGGGGGGGGGGGGGGGAGCGACTCTCCCACACTGGCCTGACTCACTGCCCTCCTCAGCTTCACTGGAGAAGCAGTGAAGGCAGCTCCTTCCTGCATAATCAAGTTTGGAAATAGTCATAGCATGAATTAGTGTATGGAATGAGTTAAAATCTAGAAATGAATGTAGAAAATGAAGTTGTAATGAAAATAAGACAGATTGAATGGTATGGTATATATCGGTGGTTCCCAAACCTGTCCTGGGGGACCCCCAGCCAGTCAAGTTTTCAAGATATCCCTAATGAATATGCATGAGAGAGATTTGCATACCTGTCACTTCCATTATATGCAAATCTCTCTCATGCATATTCATTAGGGATATCTTGAAAACCTGACTGGCTGGGGGTCCCCCAGGACAGGTTTGGGAACCACTGGTATATATGCTTCTGAAATGTTAATTTAGAGTCAAAAATGACCCCTTTGTATAGATGTGCACCTTCTTATCCAGTTTGTCAACTAGATTGTAAGATCTTTTGAGCAGGGACCGTCTCTTCTACAGTATGTTTTGATGTATAGCGCTGCATATGTCTAATAGCAGTATAGAAATGATAAGTAGTAGTAGATGGATATGGCGGTATACAAAATAAAGTTGTTATTATTATTATTATTAGATGTGCCTTACCATTCTTACCTGTTACCTTTGCAGAAGCTATTATTGGAAGCTGCCACAGGGTAATGTCTTCAAAGTTTTGTGCATGATAAAAATTACCCTTTTTCCTAAATTGAAGTTAGCTGGCTTGTCAGGCCTGTGGAATTTTTGCACCCAGGTTGAAGGCCAACTTTGTCATAACATAGAGCAGGGAGCTCCGGTCCTTGAAAACTGTATTCCAGTCGGGTTTTCAGGATTTCCCCAATGAATATGCATGAGATCTATTTGCATGCACTGCTTTCAATGCATATTCATTGGGGAAATCCTGAAAACCCAACTGGAATACGGCTCTCGAGGACCGGAGTTCCCTACCCCTGACATAGAGTATGAATGTGTATTTACTTGTATTATTTGGTTTTCTCTTTTCTGTAAGTATTATGGTGTTCCTTTCCAAATTTTATTTATTTATTGTTTATAATTGTCAGCCGCTATCTGCTTTAGCATTTAGCGGGATAGCAAGATTTTAATAAACATATATCAGGGTATGTTGGAGATTAGCAGTGAATTTAAACGACTGAGGTAATGCTTGCCTCAGCACTTATTCTAAAGAGAGCCTCCTTTTGGAATTCATAAAGTATAATCTGCACTAGCAATATATCATGATGCACTTGGAAATTTTTAATCTGATTCATAGTACCCAATGATTGTAGCAACACATTAAAACGATATAAGGGACAGATCAGTGAGCTGACCATCTATTGGATAATGCACTTTTTATTTTAACCTGATACGATTTGTTGATCAGGAAACTAGTAAAGCAAGAGAGACAAGTCAAACTGAAGTATAACCATCTGCAGGTCTTTACTTAACAGCAGTTTCCCTGTCTCTATTATTGAACAAATAACTGCTTCTGTATGAAAACATTTTTCAAGACATTCTACATGCAGCTCATTTGGGCAGATCTTTCTAAATAGTTCTGTAATTGTCCAGACACCCGGCCTTCCATGATTTGAATGAAAACTGGAATAGATGAAACTGGTCTATATAATTGGTTACTTTGGAGAAGCTGCTGTTTTTATTCTTAGAGATAGGTGTCAAAATTATATCGCCCAAATGAGGTGGAAAAATTCCCTTGGACAGATTGATTCAGCCAGGCGGCTATTGCTTTTTTAAACATAAAGGATCTGAAACCATTAAATAAGGGGAGGGGGGGGCAGAATCAAGCTGTTGGGAAGACTTAGGGGTTCTTTTATCAAGCTGCGGTAGGGGTTTAACGCACATTAAACCACCTGCCGCGGCCTGCATTGAGCAGGCGTTAGTTTTTAGCCTGCTGCGGGGGTTAGCGCATGTCCAACGCGCTAACCCCGCTAGCGCGGCTTGATAAAAGGACCCCATAGCATATCTTGCCAGCAATTGTTCAACTGTCATAAGAACATAAGCAATGCCTCCGCTGGGTCAGACCTGAGGTCTATCATGCCCAGCAGTCCGCTCACGCGGCGGCCCAACAGGTCCAGTACCTGCACAGTAATCCTCTATCTGTACCCCTCTATCCCCTTTTCCAGCAGGAAATTGTCCAATCCTTTCTTAAACCCCAGTACCGTACTCTGCCCTATTACATCCTCTGGAAGCGCATTCCAAGTGCCACCACACGTTGGGTAAAGAAGAACTTCCTAGCATTCGTTTTGAATCTGTCCTAGCATTCGTTTTCCGAATGCCCTCTTGATCTTTTATTGTTCAAAAGTTTGAAGAATCTGTCCCTCTCTACTCTCTCTATGCCCTTTATGATCTTGTAAGACTCTATCATATCCCCTCTAAGTCTCCTCTTCTCCAGGGAATAGAGACCCATATTCTGTCAGAAGGGCAACCTTCAGTTGACAGTACAATTCTAATGCTCATAACCATTATCAGATAAATTTAATTGGATATCAAATTTCTCTACTTTTAAATATTGGCCTAAAATATCCACACTCAGGTTCCAATAAAAGGAAATAACAGGTCATCCACAGATAGTAATTGCTTAAGTAAGCTATCCCATACCAGGCCTAACTTTCTTTACTTGTCTTTTAATGGACACTAATTCATCTATAGTTGGTTTTTAAAACAAGGTTTGGATGAGTTCCTGAAGGAAATGTCCATAGTCTGCTGTTGCCCACGGATCGGTAGCATGGAATGTTGCTACTATTTGGTGTTTTTGCCAGGTACTTGTGACCTAGATTGACCACATGAAGATGGGATACTGAGTTAGATGGATCATTGGCCTGACCCAGTAAGGCTATTCTTACGTTCTTAAATATTAGTGTGGAAACTTAACTCCAGTTATTAATCAGATCTAATGAGGAATTGTTTCCTTTTATGATGATTTAATTCTACAAAACTCCAAAAATCAGTTAGGTTTACTTTTCTCTGAGAGTGAACTACCCTGTTTTTCTTTTGTACTACATTAATAACATACTGTTCCTTCCAATTAATGGTAAAATCCAAAAGAAAATGATCAGATCATGGAATAGGATTCCACTGGCTCAGTATAATCATTATATTATGAGAATGATGTTTAGCTAATCCAGTGATGATGTCCAATTGATGACCTTTTAATATGAGTACAGTAGTTTGAATACTAGGATAAAAAATGTTCTAATGCATCTAAGAAAGCAAACCATTCTTTAACTCTTGGATCTGTTGGATTATCTAAATATAGATTCAGATGCTTAATTAGCATATTTAGCCAAATGATTAAAGAAAACATCTTTGATCCTTTCCCACCCATTGGGAGGAAAATAAAAAAAGAACACAACATAATGAGTCTGACATAAGAACATAAGAATTGCCACTGCTAGTCAGACCAGTGGTCCATCAATGCCCAGCAGTCCGCTCACTCAGTGGCCCTTAGGTCAAAGACCAGTGCCCTAACTAAGATGCGGTACATGATGGTATGCATGGAGTACTATTCCTTGCTAATCTTGATGTTAGGAATGATAAGCATCATCCTAGACTTCATGATAGACTTGATATACTGTACTTAATCCAGGATTCACTTTGTAAAGAAAATTTATTGTCCATGAGTGTGGGATGCTATCAAAAGCTTTCTTATAATCGCTGCTATTTTGAGGTTTCTATTTTTCTTACAGCAAATCGTAATAGCTTTATTCATTATCAGCTGTCTTTGGTTCCATATGGTTCTCTTTTCCCAAATATTTAATTCTATATGATCATATAGTCTATCTGCATTTATTGCTGTGAACAGCATATAAATCTTAGATAACTAACCCCCTCTTCTACAAAGCCGTGTGGTAACGGCCCCAAAGCCCATAGAGATTTAAAGGGCTTTGGGGCTGTTGCTGCGTGGCTTTGTAAAACAGGCCCTAAGTAAAGTGATGGTGGCTTGCAGGGCAAACAGAATGCTAGGAATGATAAAGAAGGGGATCACGAACAGATCGGAGAAGGTTATCATGCCGCTGTACCGGGCCATGGTGTGCCCTCACCTGGAGTACTGCATCCAGCACTGGTCGCTGTACATGAAGAAAAACACGGTACTACCTGAAAGGGTCCAGAGAAGAGCGACTAAGATGGTTAAGGGGTTGGAGGACCTGCCGTACAGCGAAAGATTAGAGAAACTGGGCCTCTTCTCCCTCGAACAGAGGAGATTGAGAGGGGACATGATCGAAACATTCAAAGTACTGAAGGGGATAGACTTAGTGGATAAGGACAGGTTGTTCATCCTCTCCAAGGTCGGGAGAACGAGAGGGCACTCTAAAGTTGAAAGAGGATAGATTCCATACAAATGTAAGAAAGTTCTTCTTCACCCAGAGACTGGTAGAAAGCTTGAACGCTCTTCCAGAGGCTGTTATAGGGGAAAACACCCTCCAGGGATTCAAGCCAAAGTTAGACAAGTTCCTGCTGTTAGGGCTAGTCTTGGTTAGGGTGCTGGTCTTTGACCAGAGGGCCGCCATGTGAGCGGACTGCTGGGCATGATGGACCACTGGTCTGACCCAGCAGCAGCAATTCTTATGTTCTTATGTGTTTGATCTTAATTCTGGTGGTCTGAACAATTGATTTTTGAAGTCTGTTAAATCTTGGTGGAGCAGTGTTAAGTGAGCCAAAAGTTGGATGCTCTATTGGGGCCAGGGGTGGTTCTCGGTCTAGTTTTCCAGTTCTTTAGCTGTTCAGGCCATTCCATAATTTTGATGTTGCCTCTTCTGTTTCCTCCTCTGTTGGTTAGCCATTCTGATTTCTCTAATTTTGCTTTACAGATCTTGAGGGGGTCACACAATTTTATTTTGCTGTTATCATGGGGTCACAGGCATAAAAAGATTGATAAGCATTGTCACAGTATGTAGTGGATGAATTTAATTTGGTATAATTTTGGCTTTAATTTGTTCTTGTTTCATGCCCTTTTGACTAAACATGAAAACAATGTTCTCTTAGATTTCTGAAGCAGATATAATGATTGATGCAGTTAGCAGGTCTTGCCATGTCCAAGCAAGTGTGACCAACATTTTAGCCATTGTGCCATGGCTTTCTTCAGAGTATGTTATATTTTTTCTTTATATAGTGGATTTTGAAACCTGATTGATTGGGTTTTGAGATGGGTGGTTTCCTTAGGAGCCACTCATTCATTCAAAAGAACATAAGTGTGAAAAGGAGTGGCACAAAGGATGAACACCCCTTCCACCGAGTTTTAGAATGTGACAAAGAAAATCTTCCCCCCCTTCCAACAGGTTTTCTACCTCAATATTCTGCCAAAATCTTCCACCTTTCTCGTACCTCAACCAATCAGGTTTGAGAACCCACTGTATAAAGACAAACCAGACCTCACAACATACCTTGAAGAAGCCACAGCATGGTGACCGAAACATCGGTTCCTCTTTCTTAGGTATAGCAAGACCCAGACAACCATAACGATCATGATCAATGTTCAACCTTACATGGTGAAACGAGGACAACAAATGGGACACAGCACTACCAGGGTACAAGCTCTACCGAAGAGACAGGACACAACAGAAAGGAGGAGGAATAGCACTTTACGTGAGGGATACCATTCAATCGACTGGAGTGGACACAGCAAATCCTCCCGCTGTATAGGGCGATGGTGCGACCGCATCTGGAGTACTGCATTCAGTACTGGTCACCGTACCTTAAGAAGGATATGGCGATTCTCGAGAGGGTCCAGAGGAGAGCGACAAAAATGATAAAGGGCATGGAAAACCTCTCATATGCTGAGAGGCTGGAGAAGCTGGGGCTCTTTTTCCTGGAAAAGAGGAGACTTAGAGGGGATATGATAGAAACTTATAAGATCATGAAGGGAATAGTGAAGGTAGAGAGGGCCAGATTCTTCAGACTGGTGGGGGCAACAAAAACTAGAGGGCACTCAAAAAAATTGAAGGGAGATAGGTTCAAAACAAATGCTAGGAAGTTCTTCTTCACACAGAGGGTGGTGGACACCTGGAATACGCTTCCAGAGGAGGTGGTAGAGCAGAGTACGACTTTGGGGTTCAAAAGGGGATTGGACAAGTTCCTGAAGGAAAAGGGGATCCAGGGGTACAACTAGAGGGTTACTATTCAGTACAAAAGGCTGTAAAGTAATAGAGTAGTAGAGTAATAGATCACTACAGGCCATTGACCTGGGGGGCCGCCGCGGGAGCGGACTGCTGGGCATGATGGACCTATGGTCTGACTCGGCAGAGGCAAAGCTTATGTGCTTATTTATGTATGAAATACTAGATAGTTAAAAAGCCTATTTTGTCATTTATATCTAATGGGTGTAAATCACTCATTTTGTTGACATAGCACTTGGCAATCCAGTTAGGACATGCTTGCAGTATAGAAAAATATTATGGAGTTAAAATAGAATGAAACTATGACAATAATATCAGTGCATGAAAACAAATCAAAACAAAAGGTAATCATTATTGTGCAATTCTCTAGAGATCATATTATGATGAACAAATAACAAGCTCCCCAAAACACTGGAGAGTTTTGTAATGAGAAAATAAATAAAGAAAATAAGATTAATACTGAGCCTACCAGTAGAAACCAGAACCTGTTCTGAGCTTCTTTCGGAGGACGAGCTAATAAATTGAATGAATAAATAAATATATGTCAAAATAATTTCTATTTCTCTGTTTATTTTTACGTATAATCAATATCGCCATTATAAATTCATGGAAACTGTTCTGAGCTCTCCTGGGAGAGCGGTATATAAAATTAAATAAATAAATAAATTATACTGAGGTGTGTCAGTTAATGAGCCACTACTACAGATGAAAGTAAAAGGCCTCTATTAATCATGATAAAGCACAGTCTTCATTTTAATCTCCAAGGACAAACAGGACATTGTCTTCTCACATGTGGATGACATCACTGACGGAACCCCAGAGCAGATGCTACCTAGCATTCTGTAAATTCTAGAAGCCTTTGGCAGGCCCCCACTGCACATGCACGAGTGCCTGCCTTCCTAACTTGTGTGAGACCTGTAGTTTCACGTTCTCCTTAGAGTTGTGAAGGCATGTCTTCGGTTGCTGACACGAGCGCTTTTCTCTTTAGGGAGACTTTTCCTTTCCCGCCTCTCCTTTTTTACTTTGAGTAGCGTGGGACTCTCCTTTATTTGGGGATGAGACTTGATATACCACCTTTTCTATGACTAGTCAAAGTGTTTTACAAATTATATACAGGTAGAGGCAATAGAGGGTTAAGTGACTTGCCCAGAGTCACAAAGAGCTACAGTGAAGTTAGAACCCAGGTTCTCCTTCCACTGCACTAACCACCAGGCTATTCCTTTTTTCTTTAGTTTTGTTCCATTTCTCTTTTTTTCTTAAGATTTTTTTGGCTATTTTCAGTTTCTTTATTTTTTTCCTGGCCAGATAGGTGCCTAACCTGTCTAGGTCCTGATCATAAGTCCTCTATATGTTATCTTTTTGCTCAAATGAAGAAGAGAACTCAAAAAATTAGAGAGGCATTGCTGGAGAAACTTTTCATAATGCAGGTTTGTTCCATCTACAGTAGCATTGAAAGCTTTGGTTTTCCATGGTTTCTGGGAATGTGACAACATTGAGGAGATCACTCCCTGCCTTGATATCAGGTACCAGTAGCGTCCGTTGAGACCAAGCATCTTTGTACCTGACACCGAGGACGTATCCAGATTCCACTTTGTCCTTGTTGGCACCGAGCAAAGGTAAAGAAGCTCCAACATTGGTCCTTTAAGCATGATACCCAAGAAGTACAGGTTTGACAAATGTTGAGGTTGTTGGGCCACATGATCTCAACAGTGTTTGCCTCCTCTTGTGGGGCAGCCAATGGATCCTAGCTTCCTAGTGGTGTCAGGCTATGAGGAATCTTGCAGATGTCATCTTGGTAATCTCAGAGTTCACACAATTGCTTCTCTGATGGATAATTCGATCCAATTTGACACTGGAACTTCCAATCCCATTTCTTCTTCCTGGAAGATGGGAGGCCTATGTAGATGGGCTTCACATCCAGGGTCACTGGTCAACTCAGGAGACCCAGTTTCACGTCAATCTCCTAGAGCTCTGGGCAATTTGGCATGCTTGAAAGGCTTTCAGAGATTAGCTGTTAAACCAAATTGTTCTCATTAATACTGACAATCAGATTGCAATTTATTCAGCAAGCTGGGATGGGTGGGTATATGAACCTACCTCTTATGTCAGGAAGCAGCCACATACCTGGCAGCAAAAGTAAACAGTCTGATGAACAGGCTGAGCAGAGTGATGCAACTATACAAGTGGCTCCTCAATATTGGCATTGCCTTCAAGATCATCTGAAAGTGGGGCACTCCTTCAGTGGATCTCTTTGCCACTCATCTCAACAACAAAGTCCCTCGGTACTGCTTCAGCATCAGAACACATGGCAGGCTCACACAAGATGCTTTCTTTCCTGGTTGGGGGGTAGGTCTTATGTATGTATATCCTCTAATCGCTCTAATAAGAAAGACTGCTGAAATTCAAGCAGGATCGAGGAACCATGATTCTCATTGTGCCATATTGACCAAGGCAGATCTGGTTCCATCTTCTTCTGGAGTTGTCCTCCAAAGAACCATGGAAATTGGAGTGTTTTCCGATTCGCATTACACAGAATGAGGGATCTCTTCTGCATCCCAACCTCTAATCCCTTGCCCTTGGCTTGGATGCATCCCTTAAACTATCTGAGGGTTTCTCCAGAATACTGCTGGCTTCCAGAAAAAATTCCATTAAGAAGTGCTATACTTATAAGTGGAGGAGGTCTGAGTACCTTCTATTTCTTTCTGTCTGGCTTAAAAACTAACTCTATAAGAGTTCACCTTAGTTCAATCGGTGCTTACCTTCACCGTGTAGACTAGAGGGTAAGCCCATCTCTGTACAGCCTCTAGTTCAATTTATGAGAGGTTTGCTGTTGATATAAGTCCTCCATAAAAACTCTTGACTTTGTCATGGGACCTCAATGCTGTCCTCACTTAGCTGATGAAAGTGCCTTTTGAGCTGCTTGATTCATGTCATCTGAAGTATATAAGCTGGAAGGTCTTGTTTTTGGTGGCAGTTACTTTAGGTCGCAGAGTTAGAGAGCTTCACACCCTAGTAGCAGATCCACCTTACATGAAGTTTCATCATAACACAGTAGTTCTTGATGGCAATATGAAGGGTGATAAAGAGAGCAAGATTTGAGTGGACAGAGGCAAAAAAGAAAAAGTTAAGAAAGCTGACTTGGGAGAAGAGAGAAGAGAAAAAATGGACAGCAGACACTGGAAAGAGAATTACAATAGTAGAAGATAAGACAAAAAGCAGAAAGAGAAACTGGGACCAAGATGATGGAAAAACAAAATGACCAGACAACAAAAAGTAGAAAAAATAATTTTATTTTCTATTTTCTGATTACAATATGTCAGATTTGAAATGTGTATCCTGCCAGAGCTGGTGTTAGACAGCAAGCGTGAACTAGGATCTAAAAGAGAGAGGAAAAGTCTTTTATTAATTTTGTTTACACCACACCACAGAGCCACTGTAATCCGATGAAAGATCTATACTTCTACTAAGACAAAATATCTTAATTTAAAAATTTGGCCCATGACTTAGCCTATGTTTTAGTTTTCGGCCTCTTATGTGATTGAGTTTGATACCCCTGAATCTAAACCCTGGATTTGCACCAGTATTTGTATTAGTTAATGGTGTCCTCTGTTTTACATTTGGAGAGTCTTATGCAGTTTTGGGTGTATGTGTTAATAAAAAATCCATCTTTTATTAGAAGATTTTCTGCACTCATGTTCAATTGTATTTTTTTTTTTTTTTTTTTTTTTGCTACTTTCTGATTTATTTCTTTACTATTTCTTTAAGCGAGCAAATCTCCATCTATTCCCAAATCTGGTCTGGCAAGCCCATTTAGAGGACATTTGAGTATTCAGAGCAATGGTAAGTAAAAATCTTAAGTGCTGAATATTTTTATATACGTTATTTCTCTCTGCTCTGATGACATTGTGACATTCATTTTTACTCCTCTTTACACAATAAAATTTGTAGGATGGGACCAATGCTGTACAAGATCTTGTGGCTGTTTATGCTTTTATTGTGGACTGCAGATGTCTTGTTTACATTTCTCATATACACCCCCCCCTTCCTTTTTACAAAAGTGCAGAAGAGGCTTTTAGCACTGGCTGGCAAGCTGAATGCCTTGCACTGCTCCGATGCTCATAGGAACTCTATGACCATTGGAGCAGTGCAGACAGAGCATTTAGTACGTTGGCTGGCGCTAAAAACCTCTTCTGCGGTTTTGTAAAAGGGGAGTTAATTATCTGAAGGATCTCAGGATCTCTTCCAGCTAGTGGATTATTTTCTAATGTATATTATAAGCAGACTATTACTGTAGGTCTTATTGGGTCCCTTTTATCAAAGCATCGTGTGCAATAATGGAATTAGCACATGCTAAATGCTAAGAAGCCCATAGATATAAAATGGGTTTCTTAGCATTTAGCACGCACTAAGGCACACTAGCCGATTTAGCTAGCGTGCCTTAGTAAAAAAGGGGGTAAATTTGTTAGCATGTACTAAGCTTTAGTAAAAGAGCCTATAATTTTTGCTTTTATTCCCAACTGTGGGGCATTTTTTAGCAGACGTTAAGTAAGGAGGTTTTATTGTAAAATCAAATTTTATCTAATTCTTTTATCTTGGAAGATTTTTTTTTTGTACTTTGGTTAAAGGTCTGCCTAAGTGGAAAATCAAATTCCATTACAAGTTCCAAAATATAGGCATCTTAATGAATTAGAATTCTGCCCACAGTGCTTTTAAATCCTAAAAAAAAGCTATTTATTTTGGGATTATTCTGGTCCATTATTTTAATTGGATCATGATTTAAAAATTGATTGTACATCATTCTGGGTTTTTTTTAAATAGACTATTAAAGTAATAAAATATTTGAGGAATTAACATGGTTTCAGTAAGAAATGCAAGGAGTTGATGGTCCAGCTTTTAATAATGTGGTTTGATCTCATCACAACTAGATCTCAAACTATGTAATAGAATAACAGTATTGATATTGTGCTAAAAGCTGGCAATGTGAACTTTTATTGCAAGTTTTTTTTATTCCTCTGGGCTGTACTAAGGTGATTAAGAATGCAGATGCTGAACAGAAGAGCTTGAGAAAAAGAGCCAGTTGTTGAAGTGCAGAATAATTTGAACAAATAATTTGAAAATACTATTTATACTGTATATATCAAGGTCAATACAAACAAAACCTTGTAAAATAATAATCAAATATTGAAAATACTGAAACCGGCTTCCGGTGACGTCATCCGGGTGATGGCGGTGTGAGAATCGAGCTCCTCTTCACCCAGCTTTAATTAGCTATCATTGGCGCTTTTGTAACCTGCCTTGAGCGGTTTCTGCTTTTCCGACTTTGTGTAGGGGATTGGAGATGGCTGCGGCGGCGAAAAAATTGCAGACCGACCTGCATACGTTCGCTTTTCAAGCGACGACGCTTGGGGATGCGACCTGTTTGTCCCGCCCCTGTAGTGAGCCGTTACCCGTGCAGGGAGAGCTGCGTTCCTGAACGCCTTCAGGGTCCCCTGAGGTGGATTTGCCCGTATCCCGAGTGGAATTAAAAGGTTGGTTTGCAGATCTCAAAAACACGATGATGTTGATGCAAAAGGAACTGCACTCTGATGTTTCAGCATTGCGGAAAACGGTGGTGGATATGGGTCAAAGATTAAATGATTTTGAAGAGCGTGTTATTGACCATGATGGTGACATTTTACATTTACAACAGCACTGCAAGAGACTGGAGGATAAATATGAGGAGCTATTATTGAAGGCTAAGGATATGGAAAATAGGGCCCGGCGTAACAACTTGCGGGCCCGGGGAGTGCCGGAGCGCAGTGGCTCATTAAAGATGGAGGATACCATGCGTGCTATCTGTGAAAAATTCTTACAACTTGATGATCCTACGGTGACCCCCTCTACTCTGGAATTTGAGAGAGTACATTGGGCTGTGGGGACTACACTTTTGAACCGTCCGCGAGATCTCATAGCCTATTTTCATAGGTTTCCTTTAAAGGAACAGGTACTAGCGGCGGCACGGAGAGTGGGACATATAGACTGGGAAGGAGCCAAAGTTGAATTGTATGCTGACATGTCTGCCCTTACCCTCAGGAAGCGGAGGGAATTTCGAGATGTGACTAAGTGTTTGATGGCTCATCAAATTCGATATAAATGGAACTATCCGTTTGGATTAACTTTTCCTTTGCAAAATCAGGTTCATAAAGTCTCGACTCCTGAGGAGGCCAAGCTCTTGTTGCAACAAGCCGCACTGTGGTCGGTGGAGGAGGCTCGCCCGGCAGGGGCCCTACCACAGCGCAGTGGCAGTGTGAGCCAGTCCAGATGGCGCCGAGGAGAAAAGAGTGGACAGCGACTTCAGCGCAATTCTGATGCGGCTGCAGTGACTTTACCTACTTGATGCTTTCTGCTTGACTGTGGGTTTTCAGTGTGTGATAGGACTCACTGTTGTGTAATCCAGTTAGATCTGCTCTATGCATAGGGGTGGGTGTACTGGGGGCTCTCTAATGGTTGGGGGTTCTTTTTCCAGCTGGGTTTGAGTATGGGTGTGTGGTTGGCTTTATTTGAATGGGGACTGTGTGTGCGGCGGGGTGGGCTCTGTGCGAATGCAGGGGACTTTGAAGGTAGCTGGGTGAGGAGGGGGGGTGTTGGAAGTTTATTGCAGGTGTGGTTTCTGGGGGGAGGGGGGTGGGTTGGGTTTGATGTTGGGGTTGGGATATTGAATATTGTTTTTCAGTGGTTGTATCAGCAGTGGATTATGTGGACTGGGATTTTTGTTTTGCGTACTGGGGGTTTTTTGGGAGGTATACAGCTGGCTTCTATAGATGGTTACACTATGGTACGATGGATGTCATTTAATGTGAGGGGCTTAAATGTTCCCAGGAAGCGTCAATTATTGTTTAAGGAAGCTATTCGTTTGCAGGTGGGAGTGGGATTCATACAGGAGACACATTTCCGACCGATGCATGAACACTATCTCCATCATAAGAAATACCCACATATGTATCTGGCCTCTAATTCAGTTGCAGGCAGAAAGAATGGGGTGGGAATTTTTATAGCACA
The DNA here is from genome assembly GCF_902459505.1 of Geotrypetes seraphini. NCBI lineage: Eukaryota > Metazoa > Chordata > Amphibia > Gymnophiona > Dermophiidae > Geotrypetes > Geotrypetes seraphini. The sequence goes on along the minus strand of NC_047090.1, from coordinate 179,919,202 downwards.
AGACTTGGCTCCTGTCGTGCATAAAGTGGTTCGGGATAAATTGGGGTGTTATATTATTGTAAAAGTTACTATTCAGGAGGAACTTTTTACCTGTGTTAATATTTATGCTCCTAATAAGGAGCAGGGTTCTTTTTTTGAATCTTTGGGACGGGTGATGCAGGATTTGGTAGAAGGTCATGTGGTCATGGGGGGGATTTTAATTTAACATGGGACCCATCTTTGGACAATTCCGCGGGTGGTGCGTCCTATGGTCATCAGGATAGGAAAAAATTATTGGACCTTTTTCGACAGTGGGCTTGACTGATCCTTGGCGTCATCGCAATCCTGGAGAGCGGGATTATTCTTATTTTTCTGGGGTGCATAATTCATACTCAAGAATTGATTTTTGGGGGGTTTCTGCGGATATATTGCTACGGGTGGATGAGGTGGACATGGCATCTCGGGTGTGGTCTGATCATTCCCCGGTCTGGTTTTCGTTGTTGCATAAAGCGGGGAGTCATGGTAAGCACTTTTGGCGTATGAATGAAGGACTATTGTTGGATCCGGTTAATGTCTCTCAGCTTGTGGATAATCTTAAAGAATATATTCAATTTAATCTCACGAAAGAGATATCTCCAATCCTGTTTTGGGAGGGACTTAAATGTGTCATGAGGGGTAGGATTATATCATTGGCGGCATTTCGTCGGAAAGAGAGACTTCAACAAGAGAGTGAGCTTAGGGTTCAGCTGCGGAATTTGGAGGCTCAACATAGGAGGACTGGGGGGAATGGGGAAGTGTTGTGTCAGATCCGAAAAGTGAAGGGGACTCTTCAGGAGCTAGAGTTGAAGGATGTTTCACAGAGACTTGAATTTTTGAAGCAAAGATATTTTGAATCGGGTAATAAGGCGGGGCGTCTTTTGGCTCATAAGCTCCGTAAACAGCGCCAACAAAATTATATTTTTCAATTAAAGAGCTCGGATGGTACGTTGCATAACTCCTCTGGCGAGATTGGGGATGTCCTCACTCACTATTTTACTGAGTTGTACAGAGAGGAGGATCTGGTACAGGACTAGGAGATGGATGATTATTTGGCTCAAGTGTCGCTTTCTAAACTATCTTTGGAACAGGCGAATTGGTTATCTCGGCCTATAGAGGAGGAGGAAACGCTTCTAGTTATTAAGGCTTTGCCTATGGGAAAGGCACCTGGTCTGGATGGTTTTTCCAATAAATTTTATAAATGTTTTAGCTCACTCTTGGTTAAGCCGCTTACGGAATTCTTTAATGGTCTATCGGGGGGAGAGGAATTGCGTCGTATCGTCCTATATCACTACTTGGCACGGATTATAAAATCTTTACGGGCGTGCTGGCTCGTCGTCTACAGCGTTATTTGGGTGAATTGGTACAGGATGATCAGGCGGGCTTTGTTCAGGGTCGACAGACATTTGATAATCTTTGCAGGGTGTTTCATATTGTTAATTCCGCGATGGCACGTAAGGACCCTGCTTTGATTTTAGGAATAGACGCAGAGAAGGCCTTTGATAGGGTCTCCTGGCCTTTCCTGTTTCGGACGTTATCATCTATGGGAATATCAGGTCAATATCTGGATTGGGTTCGCTCTTTGTATGTTAGGCCTCTGGCCTCTCTTAAGGTGAATGGTGCCTATTGTGCTGAATTCGAGCTTGCTAGAGGTACGAGACAGGGGTGTGCTCTGTCGCCTCTCCTCTTTGTGCTAGCTATGGAACCGTTTGCTCAGAGGGTGCGAGAGTATCCTAATATTGAGGGTATCGTTAGTGGAGGACAAGAACAGAAAATACTTCTTTTTGCAGATGATATTCTTCTCACGCTTCGCAATCCAGGGGAGTCGCTTCAGGGAATAGTGACGGCTTTGGCTGACTATGGACAGGTCTCTGGCCTCAAAGTTAATATGGCTAAATCGGAAATTCTTAATCTCACTGTCGGAGACCAAGATCGTGTGGATCTACAACACCGTTTTCCTTTTCGGTGGACAACCTCCTCTTTGAAGTATTTGGGTATTCATCTTATGGCAAAACCGTCTTCTCTATATGATGCTAACTATCCCCGCTTATTACAACAGGTGAGGGAGGATTTAGACCGGTGGGAAAAACTTTCTATTTCTTGGATGGGGAGGGTTCACGTGATTAAAATGATGGTTTTGCCGCGTTTCCTTTATTTTTTCACAGCGCTGCCAATTTTTCTCCCCAGGACGTTCTTTGATCATTTACATCGAATGCTTTTCTCTTATATTTGGAAGCGGAGACCTCCACGGGTTAGCCGTTCAATGTTATTTCAATCACGGGATAGGGGTGGTATGGCGGTTCCCAATTTTTATTATTATTTTCTGGCAGCTCAGCTGCGATATTTATTGGCTTGGCAGCAAGAGCCCATAGGACTTGGATACAACTGGATGCCTGGTTTTTGGGTGATATTTCCTTACGTTCCATACCGTGGTATACTTTACATAAGCTTCGGGTGATGGCTCGCAAGGTCAATCCGGTGATAGGGGTAATTTTGCGTGTGTGGCTGTTGTTTCGGGAGAAATTGTTTCCCGGTAAGGTGTATTTCTCTCAGACACCAGTGAGGATTGCAGAGGGGTTTTTGCCTGGCAACATTGATTCTCGTTTTCAATCTTGGGAAGCGGGGGGGCTGTGTACCTTGGGACAGTTTGTGGTGGATGGTACTTTGATTCCGCCAGCTCATTTGCAAGAGGAATATGGTATAAGGGGAGCGGATTTGTTACAATATAATCAGGTGATTGATTTTCTCAGTCGAAGGGCCTTGCCGGATCTTCTTGTGGATTCGAAAGCTTGGAATAAAGTATGGGAGGCTTCGAGTGGGAGAGGATGTATCTCTAGATTATATGGGTTACTTCTTTTGCATGATAATCCTGCCAGGCATTATTTTGCATATTGAGAAGATCTTTTGGGCCGAACCTTTACTCCTATACAGTGGAAACGTATTCTCCGCTCTCTCCTTAAACCATCTATTGCCAGCAATATGGTGGAAAATGGCTATAAAATGCTATATCGCTGGTACTACACGCCTGAAAGACTGCATAGGATTAATCCCGCTCTCCCGGATGACTGTTGGCATAACTGTGGGGCCTCAGGAACGTTTGAACTCATTTGGTGGGCCTGTCCAAAGGTGGGTCCCTTTTGGGATAAGGTATTTTCGGTTATCTTGGACATTTGTGGGGTGCTCATGGTCAAAGAGCGGGGGAGTGCTCTGTTAAATTTGTTGCCACAGGGAGTCCCTTCCCGATTTTCCTCTCTCATTGCCCCATTGGTTACCGCAGCATGGTTGGTTTTGGCTGCAGCATGGCGTCAAGATGTTATACCATCCAAATTGCAGGTGATTGCTAAAATGGATTACGTATTTCGTATGTCTCAGTTGACTGCCATACGCCAGCACACATTGGGTATGTTCATGCATCGGTGGAAACCCTATGTTGCCTGGAAGACTAGACGGGATGGTTAACTTACTTTCATATTAACCATTATTTTTGTTCCTCTGTACCCCATGTTCTGATTAACATTCTTTGGCTTCTTTCCACTGTTGATTGTATATGCTGTTTGGGAGTTGGGGGGGGGGATACTTGGGAGATTTAGAATAGGGGGTTTAGATCCTGGTACTGCTATGTTCTCATGCTATTGCTTGGCATTGTTACGAAGAGTGCTGTTTCAACTGATTGCTCTGTACCAGTGATTTTGAAGTATTTTATATTTTGTATGACTTTTGCATTTTTTCAATAAACAGTTAAAAATTAAAAAAAAAAAAAAAAAGAAAATACTGAAACAGTTCAAGTTTCAAGTTCAAGTTTCAAGTTTATTTCACTTTTGATGAATCGCCTATTTCAAATTTCTAGGCGATGTACATAATAATAAACAACTTTAGCATAATAACAATAAAATCCAATAAAGACTAACATGAGAGATAGGAAAGGGGGTAGAGTTACAATTAGGGTATAGAAAAAAAGGGAAGTACAAAAGGTAGGGTAAAAATTATTCAAAGCACACTTCATAAATATTAATTAAAATAGAATTGAAAAATTTAGAAGTTTAGAGATCAGAAGCATCCCTAAACAAGTAAGTTTTTAATAACTTTTTAAATGCTGAAATGTCACGTTCTATTCTAATATACTGGGGAAGGGAATTCCACCATTGTGGACCTGTAACAGTAAACATATCTGCTCTTCTCGTTCCAATGATTTTCAAAGTTAATAAATTTTGATCGGAAGAACGCAGAGATCTTTGGGGTTACAAAAGTTATACATTTACAGGGGCATAAAATACAAAGAATACTGTGTTGAATGAACCTTGTATTACTTTGTAATCTGCTGCTTTAATTGGCTATGTTGATTTAAAAAAAAAAAAATTTTATGTACCACATTAAAGTTTTTGTAATTATGAAATATGTTCTAATGTTATAGCTTTCTGCACTGGCTCTTCTGGCAGATTGAGTGATCAGTTTCGAATCCAAGATCACATGCTTGCTCACTACAATAGAATACTTTCTGCTAAAGGTAAATATATTAATGCTTGTTTAATCACCAACATTTTAAGAGGCATGTCAACTGCTGAAAACAGTGTTTAACAAATATCGCAGGCAGAAACATGTGGTTAACAACACACCTTTTTGATATAGCTTTCAATCCTTAACACTACTCCTCTGCCCTCCAACCCAGCCCGCTGATTAACCATTCCCCTTAACTGTATCCATGACATCCTGTTTGTCTGTCTTGTCTGTTTAGACTTTAAGCTCTTTCGAGCAGGAATTGACTGTTCAGCTCTGCATGCATCTGGTAGTGCTATAGAAGTAATTCATAGTAATAGTAGTAGTGTGAGTTTCAGTCTTTGGGAAGTAGAGCTGAGATTGTGATGTCATAATGCCTCATTCCACCAATAAGAGCCAACCTCATCAGTGATGTCACAATGGCTTGATTGTCCTGTTCTCCCCTCTGCCCTCCAACCCAGCCAGCTGATTAACAGTTCCCCTTAACTGTATCCATGACATCCTGTTTGTCTTGTCTGTTTAGACCAGGGGTGTCCAATGTCAGTCCTCGAGGGCCGCAGTCCAGTCGGGTTTTCAGGATTTCCCCAATGAATATGCATTGAAAGCAGTGCATGCAAATAGATCTCATGCATATTCATTGGGGAAATCCTGAAAACCCGACTGGACTGTGGCCCTCGAGGACCGACATTGGACACCCCTGGTTTAGACAGTAAGCTCTTTCGAGCAGGGATTGACTGTACAGCTCTGTAGCGCTATAGAAGTAATTCATAGTAATAGTAGTAGTGTGATGAGTTTCAGTCTTTAGGAAGCAGAGCTGAGATTGTGATGTCATAATGCCTCATTCCACCAATAAGAGCCAACCTCATCAATGGCTTGATTGTTACGTACTCCCCTCTGCCCTCCAACCCAGCCAACTGTATCCAACCCTTAACTGTATCCATGACATCCTGTTTGTCTGTCTTGCCTATTTAGATTGTAAGCTCTTTTGAGCAGGAACTGTTTTCTTATTCTTTGTGACTGTGCAGCGCTGCGTGCGTCTGGTAGCGCTATCGAAATATTTAATAGTAGTAGTCTGCTCTGCATGCTTGTTACTGGCCACACTATGCAGGAAGGGTTTCTCTGCTGAAGTATACTTGTTTGGTAGACATCATTGCAATGCAGAACACTTTTTCAACTGTGCACTGATGTCTACTGAGCAGAGTTAAGTATATCACCAGGTCTGAGGGGGCATAGAAGGGTTAGCTAAGGGGATGACCCAACCCATCTTGAAGTTTATGCCCCTGAAATCTTTCTGCATCAGCTTTGTCATGGTGTCCAATGGCGCCCCCGCCCTCCTCCCTGAACTAGCCTGATCCTTCTGCCCCTTAAAAAGTATATGTATACCTGGTGTATTTGTGATGGGGGGTGGACAGCACAGGTTCTTTTTGGGGCCCGTGTTCAACGAACGCAACTATTGGGTCAGGTAATTGCTGCTGCCCAGGTTCCGCAGGGAAAACCCAAGTCTTAGATTTCCACCTTACCATAGTTAGTAACAGGCATGATGACGTTCAGCCTAATGCCTTCAGGCCACCATCTTAGGTAGGCTCCTCCCTCTGGTTCCTCGGTCTTATGGGTCAGCACAGCAAGCCCACCCTAGCTTTTTGGGGGACTGCTTTTGTATGTCCCTACTGTCTAGAATGTCTCACCTATTGCACTGGAAAGGAGATTATGTACTTATCCTGGTAAGCTCTTTTCCAGTAGATGGTGAAACATTCTAGACTCCTGCCTTGTCTTTACCGCGCCTGATTACAATTTTCAGTTTGTTTATGCTTCTCCAAGCTGATTGTTGGATTCCTGTCAGCCCTTGGGTGCTGGGAAGCATTTGTATATATGTTTCCATTTATTGGGGAGTAATTTCTGAACTCCTTTGAAGCCTTTCTTGGAGGTTAATGGTACTGTTTAGTTACTGTTTGAGGAGAACAATTTGTTTGAGCCTATTGCTACAGGTGTCTCTATTTCACATGTATTGGGCTCTACTTGCTTGGGAAGTGACTGAAGATGGAGCTAGAGAGTCCAGTGAAGTATAACAAAGGCAGAGTGAAAAATCTGGAGTGGATTCCTTCTGCAGCATGCGGCTAAAGGAAAATAACCCTACTGTCTAGACCAGTGGTTCCCAACCCTGTCCTGGAGGACCACCAGGCCAATTGGGTTTTCAGGCTAGCCCTAATGAATATGCATGGAGCAGATTTGCATGCCTGTCACCTCCATTATATGCAAATCTCTCTCATGCATATTCATTAGGGCTAGCCTGAAAACCCGATTGGCCTAGTGGTCCTCCAGGACAGGGTTGAGAACCACTGGGTTAGATGATGTAAAGACAGATATAAGTGCCCAAAAGGTATCTAAAGCAGTGGTTCCCAACCCTGTCCTGGAGGACCACCTGGCCAGTTGGGTTTTCTGGATAGCCCTAATGAATATGCATGAGAGAGATCTGCATATAATGGAGGTGCCAGGTATGCAAATCTGCTCCATGCATATTCATTAGGCCTATCCTGGTGGTCCTCCAGGACAGGGTTGGGAACCACTGGTCTAGACCAGGGGTGGGCAACGAGGGCCGCAATCCAGTCAGGTTTTCAGAATTTCCCCAATGAATATGCAGGAGATCTATTTGCATGCACTTCCTCCATTATATAAAAATAGATCTCCTGCATATTCATTGGGAAAATCCTGAAAACCCGACTGGATTGCAGCCCTCGTTGCCCATCCGCTGGTCTAGAATGTCTCATCTATCTACTGGATAAAAGTTTACCAGGGTAAGTACATAATCTCCTTTTACTGCAGGATTTCTCAAGCCTTGCTGGTGATCTCGCAGCCAGTTAGGCTTTCAAAATATCCCCATAAGTACAACAAGCAACTTGAAACTGTGAAATGTTAATGTCAACTTTATTTGTTATATTATTTAACACATGTATATCCCGCATATCACAAATTATCTATGCGGATTACAATATACACACACAAATGTCTTTATATATGTGTGACATAGTCTCTGGTTGCACTTTTTTCTTCTGACTGTACGTCCAATATTTCTTCCCTTCTTTCAGCCTACTGTATGCTTCCTCTCCTCCAGACCTCATTCCCTCCGCCAACTTTTTCTTCCTCTCTCCCTGCCCACCTCCCCTTTCTTTCTGTCTCCCTGCCCCCCCCCCCTTTCTTTCTTTCTGTCTGCCTGCCTGCCCCCTTTTTTTCTTTCCCCTGCTTTCCCCAAAGTCACTGCCGCCGCCATTGGGGAACAGGCCCCCAAGCCACCGCCACCCCAAGCTCTCCTTGATGCAGAAGCACTGGGCCAAACCAACCTTCCTCTTCTCGACGTCAATTCTGACATCGGAGAGGAAGTTCCAGGCCAGCCAAGCAGCGATTGGCTTGCCCGGAACTTCCTCTCTTGACATCAGAATTGACATCAGGGAGAGGAAGGATGGTCGGTCCAGAGCTTCTGCATCCTGTTTACGATGTCGGGATGCAGGTAGAATGCAGAGGCAACGTGAGTTTATCATAATAATAATAACTTTATTTTTGTATACCGCCATACCCAGGAGAGTTCTAGGCAGTTCACATCATTTAAACAGAGTTACTCGCATTGCCTTTGATCGACCTTTTGGGCACCCCTGCGGTAAGGGATTGTGGATATACTACAGCACATGGAAAGGTTCTGCTGAAAGGCTGGAGCTGCAGCAGTGGAGCCTTGATAAAACTTAAAATCTCAAATATTCTTTTGACAGCTCAGAAGTTTCTAATAATCTTATGTAGTGCATAATGAGCAGTGTTTTCAGCAGCTATACAAACTTCCTCTAGGTGCAGATTATGATGAAGGCAAGAACATGTAACAATAGGCCCTTGGAAACATTTAGCTCTATGTGAGTAAGATTTGCAATTACTTGCTGATTTGAGGGAGATGGCTTCTGCTTAGGAAGAATCCATTATAACATTCCTCTGATTTTATAATGCAATTTCACCTATCCTGCAGTCAAGTTAAATTACTCAGAAACTAATTTGGTAGTTGCATTAAAATAGTTAGCCTTGTTTGAAAAATTTAAGATTTTAAATATCACAGATGTCCAGTAAAGTCTGCTTATTTATCATTTTACTTCTCTTTGCAGCTGCAGTAGACACCTCTATGCCAAAGAGTATGCTGACAAGTATTAAATGTAAGTTTTGAATTAAAATTGTCTTAAAGCTCCTCACTACGCAAGAGATACAGAGTTGTGAGAAACATGAACATAGGACTAAGAGATTACACACTAAATTGTTTGTGATTATGGGCTGTCTATGAAAAAGAGAGTGCATTTCAGGACTAGTGTAGAAATAAGGAATGCACCTGATGTAGTACTTTTGTAAGGATCAAGGTTAGATAGAACTATATAGTATGATTACTCAGCATTGTATTATAGAAACCAGAAATAACTCTTGAAATGGCTACATAATATTAATTGGATAATATAGTTAAAATTTGTGTTTAGGCTGAAATGTTAATAAGTGTATCTGTTTCTGATTTTATCTAGTCTTTGTAGCATTCGTTAGTCTCAAAAGCTTGTGTTTTTATTGTGGGGAGGTTTTTTGTATGGTGCTTTTAATTAATTTATTTTTGCATCATATTTGAACTCTTAAATAACCACATAAGAGCATGAGAGAGAACTTTCAGGAGTAAACCTATACCTGAAAATTTGAGATCGCATAATAAATGTTTTTGCAGATTTCCAAAGGGGAAGAACCTCTTCCCATAGGTAAAATTCATCCTCCTCGGGTGCTCTCCTTAACTCTCGAGGAAAACTTAACATTTGTTAAGATTTATTCTGTTACATCTACACAGGAACCAGGTTTGCAAAAGCGTGTTACTCATGTTGCCAGTGGAGTGGAGTGCCCCCTTCAGTTTTTCCTTGTGCAAGCGAACTATGTAGAAGTGTCTGTGATCTGCTCGGCTTAGTTTTTCTCATTTTCAGTTGTAAGTTCATTTTTTCTGAGGCTTTGGTGTCCTGAGACCCCATATTTGGAGATTCTTTGCCTTGGGAAAGGACACAGGTTTCGTGGAACTGGAATATAGCTCACAGGACAAACCTTTGGGCAGACCTGTGGAGTCGGCAAACTTTGGGTTACTTCAGGGCTCAGGGTCTGTTCCCCTGGGAGCCAGCTTACCGTCTGTGGGCTCCCTGAGTAAGAACCCTCAGGGTATCAGGGAACTGGATGTGTATCTTGGTATCAAGTTGTTCAGCTATGCAGATGATATCACTATCATAATTCCAACTTCGTCTTCAATTTCTAGTATTAGTCATATTATTGAGGAGGTATTTGAGGTCATTGAAAAGTGTATGTTGGAATTTAAACTGAATCTCAATTCTGAGAAAATAATTTTTTTTTTTTTTTTGGCCTCACCATACCAAACTCAAGACTTCCTTGACTCTAAATGCAACATTATATCCAGTCCATTCTTCTATTAAGATCTTAGGTGTGATTCTGGATCAAAATCTAACTGTGAGAAATCAGGTAGATTCTGTTGTACCGAAGGGTTTCCGGCACCCCCCCCCACGCTGCGATCCGGCACCCTCCACCCACCCGAACACTTTGCTTACCCTCCATCTGGCACACAGCACCAGCACCAATGCACAGGACATGCCGGTGCTGGTACCCGAAGATCTGCAGTCCTTTTTGCTGGGCCTTGAGCATCTGCGCATGCAAGGCCTTCGAGTTCCCGGTCTCTCTGAGATTCTCGGAGAATCTCGGAGAGAGTGGGAACTTGAAGGTCTTGAGCATGCGCAGTTGCTCAAGGCCCAGCAAAAAGGACTGAAGATCTTCGGGCACCGGCATATCCTGTGCATTGGTGCCGGTGTCGTGTGCCAGATGGAGGGTAAGCGAAGTGTTCGGGTGGGTGGGGGGTGCCGGATCATGTGGGGGATGCCGAATTGTGGTGGGGGGATTCCGGATCACGCGAGCTGGGTGAGCAATGCCGGTTCTCGGGGGGATAGAGTAGTGCTGCTGGCCTCGGGGGGTGGGGGGGGGGAACGAATCAAGCGAGTTTCCCTTACTTTCTATGGGGAAACTTGCTTTGATATACGAGCAATTTGGTTTACGATCATACTTCTGGAACGAATTATGCTCGTAAACCAAGGTTCCACTGTATACCAATTTTTTCAGATAGGCGGATAGCAGAGAGTGGTTCACAGGAGTAATTTACTTGATTTAAGTTGTTACTATCTCTCCTTCAAGATGTTTCATGGAGAGAAACCCCGTTAACTGTACAGGTTCAAAGAATACATAATTAGAAAATTTATATTTTACTATACATTTACATGGATATCATAATAAGAATAAAGCACCTATCGCAGTAACCCCAGGTTTAAGAAGCGAGAACTGTTTTCTGCGCTTCTGGGTTTCTTTTGTCACATCAGGAAATATTTGGACTCTGTCCCAAAAATTCTTTGTGTCTATTTTTAAAGTATAAGTTTAGAATCCAATTCTTATCAAGTAGCAGGGCAACTGTAACTAATAAGGTAGCTGGCTTAGCTACCTCCTTCATTGAAGTCTCCAAGATCGTGGTTAAGTCCATTTGTTCGCCCTCTACCTGAGGTTGTTCCTCCAAGGTTTTTGTAGGAAGATAGTAAATTTTTGAAAAGGGAGGAAAATTATCTTCTGGAACATTGAGTACTTCCTTGAAATATTTCTTTAAGACTGCTTTAGCTGAAAGTAAAGGTACCTTTGGAAAGTTCAATATTCAAAGATTATTCGATTATTATTTTCCAATATTTCCATCTTTCTCTTCAAGTTAAGATTATCTCTAATTAAAGTCGTTTGCACTTCCTTTACTTCCAATATCTCTTTCTCAACTTTTTCTACATTAGTCTTTCCAACCATTATTTCCTGTTTGAATCTGTTTAATTCCTCCCTTTGTTCACACATTTTATTTTCTAACTCTTATTTGCGGTGACAAAGTCTGTCCAAGCGCCATTACTAAATCCCATAAGGAATCTAGGGTAACATTGGTAGGTTTAGGCAATGAAAAGATACTTGCAGTCATTAATCTAGCTTGTACTGTTCCCTGCATATTTTCCCCATGTGAGTCTTGTTTTTCATAATCCCTCGTCGTCTTAACCACAGGGTTGTTCTCCAATGCTTCGCTCGAATCAGCCTCCCGGGATATAGAGTCTGCCTGTTCGGCTGACTGCTATCCCGCGGCGAGCTTGCCCTCTGTGGTTCCGGGGGTGGAGTTCAGGCGTTAGGGCTCAGAGTAGATTCCAGCCCAAGGAGACTTGCGGCAGCCTCACTCTCAGCCTGCGGCTCCAGTGGGCGATTCCCTGGTTGTGTCGGCTCCTGGCAGAAACACCTCAAGAATTCATCCAGAGTCGCCTGCACGGGGGTTTCCGAGCGCACCGAAGCTCCAGATGCGCCTTTCCCCCTCCGCTTCGGTATCAGGTCTGTCAAAAAGAAAAGGTAGCCGACGAGTTTGTGAGCGTCTCTCCCATACTCGGCTTCACGCGGCCATCTTGAATCCAATCTTTCTAATTAAGCATTCTTTCTTTAAGCTGAGGCCATTATTGCCTCATGAGCATTTTAGATTGGTGGTCCAAAGTTTGGTATTGTATTTTGGACTCCCTGCTGGATAAATAGAAGCTTTGCAAGTGGTGCCAAATTTTGCTGCCAGATTGATTTAAAGGTATCCACTATTATGCCAGTTGCATTGGCTTCCCATAGATGCCAGAGTGAGATTTAAGCTTTTGCTTTTGATTCACATAGTTGTGTGGCATTCCTGTATGTATTATTTTTCAGATGTTCTTAAAATCCATGCACCTGTGGAGTCTTTGAGGTGTGAAGGGGCAGCTCGGTTAGCCACTCCTAGCTAGGGTATGTTTTCAAGAGATACGGAGGTGTACTGTCTCTCTTGCAAAGCCTGTGGTATGGAACCAATTGCCACTGTACTTGAGATGAATGACAGATATGGCATTGCTTAAGAAATACCTGAAGGATTATCTTTTCTCTCAATGTTTTGCTACTTAGAGAAGTGTTGTGTGATTAACATCTTAATGACAGATGTTAAATTTCTTTTCTATTGGGTGGAGCATTAATATGGTAAGGTTATGCAATTGATGGCAGGAGTCATTCAATTGTTATATTTTGTTGTATTCATGTTTTTAAATTATTATATGTGTTTTATTGTGATCTGCAAATAAAGTAGAATACACATGTTTTAATAATAAAAATCAGAAGAAATTATAACAAGGCCTGATACTGGCTGCCCACACTTTTCTATTGACATCAAGTGCTAGTTCCATGGTTGCTCTGGATGCTAGAACTTCCCCAGTATTAAATCTGCCTTTCAAGTCTTTATTTTCTTCTCTCCTGTCAGCTGCCTCAGGTCTTGGAGTTGTAAAAGTAGACTTGAGACATCTAAAATTGGAGGTGTTCAAGCATTCATGGTATTCATGAAGTTAGCATCTAAGGCAGCAGGACTTATTAGAACTGGTTAGGAGTAACCAAACTTGATCATTGATAAAATCCACTTAGGTTTTCAGGATTTCCCCAGTCAATCTGCATGAGATCTATTTATTTGTATTCAAAGGAGGCAGTGCATGCAAATAGTAATACACTTCTCCCTCCGTATCCACGGGGATACTGGGCTTGATTGACCTTTGGTCTGTCCCAGTATAGCAATTCTTATGTTCTTATCTGTATACATTGTGGAAATACAAAAACCAGACAAGAATTGGACATGCATAGTACTACTGGCTTTCTGTTGAAGATAAAGAAAATTTATTGGACTTAGCTCGAACCTCTTTTCATTAGTAGGTCAAGATGAACTTGCAATCAAAGTTTGTACCTGAGGTGGTAGAGGGTTATGGATTTGAACTAGGCTTCCCTGGTTGTCAAGCCTAGTGCTCTACCCTCTAGGCTACTCCTTTAGCTTCAAATATTTTAGTTGTTAAAAGTAAATGAATTGATAGGTCAGGGCTAATACCAAGTTATTAACTAAGATTATTTAAGTGAGATTAATTCTCAGGAATTTTACTGTGGGTTTTCTTTTTCAAGACAGTGATCAGCAACGCAGAGAAAAGCTCAAGAAGGAGGTAGCCAGGTATGAACAAGAATTTCTGTCCACCAGAAACCTATCAAGGCCAAGTTCTGGAGCTAGTGCAAGCCAGGGTCCATCCGAGCATAGAAAGGTAATGACAGTTTTTCTTTTTATACTTAGATGCTATATTTAGTTGAATATAAACCAAGATTTGGGGGCTTATATTCAGGTCAGTGCCTTCCCTCCCCCCCCCCCCCGGGACCTTTTGCAGGCCTCCATTAGGCCTGCCTTAAGACCTGGTGGTCCAGTAGTGGACTGGCTATTTTAGTGGAAAAGTATCAGGCTATTGTTGTTTAACAGTTTTCCATCAGAGCTGGCTAAGAAATGCAAGGATTCATTATATGCATCAAAATGTCATCCACAAATGCAGAAATCATAAAGGTAGAATTCTTACATTGTACTCCCTGAATTTTAGGCCTATGAAGAGAAACATTCCATCTTTACCGTAAAGCATGGAGATAGATCTCTTCTGTTTTGGGGTGGTTGAGTTGTTGTTGTTGGGGTTTTTTTTTTTGTTTGTTTGTTTTTTGGGGGGTGAGTTACAGTGACACAGGGAATTTAGTCAAAATTAATGCCAGAATGAATGCAAAATCTTATCATAAAATATTGGAGGAAAATTTGCATTCATCAGTCAGGAAGCTGCACACAGGATGCACTTAGACTTTCCAACATGGCAGTAACCGAAACATAAGGCCTAGTCAGCAGAACAAAGTGAATGTTCTGAAGTGGCCATTTTTTTCAGCCCATTTTGAGACTTTATATGTACGTCAGCTTGAAAAAATTAAAATCTGCATTATTTGTATTGAATAGATTGTAAAAAAATTGTGTAAGATTGCTAAGTTTCATTTCTTTTGCTTATATAACTAAGGAAATATTTTGACTCAAATTTGCAGAAATTTTACAGGGATACTGCACATGGTCATTGAATCAAACAAAGAGCTATATCTCCACAAGTATTCACCTGGTGGATCTTAAACTTTACCAGAGTTCAACTGGGTCATGTAAAATTCAGCACACACAAAGTTTCATCAAAATCCATGATGGTGAGGTGGGGAGCTCTAGACTAGAGAATGAGATTGAGACAAATTTGTCCCCGTCCCCGCAGGAACTCAATTTCCCCTTCCCTGCTCCATGCCTTAACTGCACAAACCTTGAACACTTATGATTTTAAAGTGTTTGAGACTTGTGCAGATGAGGACAGAGCTTGCAGGGACAGGATGGGAAAATGAGTTTCTGCGAGGACAGGGATAAATTTTCCCCCATGTCATTCTCTACCCTAGACCACTTCACATGGAATGGTCCTGCTGCAAAGTTTAGGGGGCATTGCAGGAATGGAAATTGAAGAAGGCCCTGACCACAACCACTGGTGTTTATAGGCATATAAAAACAGGGTAACATTAGACCTTAAGGGGTTGTGTTAAAACTGTGCTAGGAGTAAACCTGGTCTGTCAGAAAACCAACACTGGAGAGTTAGCCTAGCTAGGGTTCAGGCAGAGCTTAGTGCCCAGGAAAAAAATTAAAACTTACTGATGTGTGGTACTGATGTGTGGACTATTAAAGCATTGGCATCTTGAAAGTCTTTGACTACATATGTCTCACCTAGGGAGGACTGAGGAAGAAAGTCCAAAGCTTAGGAAAGGTTTGTTGTCCACCTATTATATGAGGGCTTTATGGCTATAGCACATGACTCAAGCAGGCAGACAGATGTCAGTATATGACAACTTTCACTAAGACCAGAACAGGAAAACTCAAAACTGAATAATCATATAAACAAACCAAAAACCAGGTATATAAGCTCATTCCTTCACCATAGCTAGTGCCCTACTCAGCATGGCACCAGGTTTCAGGAATAAGCATGATTGCTGTTGCACTGGCAAAATTCTTTACTGTAATCTAGTATTAACAAAAGTATTGTATGGCAAAAAAAACCCTCTCGTGGCTTTTTTTTTTTTTTTCTTCAAGATGGCATTCAATTAGGACATCATCTACATTATCTCTATTATTTTTCTGTTTTCAGTTTTGTTTTAATTGTTTACTTATTTTTTTCTAATTTGCCTTATTTTGCTTTACTGGTATAATTTTTAACTTCTCTAATGGTCTGAGAAAAATATCTAGTTTGGTCATTTGAACATTACCATGAAAGACTGTTAATGTTTGTTTAGCAGAGGCCCTACTACATGTGTTAATGAGATATGAGAAGATCATGGCTGAATTTCTCCTCTCCTTCCAACTGAGGATTGACATTGGGACTGTTAACAAGGCACTTCTGCTCCATGTTAATTTCTCACTTTCAACTGCCTGATGGCTGCACTGTGGAGATTACTTGGTGTACATCGTCGGACCCACAGCAAAGACTTCTAACTTTGAATGTCCATACTGGGCCCTAATTTAAGATGCTCTGGCTCCTCTTGCCTGTTTCTGATGCCGATTTTAATGGTTGAAGGAGATAGATTCCGTACGAACGTAAGAAAATTCTTCTTCACCCAGAGAGTGGTACAAAACTGGAATGCTCTTCTGGAAGCTGTTATAGGGGAAAACATCCTCCAAGGATTCAAGACAAAGTTAGACAAATTCCTGCTGAACCAGAACATACACAGATAAGGCTAGCCTCAGTGCACTGGTCTTTGACCTAAGGGCCGCCGCGTGAGCGGACTGTTGGACACGATGGACCACTGGTCTGACCCAGCAGCAACAATTCTTATGTTCTTATCTTTTCTGGCGTTATGGGTGTGGATTTCATGGATCTGGCGGTGGTTGGGCCCCGACTCTACTCTCTCTGCGATGCTGATGTAGCTGTCTGCTCGGTGATAAATCTATGGGGAGATTCCTAGATGCTGTGGTGTCTTGAACTGGCATGGAAAATCATTTTTACACCATATCCTTGGCTGATATCCAGCTCTCAGACGTTGAAAAGATGATCTCAGCTTGTTTAGAGATATAGAGCTGTACTGTACTGTTCAAAATGCATGTAGTTTACTCTTAACAGGATCTTATTTTATTTTACTTCTATTCAACTTGAATTGTTTTGTTTGTGTTTGTTTTGAATTAATTTTTTTTTTGCTTTTAACTCTTTTGGGGTTTTGATTATGAATTTATTATTCTCTTTAATTTTCCTTTGTTATATCTTTTGTATGTGTAAGTAATTGTTTATACAGGTGCTTTAGTTAGATTGTGAGCCCTTTGGACAGATAGGAAAGTTCCAAGCACCTAATATTATATATTTTATTGGCTGTATATAAATAAAAATTGTATTGCATAAAAGTGATGACATTGCATTCAAATGTAAGTTTATTGACAAAAACAGCAATCTAGCATTTGGATTCCTATTAGATGTATAAAAGAAACATAAGCACAAAAGAGATTAATTCTTTAAAGGTCACCTAAAGTGGTTTCCATAAGTGCAAATTCTGTAATGGCAAATATGTGCATAATTGCCATGATAAAATACTAGGGTAAATCCATATTTGCACAGTTAACTTTAGATGCGAGCACTTAAGCTAGCTCATCAGCCAGGTGTAACTGACATTATTCTATAACCGTAGCCTGTCCCATACCCACTCGGGCCCCTCCTATATATTCATACCTTTGGCAGTTGTGTGCTAAAGAAATCATGTGCTAAGGTTATAAAATTATTGACTAAAGGCAGTTAAGCTACACAGTTGCAAATCAGTGCCAATTAATTCCAATTATAGCCAATTGTTGATCACACTATTTAAAAGCTAATTTAACAATTAAGTTATACAGATCTGTGCATGCTTTCCTGCATGATGAGCATAAAAGTGGGTACGCAAGAGGAAATGGAAAAAAAATTTCAAACAAAATTGTTCAAATTATGGTTTTTCAGTCCACTTCATTGTTTTATCTATTTGGCCTAATAATTTTAAGTTCATAAACCCAAAACTATTCACCAAGAGTGAGTCTACCTAGTTTGTCCCTAACCCTCCAAAGAGGGGAACCTGTTTAATAATAAATCATTCCAAATTTTTTCATGCAGTTCATAACCTTTTTCCACACAATGAAATATCAACTAGTAATAAAGATCTCTGTTATATTGCAGTTTAGGGGACACATTGGGGTCCTTTTATCAAGCCGCGCTAGCAGGGTTAGCGCGTCGGACATTTCATCACGCGCTAACCTCCATGGCCGGCTAAAAAACTAATGTCTGCTCAATGCAGGCGTTAGTGGCTAGCGTGGCAGGCAGTTTAACAAGTGGTATTACGTGCGTTAAACCCCTACCTCAGCTTGATAAAAGGATCCCATTGTATGAGGTTGTAAGGCTCATGTGTTCTGATGGTTTCCTATTCGATTTCAGTGAAGGTACATTTATTTGTTTGTGATTTTTTCCCTTTGCTTTATGGTGGATTTATGGTTTATCCCAGGACAAGCAGGCAGCATATTTTCACAAATGGGTGATGTCACCGACGGAGCCCCAGTATGGACCATTTTAAAAGTGCATTGCCACTTTAAGTGTTTAGAAAGTTTGCGATAGCCCGAACCGTGCATGCGCGAGTGCCTTCCCGCCCGATGTAGAGTGCGCGGTCCCTCAGTTTCCGTGGAGTTAAGAAGTCGCTCATCAACGGCTGTTGATATTTTTTCGCTGCCTTCCCACTCACGCAGCTTATTTTCTGATTTTTCAGTCAGTATTTGTTTTTTCTTTTACTTTCTTTCCTTTGGTCTCCAGGTTTATGAAAGGACTTTTCAATGTGAAACCACCTCTCAAGCCTCCACATGTCATATGGGACCTTAATATAGTCCTTTTCAGTTTAATGAAGCCACCATTTGAACCAATAGCCACAGCTCATCTTAAGTTTCTTACCTGGAAAGTGGTTTTCCTTATTGCTCTCACCTCTGCCAGGAGGGTCAGTGAGTTAAAAGCATTAGTAGCAGATCCACCCTTCACAGTATTTCATGACAAGGTGATTTTGCGTACACATCCAAAGTTTCTTCCAAAAGTTATCACTGAATTTCATCTCAATCAGTCAATTGTTCTACCAGTGTTTTTTTCCTAAACCTCATTCTCATGCTGGAGAAACTGCCTTGCATACTTTGGACTGTAAGCAGGCTTTGGCCTACTACATTGACCGGACAAAGCCACAGCAAACATCTCCCCAACTTTTCATCTCTTTTGATCCAAACAAGTTAGGGCATCCTGTATCCAAGAGAACGATTTCCAACTGGCTGGCTGCCTGCATCTCGTTCTGCTATGCTCAGACTGGACTGGAGAGTCGTGTCACAGCCTACAAAGTTAGAGCTATGGCAGCTTCTGTTGCTTTCCTTAGATCTGTGCCTATTGAGGAAATCTGTAAACCTGCCACCTGGTCCTCAGTTCATACATTCACTTCTCACTCTGTCTAGAATCTTTCTCCAGACGGGATGGGCACTTCGGCCAATCTGTATTACAAAATTTATTTTCTTAGGCCAATACTCCCACCATCCCATCTCTGTTAGCTTGGAGGTCACCCATTAGTGAGAATATGCTGCCTGCTTGTCCTGGGATAAAGCACAGTTACTTACCATAACAGGTGTTATCCAGGGACAGCAGGCAGATATTCTCACATCCCACCGACCTTCCCGGGTTGGCTTCTTAGCTGGCTTATCTTAACTGAGAGACCGCGCACCTAAGTTGGGCAGGAAAGCACTTGCGTATGCGTGGTTCGGGCTATCGTAAACTTTCTAAACACTTAAAAGTGGCGATGCACTTTTAAAGTGGTCCGTAATGGGGCTCTGTCGGTGATGTCACCCATTCGTGAAAATATCTGCCTGCTGTCCCTGGATAACACCTTTTATGGGTAACTGTGCTTTTTGGATTGTCCAAATATGGTACTAATGATGCCAATGAAAAGTTGAAAGGACGCAGTTCTGAAACAGGGCAAAATCAGCACACTGATCTAAGCCCCTGTGAAAGAATGGTGAATCATTCCCTCTCTCCCCCTTACCTGTCACAAATTAACCCTTATCTTAATTTAACTAGTCCTTATTTGGAAAGGACATCAGCTGACAAGTCTTGAATACGTGCAGAGACTCAGGTTTTGTCTACGTGTTAATCATGCATTGTCTATGTGGAGAGTTGAGGGTGACACGATGTAAATGCATGTGACTTTGTATCCACCAATCATTAGACATGTAATCAAGGGAGTTACTATGATGTCATTAGCATAGAAGCATAATAAAAGGGGCTCGGAGCTAGCCACTGGCAATGCCTCCTTTCTGACTCTTATCTTGTGTGTATGTTCGCTGTGTTCCATCCCTACAAAAAGTGTGTGTGTGTGTTGGGGGGGGGGGGTTGTGCAGGCATCTTTTCTTAGACTTGCAAGTTATTAACCTTAGATGCAAGAGATTTCCAAAACTTAAAAAGTGAAGTCATTCAAAGGATTTATGTTGCTGACTTTGGGGTCCTTTTGCTAAGGTGTGCTAATGGACTTAGCAGATGCTAAATTCCATGCAGCCCACTGTATATTTAAGGGTTACATGGCACTTAGCACATTCTAATTCATTAGCATGTACTAAATCCATTGGCAAATCATAGTAAAAGGACCCCTTTGAGAGCTATGCTCACCAGTTGGCCTCTTTGAAAATTGAATAGGTTGAGTGCATGACGTTTTATACTCAAAAATTTGCTAAACTACTTAATTTGGAATATAAAAAGTGAGTGACAATGATGGGAGGGGGATGTGAAAGAGATCAGCAATGATTTTCAGCATTCTTGCAGAATAAATAATCTCCTACATCTAGTAGAATCTTTTAGTTCCTAATTTAAGATGAAAATGTGCTCTTAAGTTTAGCTGAAAATACGTCACAAATTTAGGAGCTCAGCTGTTTTTGAAATGGGACCTTAGAATTAAATTAAATGTGCATATCTGGTTTGTGTATATTTGCTACATCAATGCTAAGTAGTTGGTATGATTTATGAAGACATCCTTGAGAAAACCACTCCAGTTAAGATTGTTATCAGTATGAATTATGTCATAACAGTTTTATTCAACCTTGTTTGTTAATTCCAGGGCCACCCCTGTCATTTTTATTGCTGTGGTTTTCCCATTTCTATCCTTTAACCATCTAACGTGAGCTTATACATTTGATTGTCTTATCCTTTAGTTGCTTTTGTATATCACAATTTCTAGGGCCATGATGAATAATTATTTTTTTCTCATTTTGTGTTTATACGGAGAAAATGCTTAGGATATCTGGGCCTTAATGTCTGATTTACTAAGTTAGGCTTTTCTCAGATTGTGAGAAGTTTAAGTAAATAAGACTCATATGCCTGCATTCTATATAATGTGATTCAAGTTGCACGTGCAACTTAATTAACAGGCTAATAAGTGCTGATAATTAGCAATTAATAACTAATAATTGGTGCTAATTTGCACTAATTAGAAGTTACACGCACAACTTTCTAAGTGCATTCTATATAGTGGTATTCTAGTGTGCAGATCTCAAAAGGGGGGCATGGCTGAGGAGCAGCATGAGCAGATTGTGGGTGTTCCTAAAAGTTAGGTGCACTATTATAGAATACACCCGATCTGCGCACAACTTGAACACAGGTATTTAGACCTGGTTTTCACTGACCTAAACAGATGTGCCTAAATGTCAGTCATGTATATATGAACATTGAGCATGATTCTGTATATAGTGAGTGCCTTTTATAGAATTGTGCTAGATGCTGTTACTGGTTGGTACCAATTTTCTAGGTGCCATATATAAAATTTTGGGGTTAATGTGTGTGTTGCTATATAGTATACAGCAATCATTTTATGTTGGTCTCAATCTCTGGTTTCTGCTTTCTGTCTGTCTTCTCTTAACTTGCTTGCCAGGGTTTCGTGGTCTGTTTGTCATTTGTCCATGTCCATCATTCAACTCCCCTCTCTGTGTCCTTGCCCGTAGCATCCTGCTATGTTGAGCATCTCCCCTCTCTGTACCATTATTCATGCTATGTCTAGCAGCACTCCTCTGTGACTCTCCCCCCCTCCCCATGTCCAGTACCGCATCTCTGTCCCTATCCCTCCTCATGTTCAACTTCTCCCCTTATTTCTTCCTCCCTCCTCCCCCAGGACCATCAACTCCCTTCTCTCTTGTTCTCCACTCCTCTTCCATCCGGGATGTCCTCTCTCTCTTCCCCCTTTCATCCAACATCTGCCCTCCTCTCCCCCTTCAATGTCTGCCTTTCTTCTGGCTTTGGGCCTTCTAGATTATTGTAATACTAGTCTTTAAGCCCGTTACATTAACGGGTGCTAGAATAGATGTCTTTCTTTCTTTCTGTCTCTCTACCTCCTGCTGTATTTCTCTCTCCCTGGCCCCCTTTCTCTCTCTCTTTCTGTCCCTCTTCCTGCCCCTGTGGCTTTCTTCCTTTCTGTCACCCTCCCTCCCGCTGTCTGTCTGTCTTTCTTTCCATCTATCTGTCTCTCTCCCTGCTCCCTATGTAACATTCCCTCCCCCTCCATTTCCCTGTGCAGCAGCATTTCCCCCACCCCACTTTCCTGTGCAGCAGCATTTTCCTCCCCCACCCCACTTCCCTGTGCAGCAGCTGCAGCATCATTCCCTCCCCCTCCATTTCCCTGTGCAGCAGCATTTCCCTCCCCCACTCCACTTCCCTGGGCAGCAGCAACAGCATTTCCCTCCCCCCACTTACCCTGTGCAGCAGCTGCTGCAGCATTCCCTCACCCTCCATTTCGCTGTGCAGCAGCATTTCCCTCCCCCAACCCCACTTCCCTGTGCTGCAATAGCAGCAGTATTTCCCTCTCCATCCACTTCTCTGAGCATCAGCAATAGCGGTATTTACCTTCTCCTCCAGGTCCCTGTGCAGCAGCAGCATTTCCCCCAACCCCCTCCCTTCCCTTCCGGTCTGGCCTACCATCACAATCACTGTGGTCAAGGAGATCTCCCTCCTCCAGATTAGACACACTGATTGGCTGCTTCATTAGAACTGTTCGTTGCTGCAATGCTTCATTCAGTGAAAGAGAGGGAACAGGAAGAAAAACGGCACTACCAGTAGAAGTTTATTTTTAAGTTTAAAGGTGCCGCGGCGGCTCCTCTCAGGATCGCTGCCTGCTTTGGAAGCCTTGTCCAACGCAGGTGTGGCTCATGAGAGGAGCCGCCGCAGCACCATTAATCTTAAAAATAAACTTCTACTGGTAGTGCCATTTTTCCTGGATGGAGGTCTGGAGCGGCAATTCTGTGCACGTGACCGCCGCCAGCACTCCCAGTGACCTCTTCGCGGTCGGCCACAGCCAAGCGTGCACGCACACTGTGAAAATATAGCCGCGGCGGCTCTTCTCATGAGCTGCACTTGCATTGGAAGATGAGAGAGGAGCCGCGGCGGCATTGGAGATCCGTAGTCCGAAGCTTTAGAGGGACTGAAGGGGACGGAGAAAAACAAATCGCGGATGCTGGGAAGTAATTCTGGCGAGTAGCGCATGCGCACTCATGCGGCCACAGACCTACAGGGCATGGAACACGCAAATAGGAGTGCGCATGCGCGGGTAGCTCTTTATTATATAGGATTGTCTATTTGGGCTCCTATAAGAAAACTATCAAAAAGATGAGAGTTGTCCAGAATAGGACGGTTTGTCTGATCTATAATTTGAAGAAATCTGAACACATAACATCTTATCTTAAGAAATTGCATTGGCTTCCTGTTGAAACGAGAATATTTGCTTGTATCAGTTATAACAGTGTTCTTCAATCACTGGTCCATGGACCGGTGCTGGTCCACAGAAATTTCCTGCCGGTCCACAGAGCTGGCACATGCATCAGGCCCAAAACAGTGTTCTTCAACCGCCGGTCCACGGTGTGAACGATGTGGCGTTATCTTTGAGCCGGCTCCCTCCTCTTCACTGATTCAGTGTACAAAGCCACGGGCAGCGGCTCCGCGCGTCCTGCGCCTGAACCAGAAGCCTTCTCTCTGACATCACAAGTCCAGATGAGGTGCGGGACATGCAAGGAGCCGCTGCCCGCAGTTTTGTGCACTGCATCAGTGAGGAAGAGGGAGCCGGCAGCATAAAATAGCCAGGCAGGAGCAGGCCAGAAGGTAAGGCATAGCATAGAGGGAGGGAGACAACAAAGGTAGGGGGGGAATGATTTTATTTTTGAATTTAGTGATTGAATTATGTCAATTTTGAGAATTTACATCTGCTGTCAGTGTGCTTTGTGTACTTTAATTTTGTGGTTAACTATTATGTGTTGTTAATAAGATTATATTGTGTATATCTATGAAAAATGAATGGAAAAAATAGTGTTACATTTAGTACTATTATGGGGGCGGGGTCTGGGGTGGAGATTAGGTAGAGATGGGCGGGGTCTGGCCCATAATGTAGCCCAGTGTTCTTCAACTGCCGGTCCATGGACCGATGCTGGTCCACAAAATAATTATTTTTTATCCCAGGACAAGCAGGCATGATATTCTCACATGTGGGTGACGTCATCTACGGAGCCCCGGCGCGGACAGCTTTTCAAGCAAACTTGATTGAAGTTTCAAGTTTGCACACTGCACCACGCATGTGCGTGCCTTCTCGCCCACTAGAGGGCGCATCCCACCTCGTGGTCCTCAGTTCAAATTTTTCCGCGGAGCAAGAAAGCCCTGTGGATCTGAGCTCCAGTGTTTTTGCCTTCTAGCTGCCGCGTTTAGTTTGTTTTTCCCTTCGAATTAGTTCGCGGTACTCTTTTCCTTTCGTTTCTTTTCAAAAAAAAAAAAAAAAAAAGTCTTTCGTTTTTCGTCGGGTTCCGGGGGCTCCCGGAAGCCGTGGCCGCGGGACGTCGGTACGTTCCCGGCCTTCTTCTTTTTCTTCGTGGATGTCCCGTCCTGTTACGGGATTCAAAAAGTGCAGCCGGTGTGAGAGGTTGCTTTCCATCACTGACCCTCACCGGTGGTGCATTGTCTGTCTTGGGCCCGAACATCCGACAGACTCGTGCGATCGCTGTGCTACCTTCCAAAACAGGGCCCTCCGTCGCCGTAAGGCAAGAATGGCCGAATTGTTCGCCGTCGACACGCCGCCTAAGGCCTCGACGTCGGCCTCGGCTTCGGCCCCGGCCTTGACCTCGGCCTCGGCGTCATCGGGGGCCTCGGCCTCGCCTCGGCCCTCTTCCTCGAAGGCGTCGTCAGTGAAGCAAGCTTCGGGTAAGTCCTCTGTTCCATCCCCTTCAGCAAAGAAGCCATCCTCGAGTCAGGCCAAGGCGGGTGGGTCGACCCCGGCCCCGCATCGGACCTCGACTCCGCACACCCCGAGGGAATACTCGAGACCGAGGTCGCCCTCCAGGGAGTGTGCCCCGGACTCGGAACTCCCCACCTTCGTGGGGATTCCGGCCTTCCAGGATCTCCTCCGAGCTCTGATCTCATCGGAGCTGTCGGGAGCCCTGGAAGTGTTGCAGCGCGCTGCGGTTCCGGCGGCCTCGACCTCGGCCTGGACGCCTTCGGTCTCGGAGGCCCGGGCCTCGGCTCCCTCGGGAGCCCCGGCCTCGGCGACCTCGGTCTCGGGTACTGGGACCCCGTTCACCTCGGTCTCGGCCCCGCCCCGGACCTCGACCTCGGGGGAACCCCCTGAGCGGAGTGTAAGGCCCAAAGAAAAGTTGCGCAGAGTGCGCCGTCTTTCCTCCTCTTCCTCCGGGTCTTCCAGACACGCCTCGCCCTCGACGCGACCTCGGACGGGGCGTCGATCGAGGAAGTCCAAGCGGCCCCGAGGCTCGCCTCGGCGCGACCGTTCCTTGCCGTTCGGGGGC
The DNA here is from genome assembly GCF_902459505.1 of Geotrypetes seraphini. Classification (NCBI taxonomy): domain Eukaryota; kingdom Metazoa; phylum Chordata; class Amphibia; order Gymnophiona; family Dermophiidae; genus Geotrypetes; species Geotrypetes seraphini. Next base: position 179,893,890 of record NC_047090.1, on the reverse strand, counting down.
GAGGCGTTGCAGGTGTCGGAGTTGCGCCTCGACAACCCGAGGCTCCTCCGCTCACCCCATGGGAAGTCTTCCCGGGCCGCCTCGCCGAGGAAACGGGAGAGTGTCCCACGAACCCCGGGGTCCTCACCCAAGGGTTCTGCGAGGAGGACAACTTCCCCTTCCCCCTCGAGGGCCCTCGAGAGGGGATCCTGGGATTCGGGATCGGTTAGGGATCCTCATTATTCCCATGAGGCCTCCCCCCTCTCCTCGGTGGGGCGGTCGAGAACCCCCTCTCCCCAGGCTAGGCCGTCCTCATTTTCATCCTTCGTTCAGGACATGGCCCAAGCCCTGGGGATTGACCTGATGGTAGGCTCTCGGTATTCCAAAGAATTTTTGGAGGAACAGGACCTCCCCATTCTTCCTAGGGAGGTGCCTAGACTCCCTCTCAACAGTGTCCTTCTGCAAACCTGGCTGAAGAACTTGTCAAACCCTCTTACAGTCACGTCTGTGCCTTCAAAAATGGAATCGAAGTATAGGACGATTCCCCCTAAAGGGTTCGATAAGGCGCAGCTCTCACACCAGTCTCTTCTGGTGGAGTCTGCTCTTAAAAAATCACAGCCCTCACGGGTTTCTGCGGCGGTTCCACCAGGCAGGGAGGGGCGGACCCTGGACAAGTTTGGCCGCCACCTCTATTCAAATTCCCTGATGGCCACCAGGGTTCTAAACTACGCCTTCACCTTTTCCTCCTTTTTGCGTGGTATGGTGAAGGACCTTCCTCAATATCGGAACTCGTTACCGGACTCCCAAAGAGCAGGATTCGACAAGTTTATGTCCAACCTGTCTCAATTGCGGTTGTACCTATTCCATGCAGTGTACGACGCCTTTGAGCTGGTTTCGAGGGTGTCGGCCCTCGCGGTGGCCATGCGCCGCTTGGCCTGGCTTCGCACCCTCGACATGGACCCAAACCTGCAGGAACGCCTGGCAGACTTGCCTTGTGTGGGGTCCGAGTTATTCGACGAGTCATTGGATGCGGCGACCAAGCGCTTGTCGGAACAGGAGCGCTCTCTAGCATCCCTGGTCCGCCCCAAACCTAGGCCCCCGCCGCAGAAACCCTTTCGGCCTCCACCGCGCCGATACCCTCAGAAGTCGACCCCGGCTTTCTCGAGACCGCCCCCGAGACGTCCGTCTCAGCGAGGCAGAGGGGGACAACCCCAAGCCCCGGCGCAGGGCCCTTCTAAGCCAGCGCCTTCCTTTTGACGGGATGAGCGGACGGGGCGGGTTCCCCTCCGCACTTTCTCAGGAACCCCTTCCTATCGGGGGCCGTCTTCGGTTCTTCCGGGAGGCATGGACCGGGATTACCTCAGACGCTTGGGTGCTCCGGATCGTCTCCGAGGGCTACTCGCTCAACTTTGTGTCCTCGCCACCGGACAGTCCCCCAAGTTTAGTCCCCTGCAACCGTTCGCAGCTACCGACCCTTATAACCGAAGCCAAAGCCCTCTTGAAGCTTCGGGCGGTCGAGCCGGTCCCCAAGGACCAGTGGGGTACGGGGTTTTACTCCCGCTACTTTTTGGTCCCAAAAAAGACCGGGGACCTGCGCCCCATACTGGACCTCAGGAAGCTCAACAAATTCCTGGCCCGGGAGAAGTTTCGAATGCTATCTCTCCCGGTTTTGTACCCCCTCTTGGGGGAAGGGGACTGGATGTGCTCCCTCGACCTGAAGGAAGCATACACCCATGTTCCGGTGCACCCCGCCTGTCGAAGATTCTTACGATTCCAGGTGGGGGACCTCCACCTCCAGTACAGGGTACTGCCCTTCGGCCTGGCCGCGTCCCCACGAGTTTTCACGAAGTGCATGGTGGTGGTGGCAGCAGCCCTCAGGTCACGTGGACTCCATGTGTTCCCTTACCTGGACGATTGGCTCATCAAAGCCCCGACCAGGGAGGGGGTTATCTCAGCGACCCGACAGTCTATTGCCTTCCTGCAAACTCTCGGGTTCGAGATAAACTTTCCAAAGTCTCAGTTGAGACCGTCGCAGTCTCTTCAATTCATAGGTGCGGTGCTGGACACGGTGCGCCTACGCTCCTACCTGCCGACCCAGCGGGCGGAAACCTTGGTACGGATGAGCCGCCAGGTCTCCCAACTATCGAGGGTGTCGGCCAAGCGCATGATGATGCTGCTGGGCCATATGGCCTCGACGGTACATGTCACGCCGTTTGCGAGGCTACACCTGAGGATCCCTCAGTGGACCCTCGCGTCCCAGTGGCGCCAGGAGTGCGACCCGGTGTCTCGCCTCATTTCGGTAACTCCGCCCTTGCGGAAATCGCTGCGTTGGTGGACAGACTCTTCAAATCTGTCCATGGGGCTATTGTTTCGCACTCCGCCTTTTCGCAAGGTCCTGACCACGGACTCCTCGGAGTACGCGTGGGGAGCCCATCTCGACGGTCTTCGCACGCAGGGCCTGTGGTCGTCAGAAGACCGTCAGTGTCATATCAACGTGCTACAACTGCGAGCCATCTTCCTAGCACTTCGAGCCTTCGTTCACATATTGCAGGACCAGGTGGTCCTCGTCCGCACGGACAATCAGGTGGCAATGTATTATGTGAACAAGCAGGGAGGAACAGGGTCATGGCCCCTCTGCTCCGAAGCTCTTCGCCTCTGGGAGTGGGCGGCCTCCCGGAACATCTTCCTCCGGGCAGTCTACATCCAAGGAGAACGGAATTGCCTGGCGGACAAACTGAGTCGACTTCTGCAACCGCACGAGTGGACTCTACACTCAGCAGTTCAACGCGAGGTCTTCGCTCGCTGGGGAACGCCACAGGTGGATCTGTTTGCCTCTCCGGAGACACACAAACTACCACTATATTGTTCTCGGATGTACTCGCAGGACCGTCTGGAAGCGGATGCCTTCCTACTCGACTGGGAAGGGAGGTTCCTGTATGCATTCCCGCCGTTCCCTCTGATCATGCGAACGTTGGTACACCTAAAATCGTCCACGGCCACGATGATTCTCATAGCACCTCGGTGGCCGCGTCAGCACTGGTTCTCCCTGCTGCTACAGCTCAGTGCCAGAGAGCCTCTTCCCCTGCCTGTCTCTCCTTCTCTGCTGTCTCAGAGTCAAGGATCCATGTTACATCCCAATCTGCAGTCATTGCACCTGACAGCCTGGTTTCTTGTTCCCTGACTCCTCCGGACCTGTCTCAATCGGTGAAGGAGGTGTTGGAAGCCTCCCGCAAGATCTCGACGAGGCTTTGCTATGCGCAGAAATGGACCAGGTTTTCCACCTGGTGCTCGTCTTTTCACCTGGATCCGGTATCAGTTCCGGTATCCTCGGTTTTAGAATACTTGTTTCATTTGTCGCGCTCCGGCTTGAAAACCACTTCGGTGCGGGTTCATCTCAGTGCGATTTCTGCTTTCCACCAACCTCTAGAGGGACGACCTCTGTCACTCCATCCCTTGGTGACACGCTTCATGAAAGGGTTACTCAGGGTTTGTCCCCCTCTTAAGCCTCCGTCTATCGTGTGGAATTTGAATGTGGTTCTGGCTCAACTGATGAAACCCCCGTTTGAGCCACTCAACAAGTCCCTCTTGAAATTTCTGACTTGGAAGGCGGTGTTTCTAATTGCCCTCACCTCCGCCAGGCGGATTGGGGAGTTGCAAGCCTTGGTTGCGGACCCTCCTTTCACTGTCTTTCACCACGACAAGGTGGTTCTCCGCACCCATCCTAAGTTTTTACCTAAAGTTGTTTCTGACTTCCACCTCAATCAGTCCATTGTCCTTCCTGTGTTCTTCCCGAAGCCCCACTCCCATCCTGGCGAGACGGCGCTTCACACGCTTGACTGTAAGAGGGCGTTGGCATTTTATCTTCAACGCACCAGGCCTCATCGGAAGGTTCCTCAATTGTTTTTGTCCTTCGATCCCAATCGATTAGGGCACCCAGTTTCCAAGCGCACTCTGTCTAACTGGTTGGCCGCTTGCATTTCCTTTTGCTACGCTCAGGCTGGCCTTCCTCCCCCGGGTCGAGTCACGGGGCACAAGGTCCGAGCGATGGCAGCTTCGATAGCTTTCCTCCGATCCACTCCGATGGAGGACATATGTAAGGCTGCCACTTGGTCTTCGGTTCATACATTCACCTCACATTACTGTCTGGACACTTTATCCAGGAGTGACGGCCGGTTTGGCCAGTCAGTTTTGCAAAATCTGTTTTCCTAAATTGCCATCCTCCCACCTGCCCTTTTTTGGTTAGCTTGGAGGTCACCCACATGTGAGAATATCATGCCTGCTTGTCCTGGGATAAAGCACAGTTACTTACCGTAACAGGTGTTATCCAGGGACAGCAGGCATATATTCTCACAACCCGCCCGCCTCCCCGGGGATGGCTTCCTTGCTAGTTATGGAACTGAGGACCACGAGGTGGGATGCGCCCTCTAGTGGGCGAGAAGGCACGCACATGCGTGGTGCAGTGTGCAAACTTGAAACTTCAATCAAGTTTGCTTGAAAAGCTGTCCGCGCCGGGGCTCCGTAGATGACGTCACCCACATGTGAGAATATATGCCTGCTGTCCCTGGATAACACCTGTTACGGTAAGTAACTGTGCTATTTCTACCGGTCCATAGGTGTAAAATGGTTGAAGAACACTGAGTTATAAGACTCTATTTGGAAATGCACCATATTACATGTTGAAACATTTCAGACTTTCAGGTAATGAACGCCGTACATGTGGCTGTTCTTTTTTTCTCTTTTCTATCCTTAAAAGGATTTCTTGAAAGAACTCTTATCTTTCCAAGCTGGCAAATGTAGTAAAACATTAAGTGGTTTGATTGTAGCTTCTAACTCCTACCAAATTTTTAGAAAAAAAATCTTAAAACTTAAGTTTTTGATAAATTTGTCTGATGCTATCACGAATTTTAATGCTATTGCTGTACTATCACTGTTTTGTTCAGCTTTTAGAGAAAAAAAAAGTTAAACTTATTATCCTTTTGATAAATTTGCTGGCTGATATTACAAACCTTAATACTATTGCTGTTTTGTTCGTTATTGTTAACTACATAGAATTGAGAGGTATGGCGGTATAAAAATAAAATTTATTATTATTCTCTCTCCTCCTCCTGCTCTCTTTCTCTTCCCTTCAATCCAGCATCTGCCCTCTACCTCTGCCCCCCCTCCCAATCCAGTATCTGCCTCCTTTCTGTTTCCCTTCCTCCTGCCCTGACACCCATGCTGCTGCTGTTTCTCTAGAGCAGCCATGGCAAACAAAGCTACTCGCTGCAGGGCTGGAGTCGACATTTGCACAAGCTGCTGGTTCTGTCCCAGAACAGGAAGTGACATCCAAGGGGGTGGAACTGGCAGCCTGCATGAATGTTGACTCCAACCTGCAGTGAGTAGCTACCTTTGCCACTGCTGTTGTGGAGAAGCAACATCAGGTGACAGTGGGAGGGAGGGGTTCACAGTCATAAGAACGCGAGACAAACGCGCGCCGCCTTTTGAGAGCGAACAATCAAGCTCCGACGGGGGTGTGGGGGGGGGAGGAACCCCCACACTTTATTTAATAGTGTTGGCACTGCTGTTGGGGGTGGTTTTGGGGGGTTGTAACCCCCCCCTCTTATACAGAAAACTTAACTTTTCCCTGAAAAAATAGGTAAAAAATTAAATTTTCTGTATAATGTGTGGGGGGGTATACCCCCCACACCCCCAACACAGCAGCACAAACAGTATTAAGTAGAGTGGGGGGGTTTCCCTCACACCCCCATCAGAGCCCTTTAAAATGGCGCACTGAAGTCTTTCGCTCAATTGTCCGCTCTCAAATGTTGGCGCGTGTTTGTCTCACGCGCTTTTGTCCCGTCACCGGAGGGAGGAGATGTAAGTTCCAATTTTTCCCCAAACAAATCGATTCAAATTAGTAATCAGACAGCACTAGTCTGCAATACAGCAACAAACTTTGTAATCTTTATATATTTTCTCAGTGAGCGTATATGATGGTCATCCTTCTAAACTTAACTTATATTCCCCTTTTTATTTCCAGAGTTCATACGAAGTTCAAGACAGCGTTGATATAGAAAATGGACAGTTGTATTGCACAAGATCACTTTTTTCTTCACCCGTTCCTTACCCGGTTTCACCCTCCTTGGCTCTTAGCACAGATTTCACAAAAAAAGTCTCTGGCACCTACTACAAGACCCCCATACCCCAAAATAATTTCTATGCAGTCTCTCCCTCTTCCTCAGAGGGAAGTCTTAAATGCAGTTCTAATTATCAAAAGTTTCAGGAGCCCCTGAAGAAAACCTATAGTGGGGACCTTCTTGATTTGCATTCTAAGCAGTTCACTAATAAGCAGCTGCAATTTATACCACGAACATTGAAAACTGAGGCTAAATCTGCGCTTGCAGGGTACAGATATTATACACCTCCACGAATAAAAAAGAAGGATGAGGTGTCAGAAGCAGAGGCACAGACTGAAATCAGCAGGTAACTTGTTTTAAATTTGTCAGATCAAAGGCAAAACATACATGGAGGTTAAATATATTTTATCCTAGGACAAGCAGGCAGGTATTCTCACTAATGGGTGACGTGATCCAATGGAGCCCCGATGCGGACGCCTCACAAGCAGTCTTGCTTGAAGAAACTCGAAGTTTTGAGTCGCCCGCATCGCGCATGCGCGAGTGCCTTCCCACCCAGCGCAGGGCGCGTCTCCTCAATTCTTACTTTTCCGCGGAGCCGAGAAGTCCGTCTTCGACTCTCTGCGTGAAGTGCTTTCACTTGTGCCTTCTTTATCTCCGCAGTTTTGGGTTATTTTCCTCAGAATCGCTGTTTTTCGTCGTTCTTTTCTTGTTTTACAAAAAAATAAAAAATTTCTTCCGTCCGTTCGACTGGGCAGGCCATGTGGCCGCAGCCCCACGGCTTCGATCTTGCGGCGGAGCTGTTTCGGCCTATGTCCCGGCCTGCGATCGGTTTTAAGAAGTGTTCCAAGTGCCGGTGCGCGATTTCCCTGATGGACCCTCATTGACGCTGTCTTCAGTGTCTTGAGCCTCAACACCTCCCGAAATCGTGCCGGCCTTGCTCAACACTTACTGCCCATGCTTTCAAGCGTCGTTGCATCTTGTGGGAGCAGCTTTTCAGCATGGAGTCTTCGATGGAGCTTTCGTCATCGAAGAATGCTTCACCTTCGACCTCATCCAAGGCTCTCCAGGCTTCCACATCTTCTGCTCTGAGCCTCATCAAACCCGTCTCGTTTGTACCGGCTCTGTCTTAGACGCCGGCTGCGGTGCCTTCCTCTGTCTCTTCAGGTCAGGTAGCACAGCAGCCCATTCCCCCGGTGGTGCTTAAAGTGCCCAAGGCTTCTAAGTCCAAGCACTCTCACACTGCCTTGAGGGAGATCGAAGCCCTTGCAGGTGGTCCCATTGGAGACGCGTTTCCATCCTTGCCGGCTTTGTTCCAGACCTTATTGGAGAAGCAATTCATTCAGCTCTTTACCACAATGGGGCCGAAACTTCTCTCTCAAATCGAGCCTGGGCATGCGGAGGTCTCCCATGAGGTCGAGCCGCCTCCTGTGCCTCAGCCGTACGCACACTCTCTACAGGGAGCAGAGTCTTTGCGAGTGTCTGGTCTGGTATCGATGCATGCATCGCAAGGAGTCGAGTCTTTGCCCATGCCTCCGTTGGAACCTGTACACTCGATGCAAGGAGCAGAGTCTTTGCGAGTGCCTCTAGGTTCTTCCACCCAACCACTGCTGCTTCGTTCCACAGCCTCCAGTCCATTCTCTGGGGGCTTCGACAAGGCCAGCTCCTCCTCGGCCTTCACGCCTGCCTCTGATTTACCAATGGCGTTTTCCACCAAAACAGGCTCCTGCCACCCGTCAGCCTGTCAAGAGGCAACATCCTCAGAAGCAGCAGAAGCCTCAGCCACCTGCTGTATCCAAGGCTCCTCAGCCTTTTTGACTGTCTCACTCAAAGCATAACCTCAGTCGTTCTGCCTTTTTCCGTTTTTCCCCCTATCGGAGGTCGTCTCCATCATTTTTACCACCGATTGGCGACTATTACCACCGACCTCTGGGTCCTTTCCATCGTCAGGGAGGGATACTCTCTTCAGTTCCATCAAGTTCCTCCGGAACATCCTCCAAGAGAGTATCCTTTCAACTCGACCCAGACCGCCCTTCTTCTTCAGGAAGCTCAAGCTTTGCTTCAGCTTCGAGCTATCGAGCCCGTTCCTTTGGCTCAACAGAACAAGGCTTTTTACTCCCAGTACTTCCTTGTTCCAAAGAAGACGGGCGATCTGCGTCCTATTTTGGATCTCAGAGTGCTCAACAAATTTCTAGTCAGAGAAAAATTTTGTATGTTGACCCTAGCATCCCTGTATCCCCTCCTCGAGCAGAACGACTGATTATGCTCTCTGGATTTCAAGGAGGCCTTCACACATATTCCCATTCATCTGGCCTCCCGTCCATACCTCAGATTTCGGGTGGGAAATCTTCATTATCAATACAGAGTGCTCCCTTTCGGCCTGGCCTCGTCGCCCAGAGTCTTCACCAAGTGTCTGGTGGGGGTGGCTGCTGCGCTCAGGAACCATGGTCTGCAGGTGTTTCCCTACCTGGACGACTGGCTCATCAAGGATTCCACGTCTCAGGGAGTCTTCCTCGCGACCCAACACACTATCTGGTTCCTGCAGAGTCTGGGGTTCGAAATCAACTTTCTGAAATCCCACCTCCAACCTTCTCAGACTCTTCCTTTCATCGAAGCTGTTCTGGATACTGTCCAGCTCAGAGCATTCCTTCCTCAACAACGTCTGGAAGCTCTGATTTTTTTATGTTACTACTCCATTGTACTTTATTATATTTTTTTTTAACTATTACCCTTGTGTTTTTTCCCCTGAATGTCTCTTCTTTACTTTAATGAATTGTATTTCACCTCTCCTTACCTAATGTTAAGAGTATGTTAAACAGTGTAATTTATTTATTTATTTATTTTAAATATTCGTATGTATTGTACAGTTACCTAACAAATGTAAATTTTAATGTGTACATCGCTTTGAAGTTTGATTAAGCGATTCATCAAGATACCTAATAAACTTGAAACTTGAAACTCTTCTCCATCTTTGTCATTTGGTCTCCTCTCGCCTGTCCATCTCGGCGAGACACATGATGGTTCTTCTGGGTCACATGGCCTCTACAGTGCACGTGACTCCTTTTGCCAGACTTCACCTCAGAATTCCTCAGTGGACCCTGGCATCTCAATGGACACAGGTTTCCGACCCTCTAACTCAACACATCCAGGTCACACCTGCATTGACACAATCTCTTTGCTGGTGGATGCTCTCTTCCAGTCTATCCAGAGGCTTACTTTTTCACACGCCCCCTCATCAGAAGGTCCTCACGACCGACTCTTCAACTTACGCTTGGGGGCTCATCTAGATGGTCTCCGTACTCAAGGCTATTGGACTAGTACGGATCGTCAGGGTCACATCAATCTCCTGGAACTCAGGGCGATTTTCCATGCTCTCAATGCTTTTCAGCATCTGCTTCATGACCATGTAATCCTCATTCGCACGGACAATCAAATCGCCATGTATTATGTCAACAAGCAGGGAGGTGCGGGATCTTCCTCCCTCTGTCAGGAACTCTGAAAGTTTGGGATTGGGCAATTCGCCACAACATCTTTTTCAAAGCTGTCTACATTCAGGGGGCGGACAATGCCTTAGCGGACAACTTGAGTCGTCTTCTACAGCCTCACGAATGGACTCTCCATTCCACACCCCTTCATCACATCTTCTCTCAGTAGGGAACCTCTTTGCAGCCCCCCACAACTACAAACTGCCTCAGTTCTGCTCCAGGATCTACACTCCTCATCGCCTCGAGGCAGGTGCTTTTCTTCTGGATTGGACGAATCTCTTTCTATATGTGTTTCCTCCGTTTCCTCTAATTCAAAAGACGCTGGTCAAGCTGAAGTCCGACCACGCCACCATGATTCTGGTTGCTCCTCAGTGGCCCAGACAACCCTGATACTTCCTTCTACTTCAATTCACCAGCAGGGAGCCCTACCTTCTACCAGTTTTTCCCTCTCTGCTTCATCCCAACCTGCAGTCTCTGCACCTGACAGCTTGGTTCCTCTCGACATAGCTCCTCTGCAGTTTTCTCAATCTGCGAGGGATGTTTTGGAAGCTTCAGGGAAGCCTACTACTAGACAATGCTATCGCCAAAAATGGACTAGATTCTCTACTTGGTGTTTTTCTCATCATAAGGAGCCTCAACTTTCCTCCTTATCTTCAGTTTTGGACTATCTGTTGCACCTTTCTCAGTCTGGTCTCAAGTCTACTTCGATCCGAGTCCATCTTAGTGCAGTTGCTGCTTTCCATCAGCCTATTGAAGGGAAACCTATTTCTGCTCATCCTGTAGTTTCCAGATTCATGAAAGGGCTTTTCAATGTCAATCCTCCTCTCAAACTGCCTCCGGTTTGGGACCTCAATATTGTTCTTGCTCAGCTGATGAAGCCTCCATTTGAGCCAATGGACAAGGCTCATCTGAAATATCTCACTTGGAAAGTGGTGTTTCTCATTGGCCTCACTTCTGCTCGGCGAGTCAGTGAGCTTCAAGCGTTGGTTGCGGATCCACCTTTCACCGTGTTCCATCATGACAAGGTGGTTCTTCGCACTCATCCAAAATTCCTTCCTAAAGTAGACTCGGATTTCATGTCAACTAATCTATTGTACTTCCACTGTTTTTTCCAAAGCCTCATTCTCATCCTGGAGAATCAGCTCTTCATACTCTGGACTGTAAACGTGCTTTGGCATTCTACTTGGAACGCACCAAACCGCACAGAACTGCTCCTCAAATTTTTGTCTCCTTTGATCCGAACAAGTTGGGAAGTCCTATCTCTAAGCGTGCCATCTCCAATTGGATGGCGGCTTGTATCTCTTTCTGCTATGCCCAGGCTGGGTTTCCTCTTCACAGTAAAGTCAAAGCCCATAAGGTCAGAGCAATGGCAGCTTCTGTGGCTTTCCTCAGATCTACACTTATTGAGGAAATTTGTAAATCTGCTACTTGGTCCTCGGTTCATACCTTCACTTCTCATTATTGTCTGGATACTTTCTCCAGACGGATGGACAGTTTGGCCAAACAGTATTGCAAAATTTATTCTCCTAAGTTGCCAACTCTCCCACCATCCCACTTTGGTTAGCTTGGAGGTCACCCATTAGTGAGAATACCTGCCTGCTTGTCCTGGGATAAAGCACAGTTACTTACCGAAACAGGTGTTATCCAAGGTCAGCAGGCAGCTATTCTCACATCCCACACACCTCCCCGGGTTGGCTTCTCTGCTAGCTATCTGAACTGAGGAGACGCGCCCTGCGCTGGGCAGGAACGCACTCGCGCATGCGCGGTGCGGGCGACTCGAAACTTCGAGTTTGTTCAAGCAAGACTGCTTGTGAGGCATCCGCGTCGGGACTCTGTTGGATCACGTCACCCATTAGTGAGAATAGCTGCCTGCTGTCCCTGGATAACACCTGTTACGGTAAGTAACTGTGCTTTTTATGAATACTGTGTTGTTTTTCACTTCCAGTACTAGTTAGAACAATTAGTTTTGTTTCCTTGTTTATTGTCTCTTAAGTTAGCAGCGTAAGAAAATAGAGAACGGTATATTTCCAGTACAATAGGTGAGACATTCTAGACAAGTGTGTAATATCCCCATGGCTGCGTGCCATCTGCAGAAGAATCCAATTCAGAATTTTCTATGTGCCTCTTCAGTACTTCACTGAACTGCTTAGCTCCATTTACACTGTTTTTCCCTTCTAATGCGTGCCTGCAGGAATGTGTTTATTCTGCTCTCTTATTTTATTTGGTGTTTTTAGTCCTTTTGGGGGGGGGGGTAGGATTCTTGTGCTCAGAGTGTTTCTTCAGCTTTGCTTGCATTGAGAAAACAGACTTAAGTCTGTAGCTGACAGACTAATCCCAGTGGGTACTAAGGACCCACCAGAACCTCTCTGAGCTCCCTCAATATCCTGAGATGGATCCCATCTGATCCCATGGATTTGTCCACTTTCAGTTTTTCAAGTTGTTCATAAACACTTTCTTCCATGAATGGTGCAGTATCTGTTTTGCCATATACGGGACAATTACCATTAAAAGTCCATCTAGCATCAGCTTCACTTCCCCACTGTTAGGGCTGCATTTAAGCATCACTCCTGCACAACATAAATGAAGTTACATATAGTTGTTAATCTGATGATTTTTGAGTTTTGTGTTGATATTGTTCTCTTTCTATTTAGGGATACTTTGTGTCTGTCCTATGCATTTTTTAACTCCGTCACTTTTTTTGCCTCCAGGGATGCATTCCAGGCATCTACTACCCTTTCCGTGAAAACGTATTTCCTGGCATTACTCCTAAGTCTACCACTGCTTAACCTCATATTGTGTCCTTTAGTTTTACCATTTCTCTATCTCTGGAAAAGATTTGTTTGTAGATTAATATCATTCATGTATTTAAATGTCTATCATATTTCCTCTATACCTTTGTTCCTCTAGGGCAGTGATCTCAAACTCCAACCCTTTGCAGGGCCACATTTTGGATTTGTAGGGACTTGGAGGGCCTCAGAAAAAAATAGTTAATGTCTTATTAAAGAAATGCCAATTTTGCATGAGGTAAAACTCTTTATAGTTTCTAAATCTTTCCTTTTGGCTAAGTCTTAATAATAATATTGTCATTTATAGCTAAGAGACATATGATCAAGAAACTGTTTTATTTTACTTTTGTGATTATGATAGACATACCGAGGGCCTCAAAATAGGACCTGGCGGACCACGAGTTTGAGACCACTGCTATAGGCTAAGGCTCTTTACACCTGCATTGTGATGTCATAGAACTTTATGGTTATAGAAACATAGTATCACAATGGCCATCCACAGCATCCACTATCTCCTCCTCTCCCTATTGGCTAAGGTTCTTAACATTTGCATCTCCTCTTCCTATAGGCCAGTGGTCTCAAACTCCAACCTTTGCAGGGCCACATTTTGGATTTGTAGGGACTTGGAGGGCCTCAGAAAAAAATAGTTAATGTCTTATTAAAGAAATGACAATTTTGCATGAGGTAAAACTCTTTATAGTTTATAAATCTTTCCTTTTGGCTAAGTCTTAATAATAATATTGTCATTTATAGCTAAGAGACATATGATCAAGAAACTGTTTTATTTTACTTCTATGATTATGATAAACATACCGAGGGCCTCAAAATAGTACCTGGCAGGCCGCGAGTTTGAGACCACTGCTATAGGCTAAGGCTCTTTACACGTGCATTGTGATGTCATAGAACTTTATGGTTATAGAAACATAGTAACACAATGGCCATCCACAGCATCCACTATCTCCTCCTCTCCCTATTGGCTAAGGTTCTTAACATTTGCATCTCCTCTTCCTATAGGCCAGTGGTCTCAAACTCCAACCTTTGCAGGGCCACATTTTGGATTTGTAGGGACTTGGAGGGCCTCAGAAAAAATAGTTAATATCTTATTAAAGAAATGACAATTTTGCATGAGGTGAAACTCTTTATAGTTTATAAATCTTTCCTTTTGGCTAAGGACTCCTTTTACTAAGGTGCACTAGCGGTTTTAGCGCATGCTACAATGCCGCGCTTGCGCTAAACGCTAACGCCTCCATAGAGCTTGCATTAGTATTTTTCATTTAGCGCGTGGTTTGCGCGTGCTAAAAATGCTAGTGCACCTTAGTAAAAGGAGCCCTAAGTCATAATAATACTATTGTCATTTATAGCTGAAGAGACATATGATCAAGAAACTGTTTTATTTTACTTTTGTGATTATGATAAACATAACGAGGGCCTCAAAATAAGACCTGGTGGGCCGCATGTGGCCCGCGGGCCACAAGTTTGAGACCACTGCTCTAGGGTATACATATTTAGGTATTCAAGCCTCTTCGCTTGCATCTCTCAGTGCAATCCCAATATCATTTTCATCGTCTTCCCCTAGACCACTTCAAGTGTTCTCAAAAAAAAAAAAAAAAAAAAAGATATTTTATCTTTCTTTACTGCAGTTCCCAACACAGCATGGTACAGTAAGTACAGAACTGACAGCTTGTCACAGCAATTTTGGGGTGTCTCCAAAAGTAGTTTTTGGGTAGATTGGAAGTTAGCTTTAGGTCTCTTCACCCCTAAAATTGCCACATTTTGGGGGTTCTTGTGTTTTTCACAAACTCTGGAATTCATTGCCAGAGAATGTAGTGAAATCAGTTAGTTTAGTGGGGTTTGGATAATTTCCTAAAAGAGAAATCTTTAGGCCATTATTGAGATGGCTTGGGGAAATCCACTGCTTATTATTCATAGGATAAGCAGCATAATATTTCAGCTACTTGTTTTGCTACTTGGGATCTTCCTAGGTGCTTAGGACCTGGATTTACCACTTGATGGACCTTCAGTCTGTCCCAGTATGGCAAGTCTTATGTTCTTAATTCTTCCATTTTATTGCACAAAGTCACAGGTACAACCCTAGCCACCTTTCTGGGCAGCGTAGCTGGTCTTTATCTGCTGTAATTTACTATGTAACTGAACTTCCCTCTTCTTCATCCACAAGGACTGATTCATTGTCATAGAGAGAGAGGTACCAAAATCATCAGTAGAAATTTTCTTGAAAGCTTATTGCACGTGCTTCTCATTGTAAATAATGCTTTATATGTGAGCTATGTGCAGAACTGAGTTGCATTAAAATGCAGTATGTATAGTACAAGTAACCAAAATTGCCCAGTTATGGAGGATAGATGTACCTTCAAGAAAAAGAATTTAGAGTCAAAATTGATTGATAAATAGCAACATTCCACATTACAAGCTCTTTTAAAAACAAAATGTAAGTACAATGAGATTTCTTCTAAATTAGTAAGGAATGATATTTTTTGTTGTATGATATTGTAGATTTTCAAGTGATGTTGTATTATAATTGTTTGATTTTTATTTTTTATTCAGTTTTAACTCTTGCAACAAATGTACAAAATTCAATCAGATAATTCGTACAAATCACTTGACATTCTAACAATTATTGTCAAATGCATATAAAAAACCGCTCCCCAACCCATCCCATTCATCATTGTTTGATATTTACTGTACACTTGATGTAAGTTATAAAATGAATAAACAAATTAAAAAAAAAAAAAAGATGTACCTTCAAGGGAAAATAAATGTTCTGTTTTCGCAAAGTCATTTTTTAATAATTGAAAATAAATGTATTACTATTATAACTGAAATATTTTTTTAAGCAAAATTGAAACACATTTGGTAACATTGGGAGGCTGTAAGGGAATGTTCATGATTTCCAACGCAGATTCTGGTTCTCTGCACTCTGCAAACCAGCAGAGACCTGGGCCCAAAATTAAACTGGAGCCAGGAGTCGGGGAGATGAGAGCTGAGATTTTAGAATGATAGGTAGTGGAATATAGCTTGTGCAAGATTACCTCACATTTGGGAGGTTTGATTAAATGTTTCTTTTTAAATCTCACAGTTTTAAAAAACATGTTGAGCCGTCTGAGAAAAAAGATGAGCTAGAAGAGTCCCCATGGGCTGTAGATGAGGTAATGCTTCTTTGCTACCTAAGCATGTAAGTAGAAATCATAGTGGCTCTGTAATATTGTGACTTTCAAGGGGTAATGCTATATACATTAATTTCTCTCTTTTGCACTTTCTTCATCTGAATTTGAAAAATGAGACATTATGCCTGAATTATTTTTTTTTTCCTATTCCTTATAGAGAAGATGCAGTATTCAGATTTCTCATACACTGTGCAGCATGAGTAGATATGACTAATCTGTGCAAAGAGGTAGCTGTGCATATGGTCTGTTTAGATAGCTCTTACCATGTAATAAATCTCTTTTAACTCAGAATAATTTCCAGAGCCACATATGCTGCTAAAACTATTCTTTATCTGCAGAAATGCTGCGTCTTTTTTTTTTTTTTTTTCATTGCCCATATCCTATATGTTTATTGCCAAGGGATGTGATAAAAGCAGTTTGTATAGCTAGGTTTAGAAAGGGTTTGGACAGGATTCCAGAGGAGAGGTCCATAAACTATTATTAGTCATGTAGACTTGGAAAAGCCTCAGTTTATCCCTGGGTATAATAAGCAAGAAAGATTGAAGCTGTTCTTTAGATCCTTCCAAGTACCTGTGATCTGGATTGACTATTGTTGGAGGTAGGATGCTGGACCTCATGGGTTTTTGACATAAGCCAGTATGATATTTCTTGTGTAGATTTAAGTGTCTTATGATACTATGTACATACTTTAAACCCACACTGAGAAGAGGCATATACAGGACAAGGCTGGGGTGCAAGACTTGCAAGTACATTTTGTGTTTTTGAATTTTCAAAAATATGCAAGTACTTTTATCTGACAAAAGTACGGTGCTATGTAAAAGCCTTCAAACACTTATAGTTTTTTCATGTCATGCTGTCTAAAACAGGCCTTGACAAATGTTTAGGAGCCAGCCCAAGAACTTGGGCTCCAGCATCATTCACACCCCTCACCACCACCTCCTCTGAAGATTAAGAGTCATCTGGGGAGTAGAACAGATACCCCCTACCCCCGGATCTACCACAGCTCTGTTAGGCCATGATTTACTAAGGTTGTTTTCTTCTTCCATATCTAAAGGAAAAGAAAGCTTAGTACACTGAGCTCTTAATATACTGCTACAGGCCACTGGCAGAAATACAAAGCTAGTATATTCTGCCTCAACCTAATCTCTCTCTCTCCCACCCTGTCATCACCAGTCTCTCTCCTCCCCAGTCACTTCTCTGCCAGCCTGTCCCAGCATAGCCAGCTACATCCCTTCAGCTATCCCTCACCATCTATGAAGCCAGTCACCCAGCCCCTAATACCCCCATGTTACCAACTACATCCTCACTACACCATCTAGCAAGTGACTCTTCACAGGCCCTGCCCCTATCTAGCCAAGCCAACCCATCACTCCCACCCCCACCACATATATATATATACATATACCCTGACTTTTTATTAGAACAGCTCCACTGACCTCAGTCCTCATTTTAAAGTCTGTACCTGCTACCAGAACAGGATTTTTCTCTTTTGCACCACATGACTCTCAACAGTAATTGAACCACATGATAATAGAAACTTCATTACTGTGCTCACGAGACTTCAGACCTCTTGACTATCACAGGAGTTCATTTACCACAAAGTGCAAACTCACAGAGATGAGCATTGCAGAGAGGAAGAAGGTTTTGTTCTGGTGGTTGTAGCAAAAAAAAAAAAAAAAAAATCTAATTATAGACCGTTTAATCCCAACAATTAGTCAAAAGCGGTTTACAAAAGAGAATACATTACAATAAAAAAGAGAACTTATTACAAGGCTGAGATATTTTGAAGCAAGAAAAAAGTAATGAAATACTACTACTACAGTGCTCTCCCCAGAAATTTTTTCCAGCCGGGTGGCATGAAAAAGTAGCCGGGTGGGGCAGGATGGGGAAATTTGGTGGTGGGGAAAATTAACCCCCTCTTTTACTAAGGTGCGCTAGTGTTTTTAGCGCGCGCAAACCCCCTTACTACGCATGAAAACTAATGCCAGCTCAATGCTGGTGTTAGCGTCTAGCGCGCACGGCAATTCTGCACGTGCTAAGTGCACGCTAAAACCGCTATCACAGCTTAGTAAAGGAGCCCTAAATGTGTACTATTTTTATTAATTATTATTTTCCAATGCTCAATATGACTTCCTTTTTTAAGGTTTGACACTTGTGCCAGAATATTTTTACTAAGTTTAAGAAGCATCCAATGCTAGAAGGGAATAATTAGATATTTGCCCTCTTTCAAATGGTATAGAGCATGGGTGTCCAACCTGCGGCCAAAGGGCTGCATGCGGCCCCGTGAAGTATTTTGTGTGGCCCCGGTTGAGGGCGGTGCAGTATTTTCCTCTGATGCCCCCCGGGTGTTTACTGTCTTGCTGCAGCGTTTGCACATTTGTGCAGCCCCAGAAACATTTTTTTCGACCAATGTGGCCCAGGGAAGCCAAAAGGTTGGACACCCCTGGTATAGAGGTTTAAAAAAGGAAAATGCGTTAATGAAGTCATTAGGTTCAATCTAGCCATTTATTTCTGCATGAATTTAAACAACTAAAAAAAAAAGATAAATATAGCTCATCCAGTCATACAAGAAATGGCTCTACAGCACCTCTAATAATGTTTTGATCACTAGGTTCCTTCCTGAGGTCTCACTGAGGATATGAAATAGATGCGATCCCCACTTCCAGACCTCTTCCACATAATTTATGGAGAGGTATTACTGAGCCTTGAAGGAGACCTGTATGATTGATCTTTATCTGCTACTTTTTTTGCTGTACACTTTCCCCTCTGTATTCGCAGGGGTTAGGGGCAGAGCCGGCCTGCAAATATAAAAAAACCGTGAATAATATTTGGACTGGTTCTGCCCCTAACCCCTGCTTCCCCCAGCTATTTTAAGTCCTGAAAGCCCTCCCTTAAGCTTTACCTGGTGGTCTAGTGGGTTTTCAGGCAGAAGCGATCTTCCCACACTCCTGTCCCGTGCAGATCGCTCACAGGAAATGGCTGCCTTGAGCTCCCATAGTCTCTCAAGCCATTTCCTGTGAGCTATCTGCACGGAGCAGGAGCGTGGGAAGATTGTTCCTGCCCTGAAAACCCACTAGACCACCAGGTAAGGCTTAAGGGGGCGTTTACAGGGCTTAAAATAGCCTGAAAATGAAAATGCATTTTTTGGTTTAAAACTGCGAATAAGCAAATCCGTAGATACGGAATTCACAAATACGGAGGAGGAAGTGTAGTGCAAAGTGAAAGATAGGACAAAACAGTTTAGGTAAAGAAGCAGGTAATAATTAGCAATGTATTAATATTTTATTTTTATTTGCTTATAATGTCATTTGAAAGCTGCATGATGTTAATACAACTTTAATTTAATTCTTTATAGTGTGTGTGGGGGTGGCACAACACCTACATCAACAGTAAAGTTAGAATAGGGTCATTAAATCCAGTGGCGTACCTAGTATATATGACAGCCAGTACCGATCATTTTTTAACAACCCCCTCCTTTATATAAAAAAGATATTTTTAGTAATAATCCATGAGTCACACAACAAGGGTGCACCTAGGAAAAGGCAGCATCTTAAACACTGCAGTGAGCACTAGAACACCAACACATGCATTGTAAAACTAAACAAGCCAGATCCTGCACAGTCAATTGATCCTGTACAGACATTGCTAACAGAAAGCCATGTCCTTTTCATACACACAGAACAGAGATAAGCCCTCGCCCAATATGGAAAATCACAAACTAAAAATAGAACTATGTAGACAAAAGTTAAACTGAACCAAGAAACCAGACTCTGCATACAATGCAACACCACAGAAACAGTGACACGTCCTCTACTACTGTGCAAAATATAAAGACAGTAGATGTAAATTTGAAAAAAACTGCTATATAACAATCACTACTTTACAAATTAATAAACAGAAATAAAACAAATAATGAGAAATAAGAAAATACCATTTTTTTTTTGGACTAATCCATTTTTCAATTAGCTTTCATAGGCCAAATCTTTCTTCAAGACAGTACAGCAGGGGTGCCCACACTTTTTTAGCTTGCGAGCTACTTTTTAAAATGACCAAGTCAAAATGATCTACCAACAATAAAATTTTTAAAAATACAAAGCAAACTGTACGCAGAGAAAATCTTAATTATCATTTGTATTTGGGGTTTTTTTCCCAGAGATCAAGGCAGATGACTTTAAAATATGCAATGTCACCTCAGTAACAACTATACAAAAATAGACAAATATACCCCTCTCCCCTTTTACTAAACCGCGATAGAGGTTTTTAGCATAGGAAGCTGTGCTGAATGCCCCCGCACTGCTCTCGACACTCATAGGCTCCCTGCCCTAAAAACCACTATCGCGGTTTAGTAAAAGTAAGCCATAGTGCAAAATATAGACGGCAGATATAAATTCTCAGAACGGACACATTTTGATAACTAAATTGAAAATAAAATCATTTTTCCTACCTTTTTGTCTGGTGATTTCATGAGTCTGTGGTTGTACTTCCTTCTTCTGACTGTAAATCCAATATTTATTTATTTCTGCCCCTCCCCTCCCCTTTTCTTTTTTTTTTTTTTATTTCTTTATTCATTTTTAAACTTACATCAAGTGTACAGTAAATATCAACCAAATATAATACAACATCACTTGAAAAATTTTCAATATCATACACCAAGAAGATTTAACCCCCACCCCCTTCCCAAATTCATATACAACTAATATATACCACATGAAAATAATATCTTACGACAATCATCTATATATTCTTAATGGAAAAACAAGAAATCCCCCCTCCCAAATCCACATGTGTATTAAGATTAGGAAAAGTGTAACTTATCCCATTTTCTTTCTGTCTCTCTTTTTCTCTCCCCCTGCCCCCCTCTTTATTTAAACTAATCAATCCACCACATCATTCATTCTTTCCTCCCTAGGATTTAAACTTTGCCTTATCTAGCGTAGTTCAGCCTCCTTTTGAATCTCTGGATTCCTCAACTTTAAAATATAACACCTTTAAGTCAGTTTTTCTTGTTGCTATTTATTCGGCTAGGCAAATTTCAGAACTGCAATCCTTGTCCTATAGATAACCTTTTTGGCCTTTAGCACAGAAAGGTTTGTGCTTATTCCAGTTCCATCCTTCCTTCCCAAAGTGGAGTCATCCTTCCAACTGAATCAAACCCTCTACCTGTTTTTCAGGGACTTAAAAATAAGGGTAGTGCAGAAGCCTTGCACAGATTGGATGTAGAAGGCATGTTAAAGAAGTACATGAAGAAAACAGAGGCAATAAGGAAATCAGATAAGCTCTTTATTTTTTTTTTTTGGGGGGGCAGAGCCTGTAAAGGGGAGCAACATCTTGATGGATTAAAGAGGCTGTTCCTTCTGTCTGTATTCTCCATCCAGTTCCATAAGTTTTGAAATTGATCAAGGCATTAATCTTTAAAGCGGTAACCTGAAAATCTATGCGTTCTTTTGTCTGCCATTACAGTTGGACTTCAGACTTGGCCCTTGGGGCCAATCAAACACAAAATACACTCCAAAAAACTGCCAAAAACCTAAACTAGTAACAACAAAAAAAGGCAGAAATAGTCACACCAAGGTTCATTAGGGGGGCGCTCAGGATCAAAACTGTGCACACCGCGCAAGCCGCGCACAAACTATCATGGATAATACCAGATTAAAGGGTGCTCTCAGTGTGAACAAGCAGCGATAGGAGTCAAGCTCCAACACTTCACGAATTAAGTAGAGGTGATAAGCCCCCACTCGCACACCATCATTGAGCACCCTGGGTGTGCTGTAAATCAAAGTGAAAATATCCACCAATCAAAACCAATAAGTCAAAAACAGGTGAGTTAACAGGTGAAACCTGAGCGACCCCTAAATGAACCCTGCCAGCCGAAACCCCACAAATAGTCAATCAAAATGAGTCAAAATGGAAAATGAAAAGCAAAAATAGTGTACTTAACTAAAAGATGAAAAATCACATCCCTGAACACGAAAATAGAAGTGCGCCAGGCAAACAGGTTCAACCGCGCTGGTTTCGGGGCAGGAGTCCTTCAGGAACCCAGGAACCCGACTGAGGAAAAAAAGAGAGAGTTGACTGGAGTAGCAGTTCAACAAATTACACATAACTGGAAAAATTGTGACAGATTAAACTATAATTTTTGGTGGAACTCAGTTTGCCATATATATAAGATGGAGCGTACATTTGCAACACAAAAAGGATATATAGATAAGAGGATTTGGGGACCATTAACAGATTTTTGTAATGACTGATTTTCATTTTTCCCATAATAAGATAATGGTTAAAGGAGGGAGGAGGGTGGGAGGGGGTAAGGTTTTTATTCTCTTTATCATAAATTATAAATAATATATCATAATAGATGTTATTCTTATGTGACAATAACAAAATATAGGGAGGGAAGAGGATTCATAATTAAATAATAATTGATAAAATCATTACAGGTTATATGATATGTAAAATCATAATAAGGATAATATAAGATATGTTTTATATAAAGTACATTATAGAAATATCGAGTGTATTGTTAAGATAATTGTATGAAAATTTAGGACACTTGTTGTTATATGAAAAAATCAATAAAAAACTTTAAACCATGAGAAAATGATGTGAATACATATATAAATGAAAAAAAATGCACATGGAAAAAGTGCACTTACTTTTATGTGATCTGTGTAGAAAACTCCTAACTGCACTTCAGCAGGCAGGCTCCTTAATGAGATAAGATAAAACAAATTATAATTGCAGTTCTCTGAGGACAAACAGGCATTATATTCTCACATGTGAGTGACATCATCCACAGAACTGAACGCAGACAGTCAAAAAGCATGCTGTCACTTTAAAATCTTTTAAGAATGCCCGTACCACACATGTGCCAGTGCCTTTCAGCCCAACGTCAGTTTGCAGGACCTGTAGTTTTTAGTTTTCTGCGGAGCTGAGAAGCTGTGTTCGAGTCTTAAGTGCATCAACCTTTTCTACTTTTTTGTGCCTTCCTGTTCTTTTTTTTCCCCTCAATTTTGACATTTTATTTTCTATAATTTCTTCCCCTAAATAGGTTAGGGTGCTTCAGCTTGGAAAAGAGACAATTGAGGGGAGATATGATTGAAGTCTACAAAATCCTCAGTAGTGTAGAACGGGTACAAGTGAATCAATTTTTTTTTCTCCATCAAAAATTACAAAGACTAGGGAACACTCAATGAATTTACAGGGAAATACTTTTAAAAACAATAGGAGGAAATATTTTTTCACCCAGAGAATACTTAAGCTCTGGAACGTGTTGTTAGAGGTGGTAAGAGCGGTTAATGTAACTGGTTTAAAAATAGATTTGGACAATTTCCTGGAGGAAAAGTCCATAGTCTGTTATTGAGACAAACATGGGGGAAGCCACTGCTTGCCCTGAATTGGTAGCATGGAATGCTACTATTATTTGGGTTTTTGCCAGGTACTAGTGGCCTGGATTGGCCACCGTGAGGATGGGCTACTGGGCTAGATGGACCATTGGTCTGAAACCAGTAAGGCTATTCTTATTTTCTTTTGTAAAGTTTCATTTTTTCCCAACTTTGGGTTTTTCAGGCATTCGGGCTCTTTTCATTACATTATATTGGTGTCTTGTATCCTACCAATACCTTTCATTTCTAGGTGGTTTGCAAAAAGAATTGGCCTGGGCATTCCCAGGGAGATTACAAGGTTGATAGTTGGAAAATGCATTAGGACCTGGGGAGTCGGGAAGGTTTAGTTAGATCAATTGACAAATTTCTTGAATAGCATAGTTTTCAATTCTTTCCTGATGGTTTTGTAGTTGGGCATTGTGGTCATCAGATTGGAGAGATGGTGGTCTAGTCTTGCTGCTTGGGTTGCTAATAGTCCATTCACATAGTGCTGCTATCATTTCAGGTGAACTCGCTTCACTAGATCTGATCACTTGTCCTCTTCTGTCAGTCCTTGACTATCTCCTACACCTTTCCAATTCTGGTCTCAAGACCACTTCAGTCAGAGTTCATCTCAGTGCAATTAGTGCTTTTTATTCACCATGGGACAAAAAAAAACATCTGTGCATCCTTTGGTTTCCAGATTCATGAAAGGCCTTTACCATATGAAGCTTCCTGCTGTTGTCTTGGACTTTAGTGTAGTGCTTTCTACTCTCGATTTCATCCCTCAAGCGTCTCACTTGGAAATTGGTTTTCTTCATAGCTCTTGTGTCTGCACACCAGGTCAGTAAATTTCAAACACTCACATTAGATCCACCCTATACATATGACATTCTACTATGATAGAGTGGTTCTTTGCATACATCCCAAGTTCCTCACTAAGATTGTTTTGGTGTTTTATCTGAACAAGTCCATAGTTATCCCAGGACAAGCAGGCATGATATTCTCACATGTGGGTGACGTCATCTACGGAGCCCCGATGCGGAAGCATTTTCAAGCAAACTTGATTGAAGATTTAAGTTTGCTCTGCTGCTCCACGCATGCGTGCCTTCCTGCTCCACTAGGGGGTGCATCCCCTCGTGGTCTCCAGTTCAAAATTTTCCGCGAGCCTAGAAGCCGTGTTTTTCAGGCTCTGCCCCAACTGCCTTCTAGCACCGCGATTTTTTCTTGTTTTTTCACGATTAAGTCGCTGTGCGCGAATTCCTTACCTCTTTACTTGATTCCTGCTTCGTTTTCAACGACCCGGAGGCTCCCGGGTCCCCGTGGCCGCGTGGCTAATCGAGCCGCGGCTACTTTCGATTTAATGTCCCGGCCTTTGACCGGCTTTAAAAAGTGCACCCGGTGCGAGCGGCTCCTTTCTCTCACAGATCCGCATCGCCGGTGCATCCTCTGTCTGGGGGCGACTCATCCAACCGACTCCTGCCCCCAGTGCGCTATTATCCAAAACCGGGCCCTCCGCCGAAGAAAAGCCCACATGGCGGATCTCTTCACCCCGGACCAACCCTCCACCTCGGCCTCGAGGTTGGCCCCGGCCTCGGCCCCGGCCTTGACCTGGGCCCCGGATACCTCGGCACCGCCTCGAGACTCGACCCCGAAGTCCTCGGGACATCAGAAAGCCTCGGCTCCGGGTAAGTCCCCTCTTCCCTCTTCAGGTTCTGTAACAGCGAAGAAGCCAACCTCGGGGACAAAGGCGACGCATGGCGGAAGCCCCATACTTACAGCCCCGTCTAAGCCCTCCAAGCCTTCGGGCCGTGCCTCCACCACACGGGAATACTCTGATACGAGGTCGCCCCCGGTGGAGCGCACCGAGGCAGTGGACATGCCTTCAATGCTGTCCGTGCCCGTCTTCCAGGACCTACTCCGAGCGATGATCACGTCGGAGCTGTCCACTGCAATGGCCCAGTTTCAAACGGCCTCGACCTCGAATGTGCCAGACCAGCCTGAGCCTCACACCGAACAACCTCGAGGAAAGGTGCGCAATCCTCGCCGCATCCCATCCTCCTCGGACTCCTCGCCGAGACGCCCGAGACGTTCCCCCTCCGCGGACCGCCGAGGGGCAAAACGTCGGGCTAGAACGACAGAAACCTCGAACCGCCGTACCTCCAAGAAGGCCCGAGGTTCAGCAACCCTACGAGACCGTTCCCCCACACCTCGTACAGGACCACTAAGGGTGGCTGAGTTATCACTCTCCAACCCGCGCATCCTCCGAACTCCCCCTCGGACGTATTCTCCGAGGGAGTCCGGATCGAGGTCACCAATCCGACATCGATCGGTGCCCCGAACCCCGGCATCGTCTCCGAGGGGCTCCTCGAGACACCGAAGATCCACAACCCCGGAACACTCTCGCAGTGCTTCTCCGGCCTCGGAGCATGGATCAGAGCATGAACCTCGATACTCGAGGGAAGCCTCCTTATCCTTCTCCACCCGACGAAGGTCTCGTTCCCCGACCCCGCACGGGGCCCCGGGGACATCTCGCCCATCCTTCACTCGCTTTGTCCAAGACATGGGCCACGCATTGGACTTAGACCTCCAGTCCGACTCCAGATACTCGAAGGAGTACCTGGCGGAGCTGGATATGCCATCACTGCCCAGAGAGTCCCTTCGCTTACCACCTAACCCGGTACTCCAACAGGCCTTCTTCAGGAACCTGGAGACCCCCTACATGGTCACGGCCGTACCCTCCAAAATGGAGGCCAAGTACCGCACAGTACCTTACCCGGGATTCGAGCAACCACAGCTCTCCCACCAATCGCTGCTAGTGGAATCCTCCTTGAAAAAGGCTCACCCATCCCGGGTCTCAGCAGCGGTCCCCCCAGGCCGAGAAGGCCGAACCCTGGACAAGTTCGGCAGGAGACTATACCAAAACGCAATGATGGCCTCTAGGGTGCAAAGCTACACTTTCACCTTCACATCATACCTCAAACACCTCATTGGACTATTGAGAGCCTTTGAGACTGACCTACCGGCCTCCCGACAGGGAACGCTCGGCCTGCTTTTGGAGTCCCTCTCCAACCTGCGCCTTCATCTATTCCACGCGGCCTACGATGGCTTCGAACTCTCCTCCAGAAAAGCAGCCTTCGCTATCGCCATGCGCCGACTAGCTTGGCTGCGCCTGGTCGACATGGACCCCAACTTACAGGACCGGTTGGCTAACCTCCCCTGCGTGGGAAAGGAATTGTTCGATGACACTATCGAGGCGGCGACAAAACGCCTCTCCGAACATGAACGCTCGTTTGCCTCCCTTGTCCGGCAAAAGCCCAAACCGCCAGCGCCCAGGCCATACAGGGCCCCTCCGCGCCGCTACCCACAAAAGTCCACCCCTGCTTTCTCGCGGCCCCCACCCAGACGTCCGCAAGCCCATCACAGGGCCATGCCCAAGTCTCAACCGCCCGCAACCACCAAACCATCCCCGTCCTTTTGACGGGACACGCGGAAGGGGGCGGGCCCCCTCCGCCATAGTCCCAGGCCGCCTTCCCATCGGAGGACGACTCAAAGCCTTTTACCCTCGCTGGGAACAACTCACGTCGGACGCATGGGTCCTTGGCGTGATCTCATCAGGGTACTCTCTCAACTTTCGGGCCATTCCTCCGGACAATCCCCCAAGGAATTGCCCTCCCAACCGGACTCAGCTACCTCTACTTCTCTTCGAAGCTCGAGACCTGCTTCGCCTGAGAGCAGTGGAGAAGGTCCCCCCCGACCAACGGGGGAAGGGCTTCTACTCCCGTTACTTCCTGGTACCGAAAAAAACGGGAGACCTACGCCCAATACTAGACTTGAGACGCCTCAACAAATTCCTGGTACGGGAAAAGTTTCGGATGCTCTCACTACCAACACTCTACCCCCTGATCGACGAGGGCGACTGGCTCTGCTCCCTCGATCTCAAGGAGGCTTACACACATGTCCCAGTGCACCCCGCTCACCGCAAGTTTTTGCGTTTCCAAGTAGGGGACTGGCACCTACAATACCGAGTCCTCCCCTTCGGACTAGCATCATCACCTCGGGTCTTCACCAAGTGCCTCGTGGTGGTAGCAGCAACCTTATGTTCCCAGGGCCTCCAGGTATTCCCCTACCTGGACGACTGGCTAATCAAAGCCCCGTCCAAGGAAGGGGTTATCTCAGCGACCCAACAGACTATTACCTACCTACAAAGCCTGGGGTTCGAAATAAACTTCCCAAAATCTCAACTACGCCCCTCGCAGTCCCTACAGTTCATCGGGGCCACGCTGGACACGGTTCGCCTCCGTTCCTTCCTCCCCCCTCCGCGCCTGGAGGCGTTAGTAAGTCTGAGCCGAAGGATCTCTCGGCTGACCTCAGCATCAGCTCGACAGATGATGACCCTCCTGGGCCACATGGCCTCCACCGTCCATGTCACACCCTTCGCCCGCCTCCATCTGAGAATCCCTCAATGGACCCTGGCGTCTCAATGGCGTCAAGACCGGGACCCGATCGACCACCCCGTGACAGTGACTCCTTCATTGCAACGATCGCTCCGCTGGTGGGCCGACTCTTAAAATCTTTCCAAAGGTTTGCTCTTCCTCACCCCACCCCACAGCAAGGTACTCACCACGGACTCGTCGGAGTACGCTTGGGGAGCCCATCTGGACGGCCTACGCACCCAAGGAATGTGGTCAGCACAAGACCGTCGCTGCCACATCAACGTGCTAGAACTTCGGGCCATCTACCTCGCAGCGGTAGCCTTCCAACATCTGCTCCGCGACCGAGTGGTTCTCATCCGAACCGACAACCAAGTAGCGATGTACTACGTAAACAAACAAGGGGGCACAGGGTCTTGGCCCCTTTGTCGGGAAGCCCTGCGCCTCTGGAAATGGGCAATCTCCAACAACACCTTCCTTCGGGCGGTGTACATACAAGGAGAACAAAACTGCCTGGCGGACAGACTCAGCCGCCTCCTCCAGCCACACGAGTGGTCACTACACTCTCAGGCCCTACGAGGAGTGTTCGAACGGTGGGGGACGCCTCAAATAGACCTGTTCGCGTCCCCTCACAATCACAAGCTGCCTCTCTTCTGCTCCCGGATATACTCCCCGGACCGGCTCGAGGCCGACGCCTTCCTCCTCGACTGGGAGGGAAGGTTCCTGTATGCGTTCCCGCCGTTTCCTCTGATACTGCGGACGCTTGTCCACCTGAAAACAGTACAAGCCACCCTGATCCTGATTGCCCCTCGCTGGCCACGCCAGCCGTGGTTTTCCCTTCTACTTCAACTCAGTGTCAGAGATCCACTGCCTCTGCCTCTGTTTCCCTCTCTACTGTCACAGGGTCAGGGTTCACTGTTACATCCCAATCTTCAATCTCTTCATCTGAATGCTTGGTTTCTCTCCCCCTGACTGCTCTCCCCGTGTCTCAATCAGTCAAGGAGATATTGGAGGCCTCTAGAAAAACCTCGACGAGAACCTGCTACTCCCAAAAGTGGACCAGATTCTCAACCTGGTGCTCCTCCCACAGCCAGGACCCGGTGTCGGTCCCCGTCCCCCTGGTCCTTGACTATCTACTTCAACTATCTCATTCCGGCCTAAAGACCAACTCCATTCGAGTACACCTCAGTGCGATTGCGGCCTTTCACCAGCCCCTGGAAGGGAAAGCCCTCTCGCTCCATCCCTTAGTCACTCGCTTCATGAAGGGTCTGCTGAACGTCCACCCCCCTCTCAAACCTCCCCCGGTGGTTTGGGACCTCAACGTGGTTCTGGCTCAACTAATGAAACCTCCATTTGAGCCCCTAGACAAATGCCATCCAAAATTCCTCACTTGGAAGGTAATTTTCCTACTCGCGCTCACGTCCGCATGGCGGGTTAGTGAGCTACAAGCTCTGGTAGCGGACCCACCCTTCACGGTATTCCATCACGACAAGGTGGTACTCCGCACCCATCCAAAGTTCCTACCTAAAGTAGTGTCTGATTTCCATCTCAATCAGTCCATCTTCTTACCTGTGTTTTTTCCCAAGCCCCACTCTCACCCCGGAGAAGTGGCGCTCCACACTCTTGACTGCAAAAGAGCGTTGGCCTTTTACCTCCAACGCACTCAGCCACACCGGAAAGTCCCACAACTGTTTTTGTCCTTCGACCCAAACCGGTTAGGTCACCCAGTTTCCAAACGCACCTTGTCCAACTGGTTGGCCGATTGCATCTCCTTTTGCTACGCTCAGGCTGGTCTCGCGCTGCATGGTCGAGTAACGGGACACAAAGTCCGAGCGATGGCAGCCTCCGTAGCCTTCCTCAGGTCCACACCTATTGTGGAAATCTGCAAGGCTGCCACGTGGTCTTCGGTTCATACCTTCACCTCCCACTACTGTCTGGACTCCCTGTCCAGAAGCGATGTCCGGTTCGGCCTATCGGTGTTGCGAAATCTATTTGCTTAATTGCCAACTTCCCTCCATCCCTCTTCAGTAAGCTTGGAGGTCACCCACATGTGAGAATATCATGCCTGCTTGTCCTGGGATAAACCACAGTTACTTACCGTAACAGGTGTTATCCAGGGACAGCAGGCATATATTCTCACAACCCGCCCACCTCCCCGAGGTTGGCTTATTGGCTAGTTAAGTGAACTGGAGACCACGAGGGGATGCACCCCCTAGTGGAGCAGGAAGGCACGCATGCGTGGAGCAGCAGAGCAAACTTAAATCTTCAATCAAGTTTGCTTGAAAATGCTTCCGCATCGGGGCTCCGTAGATGACGTCACCCACATGTGAGAATATATGCCTGCTGTCCCTGGATAACACCTGTTACGGTAAGTAACTGTGCTTTCTGCCTGTCTTCTTTCCAAGACCGCATTCTCACCCTGATGAAAAGCACTCCATACATTGCACTGTAAATGTGCTCCTGCTTACTACTTAGATTGGACCAAACCTCACAGAACTACCACTCAACATTTTCTATACTTAGATCCTACCAGACTTGGAGCTCCTGTCACCAAGAGAACCATCTCCACCTGGATGGCAGACTGTATCTCCTTTGCCTATGCTCAGGCTGATGCTTGAAGGCTGTGTCACTGCACATAAAGTTCAAGCAATGGTGACTTCTGTAGCCCATCTATGCTCCACTCCTATTGAGGACATTTTGTAAAGCAACCACCTGGTCCTCAATTCATACCTTCACATCTCATTATTGTTTGGAGAATTATTCCAAACGGGATAGTCGTTTCAGTCAAGCAGTTGTACAAAATTTATTCTCTATCAAAATGCCAACTTCCCTTCAACCCTTTCAGTTTTGCCAGGCTCATGGTAGTTATCAATATGCCTCTTCTCAAAGGCATGATCCTGGCAGCTTATGAGTCCCACATATGAGAAAATAATGCCTGCTTATAAGAACATAAGAACTGCCATCTCCGGATCAGACCTTCGGTCCATCAAGTCCGGTGATCCGCACACGCGGAGGCCCTGCCAGGTGTACACCTGGCGTAATTTATAGTCCACCATATCTTTATATGCCTCTCGTAAAGAGATATGCATCTAGTTTGCTCTTGAAGCCTAGGACGGTCGATTCCGCAATAATCTCCTCTGGGAGGGCATTCCAGGTGTCAACCACTCTCTGAGTGAAGCAGAACTTCCTGACATTAGTCCTGAACCTGTCCCCCCTTAGCTTCATTACATGTCCTCTAGTCCGTGTCAAATTGGACAATGTAAATAATCTTCTCTGCTCTATTTTGTCGATTCCTTTCAGTATTTTGAAGGTCTCGATCATATCCCCACGCAGTCTCCTTTTCTCAAGGGAGAACAATCCTAGTGTTATAAGTCTATCCTCGTATTCCAGTTTCTCCATACCCTTTACCAGTTTTGTTGCTCGTCTCTGCACCCTCTCCAGCAGTTTTATATCCTTCTTTAGGTAGGGAGACCAATGTTGGACGCAGTATTCCAAGTGTGGTCTGACCATTGCCCTATAAAGCGGCATTATAACTTTCTCCGATCTACTCGAGATTCCTTTCTTTATCATGCCCAACATTCTATTTGCCTTCTTTGCCGCTGCCGCGCATTGTGCCAACGGCTTCAGGGTCCTATCTATCAGTACACCCAGGTCCTTTTCTTGTTCACTCTTCCCCAGAGTTGCACCTGACATTGTATACTCGTATTCCTTATTTTTATTGCCTAAATGCATTACCTTGCATTTCTCCACATTGAACTTCATCTGCCATTTCTCCGCCCATGTTTCTAACCGACACAAGTCGCTCTGGAGTTCCTCTCTATCCTCCTGCGATCTGATTGCCCTGCATAGTTTTGTATCGTCTGCAAACTTGATGATCTCACTGGATGTTCCTTCCTCCAGGTCATTGATATAAATATTAAAAAGGATCGGCCCAAGTACCGAGCCCTGGGGTACACCACTAGTCACTTTCTCCCAGTCGGAGAACTTCCCATTTATGCCCACTCTCTGCTTTCGGTTTTCCAGCCATTTGCCTATCCATCTTTGTATATCTCCCTCTATGCCATGGCTTTGTAGTTTCCTGAGAAGTCTTTCGTGTGGGACTTTGTCGAACGTTTTCTGGAAGTCCAAGTATATTATGTCCACCGGCTTCCCACTATCAATTTGCTCGTTCACGGTCTCAAAAAATTGGAGTAAATTCGTCAAACATGATTTCCCTTTCCTGAATCCATGTTGACTGGGTTTCATCAAGTCGTGTGCATCCAAGTGCCGGACTATGCTATCCTTGATCAGTGCTTCAACCATCTTGCCGGGGACAGACGTAAGACTCACAGACCTATAGTTGCCCGGTTCCCCTCTGGATCCTTTTTTGCTTGTCCTCAGAGAAAGCAGGTATTTGAGAACAGAAGGCATATATTCTCACACTTTTCCACCTCCCCTAGTTGGCTTCTTAGCTATCTTACTGAACTGCAGGTCCTGTGAGCTGACGTTGGGCAGCAAGGCACCAGAATGCACACTGCACAAGCTGTTTTAAAGTGACAGTGTACTTTTTGACTGTTCGTGCCAAGTTCCGTGCATGATGTCACCCATATATGAGAATATATGCCTGCTACAGAGAACATCTGATACAAATGAGTAACTTTGCTGACTTTTAAGCCAGTACATGACTAGCTGACTACTTTCCACCACTGTTTTTGCTTTTCTTCTCCCGTTAACTGGTGATTCAACACATTGTGTATGTATCATAGGATGAACATTCGGAGATGACACTGACTGCAGAGGATGTAGAAGAAAGGATGATTTCTTTCCAAGATAAAGCAAATCTGTCAGGGTGGAACAGGTTAGTTGATCATCCATATTCTTTGTCGAGGTACATAATAACCCACATCAACAGTCACTTCCCAGGTATTGACTTGGATTTTAGAGTTAATTTCTTGCCTTTCCAAATTTAAGGACAAGGCAAGTTATATTTCTGGTACAGTAAAATTTGTACCGGAGGCAGTACAGGGTGAAATGACTAAGGCTTCAGGAAGCATCAGTGAGAAAGGCAGGATTTGAGCTCCAGTTTTTCTGGCTCTCAGCTTGTTGGCTCTTTAACTGCTAGGTTATTCCTTCACTTAAAACAAACAAAAAAAAACTGCAGAGAAAAATGTACAAGTTACAGGAACTTTATTAAAAATATAATAAGACTAGATACTTCCTTTTGATTCAAACCATCTTGGTTCTCTTCCATTTGCAATTTGTATCCCAGAAAGTAGTTTTTCTGTTCCCCTTACATCTAATACACTCATTTTATGTATCTCTTGTACACATCTCTTACTTCTTGTTGTAAACATCTCTTACTTCTTGTTGTAAACATCTCTTACTCTCATTGTATGTAACTTGTTGTAAACTGCTTTGAACTTATGGTATAGCGGTATATAAGAAATAAAATTATTATTATATCTGATATTCATGATGTTGTTTCATAAAAGAGAAATCCAGAACTATGACTATTTGTCATAGCGCGGCTAGACATACGCAGCGCTATACGCCAACATGTGAGAGACAATCCCTGTTCAGTAAAGCTTACAATCTAATGAAAGAGACAAACTCACAGAGGGAATGATAAAACAGACATGGGTACTTTACAACTGAGTGGGAGTTAAGAGTTAAACACAGCCGCGGAAAAGTGGGCTTTTAGCCTAGATTTGAATACTGCCAGAGACAGAGCTTGATGTACTGACTCAGGAAATCTCTTCCAGGCATATGGTGGAGCAAGATACTTCAGAAGGGATGGAGTCTGGAGTTGGCAGTAGAGGAGAAGGGTACAGCAGTAGGTCCCAGACTATGTGTAGGGACTACAAATGGAGTTACATTATTAGTGGATGGAGGTCACCATAAGAAGAATGAGTTTTCCCGCTGTGTTGCTGACATTGAATGCAATTGTTGACTTAGATCTTTTTTGACAAAGGGCATGGGAGCTAGCTCCGCCCACCTCCTGACATCAGACACAGGACTTAAATCAGAAGTGCCTAGCTACATACAGAACAGAGTTAACATCTATCTGTTTCTAACTAACATCTTGGCATGAGTTTCCTGCTGACATCGGGTACAATTGTTGAGTATGATCTTTTTCAACAGTGGGCATGGAATCTAGCTGTAACTACTATCTGACGACAGACACAGGACTTTTAAATCAGAAGTGCCTATATATATATATATATACGGTATATATATATACATATACAGTATATATATATACATTACGGATCCAAGTAAGATTGGCATTGATCCTAAGTTTGAAAAGAAATTAATAAAAGAGAAAATCTTTTATTAATTATATATATATATATGCATATATATTTTTTCTCTTATTAATTATATATATATATATATTCTCTTTTATTTTATAGATTTTCGTTTTTATTAATTAAATATATATATATATATATATATATATATATATATATATATATATATATATATATATATATTAGTCATTAAGCCCGTTACATTAACGGGTGCTAGAATACTGTTCACCCTCTATGTTGCCCCTTCCATTCACTGCCCTCTCTTCTCTTTCCATCCAGGGTCCGCCCTCTCTCTCTCTGTCCCATATGGCCTCTCTCCATCTCCTCCTTCCTTTTGCCTTGGTCTGGCATACCTTCCTCCTTCCCTCCAAGCCATTCTCTCCCCCTCTGCTCCCTTTCCTCATTTAACTACTTCATTGGTCAGCAGCAGCATTCACAATTCATTGCTGTTGCTGGCTTCAGGTCTTTCTCTCTGGCCGGTCCTGTCTTCATGAAAAGAGGAAGTAGGCGGGACTGGCCAGAGAGGAAGGCCTGAAGCCAGCAACAGCAGCGAACTGTAAACGCTGCTGCTGCCTGAAGCACCCGAGGCAGAAGCTTCTCTCCCCTCCCAGCCCAACCCCCGCTTACTCTGCGACCCTCCTAGCAAGATGACTTTAATATCAAACCTCCCTCCAGCGTTGGCAGCCGCAGCACGCTAAAAAGGTTGCTTCGGCTTTCTTCTGCCGTTGAGTCTCTCTGTCGCGTCATTGATGATGTCATCAGTGACGCGGCAGAGGGGCTCAACTGCAGGAGAAAGCCTGAAGCAGTCTGTTTAATGTGCAGCGACTGCCAATGCTGGAGGGATGTTTGTACCGGTGCAGAAGTGATATGTCTCTCCCCCTCCAGTACCTGTGCAGCACTTTGCTGCGGCGCATCCTCCCATCGTGAGTCGGCCAACCGTCGAACGTGTGTGCTATTACCCGGATGGGGAGGTGTTATAAGAATGTTGCTTGCGATGTGATTGGCTCGACTCGGCTTGGTAATGCTGCTGCTCTGAAGAAGAATCCTGTGTTTGGAGCAGGTTATGTGAGTAGGAATTTCCCTTCAAGGCAGTGGCAGAGTCATGAGGGAGGGGGGGGCTCAAGGGATAAAGTTCCCTTCCAAAATTGGGTGACGGGTCAAAAGTGCGCGAGACAAAGGCACGGCCGCGCTGGTTTTTCGGTGCACTTTTGTCTCGCTTTTGACCCCGTCACCCAATTTTGGAGGGGAACTTCATTCCTTGAGCCCCCCCTCCCCCAAGTGGCTTGCAGAGTGTTTCTTCTAAAGTTCCAAGCGGCAGTGGAGGCTTATCTCTCGCTCCCCGGCTGCATGGGTTGTAGCATAGCCATAGACTCGAGAGAGGAGCCACCGCCGCCGCTGTAAGGGAGCCGGGTGAACATACAAATAATCCGTGAAGGGAAAGGGAGCCAGAGCCGTCAAGAGCACACATCATGTTAGCCACGGACCTACAGTGTAAGGGAGCTGGGTGAACGTAGAAATAACCCATGAAGAGAAAGGGAGCCAGAACCGGCAAGACCGCACATTACCTTAGCCACGGACCTACGGATCAGGGATTACAGATCACGCAAGTCTGATTGCGCATGCGCGGCTAGCGTTTTATTATATAGGATTATATCCAAAGGATGGCTCTTGTGTGCAAGGGAA
The DNA here is from genome assembly GCF_902459505.1 of Geotrypetes seraphini. NCBI lineage: Eukaryota > Metazoa > Chordata > Amphibia > Gymnophiona > Dermophiidae > Geotrypetes > Geotrypetes seraphini. The sequence continues at coordinate 179,858,578 of NC_047090.1, read as the reverse complement.
CTAGACCCATCACGGTCCATGTTTCAGAGAAACACTCCTTCTGAGTGTCTGTAAATGCTCCCGGGTCCGGTCCCCTTGCACACGAGAGCCATCCTTTGGAAATAATTTTATTGTATTTTTAATAAAGTTCCTGCAACTTGTACATTTTCCTCTGCAGTTTCTTTTTGTTTTGTTTTACCTGTTCACTGCAGATCTGTTGGATCTCTTTGTTATTTCTTCACTTAGACATACAAGTAATGCTTCAGTTTGTTCAAATGCCATTTTATAATGCACCAAGAAAACACTAGCAATATATGGTAAACAGAGGATATGTGACAAAGGAGCAGCCAGCAGAGCTTCCTTTAGACATCTTTACAGAAGAGAAATAATATCAGTCAGAAATGTTTATCACAATTATTGCAGTATATCAGCAGAAAATATTGTGTTACATATTTGATGGAATTATATTTAATTTAGAATTTAAAAGTTGTACTGACTAGACAATCCTTTCCCAACTCTGCCACTCTATACTGCTGTTTTTTAGAGTTTTATTTTGCATAAACAAATATGCCAGCAATAACCTTAGGCCTCTGTATTTTCCACTCTTAAATCTCTGTTGCCCTGTGGCTTGCAAGAAAGCACTAAATTATACAGAAAGATCTATATATATGTCTGTGAATTCTATGTTTTAATGTTGCCTAATTTATCTTTTTCTTAATTGTTTAGAATTTCTTCCTCTAACAATTTGAAATCACCTTCTCCTATAATGAAAAAGATCAAAACTGAGTAGGTATCTTTTTTTTTTACATTTTTTGACAACTAGGTGAAATATGAGAATTGTTAATTTAGTGTAGCCTCTTATTTTTTATCATAATATATTTGTCCTTAAACTAAAAAAAAAAGAACCTTTTGTTGCCAATTAGAATTGAATTTTCAGAGGTACTTGGGACAACCGACACATGGTAGAAAAAGATTTAGGGCCCGATTCACTAACCTGCCCGATCGTGACCGATCAATTCAGGAAGGAAGACTATTCAAATGGGGGTGATCGGAGGCACGCCCCATCCGAGGACACGGATCGCTAGGTAGCGATCCCCACGCAGGTGCAGACCATCTCTTTGCCTGTCTATGGTCTGTGCATGCTCTCTCCGCGTAAGGAAGACACTTTTGCAGAAGGGAGAGAGGCAGGCAGGGAGGGGGGCAATCATCCAGAACTTGTGAATCCTGCTAGGCCTTTACCGCGCCCACCTGCACTGTCAGACTTAGTAAAAGAGCAGGGGGAAAGCATGATTATGTACAAAGGAACACAGACAAAAATGTATCTTGAAGGAGGTTATAGCATGACCAGGGGCATAGCTGCCAATGAGCGAGCCTGTCAAAAAGCCCAGTGCTGCCCAGTGTTGGTTCACACTTCCTTGTGCACTTTCCCTTCAGTGTCTGGTATCCCACCCCCACCTGCACAGATCACCAATGAATACTTGGATTGTTTTCTAGCAGGTTGGATATTATTTTGAAGGTTTGACCCTGTAGGCCCCTCTCCAAAATCACAGAAGGGGTTTTGATGATTTATTTGTTACTGCTGCATTATATCGATGTAACTAATATGTTGTATGAGGATGCACCTTGTATATATATGGTTTTTTTGTACACTGCTTAATATTTATATCAATAGCAGTAAATCAAGAAAAATAAATCCAATCCAGAAGCAATGCTAAGAACAAGGTCTGTCATCTGCCATGTAACTTTCTGTGACCAGACATCAAAGGGGACAGGCCGTGGCAATGGAAAGGCCCTGGTAGAGCCAGCCTGTTCTCAAGAGAGAGAGAGAAATCTGAACCAAAAAGAGATGGAAGAGAGGAGAATAGATGCTGGATCTCATGAGGATGGGGGGGGAGGCAGATGGAAAAGAAAAAGAGACCCAGACCAAAAAAGACAGGGGAGAAGCACTGGATCAATGGAGAAACAGAGAGAGATGCCAGACCACAGGGGGGAAGTGGAAGAGAAGGGGAAATGCAGGACCTAGAAGGGAGTACATGGGTAGTAGGAGGGAGAAAAAAGCTGGCCCTGGTGTAGGGAGTGCAGGAGGAAAGGAAGAGACGAGAAAGAAACTGAGGCACAGAGAAGCGATGCTGGGCATGGCAAGAGTATAGAGTCAGAGACACATAGGAGGAGAAGAAATTCTGTATAGGATGTTTAAGGTATGCAGAGGGAAGATGGCTAGTTGACACAGAGAAAGAAGAAATGTGAAAAGAACAGGGGACCTGGAAAGAGAGTTAAGAAAAATGCAGTAGAGGGATGCTGGGACCAAAGCAGTGCTCAGAAAACAATGGTAATTTTTTGTGTGTTAACTATAATTAATCAGTAGTTTACCAAGAACTGCTACTGTATGTTCAAATAGTCAGAATCAGTAGTGAAACAGCTATGACAAAAGACCTCTGTAAATGACGACATATCAAAAATTGTGGAGAAAGATACCTCAGAAATTATTACACCCCATATATCCAGCCCAACATGTCTTGTATTGGGGCTAAGCATAGTCATCAGTCTCAGAAAAAAAACTCCTATCTTTCAACAATATCAAGTCTTCAAAGTTCTCAAATTACTCATAAAAACTCGTTAGTGTCACTATACAGCAGGGTACTTATCTTCATAGTTGTAATAGAGTCACAAAACCGAACACTGGTTCCAAAATGATCCAACACTGATTCCAATGAAGTCTTCACAAGAAGAAACAATTTCACCAGGCCTGACAGCAGCTCTGTTTCGCGTGCTAAGATATATCAAGGGCACTGGCCATAATTTTCTCTCAAACATAATAGCAACCAACAAACAGACCTAAAGTGCCCCACTTGTGACTCACTGGTACTGATCAGCTTTGGGAAATGTATATCTCTGATCTCTTGTATTTCAATGTCTATTCCTATGACAGGTTTTCTGTATGGTCTGGAGTGTGTCTTCTTTTTGGAGCATTTATTTATTGGATCTCTGAAGAAGTTTCTCCTCTCCCCTACCTCCTCTCAGGGACCATTCAGTCTTAGCTATGCCAATAAATGAGACTACCTCTTTGGAAATGGTGGTGCTATTATTGGAGCCCATCAAGTCACAAGCATCCCACTAACCTACCAGAGATGGTCTAAGTGGGTAGGGGGAAGATCAGCTGCCTCTTGGGACAGGGAGTGAAAAGGGGCATAGTGCATATGGAACTTTGTATCTGGAGGAGGGGTATTTTGGGGGGAGGTCAGGTTGGGAGGTAGTAATCATAGAGGGGGGAAATCAGGAGAGGCTGATCTTGTTGGGGGGGGGTATTAGATCAAGACAGAATAATTACATTGAGGAGGGGTTGGATCAGGAAGACCTGGGTATTGCTATTGGGGATTGGGAGTTGCTAGGTGAGGTGGGTGGGGTGAGTAGTGCCGGCATGCACATGCCTTAGCCCATAACATAGAGATAACATAATATGAGCTGAAGCGTGTAATGTGCTGCCCATGTAGTCAGGCCACACCCCCTGCATATACTATACAGCAGGGCTGCCTAAGTCCAGTCCTCAAGATCTACTGGCAGGCCAGGTTTTAAGGATATCAACAATGAATATGCATGAGAGAGATTTGCCTGCACTGCTTTCTTGGTATGCAAATCTCTTATGCATGTTCATTGTGGATACCCTGAAAACCTGGCCTGCCAGTAGATCTCGAGGACTGGACTTGGGCAGCACTGCTATACAAGCTTTGTACTTTATGTTCAGTTTTGCAAAAACGTACCACCTTCTAGTAAACATGCCCCTTAGTTTGTACACGAGGCACTGGGTCACAAGCAACATCATTGGAATTTGAATCTAACTTCCCTGGTTTTCAGACTAATGCTCTTTTTAGAGTTATGTTGGCATTTTCAGCATTCAGTCTTGAATGCATAGCCTAACTGAAAATCTACATAAACTTTTATCAATAATTTATCCATATGGCTTTGTGTTTTCTGCCCTGCACTGTTTATCTCATTGTATATTCGAATAGTCCTAGCTTCTAGGGGTGATCTTACACGGCACCCTTAATAGAGAGGGGCTAGCATTTTCCTTCTTACTTCCGTATTGGATTAGTGGTTGTGCTGTGGAATCTGTTGCATGGGACTGAGCACTATGAACCCGATTCTGCTGCTCTTCTGCAAACCTGCAATTTATTAGTATTTCAAGAGTAGGGTTTCTAACAAGTTTCTCTACCACAGAACTGATGGTACTCATTTTACATACAAGAACAGGTCAGGTTCATTGCTGAATGTGATACAGTTATCCATGTGACTCCTCCTTAATACCATTGATTTTGTTTTCCCATAGCACGCAGGTTGAATGAAGTAGTTCCCAATTGTGAATTGTGGTGTTAGTATAGTTATTGCTCAGGCTTCATGCTCCTCAGAGGCTGGAATGTTGCTGGCTTAGTAGTTAGAGCTACAGCCTCAGCACCCTGTCGTGGGTTCAAACCCCACACTGCTCCTTGTGACACTAGGCAAGCCATTTAAACCTCCACTGCCCCAGGTGGACTGTGAATCTGCCAGGACAGATAGGAAAAATGCTTGAGTACCTGATTGTAAACAGCTTAATACACCTTGTCCAAGCAGTACGTACTTATATCAAATCCCAATCCCTTTCCCTTTCTTGGTCAGCCAAAATGCACTGTTAAAGAGAGTTTTTCTTTCACTATCTGTTCACCTGGCAGGTAGCACATGGCGCAGATACACAGGAATAAACAGGGGGGAAAACTGGGAAGATAAAAAGGAAACCTGACTGGAGAGCAAATAATTGAGATTAGCTTTTCTGTTGTCCCCCTACAGAGAAGAGGAGCTGCTGTATCTGGAGTTTATTGCACAGATCACCAACGAAATCCTGACTCTTGGATTGTTTTCTAGCAGGTTGGATATTATTTTGAAGGTTTTAGTATCTTATTGCAACTTAGAAATTCCAATTAAAATTTTGCAAATCATATTTACTTTTAAATTTAAATTTGGCATTTATATTCTAACATTTATCTGATAGATCACATAATGCAAAATAAACCGTAGTGCTACTGCTGACTGATTACACCTATATAGTGGCACTCTGGCAAAATTTTATTTGTTTTGCTTTATATATTGTTTTTGCAGTGATAGATCAAGGCAAGTTGCCTTAAAGTAGTACAACAAAAATTCCCTGCTCTCAGAGCACTTACAATCTAAAGGGTCCTTTTACAAAGCTGCAGCAAAACATGGCCGTAGCTCACCCATGCGCTAATGCCAGTTTTACCACAGCTGTAAAATGTCTTGATTTTTAAAAAAAATTTTGTATTAATGGCCATGTGCTAATAGCTAATATCATGTAGCCATTAAAAAAATTGCCACTTGAGCACTTACCAAACACCCATCTTGTAGACGGTAAAAGCTCACATAGTAATCCTGCACTAATGTGGATGGTCTGTTTAGCGCAAGAACACCCAATGTCTACCACCAACATGGCCTATCTTGAAGAAAATACAAATAATATTTAGCCCCTGAGTCACCACAGGACATCTGAGCATTCCATTTTAAGTTTCAAGTTTATTTAAAATTTGATGGATCGCTTAATCTTAATACAAAGTGATGAGCAGAGCTAAAAGCAATAAAAATTGCAAAATTCGGGGAAACAATACAAATGACATAGACAAAACGCACAGTACGAACAGAGCCAGGAGGGAGGAAAGGGGAGAAATACAGTAGTTAATAGGAAATGAGACAACCGAGGGAAATAACAAAAGGAAGGGTTAAATAAAAATAAAATAATAATTTTTTAAAAAAACATATTAAAAAAAAAACTTTTATTGATTATGACAGGAGTTGCCATGCAACATATTACTAACAATTGGAAAGATCATAGCAGACTTAACTTTAATTTTTGGTGGAATTCGCTATGTCATTTATATAAAATGGAACGTTCAATAGTGGTACAAAAAGGAAATTATAAAAGTTTTATTAAAATAAGGGAGCCATTAACATTGTTTTGTAATGAATAAACACCATTTTTCATTTGAAGATACACCATGTAAGGAAGGGAGGGGGGAGGGGTTGTTTGGATAAAATGTTGAAATTTAATAATAGGGATGGAGGGAGGGTAGGGTAAGGATTTCTTTTAAGTTAATAGAGGATAATGATAAGTTTTTCAAGTGTTTAACTAAGTGTTGTTTCTTATAATTCTTGTACACTTTATGAGAGGGTAAAACGAATTAAGCAAAATAGTGTTGGGAGGGAGGGTGGGTTATGGGTTTATATATATATATATACAATTGTTATTGTCTTGATGGATTTATCAAGTGTTGTTTCTGAGACTAAGTATGATTTTTTTTGTACACTTGTTGAATGATTAAAAAGGAATAAAGAATTTAAAAAAACCCCAAAAACTAGTGATTAAAAGAGTAACCTAACTGAAAGGATGTTAGATACACATTTGTGCCTAATATAATTTAATAAAATGACCCATTTGAACCTGTGGCAGTGGAGGTTAAAGTGACGATCTGAAACAAATTTCGGTGAAAGATAAAATAAGGCAAATTACATAGAAACATAAAAAAATGAAGGCAAATAAAAGTCCATATGGCCTGCCTAGTGTGCCTAACCATGCCATCTACTATCCCTTCCTTTCCCAAGCCTTTTTGAATTCAGATACACTTTTTGTCTCCACCGGGAGGCTGTTCCAAACATTCACCACTCTTTCCATGAAAAAGTATTTTCTAAGGTGACATCTGAATCTATCTTCTTTCATCTTCATCCTCCGCCCCCTCATTCCAGAATTTCCTTTAAATTGAATTGAAATTTGTGAAGGGGGCCACAAGCTACATGGTGGACTATTGACTTTTGACTTTATTGGGGGGGGGAGTGGAGGGGGTTTGGTTTGTGCACATGTAAGAGTACTCGGTTTGCTTTGCTGTGTGATTTTTCTTTGCGCTTTATTGAAAATCTTAATAAATATATTAATTAAATTGAATTGAAAAATTCAAAAACTAAAGAGAAGTAAATTTCTGAATCAAATAGCATACACCCCAGAATACTAAAAGAACTCAAAAATGAAATTGTAGACCAGGGGTGTCAAAGTACCTCCTCGAGGGCCGCAATCCAGTCGGGTTTTCAGGATTTCCCCAATGAATATGCATGAGATCTATTTGCATACACTGCTTTCATTGTACATTATTTAATAGGCAAAAAAATTGTTTAGATATATGCAAATATGCCATGGACTTGCCACAGAAACTTTGCTAAAACATTTTCTAACTCTTGCTGCAGAAGCTATCTCTGAGTTGCTGCAGAGAACTTGAGTGCATTTGTTATAGTAGTATTTACAGCACATTAATGTCAGATTGTTAATAAAATGTATTTTGTCTGATTTCAAGTCTAATTTTGCACTAAGAATTGATGCATTTCTGCTTTTACCACCAGTGTTTTAGCACGAGTATTTGAGCGTCATATAGAAGATAACAAACACCGTTTGGATGAGGTTTGTCCATTTTACACAATTACCAAAGTTTTGAAAAAATGCCAGAAGATCTTAGCACTATCAGCAAAACCTTTATTTTTTTTTTCCTGGGTAACAAGTGTTCTTTCTTGTTTGCCTATGCTACAAAAGTATAGAAAATGGTTATCATTCCTCTCAAACTTTGCTTTTGTGACCAGGACATTGATATTTTGAAATTTACCCTTTTTTGCTAATTTTGGCTATAGGACTTAATAAAAGAGCCCCTTAGAGTAACTTCAAGAATTTCCTAGAACTTTCCATCAATATAATCTATATAATAAAACCGTAGGCGGCGCATGCGCAGTCTTATCAGCGTGCTTCCATGATCCGTATGTCCGTGGCCGCCAAGACTGCAGCATGCCCCGCGCTTACTACGGCCCCACGCGGCACTTCACTCCATTTTCGCCAGAGCGGTTTGCCCAGATAGGGGAAGCTGAAAAGATCACTCCCGCCTCTGCTCGACTTCCTGTTCACAAACCCCCCCCCCCAAACAACCGCATAGGAAAAACTCACTCCCTGCTCTCCTGCCACGGCGTTTGCTTCCTCTACTCGGCATGGCGCTTTACCCGGCAGACATTTAATAAAAGGTTGCCTCCCCCTGCCGCTCTGAATACCTGACCGCCTAACTTTAAACCCGCGGCTGCAGCTGCTTTGAAGACCTGGCCTGGCCGCCTAACTTTAAAACCACGAGCTAAACAGGTATGTAGTTCTTCCTTTCACCTGAACTCGCCTGCTCCCAGTGGGCCAAGAGAGAGGGGGGAGTGGCTGCCGTGGTGATCTGGCCGACTCCCTGGTGACAGGAGCCGCGGCGGCACCTTTAAAGTGAAAAAATAACTGTGGCAAGGGAGCCGGCCAACTGGCAGTTCAAGTTGGAGCTTCAGTCTGGCCTGCTCCCTGCCGTATTGTATTTTTTAGTTGAAAGAAGCGGCGGTGGCTCCTCTCACGATCCCCGCCTGGGTCAGACTTCCGACGCAGGTGGGGATCATGAGAGGAGCCACCGCCGCGTCTTTCAAATAAAAAAATACAATATGGCAAGGCGGGCAGGGAGCAGGCCAGACCAAAGCTCCAACTTGAACTGCCAGTTGGCCGGCTCCCTTGCCACAGTTATTTTTTCACTTTAAAGGTGCCGCCGCGGCTCCTGTCACCAGGGAGTCGGCCAGATCACCACGGCAGCCACTCCCCCCTCTCTCTTGGCCCACTGGGAGCAGGCGAGTGAAGCCCGGTACTTCCGGGTAGCTAAGGGGCGGAGCGCGGCGTGTGCTCAGGGTCCGGGTGGAGAAGCCGGTGCTACAGCCGCTTGCACACATTAGCACTGGCTAACGCAACCCGGGTAAGGGAGGTCAAGTTTGGGAGGATCGCTCAGACTTGGGACTGGCGTTCACCTTCGGATGGAACAGTAACCTGCTCCAGGGGAGCCGGACGACACCCACATGTAACAGATCAGCACTACCCCCGATTTCCCGAACCCCCACCTCCCCCCAAGCAACAACAAAAACTACTCCCGATGCCTGCGGCTGTGACCCCCCCACCCCAAGTAAACTCCCCTGGAGCAAGATCGGATGCCCGGAAAAGGGGGGAGGGATAGATCACTCCCAACCGTTCGAGGAGAACTGAGGGCTGGAAGAGTAGGTATGAGAAGGGGGTTGGGTTTGGGGGCTATAAAGGAATATGTGAGAGAAGGGAGCTGGGGATGAAAAAAGGATGAGATGGGAGAAGGGGGGCTACAAAAGGGGGCATGTGAGAGAAAGGGGCTGAAGACAGGAGCTGGAAGAATAAGTGAAGGGGGAATGAAGAGGGAGTTCTATGGAGGTGAAGGACAGAGAAAGGGGACAGATTTTTAAGTTGGTGAAAAAAGGTGGAAATAGGGAGGGTAAAAGGGAGGGTAAAAGGGGAAATGGGAGCCTGAATAGAGGGGGTAAGACATAAGAAGAATAGCCATACTGGATAAGACTAATCTATTCTAGCACCCGTTAATGTAAGGTGATGATGGACAGGGGGGATGTAAAACAAAGGGGCTGCTGCTGGATAAGGTGAGCAGTGGTGGAGGACACAGGGGAGGTAAAAGGAAGGGATAATGGATGGGGAGCAGGCAAGGGGTGGTTGTGGACAGCCAAGGAAACCTCCCCCCCCAAAAAAAAACACAGAAAGCGACTAAGGAGAGAGAAAAATAAATAAAGACAGACACACACACACATATATTCTAGCACCCGTTAATGTAACGGGCTATAAGACTAGTATAAATATAAACCCGTAGAAAACTGTTGTATTGCTCTTCTTATCTGGGTTATTCCCGCACAGTCTACCATGCTTTACTATGAAAGGAAAGGCGCTTTCATAATTGTAATTCCACAATGATCCTTGGAGTCACAGTCAACATTTCTTTATCATTATCAAGGGTAGTTTCTTCATGTTTTCTTACACTCTGCCAATTAACATAGAAACATAGAATATGACGGCAGAAAAGGGCCACAGCCCATCAAGTCTGCCCATGCTAATGACCCACCCTCAAAACTTCACCCCGCTAGAGATCCCAAATGCATATCCCATTTCTTTTTAAAATCTAGCACGCTGCCGGCCTTAATCACCTGTAGTGGAAGTTCATTCCAATGATCAACCACCCTTTCGGTGAAGAAATACTGAACCGACTCAATTCTCCGCACATCTTTTTGATAATGTGGTCTCCAGAATTGAACACAATATTCCAGATGAGGTCTCACCATGGATCTGTATAAGGACATTATGACTTCAGGCCTCCGGCTGACGAAACCTCTACAGATGCATCCTACCATTTGTCTAGCCTTGGATGCAGCTTTCTCCACCTGATTGGCAGTTTTCATGTCTTCACTAATGATCACTCCCAAATCACGTTCTGCCTTAGTTCTAGCTAAGGTCTCACCATTTAGAGCAGTGGTCTCAAACTCAAACCTTTTGCAGGGCCACATTTTGGATTTGTAGGTACTTGGAGGACCGCAGAAAAAATAGTCAATGTCTTATTAAAGAAATGACAACTTTGCATGAGGTAAAACTCTTTATAGTTTATAAATCTTTCCTTTTGGCCAAGTCTTTATAATAATATTGTAATTTATAGCTAAAGAGACATATGATCAAGAAACTGTTTTATTTTACTTTTGTGATTATGATAAACATACCGAGGGCCTCAAAATAGTACCTGGCGGGCCGCATGTGGCCCCCGGGCCGCAAGTTTGAGACCACTGATTTAGAGTGTAAGTTCTGCACGGGTTTCTGCTGCCAAGGTGCATGACCTTATATTTTTTAGCATTGAAGCCTAGCTGCCAAGTCGAGGACCAATGTGCCAATAAGAGTAGGTCCTGCTCCATACTGCTGGGCAAAGCACTGTTACCTGCTAAGTTACAAAGTTTGGCGTCGTCGGCGAATAATGTTATTTTACCTTGAAGCCCCTGAGTCAGGTCTCTTATGTATATGTTGAAAAGGATCGGTCCCAAGACCGAGCCCTGTGGCATTCCACTGGTCACCTCTGATGTATTGGAGGGGGTACCGTTAACCACTAGCCCATCGACGTCATCTTGCTCAACAATCTGCGGTGCGGGACGCTATCAAAAGCTTTGCTGAAGTCCAATTATACGATGTCCAAAGACTCCCCCTATATCCAGTTTCCTTGTTACCCAGTCAAAGAAGCTGATTATATTGGATTGGCAGGACCTTCCCTTTGTAAATCCATGCTGGTGGGGATCCTGTAGATTCTCCTCGATCAGGATCGTATCTAATTTGTGTTTAATAAGTCTTTCTATGAGTTTACTCACTATTGAGGTGAGACTCACCGGCCTGTAATTCGCAGCCTCCGTCCTGCAACCCTTTTTGTGCAGTGGAATGACGTTAGCCGTTTTCCAGTCCAAGGGGACTTTTCCGGTACTCAGGGAAAGATTGAAGAGCGCGGATAGCGGTTCCGCCAGGACATCACACAACTCCCTAAGAATCCTGGGGTGTAGATTGTCCGGTCCCATGGCTTTGTTCACCTTGAGTCTTGATAGTTCACAGTAGACGCTGCTGGGTGTAAACTCAAAATTTTGAAACGGGTCTTCCGAGGTTTGCGAGCACTGCCCAAAAAATCTGGAAGGTAAGTCAATTTTGTTTTTCACTAGGATGGTGGAATTTTCTGCTATAAAATTTCCTAGAATGTTTAATTTTTTTAAACATTTAAATTTTAAAATTTTCAATAGTTAAAAATAAACATGAAATATGTTAGGAAAATCTCATACACAATAGTCATAGGTGAAATAAATTTGTTTTAATTACAACAGTTTCATTTTGTTCTTCTGTAGGATGGCATAGAGGGGAAAAGAGCCATGAAGTTTGCTATCCCAGGAATTTGGCAGGATCTCACTGACCACTGTGACTGCTACTTCTGCATGGTGGATCCTTCCAAATGTCAAACTGGCATCTGCAATCACATATCCAGACATTCCTTCATCCCATCATCCCAGTTCTATGTTGCCCTCAGTTTCTCATACCCACTCCACAGAGAGAGAGAGAGCAAGCAAGCAGCTGTCTTCAGAAGAGAGCAGCAAGTCAGAGAGTGAGGGAGATGATGTAGATCCTGTTGACAATATCAGTGGTGCAGCTGATGAGAGAAACCCATACTATCCAGACCAAAAAGCTTTTAACATTTATTCTCAAGCAGTGGAACTTGTTGGATGAAAGTGTGCAAGTTACAGATCAGAGGAAGTGTCACCAAGCTTTTTCCACCTTCTATACCCATCAAGATGGGCTTTGCTTCCACTATAATTTGACTAGTCTGTTTGAGGCAATTGGAATCACCTGTAACCTGAAAGAGTGACATCTCTTCATTGACAGCTCATTCAGGAACATCAAAGCCATGCTGCTCCATAAAGGGAACAACAGAAACATCTCTTCCACTGGTTCACTCTGCACCTCAGAGGATTACAACAGTATCAAGACCTTACTAGGCACCTTGAAGTATGATGAGTATAGCTGGGAGGTCCTCGGAGACTTCAAAATGGTGGCATTCCTAATGGGTCTCCAAGCTGGTTTTCCCAAATTTCCCTGCTATCTCTGCCTTTGGGACAGCAGGGACAAAAAGGCGCACAACCAAAGGCAAAACTGGCCACAGTGGACCTAGTTCTCTATGGGGAGAACCAATGTCAAATGGGAACCATTGATGGACCCCTCGGGAAGTATAGTTGCCCCCATTGCATATCCATTTAGGCCTAATGAAACAATTTGTTAGAGCTCTAGATAAGGAGTTGGCAGCCTTCAAGTAACTTCAAGACATCTTCCTTAATCTGTCTGAGACAAAGATTAAAGCTGGTGTCTTCATCGGATCACAGATAATGAAGATCCTACAAGGAATTTCCCAAGAAGCTAACTAGGAAGGAGGAAGTGGCTGGGAACAGCTTTGTTGCAGTGGTTCGGGGCTTCCTGGGCAATCACAAGGCCAAAAATTATGAGGGGTTGGTTGAGAATCAGGTGAAGAATTAAAATAAAATGGGCTGTAGGAGGTCTCTCAAAGTCCATGTCTTAGATGCTCATCTTGAGACATTCAAGGAGAACATGCGCTTCTACCAAGATATTCTGGACTTCAAACGCTGTTACAAGAACAATATGAGATTATGATTGGAGACTACATCTGGGGACTGATTTGTGAAGGTGACTTACAGTATAATCACAAATCTTGAAAAAATGACTCACTTCTAAATCTTCTGTGGTCATCTTTGTATAACTTCAATATAAATACATGTGATTCACATGTTGCATTTTATGACTTTATAAGAATGAAAAGATTAAATTTTGGTGTTTTTCAAATCTTAAATAGGTAAATTGCAGAATTTAACTATCCTGGTCACAAAAGCAAAGTTTTTTTTTTGAAAATAACAGACATTTTATGTACTTTTTAGGCATGAGCAATTAGGAAATTACACTTACTGCCCAGGAACAAAAATTGTGTTACAAGGGCCCTTGTACTAAGCTGTGGTAAAAAGAGGCCTTAGCCATTTTGTGGGTTTTTCCTGTGTGCTAAGACCATTTTTTATCCTGATGGAAAAAGGCCAGTTTTTCCATTTTTTCCTTCAAATGTGGGCATTAACAAAGATTAGTGCATGAACACTTACTGATACCTTTTATGTAGGCAGATGCTCAAGGCTCCCACTTTCTTTCATTTCTTTGTCAGTGGCAGTGCAGCCAGGAGGGAACAGTAAGAAATGCTGGTAACTGAGGGGCAGGAAGCATAAGAGAAGTGCCATTTAGGTGGGAGGGCAGTAGAAGAGAGAGAGAAGTGGCAGTTGCTGCAGGCGGATGGGGGAGAGAAAGGTCAAAAATGTTGCACAACAGGGAGAAGAGAAAAGGGAGAAATGCAGGACACCACAGTGGACAAACACTCATACACCCTTTAAACTAGGTTTAACAGTTCTCCTTTTCAGGATAGACTTATCCTCTACAATAAAACCCTAAGCGCGCATGTGCACTTAGGGTTTTGTGATCCCTGCCACCGTACTGTGTCCAACTGTGCTGAATTTGATTTCCGGCGCGTGGGGCAGCTTGTGACGGCGATTTCAGCAGTGGTTTGACTCCTGCACTGCCGGGACGCCTCTTCTCACCCCCAACCAGTAAACGCAGCAGCCGCGGGGCATTTACTAGGCCAGCACACTTCGATAATGCGAGGTGGGACGGCCTAGCAAAAGCCCCGAGGCTGCCCGGGCTAGCGAATGCTGGACAAGGGGAACAGGGAAAGGAGAAGGCCTACTGCTGGACAGAGGGGGGGAGCAGGGAAGAGGTGATGCTGGATGGGGGGGGTAAAAGGAAGGGAGAAGGGCTGCTGCTGGACAGGGAGAGCAGGGAAGAGGTGCTGCTGGACAGAGGGGGAGGTAAAAGGAAGGGAGAAGGGCAACTGCTGGACAAGGGGGATCAGGCAAAGAGTAGTGGTGGACAGCCGAAGAAAGAGAGAGAAAAAGAAGGAAAGAAAGACAGACAGAAAGCGTCCAAGGAGAGAGAGAGAAAGAAAGAAAGACACACACACACATCTATTCTAGCACCCGTTAATGTAATGGGCTTAAAGACTAGTATTCAAATATATACAGTAGGATTCTGTGATCAAGTTCAGCTGATGCTTCAGTTTGTAGGGTATCTCTTTATTGTACTGTAAGAGTATGTTTTGCGAATGGCCTCCTGTATCATGTTAAGTGTTGAAGTAGTAGGATAAAGCAACTTCATAGAAGAAAGTTATTTTGTGGTTATTGTCTGACAACTATATAAGATATCTATTCATTTAACAGTTAAAGTGCTTAACAGAGCTTTACTTTTTTTTCCCCTCCAGGGTAAAATGCGCCATCTGCTGGATATGCTCAGAGTGGATTTGGGCTATAAAACGGAGGAAAACTCGGGATCAGTCAATGACAACAGTGACACAATGACAACTTTACAGGAGGATGTTTCAAAAACTATGCATCACCTGAGATATCAAACCAAAAATGGAAGAGGGTGTACAGATAGCAGCAGATGTTTATGGACAGAGGATATGCAACTTTCTCAACAGAACAAAACTGTACAGGAGAGTTCTGAAAAGCACAAATATTTAAAGAAAGATCCAAGGGATTTCCTGAGTGACAAGATGGATATTTTTTTAGCAATACATCAGAAGGAAACATCAGAGGTTTCTCAGACACGGGAAATGTACAACAGCATTGAGGAATTTTTGAGGGTAGAACCAAACAGTCCTGCATGGGATAAACCAAAATCTTCACCAGTATACACAGAAACATCAGATATTTCAGTTGCTCTTGGAAAACATGACAACTTTGAAGAATTTCTCCAGAAAGGCCCAAAAGATGTACACATCAATAAAAAAGAGCCTTCGGCACTACAAGAAGAGGCTCCAGATGTGTTGCTTACATTGCCAAAATATGACCACCTTGAGAAATTTCTAATAGAAAACTCAATACCTGAACCCAGTGGCAAAGTAGATTCCTACCCTAGAATGTTCCAGGAGGGATCTCCAGATGTGATAGACTCAATAGGACCAACTTTGAACACTGTCAAACACGACGGTGGCTTTGAAAAGACAGACGAGTCCAATGAACTGTGTGGTCTTGGAGGAAGTTTTGAGGAGATCCTCCAACACTGCAAAGAGAAAGGAGGAGTGGGGCAGAATAATTTAGTGAAGGATTTAATTCCAAACCTTGCAGAGACAAGCAGCGAAGAAAGTGACACGATTGATTGATGGTTTTCTTGTTAAAAATATCTAGAAGTCAATGAACCACAGATAGTAGAGTCTATTGTATCTGACTGACTACAACTTTCCTGGTAAAGATGCATATATTTTAAATCATGCTTGACTGATCCAGGCTGTGATGGGATTTTACAGTTGCTATCGATTAATGAACACTTATATATTGATACATGGTGTGAAAGTACTGCTCATTAAATTTGCTGAAATGGCTGTATTTATAGTGATACTAGAGATCTGGTAGTTTGCTCAATGAAGAGTACGTTCTCTAAATAACTAACTGAATTATGTCTATATAACTGGTGCCATATGCAACCCATCAGAACCTTAATATCATAGTAGGTAACAGCAGATGAGGACTGATTTTGGATTTACATACCTTTCCATCCCCAGTTCAAGGTGAGTTTCAGTTCAGGTACAGTGGGCTCATCTCTGTCCCAAAACACTGGTTCTCAGCCCAAACATCAGATGCTTCCTCCATGCCTGTCCAACCTGCTTGGTTGCTTCTCAGGGGTTTATACGACAAACTGTGTTTCATAGGGGTCTATATGTGCATATTTCTGGCGAGGGAAGGAGAAGCTTCCATTCAGATATTGTGAAGGTTTCATGAAGCATATTGATCAACAAAATCACCGATTTTGGCTTCCTGTTAATTTCCTAATGTTTTTGTTGAAGGTTCCAGTTGCTCAGAGGGTTTATTACTATTGCAGTAAGTAAAGTGAAGGGTTTTAGTAACTCTCAGGGAGAAGGCAGAAATAGTTTGCAGGCAAGGAGGCATATGCATTCTCTCTGCAATGATTGAATAGGCTTGCTTTATTCTCCTTTCCAAACTCGTGCTCAAGCTGAGTTATAGATCAGTAAGGTTTCAGGTTTATTTAAAAATTTGATATACCGCCTTATTAAAATTCAAAGCGGTTTTCCTCGCTTGATAACGGGAGCAGTTATCGCGAGTGTTATGTTAGAGTGATCTATAGGGCCTATTTTACTCAAGTCCAATTACATAAGTTGGGAGGTATTGACTCCCCCCTCTGCCTGAAATGCGGCCGGGATCCCAATACTTTAGCTCATTCCTTTTGGGATTGTTGGACTATACAGGTTTTTTGGAAGTCTATTGTTCTCTATTTCCGAGGCTTATTTTTGAGCCCCATTGTGGGTACCGTGGAACAGTTGGTTCTTGATCTGCCGGGGGCTTTTCGCGGCCTTCCTAAAGGGGGTCCCCTCTGGTGTCGTAAGGTGTGTCTCCTTGCTCGCAAATGCATTTTGCAATCCTGGACTGTTTCTGAGCCTCCCTCTTTTTGGACCTGGAGAGCTCTAGTGCATAATTTGGCCACATGGGAGGCCCGAGAGGCTGTTGGCCACCGTCGCTTTC
The DNA here is from genome assembly GCF_902459505.1 of Geotrypetes seraphini. NCBI lineage: Eukaryota > Metazoa > Chordata > Amphibia > Gymnophiona > Dermophiidae > Geotrypetes > Geotrypetes seraphini. The sequence continues at coordinate 179,841,511 of NC_047090.1, read as the reverse complement.
TACTTGTGTGGGGAGTCTATTTGGATTCCTTATCTCCTAGAGGTTGCAGTCTCCTTTTGAATCCTCTTGCTTAGCCTTGTTGAGGTTCATCACGCTCCTTCCCGGGATCGGTCACCGCAGGCACTTCCTTTTTTTTTTTTTCTTTTGTTTTGCTGCCTTCTTTGTTGGGGGAGGGTTTTTCTTTTGTGACTGCCAGGGACCACCAGAGCCCAGGCCTTTGGCATTTTGGAGTTTAGTTTCTTGGCTTCCGTTTGCTTCCTGGGACACAGGGGGGGGGGGGGGGGGGGTGTTGTACGGGTGGTTCTTGCTGCTTGGGTGGGGTTTGGGGGGCGGGGGGTTACTACTCTTGTTTCACCATAACAACGCAAAACCTTTTGTATCGTTGGAAGCTCTCTTTTTTTTTGCCATTGTTGTCTTTAGTATTTGTTGTTTGTGTTTATATTAATAAAAAGATTTGAACATAAAATTCAAAGCAGTTTTACATAATATAAAAACAAAGTATAATAAGAACGTATATTGAAAACAAATTACAAACAATCAAATGCACTGACAAACATTAACTTACCGATACAAGATGGAGAAGGGCAGAAATACAATTTGTAGAAAGAGGAAGAGGGACCAAAACAAAAGGAAGGAGAACAAAATATAGTCTAGAATAATGTAAAATAAGCTAAAATGATGAAAAAATGGCAAGGAAGAGATTTCCATTACCATCCTTAAAAGGACTATTATACACCAAATGCGTCTTTAAAAAAAAGGCTTTCAAGTTACAGTACTTTAAAATTTATCAAGGGATGTAATTCTCTTATATAAGTAATCAGGTCCTGCCCCAGCCTCCAACATGTCATTTTTCAACATGCTACTTAACCTCAGTGGCAATAATTACACTTAACCTGAAATTGCATTACTTCAACAAGGTTCTTGATCTGCCATTGCTAACTGTAATTTGCAGCTGCAGAATCAAAACTATGTCCAAGTGCACATGTAATGGTTGACTAAAATTTGGCATATTGGGTCCACTAGTTGCAGTGTATATTCACACTATAACTTCTGCAGGCATGTGCTTGTCTTGTTTGCTGAACAGTTTCACTGCCCCTTGTTAAGTGATTTTTGACTCCTATACCTCTTATGTAAATCTGACAGGCTCAACTATGTAGATGCCTCCAAAGAATAGCTTCACTCTTATCTGTATTCCTTCCAAGCATAAATTGCACACCTTTAAGATTTCTTCAGTTACAAGTAGGAAACTTTATGCTGGAATGAGAGCAGTTCTGTCTGTGTGGTTATACTAGTTTAGGTTCCAGGCTAATTTCTGCACTTGGCTTGCATTTATTATTGTCTTTGTAAGCCTGTTTTATACTGTTCCTTATGTGGCTTTTGAAAAAGTCTTGCTTACCCTCTTCATGATTTCTGTGCCCTCCATGTCTGTAGCCAGAACAACCTCGGCGCCCCTCATAACTTTTCGTTCCCCTGATCTCTAATTCTGTTGCAGAGGTGTTGCCTTTTCTCTGTTACTTTGTATGAGTTTTCCTGAATTCTGTTAGCATTTCATAGTTTTGTGAAAAGATTTGCCACATTCACAAAGACCATACAAGAAGCCATTTGTTAATCTGCGCTATAAAAATACCCTTTATCAGTAGGACTCTGCAAACTGGCACCATATTGGATAAATAAGGTCTTGGTTAGAAAACAGAAAAAAGAAGGCAGGCTTTGGGTATATTTCATTGCACCGGTGGTATTCTCATCCATCCTCCCTATCGAGGGTAAAGGCCAGGGCAGAGAACCTCGCATCTTGGAGATGAATGATTGGCTACATGAATGGTGTTGTCGAGAGCGTTTTGGCTTCCTAGACCATGGGATGATCTTCCAAGGGCTGCTGAGCAAGGATAGTGTGCTTCTCAAAGAAGGGAAGAACTGTCTTTGCCAGCAAGCTGGCTAATCTACTGAAGAGGGCTTGAAACTAGAAGTGATGGGGCAGGGTGATCATAGCTCCTGGGTGAGTATAAGTTTCAGGTTTATTTAAAAATTTGATATACAAAGCGGTTTTATATAATATATAAAAACAAGGTATAATAAGAACATACATTAAAAACAGATAGCAAACAATGCTACAGACAATCAGACGCACTGACAAACAACTTACCGATACAGGATGGAAATGGGCAGAAATACAATATATATAAAGAGAAAGAAAAGGGACGAGGGAACAAAATATAAATAATCTAGGATAATGTAAAATAAGCTAAAATGATTGTAAATTGGCAAGGAATAAATTTCCATTGCCATCCTTAAAAGGACTATTATACACCATATGCGTCTTTAAAAAGAAAAGCCTTTAAGGGCTCCTTTTATCAAGCTGCGGTAGGGATTTAACGCGCATTAAACCACCTGCCGCGCTAGTCGCTAACGCCTCCATTGATGAGGCGTTAGTTTTTTGGCTTGCCGCAGGGGTTAGCGTGTGATGAAATGTCATGCGCTAACCCCTGTAGCGCACCTTGATAAAAGGAGCCCTGAGTTACTTTTAAATTTGTCAAGGGATGTAATTTCTCTTATATAATTTGGTGCTGAATTCCAGATGGTAGGGACCGTATCGGAAAAGATACTAGTGCACATAGTGTTAATGTATCTTAAAGAGGGGATGGATAGCAAATTGAAAATTATTGGAACCCGTCGATAAGATATGTTTTCAGTATCAGCACCACAACTCTGGAATCTTTACCTGTACAATTAAGAGATGAAAGTAACCTAAGCTATTTTAAAAAGAACTTAAAAAGCTTTTTATTTAAGGACGCTTTTAGCTTGTAAATTGCTTTTCTAGCCTTTCTTCCTTAACTTTCTCCCTCTTTATGTTTGTCTTTCTTTTTCCCACTGTATTACTCTATCAGTTTGCCAGTTTTTTTGGTTTTCTGTTTGTTGTTTTTGTTTTAATACTATGTTACTTTTATATATTGTAACTCGCTTAGAAAAAATTTTAATTAACCAAATATAAATAAAACTTGAAACTTGATTAGATGAACGTAATGTACGATGGGGGTCATGGGGGATTAATAGCCTGTTAATAAAATCAGGTTGGCCGGAAGTTTTAGTCTTGTAAGTCAGCAACATTATTTTGTAGGTAATTCGATGATCTATAGAAAGCCAGTGAGCTTTGATCAAAAGAGGTGTAACATAAGCCCTCAGGTAAGTAAATCACTTAATCACGGAAGGGAAAAGGGGGGCAATGTCTGGAAAGCATATGTACTAATTCTCGAAGTATGGGAAACAAGATTCTGGATCTAGAAGCTGTGATGGAAGAAGAGGAATTGGATATAGTGGCGTTCACAGAGAACCATGACTGGGATGTAGTTATACCGGGCTATAATCTGTTCAGGAAAGACAGGGTAGGAAGAAAAAGAGGAGGAGGAGTGTTATATGTTAAAGAACATATTAAAGCCACACAATTGCAGGATCTGCAGGGCAAGGAAGAGGCACCGTGGATCAATTTGGGAAGAGGGAATGGTGACTATATTTACATTGGTGTGATATACAGGCCTCCTTCACAGACGGAAGAAGTAGATAGAGATTTAATAGTAGACATTCAGAATATATCTAAAAAAGGGGAAGATTTGCTAATAGGTGATTTTAAAATGCCCGATGTTGATTGGGATATCCTATTGCAGGGTCTTCTAGAAGTAGGGAAATTCTGGATTCTCTACAAGAACTGTTCCAGCAGTTGGTAATGAAACCCACACGGGATGGGGTCATACTGGACTTAGTGCTTACAACCGGGGAAAATGTTTCTGATGTTACAGTGGGTGATCATCTGGCATCCAGTGATCACTTCATGGTACAGTTTAATATTAAGATGGGTATAAAGAGGGCTCATTCAAAAACAAAGGTTCTAGACTTTTAAAAAACTAACTTTGTTCGGATGGGGGTTTACGTCAAGGAATTATTGTCTGGATGGGAACATCTGGAAGGAGTGGAAATGCGGTAGGCAAAACTGAAAGGAGTGATTGTAAGGGCGACAAACCTTTTTGTGAGGCAAGTAAGTAAAAGTAAGAGGAAAAGAAGGCTGCTTTGATTCTCAAAAGTAGTAGCTGAGAAGGTAAGGAATAAGGTTAGCTTTCATAAACTACAAAAGATCGCAGAAAAAGGAAGACAGGCAAAAATATCTGGAAAAGTTAAGAGAGGCTAGTCTTGTAGTCAGGAAAGTAAAGATTTATTGGAAAAAAAAATAGTTGACGGTAAAACGGGGAGACAACATTTTTTTAGATATATTAGTGATAGGAAGAAGTGCAAAAGTGGTATTGTGAGACTCAAAGGTGAAGGGTAGGAATATGTAGAAGCTGATAAAGAAAAGACCAAATTGCTTAATGGATATTTCTGTTCTGTGTTCATGGCTGAAGCACTGGGAGCAGAACCGCAGAAGACAAACGTGAATAGGGATAGAGGAGTAATAGACCCTGATTGATTTTCAGAGGGTTGTATTCCTGAGAAACTAGCTAAAATAAGGTAGACAAAGCAATGGGGCCAGATGGTGTACATCTGAGGGTGCTGAAGGAACTTAGGGAAGTTCAGGTAACTCCGCTGACTGACCTTTTCAACAAGTCTCTAGAGTCAGGAGTGTTACTAGAGGACTGGCGAAGGGCAGATGTGGTCCCTCTCCACAAAAGTAGGGAATTACAGGCCGGTAAGTCTGACTTCTGTGTTAAGCAAATTAATGGAAACACTTTTAAAACAGAATGGTCAAGTTTCTGGAATCCTGTGGATTACAGGACCGGAGGCAACATGGATTCACTAGAGGTAGGTCTTGTCAGACAAATCTAATCAATTTCTTTGACTGGGTGACCAGAGAATTGGATAGAGGATGTGCGCTAGATGTGGTGTATTTAGATTTTAGCAGTGTTCCACACAGACGTCTAATAAATAAACTGAGTGCCCTCGGGATAGGTCCCAAAGTGACGGGCTGGGTCAAGAACTGGTTGAGTGGAAGGCAACAGAGGGTAGTGATCAATGGAAATCACTCTGAGGAAAGGGATGTTACCAGTGGTATGCTTCAAGGTTCTGTTCTTTGGCCTGTACTTTTTAACATTTTTATAAATGATATTGCTGAAGGGTTGTCAGGTAAGATTTGTCTCTTTGTGGATGATACCAAATCTGCAATAGAGTAGACACGCCAAATGGTGTGAATAGCATGAAGAAAGACCTGGTGAAGCTTGAAGAATGGTCACTAAAATTTAATGCTAAGAAATGCAAGGTCATGCATTTGGGCTGCAACAACTAGAGGGAACAGTACAGATTAGAGAGTGAAGAGCTTATGAGAACGACAGAAGAGCGGGACTTGGGTGTGATTGTATGTGATGATCTTAAGGTGGCCAAACAGGTTGAAAAGGTGACGACGAAAACTAGAAGGATGCTCAGTTGCATAGGGAGAGGTATGGCTAGTAGGAAAAAGGAGGTATTGATGCCGCTGTATAAGACTTTGGTGAGACCTCATTTGGAATATTGTGTACAATTCTGGAGGCCACACCTTCAAAAAGATATAAAAAGGAGTCAGTCCAGAGGAAGGCTACTAAAATGATATGTGGTCTTCATCATAAGGTATATGGGGACAGACTTAAGATCTCAATCTGTATACTTTGGAGGAAAGGCGGGAGAGGGGAGATATGATAGACACGTTTAAATACCTACGTAATATAAATGTGCATGAGTCGAGTCTGTTTCACTTGAAAGGAAACTCATAGAGGGCATAGGCTGAAGTTAAGAGGTGATAGGCTCTGGAGAAATCTAAGGAAATACTTTTTTTTACAGAAAGGGTAGTAGATGCGTGGAACAGTCTCCCAGAAGAGGTGGTGAAGACAGAGACTTTGTCTGAATTCAAAAGGGCCTGGGATAAGTACGTGTGGGATCTCTCAGAGAGAGAGAGAGATAATGGTTTCTGCGGATGGGCAGACTGGATGGGCCATTTGGCCTTTATCTGCCATTATATTATATTACTGTTTTCTATCTTTCTATTTCAGAGGTACTTCAGTAGTTTGGTATTTCTGTAGGGCTTGATATATCAAGATGATCTCAATTGAAATCTATAGAAAAAACTCAAACTACTTCTGCTATAGTGAGTGTTGAACTGGTGGAAGTTGGTTCTGGCCCTCATTTTCCTGTTTGTTTTTGAAACTTTTGCTTATATTTTTCTGTTTGTATTATTGTTTTCTAACTTCTCATGAAATGTATTTTTGTACTATTTAAAGTGCTTTTTAAAAACCCTGTCTAACAAGTTGGTAGAATAAACGGTGTTAAAAAAACAAAATAAATTAGACTGCAACACAAAAATATAAAAGGTTAACCTGATGCCTTATATTTTAGCTCTTTTTTTTTCTAATATAAAATTTGGCAAAGAATATAGAACAATGAAATTAAACTAGAATGAGTGTCCAAGTAGCTCAAAATTCCTATAATTCTTTTGATGTAATGTATCAGATGAGGATTTTATTGGAAGTAGGCATGATTGAATAGATTTTCACTTTATGCATTTGTAAATTACATTTCTAGTGCAATAGGGGCATCATTCGGGACAGTACGGTATTATTCCTATGCTCGAGCCGTTCAGAAGGAATCCACAGTTCACATCTATACCATCAACTCCACTGGCTGCTGCCTCTATCCCCTCTGATATCAATGTCATGTTCTGGGGCAGGAGACCAGCAGAGCTGATTGTTGCACATCTGGACCAAGGCCCTGCGATTGCTCCATGCAACCCCTCCTGGCCATTCCCCTCGTGCTACCCCTAAAAACACCCCCTTCTTTACACACCACCTCTCTTTCTGTACCTACTCATCTCATTCCTAAACTCACAGTAGGTTTTTTTTTAATTCTTACCTAATACTTGAAAATGAAGCACTAACAAGCAAGGCTGGTCTCTAGATGGGACTGGGTCTCCTGCAAGGACAAGGTGCACCTTTTTTGGTGGTGGCAGGCCCAAAAGATGTTCCTGGGGGGGGGGGAGGAGAGCACAAAGCTTCAGACCCTGCTGGCGGCCAGAAAACTTTTCCTGCAGGGAACAAAGCAGCGAGCATAGAAATATTCTGCAGTGGCAATGGCCTATAAGAATTTATGGAGGTGGTGGAGGACAAGGCACAGCAAGAAGTTCTTTCCTGCAGAGCCCAATGAGAAACAAGGACATCAGGTGATTCTTAGCACTGCAGGGAGCCTCTGGTGAATAGAGCCAGCAGAAGGTGCTTCTTCACTGTCGGGGCTGCCAGGGAACAGCCAGCTGATGAACAGCGCTTTGTTTTTTTACCATCAGCGTATTGGGTCAGAGGCAGATGAAAAAGCAGCACTTTTCCCACTGCATGGGTCAAGGCACTTTGTTCAGACTCTGTGTCAGTGTACCCCTTCCAACTTCTGTACCTGCTCCCAACTTTACAGACCACGCAAAAGGGGGGAGAAAGAGATCAAAATGCTGCGTAGTATATATGTATCCTCTGTGCATGTCTTGCATACCCCGGGAGGTGGGGGGGTGGTTACTCTTACTGCATGTTGGGAAATACTGATCTAGACAACATAGTGGCCACCTTCAGTATGAAAGAACATTATAGAAGTATGCAAAATGAAAAAGAAGAAATCAAAAAGTGTAGATTGCAAAAGTTTTCACATTGTCTCAATATATGAAAGCCCTTTATGCAGGAATACTAGCTTGTGGCAGCTTGACTTGCTGCAGGACCTCACACGAATGTGGAAGACGCAGACACAGCAGACACAGAGCTAGGCAGACGCAGTAGGTACAGTGGACACACCACGGTGGCAGTGAAAATGGCGAACAGAATGCTAGGAATGATAAAGAATGGGATCATGAACAGATCGGAGAAAGTTATCATGCTGCTGTACCGGGCCATGGTGCGCCCTCACCTGGAATACTGTGTCCAGCACTGGACACCGTACTTGAAGAAGGACACGGTACTACTCAAAAGGGTCCAGAGAAGAGTGACTAAGATGGTTAAGGGGCTGGAGGAGTTGTTGTACAGTGAGAGATTGAAGAAACTGGGCCTCTTCTCCCTTGAAAAGAGGAGACTGAGAGGGGACATGATTGAAACATTCTAGATAATGAAGGGAATAGACTTAGTAGATAAAGACAGGTTGTTCACCCTCTTCAAGGTAGAGAAAACGAGAGGGCATTCTCTAAAGTTAAAAGGGAATCGATTCCGTACAAACGTAAGGAGGTTCTTCACCCAGAGAGTGGTGGAAAACTGGAACGCTCTCCCGGAGTCTATTATAGGGGAAAACACCCTCCAGGGATTCAAGACAAAGTTAGACAAGTTCCTGCTAAACTGGAACGTATGCGGCATTTCTTATGTTTATGCATAAGCAGTGGTGTAGTAAGGGAGGTGGTCTACCCTAGGTGCAGTCTTTCTAAGGGTATAGAACCCCCTCCTTGCTGTGCCCCTTATCTTCATCCCGTGTACCTTTTTTCCCCGGTGTGAGATTTCTGCCCGCATCGGCAGCAGCGCTTTCTCTATTGGTATCAGAGAACAATCTAGCACAGCGAGCCCAAAAAGCTTGAATCAAGGGACAGTGCCACCACATATGTATATATGTCCCATGGCCACCACACCCTCTCCAGCACTGAACAGACACAGCAGGCCTAAACTGAGAAATTCAAGCTGGATAAAGATACCATCGGTAAAGAATCTTTAACCCCTGCTCTATCAAATTAGCAGAGATGGACAGTTTATGTGTTGCCTCCTGCACAGACTTCCACTGCTGAGGTGTCAAAGAGGTGCCCAAGTTCTATTCCCACTTCAGTTGGTATCAAAATAAACCTGTAGGTTTCCCCTGGAGCAAACCATAAGACCTATTGATAAATTGCCTTTGATTAGAACTGTCCATTAACAGCTCCTCCCATGGGGAAAGTGGTAATTGTAGAAGTGCAGAGATGTGAATTGTGAACGGGAGATACTGGGCAGGGAAGTATAACCTACACAGAGAAGGAAGATGCTGAACCTGGGGGAAGATAGGGACACATAGATGGTGCCGCCATGGATGGTGAGCCTGGAGAGAGAAGAAATATTTAAATGGACAGGAGCCCTTCGCAAGTGAGTTATGTGAGAACAGAAATCAGAGCCTGAGACCAACAAGACCTGACAAAATTACCAGACAATCATTACATTACATTACATTACATTAGTGATTTCTATTCCGCTTGTGCCTTGCGGTTCTAAGCGGATTACAAGTTAGAGGACTGGACATTTCCAGTAGCATTGCAGTACATGTAATCAAGAGAGTGTCCAGTTACAATTGTTAGTCTGGACTTTTCCAGGAGAAATTGATAGCAGGTAGTAGATAGTGATAGGTTGTTTAGACGAATAGAGATAATACTGTTCGGATTCAGGGTGTTGCTGGTGGTGGTGATGGAGGTGGTCGTGAGAACATTTTCTAATACTTTTATGAGGTTATGATGATGGGAAGTGTTTTTTGAAGAGATGAGTTTTGATTTCTTTTCGGAATACTTTCAAAGGTACAATCAAAGGTAGAAACAATTATTTTCTATTTTGTGATCAGAATATGTCAGATTTTAAATGTATATCTGGTCAGAACTAGTGTTAGACACAACTGGGGCCCAGTTCAGGAATTTGAGAGTGGACCTCAAAGCCAACTACCAAGCTGTGCCGCCTTCAGCTTCCAAAATAGAAAAGGAGGAAGTGGAAAATAGCATATAACACGGCATGTAGAGGGATGCAATCTGTCACCAAACTCTACCTGCACATCCAGCATGACACTATGTGTGCCAGTTCATTTTTACTAGTTTTATATCTATAATAGATTGGACCTCTTATAAACACAAAGCTGTTTGAAGGCCTGATCCACATAGGACAGTTTATAACACTGAGGAAAGCCATTTTCGATAGGACATCTAAGTCTGCATTTGGACATTTCCTGCAAGATGTCCAAAGTTGGAAACGGAGAAACATCCATTTTCGAATGGGATGTCCAAATAATTTTTTTTCAAAAATAGCTTATTTGGACCACTCGGTACGGACCACTTCAAAAGTGCATTGCCACTTTAAGTGTTTAGAAAGTTCACGATAGCCTGCACCGTGCATGCGCGAATGCCTTCCGCCTGGGTTGTCTTAGCTGGCTTATCTTAACTGAGGGATCGCACGCCTATGTCAGGTGGGAAGGCACTCGCGCATGCACAGTGTGGGCTATCACAAACTTTCTAAACACTTTTGAAGTGGTCCGTACCGGGGCTCCGGTGATATTTAATTTTTAAAAATAGTTTTTTAAATGTTCAATGTTATTTGAAAATATATCATGTGTTTCTGAAGGACATGTGTAAATATGACTGTGAATGATTTCTTGAGTTCAACTTCCCTTGATTGGGTATGGTTTCACCCCCTCCTAAAGGTGGACTATGATCATGGTATTAGTAATAGGAGTGAAGGTTTTCACCCCTTTTTGTTTTCCTTTTCGGTAATAATTTTCTTTAAAATGTACATTTAATTTCCTTTATCAAAGTTTTTGTTCTTGATGAGAAAATGAATAAATATATAATAATAATAGAAAAAAATAGTTTTTTAAATGTTCAATGTTAATGTTGTTGAATAGGGAGCAGAGGCTATAGAGTGAAACATTGAAAACACAGCTCACTACAAATCAGTTAGTTCCTTAAAATTCCCAAGAAACAGCCATACTCGTAGATCAATTCACATCAGCCTTTTCCTTCTCAGACAGAAGTGCATTTTTTCAATATGACCAATCTCTAATGATTGTTTCTGTAAGGGATCTTCCAACTCCCATCGCTTTTGGTGCCTGATGTTTTACATTCTAAAATAGTGCTTTCAATGGAAAAAATCCTATAAAGAGTGTACAGTACATATTATGTTCTCTTTATTCATGCAAAGGGTAGGCAAACATTTTTGTTCAAGGACTAAAGGGTGAAGATGTGTTAGAACATGTGCTTATGCATTTTTAAATATTTTAGGTTTGCAATTGTGTCATACTTATAGTCTTGGTGAAAAATGTCTGCCTACTTTTTGTCTCTGGGTTGAGGTGGACCTGTATTGGTTATATAATCTGGGTCTATTGTGGTCTTGTCAATCCCTTAGTGAAAGTAGAGGATGGATAGGGTTTTGGAATATAGGTGGAATTTTGGTAATTTTTTATTCCAACATATTTTTTATGATTAAATTGCCTTTTGGGTTTTTTTTTTCAGGTAAGGAACATAGTATATTATGGTAAAGTACAGTAGCATTGTACCAGATAATCATCTTCAGAGAAATATATAATCCACTACAAATTCTACTCCACCATAGCTGTATAATGTCCTGAATTGCAGTGTCAGCTTTAATGTGACAGAAGAGAGTTTTACTTATTTCAAATATTTATTTCCATGGCAAAAATAGACTATAGTATATTCATTTTATATCAGATATTACATATTTTACAAATTCAGTATTAAAAATTTTATGCTCGGCAAATGCAATTTTGTACATTAAAAATGTATTTGTAGCACAGTTTTGCAAGAATTAAAGCTATGGATTACATTTTTTACAGTAGTAATGTCAAGGCAATACACATACCACAGTTGACTAAAATACTAAGAAGGTTAGAGCTACAGCCTCAGGACCCTGAGGTTGTGGGCTCAAACCCTACCCTGCTCCCTGTGACCCTGGACAAGTCACTTAATCCCCCCATTGCCCCAGGTGGCATTAGACAAACTGTGAACCCACCGGACCAGATAGGGACTGTGCTGTTTAAAAACCAATTAAATTCTCATTAAAAAAAAAAGTAGGTACCAGATGCTAGGCACTGGAATCACGTTTAGAGGTGATGCCTAACATCAACATAGGCACATTTATGGGCAGAGTTGACGTTAGGCGCCAGTAGGCACGATTCGTCAAAGGCAGGCGCTGGAAATGTAAGCCTTTAAAACCCTGGCCTACACTTCCGGCACCGTTGATGGAAGCTGCGATTTTGCAAATGGCGCAGCAACGTCATTGAAGGCGCCATTTGCAGACTCTGGTCCTAACATTTCCTGGCTTAGGCTAAGTATCTTTGACGCTTGTTTTAAATCACCTTCATTTAAATATCAAACACTGAGTTTCTTCATAACAGAGACATTTCATATCATATAAATACCGACAGTGAAAACACAGAGGCTGCGTCCTTCATATCAAAAGAATGTAAAACAAAAAGTACAAAAATGGGTTTGTTATGCAAAGTCTGGGGCTAAGCTAATTATGTATGTACAGAATCCCCACCCTCTACTATAAAAAGAAAACCAAAAATTGGCAGAGCTAGTTTGAGGAATAGGAACCTACTTCAGGTTGATTGTACGTCTATGCTTTAAAAAATGGTAGAATGTTTTGTGGTTAAAGTATTTCAGTCTACACCTAGGCCTTTCAGCGAGGAGGAAAAGAATATTTGAATAGTTTAGAGTGTTGGCAGTTCACCAAAATATGCTAATTTGTCAATGATAATGGCTTTGAAAAGGCAGAACTACCATACATGGCAGTTGTACCTGTCACAGTGGATCTTGCAAAAGAGATGAAGGAAGCTGTGGCATATTCTAACCTTAAAAGGGATGTAGCTTCTATGCCTGTGATATCAAAATGCCCACTGACTGATTGGCATATTAGAGTGGAGGCCTACTGCCTGCATAAAACAGCTGGGACAAAGCTGCATCCAGCCCAATTATCGCTTAATACTGTATACAAACCAGACTGAAGCTGGTGCCACCTCAGATACCACAGTCTGACGCCTTGATCAAAGACTAACAGCCAAAACAGAAATTACAAAACTGTTAATTCTATATGTTCACTTACTATAAACCAAAAAATATTCCACAGTTTGTCAGCTGAAATATAACATTTGATAAACCTGGCAGTTCAAATATTATTTGGGGCTTTCCAACCTGTTCAAGAGACACCCCCCCCCCACCTCCCCCAAGAAAGCAGGGTTTTCTGGATATTACTAATGAAGCTGTAGGAAAGCTGCACACAGAGAAAACCCACAACACCCAACTGATAATGGTTTCACCAGAGCAGGTTTGGTAACTCCTGTACGTCCCCCATCAGGCATCAGTTTCCTTCCTACAGATACACTCTATAGCTCCATGACTTGAGACAATTCTGGGGTAATATTCTCTAGCTATCAGAGGAGCTTATATCCCAGAGATACTTCATCCCACCAACCATGACAGGTGAACAAGTTAATCTTATGGAAGTATCTCCACCAGTGAGGTATCTTCAACAGGACAGCAAATCCAATGGACTCAGAGTTTGCACAGAACCATAGCCTACCCCAAGAGGAAGATTCTCTGGATCAGCCATTGATTTCAAGCTATCTTGACCTGAATACATTCAAAATCCTGTCCCAGATTTATTGTGGATTTTGGGCCCTCTGCTGTTTGGAAAGAGTAAGGTTCCTTTTATGGGGGAAGGGGTGGGAAATAGGACTTGTATACTGCCTTTTTGTGGTTACACATTCAAAGCAGTTTACATACATACAGGTACTTATTTTGTACCCAAGGCAATGGAGGAGTAAGTGACTTTCCCAGGGTCACAAGGAGAAGGGTTCCAAGGCAGCAGCTCTATCACTAGGCCACTCCTCACCATTAAGGGGCAGAGGAAAGCGCCCCACTCAAGTACCTCCTGGACAAAGCGGATGATGGTTCAGAAGGGGCTGAGCCATAGCTTCCTTGGTCTTTTTTTTTTTTCAAATAAATAATCTCCATTGAAGAGCAAGTCAGTGAGATTCTCCTACATATGACTTGGGTCTGACACCTAAAGCTTTGAGTTTGTTGCAAAGGAGATTCAGGGTATGAGTAGCTCCCTGGTATCACCAAGGAGTGAGTCACTGTCATCTTGGCCTTGACTACTGATGGTTATGGTAGCTGCTGTTTTTGAGTCTGGAAGACCTCTGGACTTTGCAGAGTCAGCCTTCTTTTTGTGCTTTCCTATGGATGTTATGAATGGGCATGCTCATGCTGTCCTGGTTGAGGGAGCTTGAGAAACTGAAGCTTCTCCAGCATTTGTCACCTGGACTTTTACTTCTTCAACTTAAAGGAATGCTTACTTTCTGATATTTCCCTGAGAAAACTCTGTAAAGAAGAGGGAAGGGGATGACATAACACCTTTTTGTGGTTACACATTCAAAGCAGTTTATTTATATATACAGTACATGTACTTATTTTGTACCTGGGTCAATGGAGGATTAAGTGACTTTCCCAAGGTCACAAGGAGCAGTACTGGGATTGGATCTCATAACCTCTGGTTGCTGAGACAGCCGCTCTACCACTAGGCCACACCTCACCTCCATCTATATTTTCTGTGGAGGAAAGGAATCCAAAGGGAGGCTCAGAACTATAAGCAAATCCCCAAGACTGCTCAGATAAGAATGTTCTGCTGGACAGGTCCAAATATAAACCTGGTTCAAAGGAAAAGCCTCTACGAGATTCTTTTTGTCTGCTGGTATCTAGACTCCAATAAAGGCCAGTGTCTCAGTGAACATTCCTCCATCTATCCACTAGACATGGATAGCAGAGCAATTTGGTGTCGATACTAGTACATTTCAAAAGCCTTGGCATCAATGTCATGATGCTAGGATTGGCTGAATCATTCAGCTTTGCTTTTAATGCTGCCATTGCTGATGCAGTGATTTCTGCCAGATGACAAACTGAGCATCTGCTGGATATTCCTGTCCAACTTCACACCAGACTGCTAATATCAATGATGCATAGGAGCAGAAAGAGACATGTTATCCTCCTAGGTCCCTTGAGGTATATTGGTTAGCTGAACCCTGAAAACTGAAGCAATCCCCCAGATTGGTTCTATACTTGTGTTTTATTTTAAAATATATGTGTGATTACTTTTGGATAGTCAATAGTGCCTTTCCTGTTATATTATTGGCTTCCTTTTCCTCATCCAGATTTTAGTCTGTAAAACTGCCTTGATCTGTCTGCCAGAAAAGGTGATATAGTAAACATCAAAATAATAAAACAGACATTTTCTGGGGGATGTACGAGTATGGTCCTCTCTAAGGAAGTTGCCCCAATTTCCTTGCTTCAAGAGGATGGATGGCTTCTCACCTTCCGACATCAAGGTTCCTCAGTGCTGGTACCAATGCAGCAGAATCTTTCAAATACATAGTAATATAGTACGTGACGGCATGGTTCATCCAGTCTACCTGACAATTACCTTCACTATCAAGGCAATGTTGAACCAGCATTCCACTGTTATTACATTTTACTTGCTAAGTTCCCTTATAAGACGTCTCCCCATCACCTGAGAAATGTAAGACCTATACTCATACGCAAACTAGCTCTTGATCCATCCTTGCCATCTTCAGAGCTTAGACCGTAAATAAGTCTGCCCTGCATCAGCCCTATTTACCAAAGAGCCATCAAAACCTATTTCAGTTCATCCTGATCCATCTTGCCAAATACAGGACACAGACTGTAGAAGGCCTTCCAGCCTTGGCTTCACTTCCCCACTGCTGAGGTTGCAATCAAAGCTAACTCCAGTCCATCCTGATCAGTCTTGCCACATATGGGACACAGAAGGTCTTCTGGCATCGGTTTTGCTTTATAAGAACATAAGAATAGCCTTACTGGGTCAGACCAATGGTTCATCAAGCCCAGTAGCCCGTCCTCACAGTGGCCAATCCAGGTCACTAGTACCTGGCAAAAACCCAAAGTGTAGCAACATTCCATTCAGAATCCTAAAGAATAGCAATATTCTAGAATCCCAAAGAGTAACAAAAGATTCCGGAACCCCAAGGAGTAGCAACATTCCATTCAGAATCCTAAAGAATAGCAATATTCTGGAATACCAAAGAGTAACAAAAGATTCCGGAACCCCAAGGAGTAGCAACATTCCATGCTACCGATCCAGGGCAAGCAGTGGCTTCCCCCATGTCTTTTTCAATAACAGACTATGGACTTTTCATCCAAGAAATTGTCCAAACCTTTCTTAAAACCAGCTACGCTATCCGCTCTTACCACAACCTCTGGCAATGCGTTCCAGAGCTTCCTTATTGCTGGAGTTGTCATCAAAACTAACTCCAGCCCATCCTGATCTATCTTGCCATATACACGGACCATAGAAGTACGTTCAGCATCGGCTTCACTTCCCCACTGCTGGAGCTGCCATTTAAGCATCATTCCTTAATTAGATTGTAAGCTCTTCTAAGAAGGGACCATCTATAAATGTCTTTCAGCGCTATATAAGTGATTAGTAGTAGTAGCATCAAACAAAATTATAGCTGCTGTTCTGTCAGGTTTTGTTTCGATTCAGTGCTCTTTCTAATTAAGGATCCTTTGTGTCCATCCCACACATTTTTAAACTCCACCACTCCTGTCCTGAATGGCTCTATCAATGCTCAACTTTGAGGCAGGCCAATGGTTTCTTGATATCAATGCATGCCCAGGGTCAAGTACCGCTCTAGTCTCCTTGATGGTCTTATTGACACTTAGAATGAAAGAATCTTTTCCTTTTAGTCTTAGTTGCCACAAAGACCCTAGACATCTTTTGAAAGGCGGCACAGCTAGGGACATCAGGTTTGGTTCATAGAAACATAGAATATGACGGCAGAAAAGGGCCACGGCCCAACATGCTTATCCCATTTTTTCTTAAAATCTAGTACGCTGCTGGCCTCAATTACCTGCAGTGGAAGATCATCC
Organism: Geotrypetes seraphini; assembly: GCF_902459505.1. NCBI lineage: Eukaryota > Metazoa > Chordata > Amphibia > Gymnophiona > Dermophiidae > Geotrypetes > Geotrypetes seraphini. Next base: position 179,824,851 of record NC_047090.1, on the reverse strand, counting down.
CAATGATCAACCACCCTGTCGGTGAAGAAAAACTTCCTAGTGTCGCTATGAAATCTCCCACCCCTGACTTTCAATGGATGCCCTCTTGTTGCCGTAGGTCCTTTAAGGAAAAAGATATCTTCTTCTACCTCAACACGGCCCGTGACATATTTGAACGTCTCAATCATTTCTCCCCTCTCTCTGCGTTCCTCGAGTGAGTATAGCTGCAACTTACCCAGCCGTTCCTCATACGAGAGATCCTTGAGTCCTGAGACCATCCTGGTCGCTAAACCGACTCAACTCTCAGCACATCTTTTTGGTAATGTGGCCTCCAGAATTGCACACAATATTCCAGATGAGGTCTCACCATGGATCTGTGCAACGGCATTATAACTTCTGGCTGACGAAACTTCTTCAGATACAACCCATCATTTGTCTAGCCTTGGTTCAAGGCACAAATGATGAGTGTTGGTTTCTGACACTACACTGGCATGCTACCTAAGTTCTTAATGCTGCCAGGGGTCCTCTATAAGATAAATAATTGATGCAAATTCAAAAGATAGTGTTAAAAATTCTATCTAATGTTACTTGATACATCAGTGGCAGTGATTTTTATTTAGATAGGCCATCCTTACAAAAAGTCCAGGGCAGGTTAAAATGAAACACACAAAACCACAGACATATTTGTATTTTGTGTTCGTAAGGTTATTGTGAATGTTGATATGTAAGATGCCTAGAATTGTAGATGGTGTGGGATATAACTGGGGTTTTTGTTGTTGTTTTTTTTAAATAAACACAGTCCCTCCATTAAACTGTAATTAACCTAAAAACGCCCTAATCTTAGGGTTCATTAAGCTTTCCAGATAAAACCAATCTTCAATCCCTTCTGAAACTGGAACAAATCAGTCAGTCAACTTACAAACCTCTTGGGATGATTTATCCCACCAGACAGGGATGGTAACAGTAAATGCCAACATGTAAGCAAGGCACATCCAACACTACCTCCCCCCTGGGAACACCCGCACCATCCTAGAACATACCACAGAAATCCATCCCTCAGATACCAGGGAACCATACCACTTAACTCAAGAATCATGGCTTTGAACCAAATCCTCAATAACACAAGTAACCTATAAAGATCTAACAAAATTGGAGAAATATATTCCTTGGGAGAGAATCTCTGGTGGAGTTTCAAATTCCCCTAAGGCAGACTCATATTAATAAGATTACAATAGTCCAAGCCCAAAAAAACAAATGGGTAAAGGGCCTGCATAAAATCATCCAATATCTACTCATTCCTCAACTGTTAGAGATAACAAAAGCAATTTGTGATTTCCAAGCGATCCTGCCATCCAAATCTACGCCCACACATTGAGGACTTCTGCACCCACAGAATTTCAATTTTATGGGGATAATTTCCCATGCCACAAACATTGGCCAAGCCTAGCCAGCTCACTAAAAGGGGAAAATATGAACCTGAGATAACCCAATATAAAAACAAATTTTAAAGGGTAGAAGCTAATAAAAAAAATATCAGGGAAACTTAGAGTCACAACCAGCAGACTGCAGAAAAACTGGAACTGATTTGACCCCACAAAGCAAAATTGGCAATCTTGCACATGTGAGGTAAAATGCTCAAGAGCTCCGAGAGCTTTATTTGTTTACACATGACTGGATTGGCGGCCGCTGGGTGACATCGCTCTCAACCCTGCTTGTCCTTGGAGGATGCAAGACTCAACACTCAATTTCAACAAATGAAGCCATTTAAAATAAAATATATCAGCATCCAAATTTAGAAGTACAGTGGTGCCTCGGTTTACGAGTGCACCGGTTTGCGAGTGTTTTGCAAGACAAGCAAAACATTCGCAAAATCGGCGCCTCGGAGACAGCGCGCCTCGATTTGCCAGCACCCCCCCTGCCATCCGGCACCCCCCCCCCACTGAGATTCTCGGAGAGAACATGAACTCGCAGGCCTTGAGCATGCGCACATGGTCAAGGCCAGCACAGAAGAGGAGGTCGACATGCCAGTGCTACATTAAAGTAAGAAGAGGGCTCTGGGGGACTTCAGGTTGCGGTGGGGGGGTGCCCGATGGCGGCCGTGGGGGGGGTGCCGGATCGCGGAGGGGAGGGTGTCGGATCGCGGGGTCTTTGGGGGGAGCTTTTGTTGGGGGGGGAGCAGCGCTGCTGGCCTCGGTAGGGGGGTGGGAACCTATCAAAGCGAGTTTCCATTATTTCCTATGGGGAAGCTCGCTTTGATAAACGAACGTTTTGGATTACGAGCATGCTCCTGGAACGGATTATGCTCGTAATCCAAGGTACCACTGTCCTGCGCTTTTGATTCTTTACAGTAGAGGGTCCCCAGGCTGAATCCAGTCCATTGAGGCTGTTTTCCCCGTTATCCTACTTTCAAGAAAAAGAAATATTTGAAAACTTAGGCCCAAATTCTGTAACTGGCGCCTAATGTTAGGCACCTACTTTGGAGGCGCCCAACTAGATAGGCGCCTCTCTAAATTGATTAACAAGCTCAATTAAGCTTTTTAATCAGCAATAATTGAAACTTAGGCGCCTATCAAGAAAGAGCAATTTTGCAATAAGGCACCGCTCTAAATTTTGGCGGTCTTCAAAAAAAAATGCGCTATGCACGTTAGGCATGGTTACGTGTTAGGCGCCTTGTCGCAGAATCACTGCTCTTGAGCGTGCTTAAGCGCTCAGCTAGGCGCCTTTTAGTTGTGCCTAGAGCTGGCCTATTTATTGGGCACCTCCAAAATAGGTGCCGCTCAGCGTGATTCACTAAACAGCAACCAATTTTGCTTGCGTCGCGCTGAACGGTGCCTCATTCGGCGCTTCTTATAGAATTTGCTCTTCAGTCTTCCTGAAGTCCGCAACGGAGAGACATGCAAGTATCCAGGGTAGCACAACAGCCGCATGTACAGAGGCCTGAGTGGCTTATTTTCGCAAAAGGCAAGTTCGATCACGTCTCCCCACTCCTCTCCAAGCTTCACTGGCTCACAGTATACTCCAGAGTCCTCTTTAAATGTGCCTGCTTAGCCTTCAAGATCCTACATGGCGTCCTTCCTCCCGTCATCCCACTCTTTTGGAACTCCTCAAACCCACACTCCACTAGACCCTCCCAAAAACTGAAACTATCTTTCCTCCTCTATAATAGGTATATCCCGCGCAAGAAAACTTGGAACATCTCTCCCCTTTAGAACCACAGAACTCTGGAACAACCTCTCATCCCCGCTCAGAAATTCTAGCTCCTTCCAATCCTTCCGCAAACACTTGAAAACTTGGCTCTTTGCAAAAATCTAATCACCTCCCATTCTCTAGTACCCTGTCCCTCTCTATCCTCTCAGTCCCTCTCCTATATCCCTTCATTGTAGTTCCTTTTCCTCTTAACTTCTGTAAACCGTGCCAAGCTCTGCGCTTGCGGAGATGGCGCGGTATATAAACCTAAGGTTTAGTTTAGTTTAGGCCTGAGTGGCAGCAGCGCTAATGACAGGTGGAGAGGCCTGAGCATGGTGGTGGTATGAGAAGAGAAGCCTATGTAGTGTCAGTATGTAGAGCAGTGGTCTCAAACTCAAACTCTTTGCGGGGCCACATTTTGGATTTGTAGGTACTTGGAGGGCCGCAGAAAAAAATAGTTAATGTCTTATTAAAGAAATGACAATTTTGCATGAGGTAAAACTCTTTATAGTTTATAAATCTACCCCCCCCCCCCCGAAGGCCTGCAAGTTCCCCCCTTCTTTGCAGCATCCTCCAGCTTCCCCCCCCTGGCCTCCCGGTCTTAGTTTCAGCTAATTATCGCAGCCTGCAGAGGGGATTGCTGGTGCTGTAGCGTTCCTAGCATGCTGCCAATGGCCTCTGCCGCTCTGACATCAGGGGCAGGATCACGGCAGAGGGAACGCGATGCTGAGGACGAAGCAGCCTGCAAGGATCGCTACAGCACCAGCAATCCTCTCTGCAGGCTGCGGTAATTACCTGAAGGTTTGAGCGGGAGGCCATGGGGGAAGCCAGATGACGCTGCAACGAGCGGGCAGCACTAGTACAGACAGCACTACTATAGACTGCGGGCTGCAAAATAGTACCTGGCGGGCTGCATGTGGTCCCCGGGCCGCAAGTTTGAGACCACTGATGTAGAGAAAGCCTAGGGCAGTGGTGGTATTTAGCGGTAGGCCTGGGAGTCACTGCCAGCGTGGAGAAAAACCAACCCAGACTTAAGACACCAAGGTACAATTGTGAGGGAACAGGAGATACTGGAGAGGGTTCCAAATGTCTAAGAAATAGAGAATTGGTACCTCTTTCCTAGGGTGTCTGCCTCTCTTGTTCCCAGTATTTCAAAACACTAAGAGAGCCCCGCACTGGTGCACCCCTCCACCTCAGCAACTTCAAAAGAAAACTCTCTCCTTAGTCCTCTCTGCGATTTGAGATGTTCTTTGTGGGCAATTCGATTTGGATTTAGCAGACACCTGTTCAAGCTCAAGGAACGTTTAATTCAGGTTTTTCCTAGAGGGTTTACAAGTTAAGGTTGTACCAGAAGCAAAGGCAAGTTAAGTTACTTGTGAACAGATCAGGTAGAACAAAGTCAAGTAGGAGGTAGTCAAATGCTGAGGCAGACAGACACAAACAGCAATTTATTAATAAAAGAATCTTGAAGCCAAATACTGAGGCTGACCCAAACTGCAGAGATATTGCGTCATTTGGATTTTGCAATATATGCAGATGCACGTCACCCTGGTGCAGGTACCTGCCAAAACGTGGCCATGTTCTTTTATAACTGTGTTTGTGCCATACTGCTTGCATTTGTCTGCCTCGACTTTACTATACCTGATCTCTTCACCTTCTGTGCTTCCATAGCCTCTCTTAAAGGACAGTTCAAGATCGCAAGCAGCAGCGGTGGAATTTGAACCTTAGGCTCCCTGGTTCTCTCAACCCTTTTGCCTAACCATTAGGCTAGTACTCTACTCATTTCCATGAAAAACTGGTGTCCCTTGATTTTTGCAGTTCTGGGAGTAGAACAAACCTTCCAGATTAACCTGTTTAACATACTGAAACCAGGAACAAAAAACCCAAACTGTGGAGCCGATGTGCTCAGTAAAAATGATTAAAACATGATAAAATCCCAACGAAGATAAAATCCAATCAATGGCTTATAATCATAAGGACAGAACAACCACAGTCAACGGAAGACGGTCCGAGTTTCCACTAAAAAGCCTTCTTCGGGGGTCCAACTTGAACCAACAGTACTTCTAATGAAAAATGTTTGAACTGAGTCACCGGAATGGTGATTAGAATGTTACTTTGAAAATCAGTAAAATCTTAAAACAGTAAAAGGCTGAAAATGCACCAAACTATTAAGGAGTGTCCTGATCTGTTGTCTCCTTATGATTTTACACCACTGATTGGGCTTTATCTTCGTTGGGATTTTATCATATGTTTTAATCATCTTTACCGAGAACATCAGCTCTACAATTTTTTATTTTTTGTTCCTGGTTTCTCCGTTCTGCTTGTGGAATTGTTGGGTACTTCTTGGTTGTTAACATACTGAAACCGAATAATCTGCATCCTCTTTACCCCTTTGACAAGTAGAAGACAGGGTGATGGGACAAAAGCGCGCCGGGCAAAGCCGCGCCAACATTTCGGCCCAGACAATTGTGCGCAAGACTCCAGCGGCCACTGTAAAAGTTAATTTTAAAGAGCCATTTTGGGGGGGGGGGGCACAACCTCCCACATTATACAGAAAACTTAACTTTTTCCTAAAAAAATCAGAAAAAAGTTGTTTCCTCTATAATGGGGGGTTCCAACCCCCCAAACCTCTCCCCCAACTGCAGCGCGGACACTATTAAGTAAACTGGGGGGTTCCCCTTCACAGTCCCCGTCGGAGCTCTTTAAAATTAACTTTTCCGGCGGCGCACTTAAGTCTTGCACCCAATTGTCTGGGCTCTAATGTCGGCGCGGCTTTGTCCCGCGCGCGAATGTCTGTGAACCTATCACTGGAAGGAAAAGTCAGTCTCAAGTGTCGCCCTGCAAAATGAAAAGCAGTTGAACTAGGACTTTGTCATAAGCACCTCAGCTCTTACAGTACCCGAAGATTTAAAGGGGCTCATTGGAAACATTCTTTTGAGGAAGAAGACTTAATCGCAATGCCAAATGTTCTCAGACTTTTTGTATTTGGTAATCTGTCTTCTGGTTCACAGTCATTCGCGCGCGGTGCTTATGACAAAGTCCTAGTTCAACTGCTTTTCATTTTGCAAGGCGACACTCGAGACTGACTTTTCCTTCCAGTGATGATTACTACATCACAAAAAGGAAACATTTCCAGAAACCTCCCTTCGCCCCTTTTCATTGCTCGAAGGTCCTGATTGTGCAATTGCTCAAAATATAACTCATGCAACTTTTAAAATGATTAGGACCCACAAAGCTAAGCAATCTACTATAATAAAACGCTAAGCGCGCATGCGCACTCCTACCTGCGAGCTCCGTGATCCGTATGTCCGTGGCAGGCAGGAGTGCGCATGCGCGCTTATGGTTCTATGAGCTTGGGAGGAAAAACGGCACCACACTCGCAGACCCCAAGGATGTTCTCACCGAAGTAATTTTTAAGTTCAAAGCCGCCATGGTGGCTCCTCTCACGAGCCTCACCTGCGTCAGAAAAGGCTTCCGATGCAGGCGGGGATCGGGAGAGGAACCGCGGCAGCAGCTTTAAGCTTAAAAATACCTCCGGCACAGAACTAAACGGTCGGCATCAGAACGTCGGGCATTTCATGCGATCCCGGCTGCTCCTCACACCCACTAGCCCACAAAACAGCTTCCCGGGCACCCTCTAAGCGCGGGCCTCCCTGCTCTTCAGCTCCTCCAGGCAGCGAAAGACCTATTCCCAGCCAGGGAGCACTGTAAGATTCTCTGCTGCTCTTCTGTCTGCCCTCCTCTTCTAAACAGCCTGATGCAGTACAGGGGGAGCAGGGAAGAGGTGCTATTAGATAGTGGGGGGAGGCAACAGGAAGGGAGGCCTACTGCTGGACAGGGGGAGCATGGAAGAGGTGCTGTTAGACAGGGGGGGAGGTAACAGGAAGGGAGGCCTACTGCTGGACAGGGGCAAGGGGGAGGTAAAAGGAAGGGAGAAGGGCTACTGCTGGACAGGGGGAGCAGGCAAGGGGTGGTGGTGGACAGCCGAGGAAAGAGAGAGACAGAAAGAAAGCAGCCAAGGAGAGAAAAAGAAATTCAGAGACACACATCTATTCTAGCACTCGTTAATGTAATGGGCTTAAAGACTAGTCCTTCATAATACACTTCAACACAAGACATCTTGTGTTTGCTTAGGTAGACAGAAATTCTCAGGGATGAACTCCGATTGCACATTTATCCTGATTTCCAAACTCATTTTGCTCTTTCACATTGTTTGACATTCCCGCCCACATTTCTAGACTCACAATACAGATCAAATTCTCTTTGTAAAAGAACTCTAGAGCTGCGTTAGTAACGGTTGCATGTAATTAAAATATACAATTAACACTAAAACATTACGCTAATTCAGAACAGAACAAAGTGCTTAAAACCTTAATTGCATCCACTTAGATTTTATCCAGTAAAATCAGACTTCTGTTCTGTGCCTATGAATAATACTGATATGCTTCAATCTTGAACCCTCCAGGGTTTCAATGTGCAAAACATTGAAAACACAATCCGAGAGTTTCACTTCTCTGAAAATCTGTGCTTCTGTAAATGTTTGGGGTGACTGTTTCTAGAAATCAAATCAGCTTGTGCTATTTAGAAAATAGATTATTGTATCAAATACAAAAAAATATATATTGCAACAGTTGACCATGGTATTCCCCAAGTGAATCTTTCATATTTGAAGCCAGTTTCAAAAATAGATTCTTGTGAAAATCTTAGGGAGCAACTCCATAAAATCTTGCAAGGTAAGGATTTCTTTCCAAGGAGAAGAAAGTCCTCTTTGTAAATGGTCCAGAGTCGATAAGTCGGGCCTTCTTCTGCATCTTGCAACACTCAACTGAGATCTGCTTGACCACACATTTATTTCATTTTGGCTAATATTTCTTAAACTGGAGTAACGGCAGATTGTTGAACTTGTGTTTGGTATCATTGACACTTTGAAACACACAGGTGCAATAACGCAGACTTGCTGGTTTATCCTATAACTGTCAGTTCAGAGAATGCTCCAGATTACAAAAACTGTCATACTGCTCCTGACTCCAACATTCCTCCCACAAAACAGCAACGGATGATTCGACTCTTGGCAAATCCATTTCAACCAAATCTGTAGGTTTTCTGTTAAGTGCTTTCTATGCCTGGGTCCCAGAGGAAGTGGTGAGGTTTAGATAAGCCTGGCGCTCTTCAGGAACTCAATGAGCACGCTGTAAACAAAAGTGTACTGACAGATAATCTGTACCATCATCATCCTCTGCTGTCTGAGCATGTCCAATACTCTGGGGATGTCCAGCATCTGAAGGGGAAAAACAGGTAAAGAGGAAGCAAAGTCAAATGGACAAACAAGTAAACAGCATAGTAGATCAAATGGAAACCAGACAGAGAGGAGGGAAGCAGGCAAGGGTAGAAGGGAATCGCTTGTTTACTCTTTCCAAAAATACTAGGTCTAGGGGACATGTGATGAAGCTACGAAGTAGTAGTTTTAAAACAAACTGGAAAAAATATTTCTTCACACAATGTGTAATTAAACTCTGGAATTCGTTGCCAGAGAACGTAGTGAAATCAGTTAGCTTAGCAGGGTTTAAAAAAGGCTTGGATAATTTCTTAAAAGAGAAGTCCATAGGCTATTCTTGAGATGGCTTGGGGAAATTCACTGCTTATTCCTAGGATAAGCAGCATAGAATCTGTTTTACTACTTGGGATCTAGCTAGGTGCTTGGGACATGGGTTGGCCACTGTTAGAAACAGGATACTGGGCTTGATGGACCTTTGGTCTGTCTCAGTACAGCAGCTCTTATATTATTATGTGAGCAAATTATAGGACAATCAAGCCATTGTGACATCACTAATGAAGTTGGCTCTTAGGCATTGGTGGAATGAGTGAGGCATTATGATGTCACAATATGAACTCTGGAATGTTACCACTATTTGGGTTTCTGCCAGGTACTTAGGACCTGGGTTAGCCATGGTTGGAAACAGGATACTGGCTTTATGGACCTTTGCTCTGTCCCAGTATGGAAATTCTTATTTTTTTAAAGCCCATGATGCATTCTGAACATGGCCAAAGGAGGACAAAAAACTGCACCCTGGCTTTGTATAATTAGAACTTCTATGCTCAGTGGTAAATTCTTTTTTTTTTTTAAATTCTTTATTCATTTTAGGTAGGTTATAGAAGTAGGCAGAAACCACTTCACAGGTCGCGGACCTGATGGGCCGCCGCGGGAGCGGACCGCTGGGCGAGATGGACCTCGGTCTGACCCAGTGGAGGCAACTTCTTATGTTCTTATGTAAACCGCCTAGAAGTCGCAAGATTGTGGCGGTATATAAGAATAAAGTTATTATTATTATTATTAATTGGCTTTTGTAAAGACACTAAGGCAATTCTTGCAATTTTACCCAGCCAAATAAACTCAGTGGTAAATTCTATAAAAGCACACCAATTTTCAGGTGCCAAGAATACCAGGATACACATGCGTTACACAAATGCAAATAGTCTGGCTTGGTTGCTCTTCTTTAAACTTTTTCTAATGCCACTATATTTTTTTTGAGATAAGGAGACCAGAACTGAATGCAATACTCAAGGTGAGGTCGCACCATGGAGCAATACAGAGGCCTTATAACAATCTTAGTCTTGTTAACCATCTGCAGTTTGTGGAAGAAACGCTGCTGGAAACAGCTAATGAAGGTCTGAAGGAGTATGGCTGTGAATTTAAGTAAGCCAAGTTGAGTTTGATATTCTTCCGCTGCTATGATGAATATTTGGGGACACACCGCCTGCATTTCTTACTGAAGCTACAGAAGAATGTTTGAAATCAATTGGAGAATCATTTCTAAAACTATATGACTAAAATTAACAGAAATTTGGGAGTTTTTTTGGCCTATGAAGCTCAACTAAGAACATAAGCAAAGCCTCCGCTGGGACAGACCTGAGGTCCATCGTGCCCAGCAGTCCGCTCACGCGGCAGCCCAACAGGTCCAGGACATGTGCAGTAATCCTCTATCTATCCCCTTTTCCAGCAGAAAATTGTCCAATCCTTTCTTGAACCCCAGTACCGTACTCTGCCCTATTACGCTCTCTGGAAGCGCATTCTAGGTATCCACCACACGTTGGATAAAGAAGAACTTCTTAGCATTCGTTTTGAATCTGTCCCTTTTCAACTTTTCCGAATGCCCTCTTGTTCTTTTATTTTTCGAAAGTTTGAAGAATCTGTCCCTCTCTACTCTCTCTATGCCCCTCATGATCTTATAAGTCTATCATATCCCCTCTAAGTCTCCTCTTCTCCAGGGAAAAGAGTCCCAGTTTCTCCAATCTTTCTCTCTCTCTCTCTCTCTGTCTCTCACTGTCTCTCTTTCTTTCTTTCTCTCTCTCTCTCTCTGTCCCTCTCTACTCTCTCTATGCCCTTCATGATCTTGTAAGTCTCTATCATATCCCCTCTAAGTCTCCTCTTCTCCAGGGAAAAGAGACCCAGTTTCTCCAATCTCTCAGCGTATGAAAGGTTTTCCATCCCTTTTATCAGAGTGTCGCTCTCCTCTGAACCCTCTTAAGGTACTGCGACCAGTACTGGACGCAGTACTCCAGATGCGGGCGCACCATCGCCCAATACAACGGCAGGATAACTTCTTTCGTTCTGGTTGCAATACCCTTCTTGATTATACCTAGCATTCTATTCGCTCTCTTAGCGGCCGCTGCGCACTGTACCGTCAGCTTCATTGTCATGTCCACCATTACCCCCAAGTCCCTTTCTTGGGTACTCTCATTCAATAAGATCCCTCCCATCGTATAGTTGTACCTTGGGTTTCTGCTTCCCACATGTAATACTTTACATTTCTCAATGTTGAACTTCATCTGCCATCTCGTCGCCCATTCCCCTAGTTTGTTCAAGGCCTTTTTTTCTCCCAACAAAGGGATTGTTACTGATCAGTTATTAGTTTGAGGGTGTTAGGCAGTGAACCCTAATTTTTTGATCTGAGTAAGACACTGGAAGTTATTAGCAATTTGAGAAACTTACTCATTCTCCAATACATTGAGACTTCGGACCTCTGCCTGCCTTTTGGGTCCTGTGCGTGGAATGGGGAGCATTTCTGAAAATGCTACCCTGGAGGATCTGGATTTCAGCTTTCTACCTATGAGCCTAAATTTGGCTTCCAGAACCTCCCTCCCACATTTTCCTATGTCATTAGTACCAAGACAGCCGGCTCCTCCCTGGCACTATCTAATATCCTATCTAAGTGACGCGTTAGGTCCGCCACCTTCGCACCAAGCAGGCAAGTGACCAGGCGATCTTCACGCTATTTATATGCCTAATGATTGAATCTTCCACTACAACGGATGTCCTAACTCCTCCCTTCTAGGCAGAAGCTCCTGGAGATAGATCCTCGGTGCAAGAGGATATTGCATCTCCTGGTGGACAGGTCCTGCCTACAGAATCATTTCCTGTATCACCAGTGTGATGTTCTCCTTTTAGGAGACCTCCCTCCCCCAAGGCAGCCCAGGGTCTGGTGAGACTTCTCTACAACATCCCTGTAGGCCTCCTCTATGTACCTCTCTGTCTCCCTCAGCTCCTCCAAGTCTGCAACTCTAGCCTCAAAAGAACAGATTTGTTCTTTGAGAGCCAGGAGCTCTTTGCAATGAGCACACCCATATAATTTCTTTCCAACTGGGAGATAAGCATACATGTGACACTGGGTACAAAAGACTGGATAGCTCCCCTCTTTCAGCTGGATTACTGTCTGCATCTTATTATTGAGCTGCTTAATTAAATCCTATTATGGTAATAGGAATGTTAGACTGGTATGATTATCCTTGTTAAGATCAGCTGGGGAGTTATGGAGGTTAATTTAAGAATAGTATAAGAGTAATTTGAATCTAGGGGTGGGTGGGCAGAGGCAGACAGCAATTCACAAACTCTCTCTTAGATCCAGGTTTCCTGAGGGTTAGGCACTAGGCCAGCATTTCTCCCCTCAAGGCTACCTGTGGAGTCTGATCTCTAAGAAAGTCCTCAGAGTTCAGTCCACTATCTCCTCCTCTCCCCACACTTTCTTGAATTAGACACAGACCGTCTCCACCACTTCCACTGGGAAACTATTCCACGCATCTACCACCCTGTCTGTCAAAAAGTATTTCCTTAGATTATTCCAGAGCCTGTCACCTCTTAACTTCATTCTAGGCCCTCACATTCTGGAACTTCCCTTCAAATGAAAGACACTCGCCTTATGTGCATTTATGCCATGTAGGTATTTAAACCTCTTTCAAATCTCCCCCTCCTGCCTTTCCTCCAAAGTATACATATTGAGATCTTTAAGTCTGTCCCCATATGCCTTATGACGAAGACCACAGTTAGAGAATGACACGGTGACAAAATTCATCACCGTTCCCGTCCCCGTGGATAACCGCGGGAAACCATCTTCATGTCATTCTTTAAAGAGAGAGGGAAGAATCAGAGTATGAATGGCCACAACCACTGACCCGCAAGCTTTGCTTTGAAGAATGCTGGTGTAGAAGGACTGAGGTTGAAATAGACACTAGAAAATGACATGGGATTATTTCCCGCAGTTATCCGCGGGGACGGGAATGGTGATGAATTTTGTCACCGTGTCATTCTCTAACCACAGTCCATTTTAGTAGCCTTCCTCTGGATCAACCCCATTCTGTTTATATTTTTTTGAAGATGCGATTTCCTGAATTGCACACAAAAGTTTTAGAAAATAAAGATCCTGGGCTCCCTCTTCACGCTGATCATGCTTTTGGGAGGATAGAGGTTCAGAGGTTTGGTTAATTAAAGTTACCTCATTGTGTTCCAGGCAGGCGATCATGATCTCAGACAGAATAACCACACCTGTCCTTCCAACACCAGCACTGCAGTGAACCAGGACAGGAGGATTTGGGCTCTTGGGATCCGATGTGCTATTTGTGTGACGGCGCACTGATTGGATCTCCTCCAGATAAGCTATGGTTAGAAATACAAAAAAACATAGATATGAATGCAACAGAAACAGTGCAAACAGATCAGCATGAGCCCAAAAGAACATAAGATTAGCCTTACTGGGTCAGACCAATGGTCCATCAAGCCCAGTAGCCTGTTCCCACGGTAGCCAATCCAGGTCACTGGTACCTGGCCATTAGTACACTAGCGCTTACAAGTTAACCTAACCATCGAGAAATTGAATTGCAGTCCCTACTGACTTAAGCAAGTAAAGCCCTATTATGTGGCTGCCACGTCTCCAAACCTTGTGTACATTTTGCCATGTATAAAGCCACGAGAGGAAATTCTACTTTTTATATTTGGAGCCCTCTCAAAATCCCTGCACACCTACGGAACTGGCAGCATAGCATTAACCAAACATACCCAGAAATCCCTTCAGGTCTTGTGGGGAGCCATGTTCTGGCCAGTCCATATACTGAAGGTGCCACAGAGTCCTCTCCTGGCCCGTCAGCAGGTGCTTGATCTTCAGGCCCGTTGTTGCGTAGCAGCCCGAGTCTGTTCGGAACCGAGTGGTGATTTTAAATCTCCCGTAGGTGACAGTGTTGTGCCTTGAGCCAAGCCGAGGCCAGTACCTAAAACTCTTCTCTCTTCCACCTTCCTTTAAACCAAACCAATAAAATGCAGGTCACGGAAACATAAACCTAAAAGCTTTGCATTTTCAATTGTCCTGCATTTTGGAACAGTACAAGCGTAAATGGTTCTACCTATTGATTACTGCATTCAAATATTACCAGGAATAAATGAATAAGAGCCATAATATATTTTCATAATTACGAGAAGTCTTATTCGTCATTTACACACATTGGCCCTGATTCTGTATAGGACGCCCAGGAGAGGTGTCCTATACAGAATCGTTCCTACACTAAACCCCGATTCTGTAACCGGTGTCCATGGTACAGATGCCAGTTAGAGAATCGGGTTAAATTAGACGCGGCCGCTATACTTATGGCAGCAAGGGATCTCCCTGCTGCAATAAGTATAGCGGCCGCGGTTGTGGCCGCCTGTCCCATCGCCGACAGGAGGATGCCCAGTCCTCCTGCCGGAACCCCCCTGGAACCCCCCTCCCCCCCAAACTGGTAATCGCGGGCAGGAGGATGCCCAGTCCTCCTGCCAGAAAGCCCGACGACTCCCCCTCCACCCCCAAAACTAACCTCCCTCCCCCAACTAACCTTTACATGTTGGTCGGCTGGACGGGTCTTGCTGCCGTCCAGCCGACGGGCCTGCCTCGTGGAAATGAGACAGGCACGCCCCTTCCCGGCCCATCCCCGCTAAATCTAAGGCCTGATTGGCCCAGGCTCTAGAAGCCTGGACCAATCAGGCCTTAGGCATAGCGGGTCCGCCCATCCCCACTAATCCTAAGGCCTGATTGGCCCAGGTGCCAAGTTGAAACCCCTGAATAAAACTTTATAAGTGCGAGTACATGGCAGGATAAAACATACCTGTGTATTCCCCGTTTCAAAAGGGATTGCACAACTATGATCGCAAAGATCAGCATCGGGAATTACAGCTGCTCCTTCATATATATCGGTTTTGTAATGCTGCTCATTTTGGGCAGCGCTCTACAGAAGGGATTGGAGGTGGTCACCCCTTTAGTTCTCCAATCAGGGCCGACTCAACCTGTAAGCGTATCAAAATCCCAGTCCAGTCTACTTTCAAACTTCTAGAGGGATAGACGCCAGACTGGAATTTTGGAGCCCTTTATTGTCAGTGCTCTGAGCCAGTGTCTAATCTGGTCCAACAAGAGGGGGAAACGAGAGAGACAGAGAGAGCGAGAGAGAAACGGAGAGAGGGAGAGCAAAAGAGAAAGAAAGAGCAAGAGAGAAAAAGAGAGAGAGTGAGAGAGAGAGAAAAAAGAGAGACAGAGCGCAAGAGACAGAGAGAGACACAGAGAGCGACTCAGAGAGAGGAAAAAGAGAGAGACAGACACAGCAAGAGAGAGCGACAGACACAGCAAGAGAGAAAGATATACAGTGGAACCTTGGTTTACGAGCATAATTCGTTCCAGAAGCATGCTTGTAAACCAAATTAGTCGTATATCAAAGCGAGTTTCCCCATAGGAAGTAAAGGAAACTCGCTTGATACGTGCCTACCCACCCCCACCCCCCGAGGCCAGAGGGGCTGCTCCACCCCCCGAGAACTGACATCACTCCCCCCCCCCCAACAGCATTCAGCCTTACCCCATCTGGCACCGGCACGCAGCCCACAGGACGTGCCGGTGCCAGTGAAAGAAGTTCCTGCCTCTTGCCTGAGCCTTGCGCATCTGCGCATGCTCAAGGTCTTCTGGTTATCACTCTCTCCAAGAACCAGGCGGCCTTGAGCATGCGCAGATGCTCAAGGCCCAGGCAAGAGGCAGGAACTTCTTCACCGGCACGTCCTGTGGGCTGTGTGCTGGTGCCAGATGGGGTAAGGCTGAATACTGTTTGGGGGGTGGGGGGTCGTGATGCCAGTTCGGGGGGGGCCTCACAAATCGAGTCAACACTCGGTTTGCGAGAATGTTTTGCTTGTCTTGCAAAACACTTGCAAACCGCGTTACTCACAAACCGAGGTTTGACTGTATTTATATATATAAATATATATACACCAGATCAAAGGAGGAGGAGGGAGAAATATCAGATTGCAATCTGATATTTTTCCCTCCTCCACCTTTGAACTGGTGTATATGCAAAAGATGGCTTAGGGCTCTACAGTTCTTTGAGCTGGCCCTGCCTCCAATTCTTTAAAAAAAATCAATAATGCTCAATGATTGCGGGCTCTGTACTGAGGTGGGAGAATTTAGAAGACAGAAGAGCTTCAATCAGGGTAGCTTGTGAAAGACTAAAAGCTCCAAAGTATCTACAGGCAAAGTAGAGGCAAGCTAAGCAGAAAAAAGAACTGCTGCACTAGAGTTACCAGCTGAAGATGCCCCTTGAGGATGATAAAAGTTACCCATGTGGCCTTCTTTGCCGTTCACTCGTAAAGCAGGCAACCTAGCCCAGAGAGAGACAAGGAAAGCAGGCAGATCAGGACCCCCTCTCACCTCTTCTGCTGTCACCATTGCAATGATTGCAACGCCTTGTTCCCACACCATCTGCCAGAAGTCCTGACAAGTATTTTGCAAAGGCCCCTGTGTGGCAACATAATCCCAGTCCACCCCAGCAACAGTAACCTAGAAGAGACAAAAGAGGCAATCAACAGCTAAGATTACAAATTATACAAAATATAGCAGTTAAATTAATTTATAATGCCAAAAAATATGACCATGTCACTCCTTTACTAATGGACGCTCATTGGCTGCCAATCGGCCACCGGATCAATTTTAAAATTCTGACTCTAGTACACAAAACCTTATCTTCTAACGAACCACAATTTATTTCCAGAATGCTTATCCCTCACAGCAGTTGCCGACCTCTCCGCTCAACGACGCAAAACCTCTTAACTGTCCCCTCCTTGAAAATCATAGGCATCAGAAGACACAAAATGTTTTCTATGATGGCCCCACAACTGTGGAATGCATTACCACAGTATATCAGAGAAGAAAAACACATCACTTCATTTAAAAAAACGTTAAAAACTTATCTTTTTAAAGACGCGTTTAGCATTTAATAACGAGACCTAACACACGAAGCTTCTAACCTTTCTTTGGTTACTATACCTTTTGTTTTCTCCTCTGTTTGTTCTCTTTATTGAACTAATAAATTGTAATTTCTCCCCGCTATCCCCATGTTTCATGTCTTTCTTAGAGTCTTAAAGATGTGGATTACCCTGTTAGTTTCTCAACCTATGTTTTTATAAAACTGTACATCACTTAGTTAATTTAATAAGTGATTTATCAAATAATAATAAACACTTGAAACACACTTGAGCAGTTCCAGGATACCTAGTATATAAAATGCACCCCAACGCCCTTTATTAACCCCAAAAGCCAGGCTTATCTATAGTAGGGAATGGTTGCTTTTTTTTTTTTTTTTAAATAATAAAACGACAGAAGAAAACACACGATTAAGAGAAATTAAAACTCAAAACCGCAGCTCTAGAAGGCAAGAATACGGGTTCACTCAGCGCAGAGAGTTGAAGCAAACTTAGCTCCGCGGAAAGAAAAGAACTGAAGAGACACGCCCGGTGCATTGGGCGGGAAGGCACTCGCGCATACGCGGTGCGGGCATCTTGAAACTTCTGAAGTTTCTTCAAGCAAGTATGCTTGTGAGACGTCCGCATCGGGGCTCTGTCGGATGACATCACCCACTAGTGAGAATACCTGCCAGCTTGTCCTGGGATAAGGATACTTCCACCTTTTCCTCACCCATGGGGTGGGGACTGGAGCACTATAGATGGGAAGGCAAGTAGAACATGTCTGACTGCTAGGGATGAAGACTATTTTCAAATTATTGTCAATTTAAAAGGTTCTGCCAACTACTGGCCTCCCTTAATTAAAACCACTGATTGGCAACCCAACTCTGATTATAAACAATGGATGAAAATGGAGTTATGGAGTTATGTAGTTGGCTCAACCACAAACAATAATTCCTGCGACGACCCTTGGTAAAGCCCTCCCCCTTCCCCCCCCCCATTGGAGGGGTGAAACGGGTCCCGTTGGGGATGCAGAGAACAGTAAAATCACCAAGCAGCAGCAGCCATTCATTGGCGTTGCTTAAGATAAGTCTTTAAGTTTATGACTTAAGAATTGTGCACCAGTTTCAAAAATTACACAATTTAAAAATAATCTATATAAAAAAAATTTAAAGCACAAACATTTAAAAAAATATAGCTTGAAAGAGCTGGAGAATTTTTCGATTGTTGATAGAAACTGGAACTCGATCTAGAGCAGACTTAAATCTATCCTGATTGGATTGTTTGCTGGGTTTCTGAGATCGTTTTCTCTCCCAGTATTTACATTAGTCTTGAACTAACAAAGGGGTTCAGTTTTTGATGGTTACAACCCAACTCTGATCCCAAGTCTATCAATTTGTCAGGAGTTTACCATTCTCACTGGGAAGATCTGGCAAGTATGTGGGCCTCTTGCTAATTTTGGACCTTAGACATGTGCTTGGTTTGCTTATATAATAATTCTACCCTGTATACATGTAAAACTGCTGCAAACTCCTAGAAAGGGTATCTTAAAAGCACACATAGCATAGGAAAGGACAATTATGGCTTATAGGTTCTCACTTTCACATGTGATGCATTAATATAACCAGTGTTGTTTTCTTTAGTTGGAACCAGCTCCACTCTGGTATCATCATAGGGCAGGACATCTTGGTATCTGTTCCTCTCTGCATTTTCTGGAAGCCGAGCTATTGTGCACTCTCCTCCTACCAGTCTCCTCTTTTGTATCCGCTCATATTCGGTGAACACCATTCCCTGTTCGAGTCGCTGCTCCAAGAGTTTACACTGCAAGAATACAAAACCAAAGTAATGTAAAGACCAGGAACCAGATCCTCAGCTCTGTAAGAAAGAGGTAGAGAGATGTACTGGAAAATAATATCCTTGCAATTAACCATGTTCGTAAACCTCAGATTATGTATTTTGTATACCTATTCTTTAAGGTATTTTAGCTCTTACCATTACTCCAAGAACCAGTATGATGTGAGCTCATCTACTGCTCTGGTCAATAGATCTAAATACAGGTTTACAAGACTATATACACATACACACACAGATACACGATCCTTTATCTGAAATTCAGAAAACTGAAAAGCTCCAAAAAAACCCAAAATCTTATTTGAACCGGAAGAAGTCAATTTCCCCCACCTGACACATGCTGAAACCAAGTAAGAAGCATGTGTTTCTCCTGATCTTTGTGCAATTCAGGTTGGAGAGCTGGAAAGTGACAAAGAGAAGATTCTACTCAGGGTGGCAGTGAGAAGCAGAAAAGAAAGCTTTTAGCTCTGTCAATATCATAGAAAGTAGAGGTATTGAAGAAGCTTGATGAAGGTGTTTCTGTACAACAGCTGACTGAAGAATATGATGCAGGAACAACAACCATATATGACTTAAAGAAACAGAAAGATAAGTTGCTAAAGTTTTACAGTGAGAGAGGGATGACCAGAATATTAACGAAAAACATTGCATAGAGCAAACAAATGTGCTGATTGAATGGATTTGGTAAAGGTGCGAACACATGCCATTGACTGGTTTGATGGCAGTAAAGTAAGCCAAAAAATACCATCAAGAACTGAAAATTGATGGTGAGTGAGAATATTCAGAAGATTGGCTGCAGAAATTTCAGATGTGGCATGGTGTTAACTGTATCCATGACATCTTGTCCTTCTGTCTTGCCTGTTTAGATTGTAAGCTCCCTCGAGCAGGGACTGTTTTCTTCTTTGTGACTCTGTACAGCGCTACGTGCGTCTAGCACTATAGGAATAATTAATAGTAGTAGTAGCAGTGTTAAATCTCTCAGAATCTGTGGTGAGAAAGCTTCTGCTGATTACGAGGTAGCTGAAAGTTACACTGATGAATTTGCTAAGAGGATATCTGATAGAAACCTTGGTCCTGAACAAATTTACAATGCTGATAAAACAGCTCTGGTGTTTTACTGGTGTTATGTTCCTAGAAAAACACTGACCACAGCTGATGAACGAGCACCATCTGGTTTTATGGACACAAAGGACAGTGCGACTGTTCATGCATGTACCAATGCGGCAGGCAGACAAAAATTAAAGTTGGCAATGACTGGAAAAAGCCAACAGCTCATTTCAAGGGTGTACGTCATCTACCTATGGACTGTAATGCTAACAGAAAAGAATGGGTAACCAGAGAAACAGTTAGTGACTAGTTCCATAGCGACTTTGCGCCAGAAGTAACAGCTCTTGTATAGAAGCTGAACTAAACTGTGAAATTTTACTGCTCTGCACATCGAACAGAGGAGATTGAGAGGGGACATGATCGAAACATTCAAGGTACTGAAGGGAATAGACTTAGTAGATAAAGACAGATTGTTTACCCTCTCCAAGAACTAGAGGGCACTCTCTAAAGTTAAAAGGGGACAGATTCCGTACGAACATAAGGAAGTTCTTCTTCACCCAGAGAATGGTAGACAACTGGAGCGCTCTTCCGGAGTCTGTCATAGGGGAAAACACCCTCCAGGGATTCAAGACAAAGTTAGACAAGTTCCTACTGAACCAGAACGTACGCAGGTAGGGCTAGTCTCAGTTAAGGTGCTGGTCTTTGACCAGAGGGCCGCCGCGTGCGCGGACTGCAGGGCATGATGGACCACTGGTCTGACCCAGCAGCGGCAATTCTTATGTCCTTATGTTCCTCCTCACATTTAGCTCCAATCCAATGCGACATCCCTACTACAGCCTTCTGACCAAGGAATTTTTACATTCCATGAAGACTGTTTTTCTAAATTGCCTGCTTAATGCAATTAACAGAGGCATAAGAATGCAAGACTTTCTCAAGGAGTTCAGTCTTAAGGAGGCCATTTATGTGGCAGAGGCTTTCTAAAAGGGGCCCTTTGTGACTAGTGTGACTCTTTCCATAAACAACATGGGGCTCATTTATCAGCTGTTGTCAATGTTGGAAAATTATTGGGATGTGCATTATTTTAAAAATTTCTATACCATCTTTTCCAAAATGGTTTACAAGGAGTTACTTCCGTAAAATATTAAAAGTCTATACAAACTAAAAACAGACAAATTCAGTCTTACATAAAAATCAATTGCTCAGAGAAATGCATGAAAATTGAAGGCAGAGACATGTCAGCCAGGACAGGCTCTTTTGTGAACAAGTCTGTGTTGCAAGTGGTTGAAGTCTTTAATGTTTGCCTTATTTTGAAATAAAAAAGGTTTGGTGGCAATTTTATGGTCTCTCTTTTTCTGACTTAACATTACCATTCTGAAAACTGAAAAATCCCCCCCCCCAAAAAAAAAAAAAAAAAAAAAGAAATATGCCTGGTCCTAAGGATTTTGGATAAAGGATCTTGGCACCTGTAAAAATATGCTGATGCAAGGCCACCGCAAAACAGACAACACAGGGCTTTAATGCTTGGAATAGAGCGCGCTACATTGCCCCGCCCCCTAGACTTCAATGCCAGCATTAAGCTGACGTTGGTTCTAAAAGCATAGCGTGCGGTGCAGCACGCAGTAATTTCCTGCGTGCGCTAAAAACCCAAGCACACCTTAGTATAAGGAGCCCACAGAATACACTGCCGGACATTTTACAAATTCACCATCCGTTTTGGTCTCTTTATCCCCCCAACAGGTGAGTGATCGAAATGCGAGTTTGAAAAATCACAGCGTTGAAACGCCCAGTACGGAAGACAACAGAGTTACAAACATTCTAAGCCTCAGTTTGGCATTAGCCCAATGCTTTCAGAGCATTAATAATGAAGTGCTTCAGGGTATGCATGTAAAGCTGAATACAAAACATCGTTTTAAGTTGGTCATCAACCCTACAGGCACTACTCGGTACTCTGATGACCTTCGCAATGACAAAGAGCAGGAGTCGGTCAGTTTATTGAAATCAAAACTTTCCTATTCTTAAAGTACTAGTCTTTAAGCCCGTTAAATTAACGGGTGCTAGAATAGATGTCTGTCTGTCTGTCTTTCTTTCTGTCTGTCTCTCTGGCCCTGTCTGTCTGTCATTCTTTCTTTCTCTCTCTCTATCCTTGGCTAGTGTTTGTCTGGGGGGGGGAGGTTTCTTTCTCTCTTTCTCTGCTGTCTGTCTGTCTCCCTGGCCCCCTGTCTTTCTTTCTGTATGTCTCTCTGTCTTTCTCCCTGGCCCCCCTGCCTACCTGTATTTATCTGTTGCCCCTCTGGCCCCCTGTCTGTTTGTCTTTCTTTATGTCTGTCTCTCTCCCTGGCCCCCTGTCTTTCTTTCTGTATGTCTCTGTCTTTCTCCCTGGCCCCCTGCCTACCTGTATTTATCTGTTGTTCCATGCCTGACTGTCTCTTCGTGGCCCCCTTCTATCTCTCTACCCCCTCCCGAAAGCAAGCCCATTACATTAACGGGTGCCCTGTGCAGCAGCATTAGCGTTTCCTCTACCCCCCTTTCCCTTCCTGCGGTCCCGACTACAAAGCTGGTGATTCCAGCAGCGTGTGCAGCAGTCTTCACACGCTGCTTCGGGTCCTTCTACTGCCCAGATTTACTGTGGCACGTCCCTGATGACATCATCAGAGACGCGGCAGAGCAAATCAGGGCAATAGAAGGGCCCGAAGCAGCGTGTGAAGACTGCTGCACACGCTGCTTAAATCGCCAGTCGGGCCCGCGGGAAGGGAAGGGGGGGTGGCAAAGGACTCTGATCCCAGGCGGCGGGGTCAGTTTTTCGGTTCGTTCCGGGGGGGGGGTAAGGAGGCTCTCTTTGTGCCCCAGTCCCGGCTTGTGGAGGCGATCGTCAGCGTCTAAAGAAACTTCTGTATTGTGAGGTGGAGAGCAGGGAAGCTTGTCTATCGCGCATGTGCACTCGTGCCGCCGCGGTAACTTTTTTTATTTGAAAGCTGCCGCTACAGCTCCTCTCTCGATCCTGGTGCAGTTCGAGAGAGGAGCCGGTACCATGCACAGTGAGAGCCGGGGGTGAGGAAGGCCGCCGCAGCTGTGTAACTTTTTTTTTTTTATTTGAAAGCCGCCGCCGCAGCCGGGGCCGCGCATGCGCACTCTCATGTCCGCGACGGATCAGCGAACACGACTTTTGAGTGCGCATGCGCGGCCTAGCATTTTATTATATTAGATATTCAACCTACTTAAACTCCTCCTTTGCCTACTCTCTTTATTACATTCCCATGTATAGTCTACTCCCTGGTATCATCCTCTCAATATCCTAATTAGCAACAGGTTTTCCAAATAATCAACTTAATCCATATTATCTTCCACTATAACCTTCTACTTAACATTTTATGATAATCAGATAAGCTTTTATGCAATGTAACCAGAATTAATTTTCCCATGAAATGTAATTTATTATGTTATGAAATTCCTATGTAACATATCCAGAAATAATCTCTGATATATGGTATCTATGTCTTTATCTATACTATCTGCTTTATCTAATAATTATTTTTCTTGGGTACTTTAGCTAGATTGTGAGCCTTCGGGACAGTTAGGGAATTTCTAAGTACCTTTTTTCATTTATTTCAATTTTTATTGCATATTTATGCTATCTATACTGTAAACCGCTTTGAACCTCACGGTATAGCAGTATATAAGAAATAAAATTATTATTATATAAGTCAAGATAAGCTCAAGGCTCTGATGCCTTGGACAAGTCGCTGACAACAAAACATGCATCTTAAGTTAACAATGTACAGTCAAAGCGGAAGAAACGACCCTTAAGTTAAATAAATAGAAGCAAAACTAAATCCCACCACCTTCACAAAGTTCATTTTTAAAAGCTTTCCCTGTCCTTCCATGGGGACCTTAACTTTCTGCTGAAGGACTCCAAAATTCTCCACTGGACAACAGAGTCTTCAGCTTCCTCCGCACTGACATTTACAGGTCAATATATGCCTGACCCACCTAGACAACAGCCTGTGGCTTTAAGCCTACTGGTACATGGACAAGCGAGCAAATGTCACCTACCCGTTCATCATTAGTGGCTTTAGAGGGCTCTTCTTTGCCCTCGTCAGGCAACGGCATCCGTGACAGTGTTAATCCATTCAACGCTGCCAGTTTTAGTGGCCCTATTTTTTTTGCATCTGTTCTGTTGCCTCTTTTGATACCCTGTGACAATAATAATTATTTACAAATCCAAGTCGATCAAATCACATAAAACAAGGTGGTAAAGAATGGTGGCGGAAAAAGATTCCCCTCTTTATGTTAACACAATAAAATACACAGTCTGATTCTTCTAATGATATGACACATACAGCGCACTATTTTTATAATAGTAAAGTCAGAGATGAGTCATTGTGTGGGGGGGACTTATAAGAACAGCAGCAGTGGCACAGTGGTTAAAGCTACAGCCTCAGCACCCTGAGGTTGTGGGTTCAAACCCACACTTCTCTTTGTGACCTTGGGCAAGTCACTTAATCCCCCCATAGATTGTGAGCCCACCGGGACACACAGGGAAAAATGCTTTGAGTACCTGAATAAATTCATGTAACTCGTCCTGAGCTCCCCCAGGAGAACGGTATAGAAAACTGAGTAAATAGTGTGAAAAGTTTCAGCCTCTGATAACCAGAGCTGGTATTGTGACATCATAATGCCTCATTCCACCAATAAGAGCCAACCTCATCAGTGATGTCACAATGGCTGGACTGTTCTATACCTGGCTCACTTTTACTACATTTTGATTTTTAGAGTGGCACAGTGGTTAAAGCTACAGCCTCAGCACCCTGAGGTTGTGGGTTCAAATCCCTCACTGCTCCTTGTGATCCTGGGTAAGTCACTTAATCCCCCCCATTGCCCCAGGTACACTAGATAGCTTGTGAGCCCACCAGGACAGACAGGGAAAAATGCTTGAGTAGCTGAATAAATTCATGTAAACCATTCTGAGCTCTCCTGGGAGAACGGTATAGAAAACTGAATAAATAAATAAATTTCAGGAGGTCAAATATGCAGCTGTCCTTTATATTATATGTCTAACTCTAAGCATCTTAATACTTAACCCATCACTGAAAATTTTAAATCATCGTATGAAAACAGGCTTCTACGTGAATGCTCAGACCCATAACCAAACTCTAGTGAAAAATCACGGAATCAGTTATTATAGACAGGTTTAGAACAAATGCCAGAAAGTTCTTTTTCACCCAGAGGGTGGTGGATACATGGAATGCGCTTCTGGAGGCTGTGATAGGCCGGAGCACGTTACAAGGCTTCAAAGAAGGTTTGGATAGGTTCCTAGAGGAGAAAGGAATTGAGGGGTACAGATAGGAGTAGAGGTAGGGTATAGGGATAGTCTGGGACCACTGCTCAGGCAATGGGCCTGATGGGCCGCCGCGGGAGCGGACCGCTGGGCGAGATGGACCTCTGGTCTGCCTCAGCGGAGGTAACTTCTTATGTTCTTATAGAGACCATAATTGCTTGTTCACCGCCTCAGCCACCTGCTGTCTTCAATGATCGCTTAAAGTGCAGTGATACTGTTATACCTTAAGTTATGACAAGGCATACTTATCTGACATGCAAGGTGGCGATGCTGGTACTCTAACTGCTCTGGGTACATACTTAGATTACAACAAAACAGTTGCTGCCGTGATTTCTCAACCCGAGTTTCATGGTTGGCTTCTTCAGGAGGGGCCACAGGATGAAAAAAACTCCCAAACCCAGCTGATAGACAACTCTAACGGTGCCCGCATCGGTGTCACCTCTCTCTGACGTCACTTCCCCCACTCCTAGGAAGTGACGTCAGAGGGATCGCCAACACGACCTGGGCAAGTTCGTGATGCTGTTCACACCTGGAAAATTAAAAAGGTATGGGGAAGGGGAGGGGGGGCAGAGAAGATGGCATGGGAGAGGCATCACTCACCCTCGCTACGCTACTGTACCTACCTACAACAATTTTTAGAAACCACAGGCTGTACACGTTAACTCATCAAACCCACCTTTTATGAAGAAACCGAAAACATCTACTTACCCCCAAAGGTGGAAGCCCTTCAACAATACTTTTTCCTGTAAACAAGTCCGACACAGGTCTCTTCTTAACAGAATCCTTTCTGACTCGGTACCTTACGGACATTGTGAGGTCGGATTCCGATACAAACGGAGCCAGCATTCCTTCACCTCTCCTTTGAACATGGAGGTCAGTGATGAAGTGAACTGGACCCACGTCTTTAAACCGCTTTTCCATCTCAACCTCCGTAACAAGCAATGGCTGCTCTAAGCAGTGCATGGGGCTTACAGCAGAAGAACTGAAAGGATAACTTGGTAAAGGTTCATTGGGGTAGGGTCCTGGTAAAGCAGAGAGCTTTGCTGGCTCATCAGTGGAAGCCTGAGAAGTGCTAGTCTTTTTCTCTTCCTCAAAATCATCTTCATCTTCCTCGCTACTGTGAATCAGCATCGTGGCATCTGAAAGAGATTTTTTGTGGCCATATTTGGTGGCTTCTTGCTCCTCACTGAGTTCCTCCTTTGTTTTTCCTACGAAGACATTGGGCTGCGAGCCTGCAAAAGGTTCCTTTGGAAGAGTCACATCTGCTGCAGATGCAGACATGGTCCTCTCTTTAATCTGTATGCCTTCAAAACTATGAGTCAATCCAGCTATCTCTATGCTGTTTCTTTTCTGCAGTTGAGCATGTCGTGCCGACGTTAAGGGCTCACTAACTTCTTGAAGAGAATGAGCAACCGGCAAGCTGTCTTCCTGAAACGTCTGAACAGAATGGTGAACTCTCCTTGTGATGAGGTCCGGATTGCTACTGCTGATGTAGAGGTGGTGGGAAAGATCAGGCGTGCTGTTGGCGGGTCTCGGATAGGGGTTAGGGGGAGGAGGTCGATACACTTGAGTCTTCATAATGTTTGGCGCTGGATAATCCTGAGTCTGATGTTGGACATTGGTTAGCTCAGGCACACTGACTGCTCCAACCACTGGTCGCCTTTCCGTTGGATACAGGTAGGGAGACTGGCTATGAAAGCTATAGTTCATGTTGAAAGGATAGTGAGTGGACTGGGGCGAGGCGAATTGAGTATGCTCCCGGATTTCGGGTTGACTGTAGGCATATGAATTGCCTATGCTGAGATTTCTCATTGAATGGCTCTGCCTTTCACTGTGCATCATACCCCTGTTCAGCTGCCTCATCACAGTCTCATAATCTGGGGTAGGGCGATATGGTGGTATCAGAGCACTATGCCGATGGGAGGGGACATAATCAGGTCTCATGACATCACTTCCTGTTATACTAGGGTTGGAGGACATAGGTGAAGGCTGCATATAGTGCTGTGGGTTATTTAAAGAGCTGGTGCTATGTGCACTATATACACTTCCATTGCGCATTCTACCATTGTAGTCATGAGGAGTTCTGTCCAGGCTAGTCTGAGAATGATAATAGTATCCATTCTGATTGGTCACAAAAAGATTATCTGCAAAAGAAAGTTAGGTTGTAGGTTGTAACAAAACATAACCCAAACCAGAAAAAAAAACATTGTTAAGCACTTCTTTAAAAGGGGCATTTTAAGTGGAAAAAATAACGATGCAAAAAAAAAAAAAAAAGACTATTTTTAATTGATTGCTTTTCCCCAACATTTTTTCTCCCATCCTTGAACCTTCCCTCTTCCTCCCCTGGTCCAAAGTCTGGAATGGTGAGAAGAAAGAGATGCTTGATCCTAGAGATGCCACACCGTGAGCAGCAGGGAAGGGATTCAGGGTGCAAGATAGAGAGGTGGTGGGTGGGGGATGGTAGAGAGAGGAAGAGAGTGACCAAGACCAGAAAGGGGATGGGAAAAGAGGAAGAAATTCTTAGCCAGTGGAGAGGAAAGAGAGATGTCAAACAGTGGAAGCCAAGAAGAGAATTCAGGGTGCAAGTGAGAGAGGAGTGGGATTTAGAGGGAGGCTGAACTGGGTTACCACATGGGGCCAACTTCATTTCCTCCCCAAGTCTCAGAATACCATCTCAATGGCCTGCCCAGCCCATGATGGAAGGAAAATCTCAAACTGCTTTCTTGGCACCACAGTGCAGCAACCCAGGAACCAGCCTAAAGCATATCTATTTCATTCCACTCCGTTTAAGGAGTAAAATCGTCTTCTTATTTTTAGGTATAGACTAAAAGTTACAAATGAAAAACCTGTAATATAAGGGCATGGTAGCCATATGGTGGTGGCCCTGATCTCGGCATGTGCCACAATCACCCACTGCAAAGACACACATTCTAAATTACCTTGGGAAGACTTGTATGGTTCACTGTAGTGTCCGTTATAATGCAGCTGAGGTACAGGCATCATATAAGGCTGAGGTTTGGGCTAAATATAAAAAGAATTTATGAGTATGTCAGAGCCATGAAATATGAAAAGGACCATCATTACAAGAAATTTGCCTACAATACATACGTAGGACCATTGAGTGATGGCCAATGGCCAGAATCTAGAATCACATGACCCGTGTTTCTGAAAGCTAAGGGGTGTCACTGCAATAGCTGAGACAAGCAAGTTGGAAAAGTGTATATCAGGGATCTCAAAGTCCTTCCTTGAGGGCCGCAATCCAGTCGGGTTTTCAGAATTTCCCCAATGAATCTGCATTGAAAGCCGTGCATGCACATGGATCTCATGCATATTCATTGGGGAAATCCTGAAAACCCGACTGGATTGCGGCCCTCAAGGAAGGACTTTGAGACCCCTGGTGTATATCATAGTGATTAAAAGCTTCCAGGGAGCTGTTAAATTATGAACAAGCCAAAAAGAGCAGGAGGAAACTGCTAGGCCAAAGAACAAGTCAAAATGAAAATTGAAAATTAAAAAAAATTATTTTACCTATCAAATTGTGTCTATCAAGTTATCGATATTGATGAAAGTGATTTTTTTTTTTTATGGATGAGTGGTGCTAACTGGGCATTTTCTAATGGTTAGTGAAGTAGGCTGAGAACCTGGTGATCTGATGTGATTTCCCACTGCAGCGCCTGGGTAAAGTCACTTTATTCTCGTAAGGAAGTTCTTCTTCACCCAGAGAGTGGTAGAAAACTGGAACATTCTTCCGGAGTCTGTTATAGGGGAAAACACCCTCCAGGGATTCAAGACAAAGTTAGACAAGTTCCTGCTAAACTGGAACGTACGCAGGTGAGGCTGGACTCATTTAGAGCACTGGTCTCTGACTTGGGGGCCGCTGTGTGAGTGGACTGCTGGGCACGATGGACCACTGGTCTGACCCAGCAGCGGGAATTCTTATGTTATGTTCCAACGTCCTTGGTACAACACTCAGATTTTGAGCCCGTTAGGTACACTCTGTCCCTGTATATAATAAATGTAAGCTGCTTTGGCTGTGCCACAGAAAGACGATATATCAAATCCACAACTCTTCACCTTGAAAGAATCACCCTCTAAATGGGCATCAGTTACACGAACCTTCAATCACGATTACTCGGGTGTTCTCCCACTTTTGATATTCCCATTTCATCATAGCCCAGCCACATACGACAGTCCTGGGCCAGGGGCTTCTAGAACCCAGCAAGTGTTGATACTGAGCAATAGGTGGCATTTCCTCCATACGCAGCGAGGTGCCGTGAAGTCTGCAGCATCTCCAAGCTCCAGGTGAGAAGCCAGGCTCAGGAAATAAATCTAGATTCCCCTCTCGCCCCCATAAACCATCTTGGGCCCGATATTCAGCCAGAGGTGCTCAGCCTTTTGCCGACTACCGTTAGCGTCAAACCCAGAAATTCAATGCTGTGTCATGTCCAGACTCCAGCGCTGAATTTCTGGGGTCTAAGAACCAACTAAACTACAGCCAGTTAAATGCAATATTTGGCACACCACCTGCTATCAAGAACCATCTAAAGATAGAATTGTGTTTTACGCTGTCTTATTAATGCAGTTATCTTAGCTAGTTAACCGGCTAAATGCAGACTCTGCCCCTGGAATGCCCCCAAAATAGCCAGTTTTAGCTTCAGCACTAACCAGGCATTTTCAGCGGCACTTCTCTCCCCCCGTGATCTCCATTCATCGGGCTAGTCCCTCCTATCCTTACCCTTCTCCTCCACTGCCACCTCCAGACTCTGTCCCTTCCATCTTGCTGTGCCGTATACATGGAACAAACTGCCCGAGTCATTACATCAGGCACCGTCTCTGGCAGTATTCAAATCCAAGCTCAAAGCACACGTTTTCAAGTCTGCTTTCAACTCCTAACTCCCGCTTACCATAAACATAAAAACTCATCATTAAGTTCTATGCGGTTCACAGAGATTAGCAATACAAATGAATAAACAACTTCCAAAAGATTCTATAAAAAGATGCGTCTTTAAAGCACGTCGAAATTGTTGATACGAATTTGAAAACGTAAATAGGGGGAGAATGTGGCGCAATGGTTAAAGCTACGGCCTCAGCACCCTGGGGTTGTGGGTTCAAATCCACGCTGCTCCTTGGGACCCTGGGCAAGTCACTTAATCCCCCCATTGCCCCAGGTACATTATTTAGATTGTCAGCCTGCCGGGACAGACAGGGAAAAACTGCTTGAGTACCTCCTGAATAAATTAATGTAAACTGTTCTGAGCTCCCTTGAGAGAATGATACAGAAAACTAAATAAATAAATAGTGTGACAAGTTTCAGCCTCTGATAAGCAGAGCTGGTATTGTGACATCATAATGCCTCATTCCACCAATAAGAGCCAACCTCATCAGTGATGTCACAATGGCTTTACTGTCCCTATACTTGTCTCACTTTTACTACACTTTGATTTCTAGAGTGGTGCAGTGGTTAAAGCTACAGCCTCAGCACCCTGAGGTTGTAGGTTCAAACCCACGCTGCTCCTTGGGACCATGAGCAAGTCACCTAACCCCCAGGTACATTAGATAGATTGTGAACCCCCAGGGACAGACAGGGAAAATGCTTGAGTACCTGAATAAATTAATGTAAACTGTTTACAGCTCCCTTGAGAGAATGATACAGAAAACTGAATGAATAAATAAATAGTGTGAAAAGTTTCAGCCTCTGATAACCAGAGCTGGAATTGTGACATCATAATGCCTCATTCCACCAATAAGACCCAACCTCATCAGTGATGTCACAATGGCTTCATTGTCCTATACCTGGCTCACTTTTACTACATTTTGATTTCTAGAGTAGTGCAGTGGTTGTGGGTTCAAACCCACGCTGCTCCTTGTGACCCTGGGCAAGTCTCTTAATTCCCTCATTGCCCCAGGTACATTATTTAGATTGTCAGCCTGCCAGGACAGACAGGGAAAACCTGCTTGAGTACCTGAATAAATACATGTAAACCGTCCTGAGCTCCCCTGGGAGAACAGTATAGAAAACTGAATAAATAAAAAAATAATTAAATAAATAAATAAATATGAGAGTCAGATCCCTAATCCATGAGGCTGCCTGGAAGGACAGCAATCTTTCCTGGAAGATACCTATATCCATCCTATCATTCTCTCTGCAAGACACTCCCCAACCCCCTATACGTCCTGTCTGTCTGTCCAAATTAGATTGTAAACTCTTCTGAGCAGGGACTGTCTGTTGCATGTTGACCGTACAGCACTGCGTATGCTTTTCAGCGCTATAAAAATGATAATTAGTAGTGGTAGTAAGTGCCATTGAAAATGTCCAGTTAGCCCCACACAGGCAATTTAAAAAAGCCAGAAGCCTCCCCTTGCCATTTAAATTGTTTTGAACATTGGGCACCTTGTTCTTCCACAGTAATCCCAACACAAAATTCAACTAGGATCCCCAGAGCAAAGCTAGAAAACACCTCCCTCTGAATTTCCCCCTTTTGTTACTACCCTTTTTCCTCCAAAACAGGGGTGTCAAAGTCCCTCCTCGAGGGCCGCAATCCAGTCGGGTTTTCAGGATTTCCCCAATGAATATGCATGAGATCTATTAGCATACAATGAAAGCAGTGCATGCAAATAGATCTCATGCATATTCATTGGGGAAATCCTGAAAACCCGACTGGATTGCGGCCCTCGAGGAGGTACTTTGACACCCCTAAAACAAAGGAAAATCTGAAAGTAAATCAGGAAAAAAGCAAATTAGAAGGTTCAATATATATTACATTTTTTGTTTATTTTTATACATGTCCAGGACAGGGAGGGTGGGGGATATCTTTTTGAATTATTTCTTGATTAAATTGATGGAGGGGAAGGATATTTATCTTCTTCACTGTTGTTAATGGAATTTAAGTGCTTATTTTGTTATTAATGTCTGTATAATTTATGGAACTTTGTATTAGCTTTGAAAATTAATAAAGATTAAAAAAAAAAGAAGGTTCAATATCATTTTTTTTTACCATTGACATTCTTGATGAAGATCGCCTTCGAACTGGATTCACTGTAACAGCTTGAGTTTGTCTAGAAAGCAAAACAGGTTAGAACATGTTTTAAAGAATATGTACAGGTAAACCCGGAAACCCACCTAAAAGAAATGCAAATGCATTATTTCATGACATCATTGCTACAAGACAAACTTTATATTTTCATGAAATGAAAAGGTTCATGCGGAGCTTCTACACATTGGTACTTTTGGATTGTTTAGCTTTTCCACGTATTTCCCACCCTAGGACTAGCAGGGACCCCTGAGGAAGACTCTCTTGTCGAAACACGGACCGTGTTGGGTCCAACGCTCCCAGAGAACTAGGTCCTTAAGGTTTTGATGTGGATTGCTATGTTGACTTTTATATATATATATTTTTAATAATAAAGTCCATTTCAGGAACATCATTTTTCTTGGACTCTTTATTCTCTGTGGATCGTCCAGGGTCAATTTCTTTCTTTTCGCTACAGATAGAAGACCAATAACCACCTTCAAATGTGATGAAGGAAGTCAAGAGAATGCAACCATAAACTTCAGAAAGAACTGTGTCTGCTTAGCAGGCTCCATAACATAAAAGCATTTTGAAATGCCTAACCCAAGATGCTGGACCTACTATGGTCACCTACAGTATGTAACATTTGAAAACATGTAGGATGCATCAGAGAGGCTAAACTTGAAAATAATGCAACTCAAAAACCAAGAAGCAGTAGATAGTTCACACTGGACTAAAATGATTGGGCAGTATTTTAGAAAGGATGGCCCAATCAGATGCTAGGAATTATTACGAAGCGGATGGAAAATAACATGGAGAATATTATAATGCTGCTGTATTGCTCCAAGATGCAACCTCACCTTGAGTATCACATGCAATTCTGGTCACTGCATCTCAAAAAGATATAATGGAATTAAAAAAGTTCAAAGAATGATGACCAAAATGATAGTCCAGTAATGGTGGTATATCAAAACCAAATAAACTTAAATTTACCCAGCTGTACCACTACAATCGCTGATCATAAGATTTTCAAGCAATACGGAAGGCACACGAAGAGCCTGATTGACACCTCTCAGGTCTAAAATGGGATGGAAAGACCCCTCCTTCTTGGAAACTGAAGTAAAGGCTGCTTTGTTTACCTCATTGGAATAACTACAAGAGGGCATTGTATCTTCCAAAACAGACAATATTCGTTTATTGTTAGTATAAAAACTTACAGTATTACAGCAGCAGAGACATATCAGAAAAATGTATTGTCAGTTCAGAATATGCAATGGAGAGAAGAACTTGCACCCATATGCTTAGCAGGGGGCTAGCAGATCCCCGTAGCATAAGTAAGTGAATCTCTCTGGCTTTACCTAGAATGCACGTGTTTTTTATACAGAGCAATTCTTCCTTTGTTCCAAAAAGTCCATCCTCGAATTCTGGTTATGTAATTCCCTATTGGTACATAAAATAATGTATACCTAACTCCTCCTCTCAGTCCACGCCTCTCTCACCTCCACCCCCCCTCCCCAGTAGGGGGGGGCCTTGCAGAAACAGAGAACTCTTGGTGAACTTTCTTTCTCCAGCGCTGAGATCTTTATCAGTTTGTAGATGCTAATTAGTGGTTTTACAATTCTGTGCATCAAGTTGGCAAAGGTGACCTTTCAACAATCCAGCTGCTTGGTTCCCATAACTTGGTTCAGAGACAGGGAGCAAATGTTTTGGTACCAAGTTCTCTCATCTCGCTACACCCACATCGTCCTGCTCATTATAAAAGTTGCTCATTATAATCCTTGCTCATTATAAAAGTTTTATGGCTTTCCAGGGTGCCTGGCATATGAAGTCATACAGCACTGATAACAGTTCAGCAGAACCTTGCAGAAATATCCTCCCAGCAGGGAATGGAGACAAAAACGTTGTAGCAGAGGTCAGCTGGGTTAACATTGCAAAGGCTGCATGTGTTCACAGACAGCAAGGTACAGGCTGGGCCTGGCTATGGGAAAATATAGGTCTGTAGTGTCCAGCATACACAAGTGAGGCCAGTATATCCAGTTGATTCATCTGTATGTCCAGGTTATCCATATCAAAACCACAAAATAAATGGAATAGTGATCTGTGCATGCCTCATCACCTGGAACCTGAACAGCCTTGAAATCGATCAGCTTCTGCAGGGTCTCCTGGACCACTGTTACTTTCCATGGAGACTTAGAGGAGACATGATAGAAACCTTCAAAATCCTGAGGGGCACAGAGAAGGTAGACAGGGACAGATTCTTCAGACTGTGGGGAACCACAAGTACAAGGGGTCACTCGGAGAAACTGAGAGGGGACAGGTTTAGAACAAATGCTAGGAAGTTCTTTTTTACCCAGAGGGTGGTTGACACATGGAATGCGCTTCCGGAGGTTGTGATAGGCCAGAGCACATTACAGGGGTTCAAGGAAGGTTTGGATAAGTTCCTAAAGGATAAGGGGATTGAGGGGTACAGATAGAAGTAGAGGTAGGTTATAGAAATGGTCAGGAACCACTTCACAGGTCATAGACCTGATGGGCCACCGCGGGAGCGGACCGCTGAGCGCGATGGACCTCTGGTCTGATCCAGTGGAGGCAACTTCTTATGTTCTTAAGCCCAACAAGGAGATTCCAGAAAGGCATCCTACGGAGGCTAAGTGAACACATAACTGTCTTGAACAACTTCCAGAACTTATTATCTGAAGTAATCTGGGTCCACCCCTGACTGCAACCTTGTGCCCACTGGAACCAGTGGGTGGACCTGAACACCTTCTCTGAGAAGCTCAAGAGGACCCTGCCGCATCAAGGCTGGGGTCACGACCACCCCTGTGACAAAGGACTGGCTCTGTTGAAAATATCTACCATGTAGTGCGGGGCCCAACTTAGGAAGACTTAGGAGTAAAGTTAGGAAATTATTTTTCACGGAGAGAGTGGTGGATGCCCTTCCGAGGGAGGTGGTGGAAAGGGGAAAATGGTGATGGAATTTTAAAAAGCATGGGATAAACTCAGAGGATCTCTAATTAGAAAATAAATGCTAAATTAAAGAACTAAGGCCGGTATTGGACAGACGTACAGTGTGTCCCCAAGGATAAAAGACTCACCAGATGAACCTGGCTCCAGTTCAACGGTGGGCACTGCACCAGGCTGGTAAGGACAGCACTTATAGCGGAGTCTAAGCCCCACTGGGAACAGAGGGAACACTGCTTGAAACACTCCCCACTCGTAAGTGCAGCCCTTGCAGGAAACAAACACCTGAAAGCTGGCAGTCTGAACAGATAAAAACATAGCAACATGATGGCAGATAAAGGCCAAATGGCCCATCCACTATCTCTCACTCTTCCTGCTCACAATCTGAAGACAGCCATTTTACTATGTTTTTATGGATGGATTTACCTTTGTAAACCAGCTAGAGTAACAAATTTTAATAAAACTTGAAACTTGATTGCCTGCAACAGATTAGAGTAAAGCCTCACAAAAAGGCAGAGGCTGAAAGGCCAAGGTCGCTGTCAGAAACTGCTCTCTCTCTCTTTTTCCCCTCCATCATTCTGGGCAGACCCCATAGGCTCTCAAGACTAACAGCTGAAGCATCTCTAAATAATCAGGGAGGTGGGGGAAGTGGGGAGGAACCCAGCCAATCAGGTTCGGCACCCCTGAGGCATTAGAAACTCCCATAAGCCTCCACCCCAGTCCAGCCAGTCCAGTCCAGCAATGGAAAAGTGGAACCTAAAATCAGCTTAAATTTCTCAGACCTCCTCTTGAATGGAAGATAAACACTGTTGAATGGGAGGGGATATTTTCAGGATACATGGGAAAAATTAAATACTCATATGTTAAAGTGCCTTAACCTATTTTCAGCTTGTTCCAATTTATAATACAATCTTACACACCTTTGACTGGACAGATGAAGTAAGTCATGTTACTTTTAATCTCCCCATTTTTTCCGCTTTTAAAAAAACCCCAACTATTTAATAAAACAGGCAAATCACATTTTACAGAGACCCAAGTCAAAATCCTAACCGTCTTCCACATCGACCTTTAGTAACATCATCTCCAAAGAGGAATAACATACCCAGCCATATCAAATACCTGAGCACTATTATCCCATATTTTCCAGTATTTCCCCGTAACCCACATCAACATTTCCCTTAAAAGCATAAGGCGGCTTTTCAATAGTGGCAATCTCTGCTTGTGTAGTCCAGTGAACTTTCTTATTCAATGATGCCTTTATCGATTAATTAATCTTTTTTTTTTTTTTCTCTCTCTCTTTTCTTCTATTTTCTTCCCCTCCCTTTGTTTTTTTCCCTAATTTATGTTTTTTCCTCTACCAAGAGAAAATTTGTAACTTTTTCCCCCCTTTCCCTCTTTTCATGTTTGTTTTTAACATTATGTATTGAGATCTTTTCTGTTTTATGTAATTATTTAACAGATTTTTATTTTTATTTCGCTGTTATTAATGTATTACTAATATGATTGTATGTTCTCTTATAACTTGTTTTTAATTGTACATCGCTTAGAATGTTTTAAATAGGCGATTCATCAAAAATAAAGTGAACTTGAACTTGAACATGGTGAGCTCTTCCAAAATGTGGCAACTGTATCATCCGGCTCAAAACTGCAGTCATCCTTATGAACACCTATGTTCCTATTGTACCCCAACAAATGATATAAAGGAGCAAGATTCACAGATCTGCCCAGGATGGTCCTAACTGCACTGGATATCTGTTGCCAGAAACCAGCTACCAAAGCACAGGCCCCACCCCATAAGAAAATAATCACCCCTTTGCCTTTATCCGCTCCAACATGAGTGACATGTCTCCTAAATATTCAGCACAGAAAAAGGGGGGACTTTGCCAGTTTGGCTTTTAGGGGGGAAAATCAAGGGGGGATTAAAAGGGCAACCTCCCTTTATACCGCCGGTGGAGTGCTGCTTAATCAGAGCAGTTTGCCAAAACCTAAAACTGCTAGGTAGCAAGTGTAAATCTCAATGTCAAATCTTAAGACACTGATATTTATTCTCCTTCTGAAATGGAGAACCCCCCCCCTAAATCTTCTAGGCATGTCCCAGTTCTGCCTAAAACATGCACAGACTACTGCCCCCTTGTTATTTGCACGCAATTGTGGTTTTGAAAAAGGGGAAGATGCATGTTTATGCACCTCTCAAGTATGAGTAGCCCTTTAAAAATCACTGCCATAAGGTATAGTAATTATTCATTTACATGGGACATTCCCAGATCAACCAATAAAATTCCCAATAATAGGAATACAGCAAGAGTTGAATGTTTCACTTTACAATTTTAAACCAAAACGCAATAAAAATCAAAGACAGAGAACAATACCGTATATACTCGAATATAAGTCGAGACCCCCATTTCCCCCCAAAAGGAAGAACAATGGTTGACTCGAATATAAGTTGGGGGCTTAATATTCAAGTGCCATGCCTTGCCAGGATCTGCACCCAGTGTCCCCTCCGTCATGCCCTCCCCTGCAAGGTTCTGCACTCAGCCCCCCTCCCCGCCAAGTTCTGTACCCAGCCCCCTTCCCTCCATGCCCTGCACTCAGTCCCATTCCCTACCAGGCTCTGAATAGTGTCCCCCCCCTCCCTGCCTGGCTCTGAACACTGTCCCATCTTCCTTCCCTGTACCCTTTGCCCCCTAAAAAGAGCCAACCTCATCAGTGATGTCACAATAGCTTGACTGTCCCGTACTTCCCTCTGCCCTCTAACCCAGCCAGCAGATTAACCCTTCCCCTTAACTTAAACCACCTAGTGGTAGTCCGGGACAGGAGGGATCCCTCTCATCTCTTGCCCCGGCCAACACTAACAAATACCATCCTCCCTCCTTCGCATACCTGTTGGTTCCCTGGTGGTCCAGCGTGTATCCCGCGCTGAAATCCTCCAGAAGATTGTAAACGTAAGTAGCCAGCGGCGCACCCAGGCCAACACGCAGCAGCGAGTTTTTAGTGCTGCCGTTGGCCCTGCACCGCTCCTTGATAAACTGCCGCAAGTACGGCAAATCCCACGAGAACTTGCAGTAGCCTAACAAAGAGCAGTGCAGGGCCGGCCAGCAGCACGAAAAGCTCGCTGCTGCATGCTGGCCTGGGTGCGCCGCTGGCTACTTACGTTTGCAATCTTCTGGAGGATTTCAGTGCGGGATACACGCTGGACCACCAGGGAACCAACAGGTACACGAGGGAGGGAAGGAGGAAGGGTGGTAATTGTATCGGCCGGGGCAAGAGACGGGAGGGATCCCTCCTGTCACGGCCTAATGCAGGCCTGCAGGAAGTCCGGGAGGGTTTCGGGTGGTCACTGGGGGATGACCCAAATATAAACTGGGACCTCCATTTTTGGGCCGGTTTATATTCGAGTATATACAGTAATTTAAAAACATGTAAAAAATATATTAGAGAATATATTCAGGCTGCAGCAATTTACAAAACCAAACCTGAAGACATATTACTCAATTACAGATTAAGAAAGAGAAAAGCATAATGTTGCTGCTCACCCTTTGGGAACAGAAGGACGAGAGAGAATTGGAAAGCGTGGAAAGGAAAGGAGGAAAGATTTCTGAGAGTCTTCCACAGGTGGAGCATCTGAGGAATCTCTAAGGAGGCCAGAAAGAGAAAAGACAGACAGTCAGATGGACAACATCTCTCAGAAGGAAAGCAGCCAGTGTGCCTAGAAGAGAAAGCATTAGAGTATTCTAAATGTCTTGGACTACTGCAACATTATCCACCTAGCTGGACTTCGCAAACATGTCCAGAAATTAAGCATAATTCAAAATACCACAGTAAGGCTGATATTGAACTTGAAAAAATGTGATCATTTAACCCCTTTCTACAACAAACTCCACTGGTTAAAAAATGAGAATCGGATATATTTTTTAAAATCGGCTGTCTCTTCTAAAAGGCCCTACATGGTTTATTGCCTGATGATCTCACCAATCATTTCTTATTTTCCAGACCCAGGTGGACCTCTCGACCCCAGTCACTCTTTTCCTTCCCATCAGTTAAAGGTTTCTCGCATAAGAGATTCACCAATAAAGAGCTTCTAAAGATCCAGAATGGGCTGTTCTTCTACATCATATATGCATTTTAGGAAGCTCCCGAAAACACACCTTTTCCCCAAACCTGACGACCCACTTTTAAATGAACTCTTGTTGACCCAAGACTAGACAACTTTCACTCATCATCTTACCCCCATCACAAAACCTCAATTTTTTGTTTATTGTTTTTTTATTACATTACATTAGAGATTTTTATTCCGCCTGTGCCTTTCGGTTCTAAGCGGATTACAAAATTGGAAGAGAACTGGACATTTCCAGGAAGTTTACATATCAGGAATATAACAAGTTTACATATCAGGAATATAATATGTTTACATATCAGGTTTAAATCACAGGTAAGGATAGCAGTAAGTTAAGGAGATTATTACATAGCGCTGAGGAAGAAATATTGGTTACATATGGAGGTTGCTTACATGGCGTTGAGGGATGTTGTAGGAATGATGAATATGAAGGAGTAATTGTGTATGTGTAGGCAGGAGGTTAGAGTGATGGTAGGTGTTTTTTAAATAGAAGCGTTTTGATTTCTTTTCGGAGAACTTTGATGTCTGATGTTTTGGTCAGCAGTTGGGTCAATTTTCGCTGCCTGTGTTGCTAGAAGGTTATCGTAGAGTTTCTTTCGTCTGGTACCATTGAAAGGGGGGTATGTGAATAGGCTTTGAGCTTTCCTTGTTCTGTGTGTGAGGTTGCGGTATAGGCGGTTGTACGCTGTACACTGCCTTGAACCAAAAGGCTAACGTGGTATAAAAATAAACAGTTATGTTATGTTATTTGTGGAGAAGCAAGAGTCCTTAGTTGAATCTACTACTTCCTGTTTGGATACAACTAGGTTCCTTCTGGTTTTTTGTCTTGATATATTTTATGCCTTTTATCTTGTACGGTCATTATGGACGGCAGCAAAAGGGAGAAGGCAAATCAAAATCAAGGACACCCTAGTGGCCAAAATTGTAGAAACACTTCGAGTTTTTCGAGATCACAGAACTTTATTCAACTGTTGCTCCAGTTATGTATTTAATCCTGCAACATATGATATTTATAAACGGGTAATATTTGTGCCGCAATTTTATTGGGTGGTTAAGAATGACTTTTAGGGCTCCTTTCACTAAGCCGCGTTAGGGCTTTAACGCGCACGCTAGACCAGTGTTCTTCAATCTTTTTACACCTATGGACCGGCAGAAATGGAGAAATTAGGTTCTTACCTGCTAATTTACTTTCTTTTAGCTTCTCCAGACCAGTAGAGGTTAACTTTACGATTGGGTATATATCTAATCATGACCAGCAGGTGGAGACTGAAAACAAAACTTTGGGACAGTATATCCTAGCCCCTCCTCTCTATTTCCCTCAGTCTGCCGAATAGCCAAGCAGAACCAAGAACTGGAAAACAACAGAGAGAAAAAACAATACTCCGAAAGGAGTAACAAATAACATACCCAAAAATGCTGTTGGAAAATGCAGAGGAGAAATTCCCGAAGGAAGAATGTCCCCACAGCTCGCCAGCTAAGCCAGCCGAGCCACAGCCGCTGTTCTTCAATTCTCCCCGGCCCTAGAAAAATACTAGAACCCGCAGCAAAAACCAAAAACTGCCCGCGCAACAGCCCCAACAACAACAACAACAGACAGGGTGGGGACCTCTACTGGTCTGGAGAAGCTAAAAGAAAGTAAATTAGCAGGTAAGAACCTAATTTCTCCTTCTTTAGCACTCTCCAGACCAGTAGAGGTTAACTTTACGATTGGGACGTACCAAAGCAGTCCCCTCACGGGCGGGACCCCCGAAGGGCCGATACCAGTACACGTTCACCGAACACCGCGTCCCGACGCGCCTGAACATCTACCCGATAATGCCGAACAAAAGAATGCAAGGAGGACCAAACCGCAGCCTTACAAATATCCACCGGAGGCACAAGCGACGACTCAGCCCAAGAAGCCGCCTGACCCCTAGTGGAATGAGCCTTGAGAAACTCCGGAACCGGCTTCTTACTCAGAAGATAAGCGGAAGCAATCATCTCCTTGATCCAGCGCGCAATAGTAGCCTTAGAAGCGCCAGCCCCCCGACGAGGACCCGCCAGAAGCACAAAGAGATGATCGGAGCTCCGAAACTCCCGGGTCCGCTGCACATAAGCATGGAGGACCCGACCGACATCCAACTTGCGCAGCTGACGTTGCTCAGAAGAACCCTCCCGACTACCCAAGACCGGGAGGACCACCGATTGATTGACATGAAAAGGAGAAACTACCTTCGGCAGAAAGGAAGGAACAGGCCGCAAAACAACCCGCTCCTTCGAAAACTCCAGGAAGGGAGCCCTACAAGAAAAAGCCTGTAGCTCCGACACCCGTCTAGCGGAAGTAATGGCCACCAAAAAGACCGACTTCAGCGTAAGGTCCTTCAACGAACAGCCATCCAACGGCTCGAAAGGAGGGCGCACTAGAACAGAGAGAACCAGATTGAGATCCCAAGAGGGAACCGAGGGCCTTATGGGAGGCCTGAGCAACTTGGCCGCCCTAAGAAAGCGAATCACATCAGGAATGGCTGACAAACGCTGACCTGTCACCAGCCCCCGAAAAGCCGACAGGGCCGCCAGATGAACCCGAAGAGAAGACCAGGCCAGGCCCCTATCCAGGCCATCCTGCAAAAACTCTAGAATGTTAGGCAGAGAAGCGCGAAAGGAGACCACTC
Organism: Geotrypetes seraphini; assembly: GCF_902459505.1. Taxonomy (NCBI): domain Eukaryota; kingdom Metazoa; phylum Chordata; class Amphibia; order Gymnophiona; family Dermophiidae; genus Geotrypetes; species Geotrypetes seraphini. Next base: position 179,783,207 of record NC_047090.1, on the reverse strand, counting down.
CCCGCGCTCGGCACCATTCCTCAAAAAGACGCCAAACCCGTACATAAGCCCGAGAGGTAGAAAGCCTCCGGGACCCCAACAGTGTAGAGATCACCTTGTCGGAATATCCCTTCTTACTCAGGCGGCCCCTTTCAAGAGCCAAGCCGTAAGACAAAAGGGAGACGGGTCGAACATGGGAATGGGACCCTGCGTCAGAAGATCGCACCCGAGAGGCAGAGGAAGAGGATCCGCCACCAGATGCCTCACCAGATCCGCATACCACGGACGACGAGGCCAATCCGGAGCCACCAAAACCACCAGCCCCGGATGGCGAACAACGCGAAGCAGTACTCTGCCCACTAATGGCCAAGGAGGGAACACATACAACAGCCCCTCCGTTGGCCACGGTTGGACCAGAGCATCCAGACCCTCGGCCAGACCGTCCCTGCGACGACTGAAGAAGCGGGGTACTTTGGCGTTGCCACTTGTAGCCATCAGATCCATCAGGGGCTGCCCCCAAGCACGCACTAGCAACTGAAACGCCTCGGCGCCGAGACACCACTCTCCCGGATCCAAGAAGTGACGACTGAGGAAGTCCGCCTGAACGTTTTCTACCCCGGCAATGTGAGAGGCCGAGAGGTCCAGAAGATGCGACTCCGCCCAAACCATGAGCCGAGCCGCCTCCTGCGCCACCAGAGTGCTCTTGGTGCCCCCCTGACGATTGACATAAGCCACCGCCGTGGCATTGTCCGACAGGACTCTGACCGACTTGCCCAACAAAAGGGAGTGGAAAGCCAACAGCGCCAGCCGGACCGCCCTGGTCTCCAACACGTTGATCGACCAGGAGGCCTCCTCCGTGGACCAGGTTCCCTGAGCTGAGTGACCCAGGCACTGGGCCCCCCAACCCCGGAGACTCGCATCCGTAAGGAGCACCGTCCACTGCGGAAGATCCAGACCCACCCCCTGAACTAGGTGAGGGGTCCGGAGCCACCAACGCAGACTGCAGCGCGCCAAGCCTCGCAGGGGAACCGGAACATCCATCCCGTGCCTCTGGGGAGACCACCTCCGGAGCAGAGCATACTGGAGAGGACGCATGTGGGCCCGCGCCCACCTCACCACGTCCAGAGACGCCGCCATCGACCCCAGGACCTGGAGGAAATCTCGCGCCCGAGGACACCGGGACGCCAAAAGCAGGCGAATCTGAGATTGCAATTTGCTCACCCGGGCCTCTGGGAGGAAGACCTTCCCCAAGGAGGTGTCGAACAGCACCCCGAGGTACTCCAGACGCTGAGCCGGGACCAACCGACTCTTGGAAAGGTTGACCACCCAGCCCAGCGACCGGAGAAACTCCACCACCCGAGCCGTAACCCGGGAGCTTTCCTGCAACGACTTGGCCCGAATTAACCAGTCGTCCAGGTAGGGGTGTACCAGGATGCCCTCCGACCGCAAGGCTGCCGCGACGACCACCATCACCTTGGTGAACGTCCGGGGAGCCGTGGCCAGCCCAAAGGGAAGCGCACAGAACTGATAGTGCCGACCCAAGATCGCAAAGCGCAGGAAACGCTGATGAGAGGCCCGAATAGGAACATGCAAGTAGGCCTCCGTCAGATCGAGAGAAGTGAGAAACTCCCCCGGCTGAACCGCCAGAATGACCGACCGCAGCGTTTCCATACGGAAAGAGGGAACCTTGAGAGCCCTGTTGACCCCTTTCAAATCGAGGATGGGCCGAAAAGTCCCCTCCTTCTTGGGCACCACAAAGTAAATGGAGTACCTGCCCGTGCCCCACTCCGGGGGGGGCACCGGAACTACTGCCCTGAGATCTAGCAAGCGCTGAAGGGTCTGGCGAAACGCCAGCGTCTTCCCAGGAGTCTGACACGGAGAAGCGAGGAAAAAATCCGGCAGAGAGCGGGCGAACTCCAGGGCATAACCGTCCCGCACCACCTCCAGGACCCACTGATCGGACGTGATCTCGGCCCATTTGGGAAAAAAAGTCGCGCAGCCGGGCCCCCACCGGAACCAAGGGGGGCGCCGGCAAGGCGTCATTGTGCAGGACGGGAAGCGGGGGAACCGGCGGAGGGATTCCCTGCCCCCCGACGGGCCCCCCGAAAGGGCTGCATGCGCTGGAAGAACCGACCCCGGGAAAACCCCGGAGACTGGAAAGAAGCAGCCCCACGCCCAGGGCGATACTTGCGAAATTCCCGCAAACGCCCCCGGGCCGCACCACCCCGAGACGCCGGGCGGGCACGGTCCTCCGGCAAACGGGGAACTTTCGAGTCCGACAGAGTCTGAATCAACTTATCCAAGTCCTCTCCAAATAAAAACGACCCCCGAAAGGGAAATTTAGTAAGCTTAGCTTTGGACGCAGCATCCGCCGCCCAAGCGCGCAGCCACAACACACGCCTTGCGGCCACGCCAAAAGCCATGGACTTAGCCGAGATCCGCACCAAGTCATACAGAGCATCCGAGAGGAATGAGGCAGCCATCTCAATCTTCGCTACCTCCTGATCCACCAGAGACCAGTCGTCAGACTCCCGATCCAAGACCCGCTCCGCCCACCGAAACACGGCGCGAGCGACCAGTCCCCCACAAATAGCCGCCTGGACCCCAAAGGCAGAGACTTGAAAATTTTGCTTAAGGATGGTCTCCAATTTGCGCTCCTCAGAGTCCCGCAAGGCAGAACCGCCCTCAACAGGCACGGTATGCCGCTTGGAAATAGCCGAGACCACCGCATCCACGACTGGCGAAGCTAACGTAGCCCGATCCCCTTCAGGAATGGGATACAGGCGAGCCATGCTGCGCGCCAGCCGAAACGGCGTCTCCGGCGTTTTCCACTGCTCAAGAATAATATCCCGAATATCCTGATGCATAGGAAAAGAGCGGGAAACGGAACGGATCCCTCGTAACAGAGGGTCCCCCACCCGCGGAGTCTCCGGCGGCGCGTCCTCAAAACGCAAAGCCGAAGAAACCTGTTGAATAAGGTCCGGCAGCTCATCTCTCTGAAAAAGGCGCACCACGGACGCCTCGTCACTGGAGAACGGGAAACCCGACAACCCGCCGCCAGCTTCCGTCCCCTCCAGAGGGTCCTGGAATTCCTCAGAAGGGTCCAGGTCCTCCTCCAGACCGACACGTTCCTCCGACCACAAATCCTCGTCCCACGACACCCGCGGACGCTTGGACAAGAGAGGCGGCGGAGGGGACGACACGTCAGACGAGAGAGGCAAAGCCGCAGGGAGCGCGGAGGAAACCCCACCCCCCGAGACCCCCTGGGCGCAACCGGGACCCCCAGCCGCCTGAAAATAGGCTTTGCATAATGAAAAGAAAAAATCAGGGGAAAAACCCCCCGAGGGTCCCAAGGGACTCCCTGCCACAGCAGGGGACCCAGCAGAAACCTGCCCCTGCTTAGCCAAAACAGGGGGAAGGTCACCTGAGGTGGAAGACAAAATGGAGGGGCCAGACAGAGAAGATGGCGTCTTTCCCGCCAAAACAGCTCCCTCCACAGCCTGCAGCGGCTGAGAGACCTGAATAGTCTCAGCCGCTAAAACAGGCAAGCCGGCATCAGCTGTCAAAATATCAGCTGAGAGGGAATCCTCTAAAACCCGACCGTCGGCGGCTCGGGGAATCCCTCCGTGGGCGGACGGAGAAGACCGGGCTTCTCCACCGTTCCCTGCCGACTCGCGAGGCACCATCGGCGGGGAGCTCTGGGCGCCTGCAGCCGCTGCCGACGGAGCTCCTCCACCGCACCGGCCTGAACACCGCTTGCACAGGCCGGCCGCGAGTGCCTCGCGTCTGGAGCACAATGAGCACTTTTTCCCTTTAGAAGTGCTCATTGCTCCATACGCGACCTAGCTGTAAAAAAAAAGTGCCGGTTAGTTGAAAAAATACAGTAAAATACAGTTTTCTTAAAGGGATACAACCCTCCAGACCAGCACTACCTCAGGATTTTTTTTTTTTTTTTTACAGAACAGACTCCACAGGCTCTCGAAGCAATATGCCTTGCTTGATTTAGGGGGCAAGGCTTACTGCTGAGGCTCCTCTAAAAAAATATGGGGAGGTGGAGGAAGTGGGGGGAGGGACCCCGCTCGTGACCCGCCGGGTTTGACACCCCCGAGGTCGGACGAACCCCCAAACAGAGTCCGTCCAAGCTCCGTCCGGCTAAAAACAGGGACAATAAACCCCTAAAACAAATTCCAACAGCCCTACCAAGGGAGATGGGTACAGATCACTCAACACCTGCTGGAGACTGAAAGAAGACTGAGGGAAATAGAGAGGAGGGGCTAGGATATACTGTCCCAAAGTTTTGTTTTCAGTCTCCACCTGCTGGTCATGATTAGATATATACCCAATCGTAAAGTTAACCTCTACTGGTCTGGAGAGTGCTAAAGAAAAAAGAATTATTTTGTGGACCGGCATCGGTCCGCAGACCAGCAGTTGAAGAACACTGGGCTAAGTCGTGGGCCAGCCCCTGCCCATCTCTACCCAATCTCCACCCCAGACCCCGCCCCCATAGTCCTTATTGTAACACTATTTTTTCCATTCATATATACACACAATATAATCTTATTAACAATGCATCGATCGCACCGCGGACCAGCAGTTAAAGAATACAGTTTTGGGCCTGTGGACCGGCAGGAAATTTCTGTGGACCTGCCCCATTCCTGTAAGCTCTGCCTTAACCTCACAAGCCTTGAACATATGATTTAAAAGTATTTGAGGCTTGTGCAGATGAGGACGGAGCTTAGGCATTGGTGGAATGAGGCATTATGACATCACAATCTGAGCTCTAGAATGTTGCAAGTGTTTGAGGCTTGTGTAGATGAGGCAGAGCTTAGGCATTGGTGGAATGAGGCATTATGACATCACAATCTGAGCTCTAGAATGTTGCTACTTATGATTTTAAAGTGTTTGAGGCTTGTGCAGATGAGGACAGAGCTTAGGCATTGGTGGAATGAGGCATTATGACATCACAATCTGAGCTCTAGAATGTTGCTACTTAGGATTTTAAAGTGTTTGAGGCTTGTGCAGATGAGGACGGAGCTTAGGCATTGGTGGAATGAGGCATTATGGCATCACAATCTGAGCTCTAGAATGTTGCTACTTATGATATTAAAGTGTTTGAGGTTTGTGCGGGTGAGGACGGAGCTTGCAGGAATGGGTCAGGGAGAGAACTTGCGGGGACGGAACAAGAGGATGGGTTCCTGTGGGGACAGGGAAAGGTTTGTCCCTGTGTCATTCTCTAATGAGCAGTTGGAACCTAGGACAATACCAGGTGGACTTTAGTCTATGGCTCAGAAATGTCAAAGAAGAGACAAGTTAATTTAATCATGTATTTTTAATGGGCAGACTGGATGGACCATTCAGATCTCTTTATCTGCCGTCATTTACTATGCTACTTTTTGAATTCTGTCACCGTTTTTGTCCCATGGAAGAGCATTCCAGACATACGGTACTTCCCAATGTTCCTTTTCAGTTTCTTTCCTTGCAGCTTCATTTAGGATCAATAAAGCGCCACCTTGATTTACCCAATGAATTAGATGGAGCTTTCTGAAACGCTTACCCACAAATCTCTTGCTCTGGCATAAAATGAATAAAACAGAAAAGGGCAGGGGCCTAATTTAGGTTTTCAGTAGTTTTGCAAAAATCTTTTTTTTTTTTTTTTAATTGAAATTTATACATACTTCGCAAGATAAACTCTTGTTTTAAGAAATATAGATAGTAAAAATAATAATACAAATCGGCAATTGCTTAGACCAGTGTTCTTCAACCACCGGTCCATGGACCAGTGCCGGTCCACAGAAATTTCCTGCCGGTCCACAGGGCCAGCACGTGCATCAGGCCCAAAACAGTGTTCTTCAACCGCCGGTCCACGGTGCGATCGATGCGGCGTTATCTTCGAGCCAGCTCCCTCTTCCTCACTGATTCAGTGCACAAAGCCAAGGGCAGCGGCTCCTACGCGCGTCCTGCGCCTGAACCGGAAACCTTCTCTCTGACGTTGCAACGTCAGAGGGAAGGCTTCCAGATGAGGCACGGGACGTACAAGGTGCAATTAGTACTATTATGGGGGCGGGGTCTGGGGTGGAGATTGGGTAGAGATGGGCGGGGTCTGGCCCACAAGTTAGTCCAGTGTTCTTCAACCACCGGTCCATGGACCGGTGCCGGTCCACAGAAATTTCCTGCCGGTCCACAGGGCCAGCACGTGCATCAGGCCCAAAACAGTGTTCTTCAACCGCCGGTCCACGGTGCGATCGATGCGGCGTTATCTTCGAGCCAGCTCCCTCTTCCTCACTGATTCGGTGCACAAAGCCATGGGCAGCGGCTCCTATGCGCGTCCTGCACCTGAACCGGAAGCCTTCTCTCTGACGTTGCAACGTCAGATGAGGCAAGGGACGTGCAAGGTGCAATTAGTACTATTATGGGGGCGGGGTCTAAGGTGGAGATTGGGTAGAGATGGGCGGGGTCTGGCCCACGACTTAGCCCAGTGTTCTTCAACCGCCGATCCACGGACCGATGCCGGTCCACAGAATAATTCTTTTATTTTTGCCGGTCCATAGGTGTAAAAAAGTTGAAAAACACTGGCTTAGACCCCTAGCAGAAAAGCTGTCACATACTAGTGTTATCTGTCCATGTGTCGGCAGCCTCAGTGGATCCCCAGCTATCCATGAATGAAAAGTAAAGCGCTAAGAAGTGTCCAAGTTCATTGGTTATTTATATGCCAACTATCAGTGGAGTTGTCTAAGAAGATTTTACATACAGGTACTGAAGCAATTTTCCCTCTCAGTCTCGGTGGGCTCACAATCTACCTAACGCACCTGGAGCAATGGAGGATTAAGTGACTTGCCCAGGGGCACAAGAAGCAGTGCTGGGCTTGAACCCACAACCTCAGGATGCTGAGGCTGTAGCTCTAACCACTAGGCTCAATACAAAGTAAAAGAAAGAGTTACTTTGACTTTTTTTTTTTTTACCTCTGAGAGATACTTACAAACTGCATTTGTTTAGTCTGTAAAATTTGTGTCGTGCCACGCACATTCTCCAAACGTATTTGGCAGTCTCTAGGTCTTCCTACCAAACCAAATAAAAATATGTCAAAAGAAACAAATACAGATACTTTAAGCCAGATTCAGTAAATGACACCTAAAATTAGGCCTAGTTATGATCTGCGCTAAGACAGTATTCTGTAAGGGGCATTCTGCGTAGAGCGCCCTTTAAAGAATATTAGCTTGGAGTGCATCTCATGCTTAAGTATCAGATTTAGAAACATGACGGCAGGTAAAGGCCAAATGGCCCATCCGCAGTAACCATTATCTCTTTCTCTCCTTATTGGCTAAGGCTCTTAACATTTGCATCTCCTCTTCCTATAGGCTAAGGCTCTGTGCACCTGCATTGTGAGGTCACAGAGCTGCCCATCTGCAGTAACCATTATCTCTTTCTCTCCTTATTGGCTAAGGCTCTTAACATTTGCATCTCCTCTTCCTATAGGCTAAGGCTCTGTGCACCTGCATTGTGAGGTCATAGAGCTGCCCATCCGCAGTAACCATTATCTCTTCCTCTCTCCGAGAGATCCCACATGCCTATCTCAGGCCCTTTTGAATTCAGACACAGTCTCTGTTTCCACCACCTCTACCGGGAGGTGAGGAGGTGAGAACTTTAACGGGGGACTGCCTTGAAAAAGCCGGTTCGGTGAAACATGTCGGCAGTTGTCCCCAGCTGACAAAGTTGAAACAGGAGCTGAAGTCACATAAAGCTAAGTGCCTCTGCTTATAATATTTAAAGTTACTTATTTATAAAGCACATATTTATCATTACATTTAATGTTGAGAAAAATTAAAAATATTAAAATAGAAGAAATTAAAGAGGTTTGCTTGCTTAAGGACCAATAACGATCTAGCAGCTCTTCCTGAAGATCCTGAAAGCATTTGAGCAAAGAAAATAATATAAAATACTGTATATGATATTATTGCAATGACCTTTAGGATTGCTTAAGTTTGGACAAGAGCATTTAACACCTGCCAAAAGCTGCTATAAATACTGGTACCCAACTAATGGCAACTGGGGGCATAAATGACTCTATAACATCATGCCCCTCCTGTGGCTATGCTCGCCTTTGATTTGCACACAATGAAATTTAGGCATGCATGTTCTAGAATAAGACGTAAGGCAGATTCAGGCGTTAACTCCTTATTACCGCCAATCAAGTGCTTGTTAACTCTAATTATTATTTGCATCTAACTAATTAATTAATTAATGTGCAGTTCTGGCATCTGCATTTGAATGACCAATACAGAATCTGGGGTTTGCGACCACTGCATGTGAAGCATCCTTTAGTTGAAGCTTCAGTAATTATCCTTTTTCACATTACCTCTACAGACTTGCAATTTGTAAGACCGTACATCTTCACACATGAGCAGTCCGTGAGCCCACACAGTTCAGACAATAATAGAAATGCAGACTGATAATAATAATAGAGCTGACTTCGGATAATAATAATAGAGCTGGCTGATAAAATAATAGAGCTGACTTCGGATAATAATAATAATAATAGAGCTGACTTCGGATAATAATAATAATAATAGAGCTGACTTCGGATAATAATAATAGAGCTGACTGATAAAATAGTAGAGCTGACTTCGGATAATAATAATAGAGCTGACTGATAAAATAATAGAGCTGACTTCGGATAATAATAATAGAGCTGACTGATAAAATAATAGAGCTGACTTCGGATAATAATAATAGAGCTGACTGATAAAATAATAGAGCTGACTTCGGATAATAATAATAGAGCTGACTTCGGATAATAATAATAGACCTGACTGATAAAATAATAGAGCTGACTGATAAAATAATAGAGCTGACTTCGGATAATAATAATAGAGCTGACTGATAAAATAATAGAGCTGACTTCGGATAATAATAATAGAGCTGACTGATAAAATAATAGAGCTGACTTCGGATAATAATAATAGAGCTGTCTGATAAAATAATAGAGCTGACTTCGGATAATAATAATAGAGCTGACTGATAAAATAATAGAGCTGACTTCGGATAATAATAATAGACCTGACTGATAAAATAATAGAGCTGACTGATAAAATAATAGAGCTGACTTCGGATAATAATAATAGAGCTGACTGATAAAATAATAGAGCTGACTTCGGATAATAATAATAGAGCTGACTGATAAAATAATAGAGCTGACTTCGGATAATAATAATAGAGCTGACTGATAAAATAATAGAGCTGACTTCGGATAATAATAATAGAGCTGACTGATAAAATAATAGAGCTGACTTCGGATAATAATAATAGAGCTGACTTCGGATAATAATAATAGACCTGACTGATAAAATAATAGAGCTGACTGATAAAATAATAGAGCTGACTGATAAAATAATAGAGCTGACTTCGGATAATAATAATAGAGCTGACTGATAAAATAATAGAGCTGACTTCGGATAATAATAATAGAGCTGACTGATAAAATAATAGAGCTGACTTCGGATAATAATAATAGAGCTGACTGATAAAATAATAGAGCTGACTTCGGATAATAATAATAGAGCTGACTTCGGATAATAATAATAGAGCTGACTTCGGATAATAATAATAGAGCTGACTTCGGATAATAATAATAGAGCTGACTTCGGATAATAATAATAGAGCTGACTGATAAAATAATAGAGCTGACTTCTGATAATAATAATAGAGCTGACTGATAAAATAATAGAGCTGACTTCTGATAATAATAATAGAGCTGACTTCAGATAATAATAATAGAGCTGACTTCGGATAGCTATAAATCACTGTATAAGATGATCCATGAACTGGCTTCTAGAATTACGAATTCAATGTCTTATGGCCGTCTGAGAGAAGTTTACATTTCTATTATTGTCTAAGCTGTGTGTTTCAAAGATAATATTATGAGTTATTAGTATTTGAGACTGTTTTTGAATTTCAATTGACTTTTTTTTATATATATATATATAATTTTCAAATACAATTTCACAAGAACATCTTGCTACATGAAACACAGAGAAGGATAATATTCCAAAAGGAAAAAAAAAGAAAAAATTCTTATAATACAACCAAATCTTAATCCCCTTTCTTAGACCACAATGTCAATAAAGGTAGTCAAAGCATATTAAGGGAGAAATTAATTACATATCATTTGCTGAAAAGCTTAGTGTGAATCAATGATTAAAGTATTCAAAAAGGTCCCCTTTTTTCACTCATTCCTTAATGATTTTCTTAATATCTAGAAACTGCTTCAAGTGTTCTGGAGAATAAAATGTATATTTGACATGCAAAAGTACCTAACCAGGCACTTACAGGGGTAAGCAAGAAGAAATGTAGCACCTAATTGAATTGTCTCTTGACGCTGAGAGAGGAAATCCTTTCTTCGTTCCTGAGTAGTTTTAGAAACCGGGATATATCCATACTTTTCTGACCTCCAAATAATTTCTAAGAATTCTTAAAATATAATTTCAAGCTCGTCGTCGCATCTTGAACTGCTAGCCCCTGGTATCTGTTTTATCCTCTGTTTATTATGTTTTGTGAGAGTGGGAGGGGGGGGGGATGGGTTGTGGGTTGGGTTGGTGGGGTGGGTTTGCTAGATTCTTGTGTGAAATATGGAGCCGCTTTGTTGTTCTTTGTACTTGTTTCTGATTGTTGTTTCTCTTGGTGCTCAATAAAATATATTTGACGATAAAATATAATTTCAAAATCATATTGGTGTCCAGTTCAAAAACAAAAGACACCAAAAGAGTGGCTCTTTCCGTTTCAATTGTTAAAGTTTGTTCAAGAAGTAAAGACACATTATCAAAGTCAATCTGAGTTCCTTGACCATTCTTTTTCCCTGAATCCTTTTGTAAATCTTTTCTATTTGGCAGGTAATATATTTTATTAATTGGAGGAATATTATTAAGGGAAATTTTTAAGTTCTCAGATAGATGCCTCTTAAGAAAATCAATAGGTAAAACACCTGGAGCCAAAGGAAAATTCAAGAATTGACGATTTAACCGATAATTATAATTTTCTATCTGTTCAAGTTTCCTATGAATCAAGGTATTATCCTTAATTGTAGCTGCTTCAAACTGCTGTAAATGTGATATTTCTTCCTGTATTTGCCTGGCTTGGTCTGTAAACTCTGTTTTTATTGAGTCCACAATCTTAGTTAAGGTATCCAGTTTAATTGTAATATTGGTTACCTCTTCTGTGGTTTTAGTCATCTTAGTCTCCATTCGTTGTAGCAGCTGCCAGAGAAAAGCACCCTCAGGAGATTTGCACCTGCCTTGTTCCCTTCAAAACATATGTAAATTTTCAAATCTAATCTCCCGCATATTGCTCCCCTACTCTAACCTAACCACAGCCAAGCCTCACAACGTTTTACCCGGGTAAAAGAATGCATGTTGTGATCTCCTGGGCATGCTTTAACCCCATTAAGGAGTGGGAATTTCAAACAATTTAGCTGGGAAAGCTGCACTCCCTGTGTTCTTCAACTACTGAAACACCACTCACTTACAGTTTGAAACTGGATGGTTTCCTCTTTATTTGCCAACTCTAAAGTAAAAAAGGACTTGTTGTGGGACATGTTCGCGATGTCATGCCACCTAGGGTCAGAAAGAAAGAAACAGAAGCATATTTGTCACTAAGAAATAACATAACACACTTCTGACTGAAATGAAAGCCACACAAAAGTCACTTTCAGCAAAAGCGTTGGTCTGAAAAATAAGAAGGTTAAGAATAGAAACATAAAAATCAACTTCTAGACTGCGTAACCTTGAAGATCTATGCTAGTGGTCTCAAACTTGCGGCCCGCCAGGTACTATTTTGAGGCCCTCGGTATGTTTATCATACTCACAAAAGTAAAATAAAACAGTTTTTATCATCATATGTCTCTTTAGCTATAAATGACAATATTATTATTAAGACTTAGCCAAAAGGAAAGAATTTTACTTCATGCAAAATTGTCATTTCTTTAATAAGACATTAACTATTTTTTCCGAGGCCCTCCAAGTACCAACAAATCCAAAATGTGGCCCTGCAAAGGATTTGCGTTGGAGACCACTGCCTTAACTGTATCCATGACATCCTGTTTGTCTTTAGGAAGCAGAGCCGAGATTGTGATGTCATAATGCCTCATTCCACCAATAAGAGCCAACCTCATCAGTGATGTCACAATGGCTTGATTGTCCTATTCTCCCCTCTGCCCTCCAACCCAACCAGCAGATTAACTGTTCCCCTTAACTCAGTGGTCTCAAACACGCAGCCCGCCAGGTTCTATTTTGAGGCCCTCGGTATGTTTATCATAATCACAAAAGTAAAATAAAAGAGTTTCTTGATCTTATGTCTCTTTAGCTATAAATTACAATATTATTATTAAGACTTAGCCAAAAGGAAAGAATTTTACCTCATGCAAAATTGTCATTTCTTTAATAAGACATTAACTATTTTTTCCGAGGCCCTCCAAGTACCAACAAATCCAAAATGTGGCCCTGCAAAGGGTTTGCGTTGGAGACCACTGCCTTAACTGTATCCATGACATCCTGTTTGTCTTTAGGAAGCAGAGCCGAGATTGTGATGTCATAATGCCTCATTCCACCAATAAGAGCCAACCTCATCAGTGATGTCACAATGGCTTGATTGTCCTGTTCTCCCCTCTGCCCTCCAACCCAACCAGCAGATTAACTGTTCCCCTTAACTCAGTGGTCTCAAACACGCAGCCCGCCAGGTTCTATTTTGAGGCCCTCGGTATGTTTATCATAATCACAAAAGTAAAATAAAAGAGTTTCTTGATCTTATGTCTCTTTAGCTATAAATTACAATATTATTATTAAGACTTAGCCAAAAGGAAAGAATTTTACCTCATGCAAAATTGTCATTTCTTTAATAAGACATTAACTATTTTTTTCCGAGGCCCTCCAAGTACCAACAAATCCAAAATGTGGCCCTGCAAAGGGTTGGAGTTGGAGACCACTGCCTTAACTGTATCCATGACATCCTGTTTGTCTTTAGGAAGCAGAGCCGAGATTGTGATGTCATAATGCCTCATTCCACCAATAAGAGCCAACCTCATCAGTGATGTCACAATGGCTTGATTGTCCTGTTCTCCCCTCTGCCCTCCAACCCAACCAGCAGATTAACTGTTCCCCTTAACTCAGTGGTCTCAAACTCGCGGCCCACAAGGTCCTATTTTGAGGCCCTCGGTATGTTTATCATAATCACAAAAGTAAAATAAAACAGTTTCTTGATCTTATGTCTCTTTAGCTATAAATTACAATATTATTATTAAGACTTAGCCAAAAGGAAAGAATTTTACCTCATGCAAAATTGTCATTTCTTTAATAAGACATTAACTATTTTTTTCCGAGGCCCTCCAAGTACCAACAAATCCAAAATGTGGCCCTGCAAAGGGTTGGAGTTGGAGACCACTGCTCTATGCGGTTTACAAAAGATTACATTAAACTTACAACCGAGCGATCATTACGGAACTTAATCACCCCAAAATCTAGAAAATAGATAAGTCTTCAAACGCCTTCTAAATATGAGAAATTCTTGATCCCAGATAGCAACCTGATATGAAAGCATGCGTTCGTGGAATCTTTTGAACTTACAACCCTTCACTGATGGATAAACAACACAAAGCTTTACGAGAATGTTTCTGAGAAGCAAAAGAGAATGAATTGATCAGATAAGACGGAGTTTGACCCGACATAACTTTATACTAAATACAGCCCAGCTTAAAAATAATACGTGCCTTAACAGGCAACCAATGTAATTCACAATAGAAGGGCGTTAAATGGCCATATTTCTTTAAACCAAAGATAAGTCTGACTGCAATATTTTGTAGAAGTCGCAGCCTGGCAATAGACTTTTTAGTACCGGCCAATTAAATGATGTTACAGAAAAGCCATACTGCATCAGACCAACTATCCATGTACCCAGAATCCTGTTTCCAGAGCGGCCAATCCGGATTACAAGTACCTGGCAGAAACCCAAAGTTTATGATATCTTCAACAAATAATTTGATTTAGATTTGTCATATTAGATGCCATTTTGGCCTTTATTTGAAGTTGTGAATGATATTAGAATTGATAAATTGATTATATATCTAATCTAATCTAATCCTTAGGTTTGTATACCGCATTATCTCCACGTTCGTAGAGCTCGACGCGGTTTACAGTAGGAGAAATAGGAAGGAACTACAACAGAGGGTTAGAGGTAGAAGTGTGAAGAAAATTTAGAGGACTTGGGATGCCAAGATATAAGAGTTTCTTTGATTCCTAAGTTGGAGGGAGACTTACATTTTTTGAGAAAAGCCAGGTTTTCAGATATTTGCGGAAAACTTGGAGAGAGCTCAAGTACCGAAGAGGGGAGGTAAGGTTGTTCCAGAGCTCAGTGATTTTGAAGGGGAGGGAGGTCCCTAGCTTTCCTGTGTGATATGACATATTTATGATATCTTCAACAAATAATTTGATTTAGATTTGTCATATTAGATCCATTTTGGCCTTTATTTAAAGTTGTGAATGATATTAGAATTGATAAATTGATTATATATGATTAATTATCTTCCCTTCATCTTATTTGTTGAGAAACCCAAAGAGTAGCAAGATTCCATGCAACTGATCCCAGGGCATGCAGTGGCTTCCTCCAAATAATAGTACAGTGGTGCCTCGCATAACGGACGCCTCGCACAGCGAACGCTGCGCACAACAAACTTTTGGTCGTGCTCCCCACAACGAACTTCGTTTCACACAACGAAGTCGCCCGAGGGGCCCGGGGGGGGGGCGGAACTACTCTCGCCGAAGCCGGGAACAGCAGCACCCATGCAGAGAAGGAGAAGACGGCGTGTAGGGGACTCCAGTAAATGCAGAGCAGCAGCTGTGGCAATCAAAAAAAGAGGAGGTCTGCTGTTAAGGTGGACCAGGGTCCTGGAAAATTCGTGAAATCCTGCAATATTACCAGGATCTCAATACAAGTCCATGAGGATCCTGGAGATCCTGCAAATCCTGGTTTTACCCAGACCCGATTCTCTGGTCCTATCTTACGAGACCTGACCCATTTACAGCAAGTTAAGCCATGTTTAAGCTAACGAAAAAAAATCCAGAAAACATCAAAAGATTATTTCCTTTTTAACAAATAGTAATACTGTACCATGAAATACTGTTCCATCATCTCCCTCCACCTTACCCTGGATGCCGAGTTCTCCGGCCCTCTTTCTCGGCCAGCCGCACGCTTTCAGGGAGCAGCGCACGCGCGCATGCTCTGTTGCTCAATCTTCTCCTCTGACGCAACCGGAAACCGGAAGTTGCAGGAGAGTAGAACATTGACCAACTCCAGCAGCTGCGCGTGCACAGCTTTCTGGAAGCGTGCGGCTGGGTGAGGGAGAGGGCCGGCAGACTCCGCATACAAGGTGAGGTGGAGGGAGGGAAATGTAGGGCTGCAGAACGAATTATTGTGTTTTAAATGTATTCTTATGGGAAAACGCGTTTCACACAACGAACGTTTCACATAACAAACTTGCTCCTGGAACGGATTAAGTTCGTTGTGTGAGGCACCACTGTATCTGCTTTTGTGACTATTGTTTAATTTCATTTTATACAGACATATTTTTGCACTCTAACATGGCTAGCCCTTTAAAAGTTATTCCTTGTTGTTCAGAATGTATTTATTTTTGCCACGTATTAGCATGCTTCCTACAAGGTCTAAATTCAGCTGCAAATCTACTTTGAATAAATTCACATTATGAAAAAAAAAAAGTTTATAGTACTCCTCTTGCTCTAAATTTCGTCTGCCAACAGAATTATCAGTGGGACAAAAAATCCTATGGAACGATATTACTGGGTTAAAGAATAAGTAAACTCACCTAAATATAACTGGCGGTCGACCGTTTTTATGTTTGACAAAGATGCCGTCAAGGCATGCGCCAATAAATATATCGCTTCCTTGGCTGTCCTAGAAGTAACAACAGGAGCAAAGTGCAAGGACAAAAAGAGTCAGATAAGTAAACCAGCAAGGTCAATTTTATTATTTATTTAAAAAGTTTATACATTGCATATAACCTGCACAGTTCACATAAGAAACATACACTTCTCCCTCCGTATTCGCGGTTTCAGCAATTGCAGTTTCAATTATTCACGGTTTTTAGCTTGCTGGCTCCACCCCCCCCCCCCCCCAATTATGTCAGCTTGCATAGAGAAATTGCTGATTCCAAGCGTTTACAGAGCAAATCGCGGATTCCCGGCACTTTCTTTGCCGTGTTTTGCCTCTCCTTCAGGAACAGACCAGGTCTCCCATGTTATTCGCGGTTTCACCATATTCACGATAGTTTTTAATAGAAAACAGCAAATAACATATGAAAAAGTTATTTGCGGTTTTTCTTTATTTGCGGGTCTGTTAATCCCCTATCACAGTGGATACGGAAGAAGTGTAATTCATAGTAGTAGTGTGAAGAGTTTCAATCTTTGGGAAGCAAAGTTGAGATTGTGATGTCACAATGCCACATTCCACCAATAAGAGACAACCTCATCAGTGATGTCACAATGGCTTGATTGTAGATTAACAGTTCCCCTTAACTGTATCCATGACATCCTGTTTGTCTATCTTGTCTATTTAGATTGAAAACTCTTTTGAGCAGGGACTGTCTTCTTTGTGACTCTGTATAGTGTTGCGTACGTCTGGTAGCACTATAGAAATACACTTCTCCCTCCGTATTCTTGGTTTCAGGAATCACGGTTTTGATTATTCGCGGTTTTTAGTTTGCTGGCTCCTCCCCCCAAATGACATCAGCTTGCATAGAGAAATCGTCGATTCCCAGCATTTACAGAGAAAATCATTGATTCCCAGCACTTTCTTCACCATGTGTTGCCTCTCCTTTAGGAACAGGCCAGGTCTCCCACCATGTTAGTCACAGTTTCACCATATTCACGATGGTTTTTAATAGAAAACAGCGAATAGCATATGAAAAAGTTATTCGCGGGTCTGTTAATCCCTTATCACAGTGAATACGGAGGGAGAAGTATGCATAAAAATTTGACAAAACAGACATAGTAGTTATAAAGGCAAATCCTACATAACTTTAAAATAACATCAAAGTACACAAACCAAATCCTTGACCTACCACAAGCCTCACCTCTTTTTTTTAAAAAAAATTCTTTATTCATTTTCAAATCTTGCAACAAGTGTACAATATTCAATCAATTAATTCGTACAAAATCACTTGACATTCTTAACAATTATTATTAATTGCATATAAAAGAGATCCCACCCACACCCAGCCCATTCATCAGGACCAAACCCATTAAAATACAAGACATACCTCCCCCATCCCACACTAAAAATATTCCTATGTAATAAAAAAGGTGTCCAAGGTGCCTAATCATTAGAATATGGAGAGAATGCTTACTATACAGCAAGGTAATTACAGTAGTTTTAAAAAGATTTGGGGGCCATTGATTTCTTAACCTTAGTCAAATCTTCTCACATAAATGAATTGACAAACAGGAATGTTTCTAATAGTTTCTTAAAGCCTAATCTGGATGTACAGAACTGCAAAGTTCCAGCCAGAGCATTCCAAAGCTTCACCCCTCCCCCTCCCCCCCCATCGACTCCAAAGCTTCACCCCTCCCCCTCCCCCCCATCGACACCATAGCTTCTCCAATCCTTGAATGGACAATTGACCTACTCCTGTTAGAAGCCAACTGCATACTTGTTTCAGATCTCAACATTTTTCATGGGCGATAGATCTCAAACCATCCCTTTAATACAACAGGAGAAACATGGTACACTACCCGATGCAATATTACAGAGCCACTCTCTTAACCATTAACGGCCTCTTTTACATAGGCGCGTAGCGGCTGCGCTGCGCTAACGGTCCCGAAGCCCATAAAGATTTAAAGGGCTTCGGGGCTGTTGCCTCACGGCTTTGTAAAAGAGGCTGTAAGTAATTACTGTATTGTTTCTTTTTTTTTTTTTTTTTTAATAAATCTTTATTGAGTTTCAAAAACAACAATGCAATACAGTATCTATACAAATAATATTAATCATATATGCATTTATAATCAATCAAAATCTATACAACAATAAAAAAAACCCACCCAACCAACATTTCATAAGGGAATAGAACCATACAAAGAAATACCCCCCTCCCGCCCTCTCTCCCCCTAGATGTGTGTTCAATATACCATCAGGAACAAAGGAAAAGATAACTACAATGAATCCATAAAAGATGTCAAAGGGCCCCAGATTAACTTAAATCTCTTAGTATGTCCAAGCATATCCGCGTTCATTTTTTCAAATCTATAAATTAAACATAAATTTGCCCGCCAAAAATTAAAATTAAGGCGATCCCAGTTCTTCCAGTTGCGCGTAACCATTTGTAAGGCTACCCCGGTCATGATAAGGAAAAGCCGACCTCTATATCTGTCCAATAAGGGTTTCAGATGTAATATCGTCCCACATATGTCAAAGGAATAGATGCCTCAAGTATAGCATTAATTTGTCCCCATATTACTATATTGTTTCTAATAATGGCCCACCCCCAGTTTCAGTATCAAAAAAACCCTGTAAATTTAGTCTTAAAAGCCAGATTTAGATTTCTTCAGTAATAGCTCCCCTCTCCCCCTGGAATTCCCAATAACTGGCACTGCTCTTCTCTACCTCCTGTGAAGACTGACTTTCTCCTCTTACCCTTTCTCATGATTTTGGCACTGGGCTGGTATGGGATCTTGAGAATGTGCAGATGCTCAAGGCCCGACACCAGTCCAGCACCATAGCTGTAAAGAGAGGTAAGAAAAAAAGATCTGGTCATCATGGGGGAGGGGGGGTATAGAGAGTGGAAGACAGCAATGCTAGTTATGTGAAGGAGGAGGATAGAAATGGTGGTCATCGAGAGGAAGAGTGGATGAGAGAAATTCTGCCTCCATTAATAGTCCACCCTAGACTTCAGAAAAACTATTATTCCTATTAATGGTTTGAATATTTATTAGAAACAAAATGGTATTTTAATATAATGCAAAAACTATGATCTTATCCAGTAAACAGCCCATATTAACATAAATCCTGTATAACATTTGGCTTCTCTGTTACCTATCAAACACTTTCAAACACAACTTTTAGCCAAAATACCAAGCAAAATGTATGCATCAGCCAACCCCAAATACTGAAAAAAAGGTACTTAGGCATGTACTCCAAAATAAACTGTATAAAATCCTTAAGTTAACAGTGCTGATGGTAATTCACATTGACATCTTATGCTATATAAGAATCAATGTAAGGTTTACCTTTGCAGGGTAGCTCTCTTCTCCATAACCATCCAGTCTCTCAACCTTCTGCATGTATAACATTTCTGCGTCTGGAGGTGTAAGGCCTCTTCAAAAGAACAGAATATTTATTTTCATTGACATAAGTAATGCAGGTTTCAATTTATAAACAAAAAAAATGTTATTCTCTATAACTTTCCTCCAAATCTGCTAAAAAAAATACCGTATTTTGGGGGAGGGGCGGCGGTTGGTGGCGGGTGACAGAGCTGGGGTAGGATGGGGCTCTTTTGGGGTGAGGATTGGCTGGGTCCGGGCTATAAGAACACAAGCCTGGACTCCACGTGTTTCCATAGTTCTATCTGTTAGTTGTTTGTACTTGTTGTATATTGGAAAACGTTATATCTGCTTCATGCATGTATTTTGTCTTTTGAATAAACAGTTATATAAAAAAACACCGTATTTTTGAACATTTTTATTGACATCTTTTATGAATGCAGTATAATTGGAGTGTTTTTTTAATTTGGTATACTTCTATTCACATCCGATGGAGGGAATATTTTCCTATTTTATAAGATAAAAGATTTTGAAAGTATAAATTTGTATTCATAATTGATTTACTGATTAATTAATGGAAGGGTGTGTGGGATAAAGACCCTGTATGTATCTACTATAATAAAACCCTAAGTGTGCATGCACACTTCAAACTTCGTGATCCCTGCATCTGTGATCCGTAGCTCCGTGCCTACTGCGCATGCGTAGTTTGAATTGGCGACCATGGACGCAAGGAGGCGGAGAGCACGCCGGTGACTCCCCCTCCCACCCTCACTCACTCTAAGGCCTGCGGGGTGTGCAAAATTGGCCCGCCAGACAACAAACCGCTGCCGCCGCTGCTGCTCTTCATTCGCGTCTGCCCTCCTCTTCAAAGCAGCCTGCTGAGGATCGCCGGCCGGCTGTAGTGAGCCTCACTGGCCGCTCTCCACCTCGGTAGCACGTTCCCTCTTGACGCGATCCCGTACGTCAGAGGAGGGGCGGGATCGCGTCAGAGGGAATGTACTACCAAGGTGGAGAGCGACCTGCGAGGTTCGCTACAGCCGGCGATCCTCAGCAGGCTGCTTTGAAGAGGAGGGCAAATGTGAATGAAGAGCAGCAGTGGCGGCAGCGATTTGTGTCGGTGGGCCAGAAGAGACCAGGGAGCCGGGATGGAGGGAGGGTTGGAACAGCGGTTTGGGAGCAGGTATTTAGGGAGCAGGGAAGAGGTGCTGCTGGACGGTGGGGAGGTAAAAGGAAGGGAGAGGGACAGGGGGAGCAGTGAAGGGGTGGTGTTGGACAGGTATTGATGGACAGGGGGAACAAAGAAGAGGTGCTGCTGGACAGGGGGAGGTAAAATGAAGGGAGAAGGGCTGTTGCTGGACAAGGGGAGCAGGCAAGGGGTGGTGGTGGACAGCCAAGGAACGAGAGAGAAAGAAAGAAAGACAGACAGACACACACATCTATTCTAGCACCCGTTAATGCAACGGGCTTAAAGACTAGTATATTTATAAGATGAAAATGTGTTTTGATTGCTAAAATGTATATAGCGTATAGGGACAGACTTAAAGATCTCATATGTATATTTTGGAGGAAAGGCAGGAGAGGGGAGATATAATATGGCATAACTGCGCATGAGGCGAGTCTCTTTCAATTGAAAGGAAAATCTGGAATGAGAGGGCATAGGATGAAGTTAAGAGGTGACAGGCTCAGGAGTAATCTAAGGAAATCATTTGTTTACAGAAAGGGTGGTAGATATGTGGAACCGTCTCCCGGAAGAAGTGGTGGAGATGGAGACTGTGTCTGAATTCAAGAAAGCATAGGACAGGCACGTGGGATCTCTTAGGGAAAGGTAGGAGATAGTGGATGTTGTAGATGGGCAGACTGGGTGAGCCATTTGGCCTTTATCTGCCATCATGTTTCTAAAATCACAAAATATATCAAACACTGTAAGAAAATATCTCATGATTAAAAAAATGGGGAAAAAAATTGTTTTATTATCTAAGGGCCCCTTTTACTGTGATAAATGCACTGAAGCCCATTCAATTCCTATCGGCTTCGATGCATTTATCACGGCAGCACTGCTAGCTCGGCTTTGTAAAAGGGGCCCTAAATATATATTTTCTTAAATTCTCTATTATGTAACCCATGAAACACAAACTGCACCTGAATAACCGCTTTCTCATGTGGTTCAGTCATATTTTTAATGTGCCAATTTCTGAGTTCCACATGATAGCTTTATTATGTGTTTGATTTTCCAATAGG
This sequence comes from Geotrypetes seraphini, assembly GCF_902459505.1. Classification (NCBI taxonomy): domain Eukaryota; kingdom Metazoa; phylum Chordata; class Amphibia; order Gymnophiona; family Dermophiidae; genus Geotrypetes; species Geotrypetes seraphini. Next base: position 179,761,683 of record NC_047090.1, on the reverse strand, counting down.
GGCAATTCTTATTTGCGTCAGAGGGAGGAATTTTCAGCCTGCCCAGGAAGCTTGCTGACCCCTAGAGCTCTCCTTTAAAATGCACCAGCATAAACACAGCAGTACCTGCGGACACAAAAGTACCTGCGGACATGGCACCTGCTTTATAGCGGATACAAACTGTGCCCTATGAAGTACAGCAATGATTTTAAATGCTTTATCTTTATCAGAAGCTTCTATACCACTAATAATGACTGGGGGAGTCAATTCAGAGCAGTTTACAAAGACATCTGTAATGGATTTTAAAATACAGATTCAGATGGATTCTACTGTGATTGTTGTCGGTCTCCTGGCTGCTTAGCTGGGGTACCATGGTTGCATTTGTACAGTCTTCCCTGGCAGCAGACCAGGTCTGGTTGGAAAATACAATTCAAAAATATGCTTCAGCATAACATGGATTTTTATAAGTTTAAAACTGATTTAAGAAACAGTGGAAGAAGATATGCCATTATAGTTTATGGAATACAGGAAAACCATCACAAGTTAAAGACAGCATGGCATATACCGTGTTTCCCCGAAAATAAGACAGAGTCTTATATTCATTTGGGGCCCAAAAAAGGCACTAGGTCTTATTTTCAGGTAGGGCTTATTTTTTTTCATGTACATGATTATCTCTCCCTTCCTCTCCTGCACCCCAATTCTTCCTCTTTCCTTTCCCCCATATGTGCACTATCTTTCCTCCCCTCTCACCCATCCCCTTGTGCCTTCCCTCTGCATCTTTCTATCCCTCCATCCCTCCCATCCCCCTGTGCAGCAGAACCCTTGCCCAGCTTCCATCTTTCCCTCCCTCGTGCAGCAGAACCCTTAACCCTTTCAGGACCATAAGGATCGTAGGCCAATTTTTGTGGTTTTGACGACATTTTTATGGTAAAAAGGGCTTGCAGATGCCAAAAAATTGATTTTTTTTTTGTGAAATATCATTTTTTTTTTTTTTTTTTTAAATCAAACTTCTGGCTTATGGACAGTGTGGCAAGTGAATCTTCTCGTCAATCTGGCAACGACGCTAATGAATGAATGTCGGAACCAGTTTGTTTACATAAAGGCAGTATCATATGGAATCCGTACATATCAAATTTAGAACTGTAGACTATCCCAATCAAAATTTATAGGATTTTAAAGTTATGGGACAAATATGTCCCTTGGTCCTGAAAGGGTTAAGCAACCACCGCTGTTGCTGCCGCACCGTCGAACCCCCACTGACTCTCCGTCCTTCCCTCCCAACCAATCCCCGCCGATCGCGACCATAAATACCTTCTGGCAGAGGAGCATCGGGCCAGCAGTACTCACAGGCTGCTTCGCGGCCTTCTCGCTGGGGACCTTCTGTGTTACCGATGACATCATCAGTAACGCGGCACACAGAGAAGGCCACGAAGCAGCCTGTGAGTACTGCTGGCCCGATGCTTCTCTGCCGGAAGGTATTTATGGTCGCGGTTGGCGGGGATTGGTTGGGAGGGAAGGATGATGGGTCAGCACGGGTTTGGCGGTTCGGCTGCGGGGCGGGGGGAAGAGCAGCTGCCTATGACTAGGGCTTATTTTCGGGGATAGGGCTTATATTAAGACCTACCCCAAAAATCATGCTAAGGCTTATTTTTGGGGTAGGTCTTAATTTTGGGGAAACAGAGTATTAAGAAATCTTTATTCAAAGGTTTATATTCTCCAGTTGACTTATGGCATGGACAAATTTTATCCACTCAAAAAGAATGGCACTGGGAGAATCCCCAAAGCACTGGGTCACTTTGACTAGCCAATGCTGAAATCTAGCACTAGCCAGCTAAATCTGTCTAGTCAAACAGCAAGCCTTTAAAGTAACTTGTCTAGTTAACTTTAGACTTCCACACATCAATGCACCCATGATTCTTAATTTAAAGAACGTCTCTTATCTAGCCGGTCCAGTTATAACTTTAGAACTCACCTTAACTTTTGGTGTAATAAGGCCACTTTCTGTGACGCTTCCTCCAAGATTTTCTCATCTTGCATCCATCCCTTGACAAGGTAGAAAGTAATTAAAAAAAATATTATTTCACTATGTAATTTGAAACTTGGAAAAAAACTACTTGATACTACTAATCACTTATATAGCGCTGAAAGTTTGGAGCAGAGAAGACAACATGTAGAATATGTACTGTTTCGGGATGCTGTACTGTTTGTTCTTAGTATAAGAAACATAAAACCAAAGGAGAAACTGCAGAGATGATGGACAAGATTCAGAAACTTTTATTGAAGACAATAAAATCTTGATTTCCAAAGGATGGTTCACAATATTAGAACACCGGGACCCGACACGGTCTGTATTTTGAAAAACACTTCTTCCTCAGGGGTCCAAGATGTATTTGTCCGGTGCCCTTATGGTTCTTGATACACCAGACAAATACGGTTCATAGACAACGGCGCGAAAGACAAAAGCGCGCGCCGACAATTGAGCGCAGGCGCGCCGCCGCGCCACTCTAAATTACAGTTTTTAGGGGCTCCGACGGGGGGGTTTTGTTGGGGAACCCCCCCCCCCAGTTTACTTAATAGACATTGCGCCGGCGTTATGGGGGGTTTGGGGGGTTGTAACCCTCCACATTTTACTGTAAACTGAACTTTTTCCCTAAAAACAGGGAAAAAGTGAAGTTTTCAGTAAAATGTGGGGGGTTACAACCCCCCACAACGCCCCCACAACGCGGCGCGATGTCTATTAAGTAAAGTGGGGGGGTTCCCCCCCCCCACCCCCGTTGGAGCACTAAAAACAGTAATTTAGAGCGGTGTGGCGGCGCGCGCTGCGCTCAATTGTCTGGGCGTGCCTTTGTCCCGGCGCACTTTTGACCTGACACCGACAAATACATCTTGGACCCCTGAGGAAGAATTGTTTTTCGAAACACAGACTGTGTTGGGTCCCGATATTCTAATATTGTGAACCATCCTATGGAAATCAAGATTTTATTGCCTTCAATAAAAGTTCCTGAATCTTGTTGGTTTTGCTGCTCGACTCCCACTGCAGACTTGTTGGAATCGTCCTGGGGTTGTCTTTAGCATAAGAAACACACATACTGTGTTATGTGTCTACAAATATATTTAGGAGTTAAATTAACAACTGGTGTAGTGTGGGGCTGGGAGATCAGACATGATTTGACATCATCCAGTGGCATTACCACTTGTGTGGCAGGAATAACCCTGCTTGCCAATGTCCATGGAGAAAAGATGTAAACCTTATGGCCAGTGCATCTGTTTGTAAAACTCTTAAACACAGTACATCAAATTAATGAACATAACCATCTAGTCTGCAGAATTGTATTCTCTATTTTGTTCTTTATTTCTTCATAACTAAGTTAACTCTGCTTATCCCAGACCTCCAAAGCCTAGGGAGCTCTGAAACTTGAAACACTAACATCTCCTCAGGGATCATTAAGCTTACATCAAAGGGGACCACTGTGATCTTTTTTGTTTGAACTAAATTCAATCTCTTTCACATTATTTCTGCTGCTTTGAGATAAATAGTCCATGTTCAGTCATCACAAATTCTTCTTTTAAGGTGCAATATTACTACGTAGAACTAAACATTTAGGTGACGATCCCAAAAAAATGGAATGGGTTCGAAGGGCAGAATCAACCAGTCCCTGCATAGAGAAAGTTCTTTCATCCTGACAGGTCAAGAGCAGACTGTCCATATCTTGCAGTATATCTTCAAGACAAGGAAGGATGGTTTCCTCTTGTCTGGAGAGACAGAGAAGTACAATACTTATTTACCATTTAGCCATGATCAAGACCTAGGTAAGCTAGGCAAATAGAGTAAGGATCAGGGCTTCTGGATGTTTCCATCATATTGTGATCAGGTGCAAATCCGCAAATCCAGTAGGGAAATGACAAAAACAAGTAATAAAAGTTCATTTCTGAAGAGATGACAAAACTTTGTCAGAAGTCAAAGAAGTAAAAAGAACTTTCAAAAATCAAGAGAGCTTTGTTTTTATGCCCATTCGGCAGAGCAGGACTATAAAAACTGACGAGTTCAGGAGACTGCTGTGTGAAGAAAGGGCCAAGCATGTTCATAACTAGAGAATGACAAGAGGGTGGGGACCTACAGGTTCCCATGGTTAAAAAATGAGGACTTTTACCACAGATGTAGGAAGCAAAGCTTTTTAATGCCCCACTGGATCCATGGGGTGGAGCCTAGAGCTGGAGGGAAGGGAGAGAAATGTTAGCCCTATTGGGTGAGGGCTGGAGGGAAGAGAGAAAAATGCTGGACTTGGGCTAGAGCTCAGAGCTGGAGGGGAAGGGAGAGGGAGTGCTGGAGCTAGAGGGAAGGGAGAGAAGCGTTGTACCCATGGGAAGGGAAAAGAAAGAGATACTGAACCCGTGGATGAGGAGAAGACAGATAGGTACTGAACCGCAAAAGGGGGGAGTGCTAGAGGGAAGGTAGAGAGGTGCTAGACCCATGGGAGGGGTGTTGGACCCATGGGAGGGGGCTGGAAAGACGAGAAGGGCGAAAGGGGTTGGACATTTGGAAGGGGTGCTGGAGGGATAGGGTTTTGTTGATCCTTGTTCTATATTGTTTGTGATTTATAAAATAACAGTTGTACAGAATATTGTTTGTTTTTATACTTTAATAAAATGATTTAAATGAAAAAAAAAAATCATAACTGTTTGAGGTTTGTGCAGATGGGATCAGACAGAGCTCGAAGGGTTGGGGACAAACTCTGTCCTCGTGCCATTCTTTATAAAAACACTTTACACTCAGATCTGAGCTCTGGGACAGCAGTTCCATCCTGGTGACATGCGATAACGTCACCCACTTGTGTGTTTGACTCAACCTTACTTGTTAATAGCAAATATGATTGTTAAGTGTAATTTTCAAAACCTCAGGGGAAGGGGACAAAGGTCCTGTATAATAATCACACTGGCTGCCTAATATTCTTGCATTGGTGCTGGTTTCAAGTCAGCAAAGCTTTCTTACTTACGTGCAAGTTCCATGGCAGAAGAGTTCTAATTATTACACAAGCCTTATTAAGTTTATTAGATTATGTTATTGATCTGAGCTGTTTGCATTAATTGTTGAAACGGCTGCAAAAGGTTCACAATACAGCCTTGCGTTCAGTTTTTTCCCCTGAGAAAGCTTGATCATATTTCCTCTTTCTATATTAAAATTCATTGGTTGCCATTGTGGGCTAGAGTATTGTTTATGCTTTCCTCTCTGTTGTACTGCATGGAATGGCTCCATCTTATTTTGTTAGCTACTTTGGATTTGCTCCTTTTCTAAGGTCTACTAAAATCTCAAAGGGGGGGTATGGTGGGGCCAGCGCTAGGAGGGTTTGTGAGGGTCACTACCCAAGATTTTCTTTTTTAATTTTACATAATATGTTATAATATATTCTATAATATGTATATATTCTGATTGAAAATATGATGAAGGTTGGGAGGTAGGGGGGGTAAACGTATCACTAGATTTTTATGTAGTAGATATCAAAGTGCTATTGTGTAATAACTTGTTGAAATATATTATTTTGTGCACTTATTGTCAAATTTGAAAATGAATAAAGAAGGAGAAAAAAAAAAAAGATTTTCTTTTTGTTTTCCTGGGTTTGGTATTAGAGGTCAGATGGAATATTTCTTTTATTTGTACTGGATGATGGAGGGAAGGGGGGTTGGGGGAGGGATGGTTTTACCGTGCTGTGTGATCAACCTAGAGTATCTGGGGGGGTTGACAAGATGGTATGTCCTGTGTGGGTTGCTGGGGCATATAGGGGTATAGGGTTCCAGCTTCCTGGGTTATTGTTTCAATGTAGTTATGGCTTGCCTTGCGGGTTCATAGGTCCATCATGCGGCTATGTTGAGGGAGGTGGGGGGGAAAGGGATGGTTTGGGTTTGTCGGTGAGATGTTCCAGTTGAATGTTATTCTGTTCCTTTGTATGGCACTTATTTGCAATAAAATGGTTCAACACTAAAAGCTCTAAGGGGATTCAAGAGTCATTTCAGCAAATAACAATAAACTTTTGTTAATACTGACGGGGGTTGCCATTCAACGTATTACTGGAAATTGGAAGGACTATACTAAACTTAATTATACCTTTTGGTGGAATTCAGTTTGTCATATTTATAAAATGGAGAGAGAGGAGTCACGTGATGTGCTGAGCTGAGCAGGACGTGCTCTGCTCGAGCTCCGGGGCCCCGAGTCCTCCTGTGCCTAACTGCAAGTGCCTTTCAGCGTTGATCGACTCCCTTCTCACTCGATCTGTTTATGGACCGCTTTGCTCCACCAGCCAGCCCGGTAAAGAGCGGCAAAGTGACCCGAGGGACGAGAGACCGCGAGACGCGCATGTCGCGTCCCGACGCTAAGATGGCGGCGGGGGTGTCGGACTCCGGGTCTGAACTCCCGTTGTCCGCGGCACACATTGCGGCGCTCTCTGCTTCAGTCGTGCGAGCCTTGGACACTCGCTTCGACCAATTATCAGGCCAACCGACATCCCTCGAGTCCCTGGTCTCTGAGACAACGAGACGGACCGGGGAATTGGAGTCCCGAGTGGCACACGTGGAGGAGGCCCACTCGGCATCGGCGGCGGATCTGACCTCCCTTAAAGAACAACTGGCGCAGCAGGCGGACAAGATCGAAGATCTCGAGAATCGCTCGAGAAGGGATAACCTCCGACTAATTGGCCTACCGGAGACGGTGTCTGAGTCTCGCTTGCACGCCAACCTGGAGTCTTGGCTGCGTACTGCCTTGCCCCTGCCCGATGGAATGGGGCCTTTGCGGCTGGACAGAGCCCACCGTCTTGGGAGGCGTACTGATGATCACACCAGAGCCCGGGTCACCATCTTCAAGGTGCACAACTCCGCTCACAAAGTGGAACTCATGAAACAATACCGTCAAAAGCGTAATCTCCTTATGTTTGAGGGCGCCCAAGTTCGTCTATTCCAGGACTACTCTCCGGCGCTGTAGGAGCGCAGACGGCGTTTTTCCAGGGTATGCTCCACGCTCTTTGACCGCCAGCACCGTTTTCAGCTACTTTATCCAGCACAATTGCGGATCTGGACCGCTGCGGGGTGGAAAAGTTACACCTCAGCGGAGGATGCTCAGACATATTTAGATTCTCTGCCGGGGGAGGCAGGGCCCTCCTCAGCCACCTGAGGCATTCCTCTCTCTGCTGGTGAATGCTGTTTCAGTGGTGATTGGATCTGGCGCTGCATAAGTGCGGAGTTTGGGCTACACAGATGTTGATGTTGCTGTTTCTAACCTTATTTTGGTAGACCTGAGGGCCACCGCTCGACGCTGTACTACCTCTCACCCTTGGTCTTAATATCCTTGTTATGGCTTGTTTGTTGTCTTGTTGCCTGTTACAACTAGTGGGCCTTTTTGTTTCTTTTGGAGCCCTGCCTGTTGGCTTTGACGGAGTTCGGAGTTATGGTTCCAGAGCCGGGGTTCCTGCCCTGTTGGCCTCAGCAGCTTGTATCTGCAGTGTTCATCGATGACCTGATCCTCTTTGTTTGCATCTGAACATTTGGCATTTAACTAGAGGCCAGGACCTGTGTCGCTTTGGATATGACTGTTGCTGTCTGTGCCTTGCGAGGGTCTCCATGTGGTGCTGCAGTGCCTGGCTAATGACCATCTTGTAGCCTTCTGCACTCTTACATCTTTTGCAAGATTGGACTCATCTTGGACTACTTGCATACCTCCAGTTCTGCTTTGTATGGGTGTGTTTTGTTTTGTGTGTTTGAGGTTTGGACGGGGGGGTTTGTATCGGGTAGTGGTTCTTGTGTGATTGTTATTGGTAGGTATGATTTCAGGGGGGGGGAGTTTCTTGTTTTTTATCCTTGTCAGGTTTCTGAGGGCTATTCTCCTAGGGAGCTGATTTTGTGTGGGCGGTTGTGGCGTGGGTATGAGTGCTTCAGTGGCTGGCAATAAAGGCCTCTACAACCAAATTTCCTTTGTGTTAAGGGGAGATCTCTCAAGTTTTTGGGTGCCTGGTGGCACTGCTTTGTCTGAGACTCTCCCACACTTGTGGTTTTGTGTGTGTTAGGTCTTAGTTCTAGTGGCTGGATGGATGAGAGTGGAGTGGGCTGGTCTGGTGTGAAATGCATGTGGGCTCTTAAGAGCAGATTGAATACTTGGAGAGTGAGCTGTGAGGAGGGTGGGATTGGGGCTGGGGGGTCTTGGGGCCCCGTTCACATCCTTGCGTGACTCCTTCTTCTTCCTGCTTTAGTGGGACAGAGTGTGGGATTGTGGGGGGGTTGGGGAGAGATTGGGATTGGGGGGTTGGGGGGAGGGTTGGGGTTGGGGATGGGGTTTGTTGGGATGGGGGGGAGGGTTGTCTGCTTGGGAGTGGGGGGTCCTCCTTTGGTATGGGGGTTTGGTTTTCTGGATGCTTGTTTTACTTATGTTAACACTTACAGGCTACTCAGTATATTGGGTCATGCTGCTCTGGGGGGGGGGGGGGGGCTGGGCTCCTGGGGCGGTTTCACACTTTTTCTTTCCTTTTTCTGTATTTTTCCTGACTTTCTGACCTGAGTACACCTTTTAGGCTTGTCTCTTGGAATGTTGGGGGCATTACCTCGCCAGTTAAGCGATCTAAAATCTTGGCCGCCTTACAACGTTATCATTCGGATATTGCTTGTTTGCAGGAAACTAGGTTGACGGACACGGAACATCTTAAGTTAGCCCGTTCCTGGGTGGGGGAGGTCTATTTTGCCTCATCTTCGGGACGTCATGGTGGTGTAGCGGTACTGATTCGTAAATCCTCTCCCCTTGGGGTGCAGCTTCTTGACAAAGATGTTGATGGTAGATACTTGCTATTGCGTTTGACCTTGGGGGATCGTTCCTATCTCCTACTCGTGGTTTATGGCCCTAACTCATCGGAATCTGACTTTCTCCAACGGTTGACCTGTCTCTGTTCTCGTTTTTCTGGAGATCCCTTTCTTATAGTGGGAGACTTTAATTTGGTTCTGGATCCTATTTTGGATAAATCTGGCTCCCCCACTGCATCTTTGGGTGCTAAGGGGCGTCTTCGCTTCGATTTTTGTGAAACTTTTTCAATGCTTGATCCTTGGTGCCTTTTTCATCCTGAAGTTAGGGATTATACTCACCTTTCTCGGGCCCATAATACCTGGTCCCGGATAGATTATATTTTTCTCTCTACTACTTTATTTTCTTCAGTTCTGTCCGCTGAGATTGGTCCCTTGAATATCTCTGATCATGCGCCGATTTGGGTGGATGTTCATCTGGATGTTACGTATTTGAGGGCGCCTCACTGGCGTTTCCTGTCCTACCTCGCTCACGATAAAGAATTTCAAACCTTTTTGTCGGCACAATGGGAAGACTATGTTACTAATAATGCTCCCCATCTGGATGATCCGGTCTTATTTTGGGAAGCCGCCAAGACTGTAATTCGAGGACATATTATCTCCTTTTTGAGTGCTCGCATTAAACGTATTAATGGTGGTATCATTAATTTGGAACGGGCATTACGTGTTGCTAAGCGGTCCTTTCAATCTCGCCCATCCATGCAGACTAGAGAACGATATCTGTCCACTCAAGCAGCTCTCAATTCACTGCTTCATTCTAGATCTCAAAAATGGGCGGCTTATTATACACATCGTTTTCAGCGCTTTGGGAATAAGCCTGGGCACCTTATGGCGCGATTGGTGAAAGCTGCCACCTGCAAGAAGCCGATTTTGTCACTTCGGGCTCCGGGAGGGGGTATAGTGACTAGTCAGGCAGATGTCTCTACTGTTCTTTTAGACTTTTTCCGTCAATTGTATGATGCGCCAGCTACCGTCTCTCCAGATTTGTTGACTGACTACCTTCAATCCTCAGGCCTTCCGGTTTTGCCGGAGGCGGTCGCGTCATCACTCAATAGACCGTTTCGTGCGGCGGAACTGGACACCGCGATTAAGACCCTTCGCTCGGGTAAAGCCCCAGGTCCGGATGGCTTCTCGGGCGAATTTTATCGCCTTCTTTCTTCCCACGTTAGTGGTCCCTTACTGGCCTACTTCAATGCCGCTATTGCTCAGGGTTCGTTTCCACGTTACGCCAATGAAGCTCTCATTACCTTGTTACTGAAGCCTGGTAAAGCGGCTGATGACCCCGGCTCCTATCGTCCGATCTCCTTGATCAACGTGGACCTTAAGCTTCTTTCCCGCATGTTGGCTGATCGCTTGGCTCCTCATCTCCCCAATCTTATCCATGAAGACCAGGTTGGGTTTGTCCGGGGCCGTCAATCGGTCTGTAATGTTCGCAAGGTTCTCTTTGCTATCGCCCATTGTAGTTCCCATAGTATTCCGGCCTTGTTTGTCAGTCTTGATGCGTCTAAAGCTTTTGATAGTGTCGTCTGGTCATTTCTATTTCGTTCTCTAGAACATATAGGTTTGGGTGGCTTTTATCTTGATGCGATTAGATCACTTTATTGTAACCCGAGGGCTTCCCTTTTGATTAATGGAACCAGGACTGATTCTTTTCCTATTTTTCGGGGTACTCAGCAGGGCTGCCCCCTTTCCCCCCTTCTTTTTCTGATTGCTCAAGAATCATTGCTTTGTACTCTTAGGGGATTTGCTGCGGTTCAGGGCCTCCAGGTTGGGGGGATCGAGTTGAAGACTCTAGTTCTTGCCGATGATTTATTCTTAATCCTCACTCGACCTGAAGTTTCTCTGCCTACTGCGTTAGATCTTCTTTCTGAGTTTGGTTTTTATTCTGGTCTTACACTTAATTTGGATAAGTCCTTCGCTTTGCCCTCTTCTCCCGACCTTCGTCGCTCTTGGAGGGGGGTGTTCCCCCTTCGATGGGCTGATTCTTCTTTGAAGTATTTGGGAGTGCTCCTTCCTTTGGATTTGTCCTCTTTATATCGATTGAACGTAGAGCCTTTATTTCAGGCTCTTCAAAATAAGTTGCAGCTTTGGGGAAATTTACCCTTTTCTCTTTTGGGCCGTGTGTATTTGTACAGTATGCTTATTGATCCGTGTTGGCTCTATGTTTTCCAGGTTCTTCCTTTATTCTTGACATCTCGGGATGAATGCCGCTTAGAACGCCTAATCCAACGCTTTCTTTGGCGAGGAAAGAGGCCCCGTCTCCCTTATAAACGGGCGGCGATACCGTGGTACAAGGGCGGGTTGGGTTTACTGAATCTTCGCTATCTCACCATTGGGTGTGGAATGCGCCACATCAATGATTTTTTCCGAGGGACTTCTATTTTCACTGCTACCCACTTGGAATTTTATTGTTTTCGCTCTACTCATTTTAGTGCTTATCTCCACTCGCTTCCCTCACCTGAACCTGAATCTCTTTCAACGAAGGTGCTGCATCGTCCCTTGCGGAAGGTTTGGCGCTGGGTCTGTAAGTTTCACTCTCTTTCTGCCTCCGTCACTCCCTTTCTACCTATACGTTTTAATCCTTCCTTTTTACCAGGGATTGAAGGGATAAGCTTTGCTCGGTGGGAAACAAGGGGCATTCATTATATATTTCACCTGGTTGATGATGATGGTAAAATCAAATCCTTCGCTAACTTGAGCGAGGAATTTGGTCTCCCGCCCACTGATTACTTTGCTTACATGCAGGTTCATCATTACCTTTCTTCTTTGCCTACTAGATTTTTACAGGCCTCTTGCCATGAGTTATTATCCACGGCGTTTACCATTGGTTCCCAACTTTCTGTTCCCCTTAAATTCCATCATCGCCACTTGAAAGATGAATCACCCATGTTTGATTTCACTGGCCCACGGGAAGCTTGGGCAAGTGACCTTGCAATAGCTTTGCCTGATGATGTGATTCACCAGGCAGTTCGTAGATTACCTGCATTTCGAAAATATACTACCTTTTGGGAGCAACATTATAAGCTGATTTTCCGCTTGTACGTTTCTCCCAGGAGGGCGTATCTCTCTGGCTTTCGTGACACTGCTGCTTGCCCCCGCTGCCACGCTCCTGATGCAGGCCTGGGTCACATGTTCTGGACTTGTTCCCACATCAGACCTTTTGGCATGCTGTTTTTACATTTGTGGAGCGTATTTGGAACATTTTGATTCAACGCTCACCTTTACTGTTGTTTGGAGCTATTCCTCATTATTGCCCTCACCCGAGGGGGGCTGCTACCTTTATTAAATGGACTGTCCTTGTTGCCCTAAAGTGTGTTCTACTGAAATGGCTCGAGGGGGACGCACCTGATTATTCTATTTGGCGTTGCAGGATGATTACTCTCTTGATGTGGGAGAGGCGTGATGTGCAGGACTTCTCCTCCCTCCCAGGCCGTACTTTCCAGTGTGTCTGGGAACCATTTTGGACTACTATGACTGCAGTGGCTCGCAGCCGCCTGCTTAATTGCTGACTTTTGTCCTTATACTGCTTCATGTACCTGATATGCCTGTTCTCTTGGTTTCTTATCTGTTTATTATTGTAACTTTGAAGGAGGACCCACCAAAGGAGGGGGTGTTTGGGTGGTTGGGGAGGGGAGTTGGGTGGGGTGCTTCAGTTGGGGGGGTGGGGTTATTGAAATGTTAATGCCAAAATGTGAGCATATCTGCTGTTAACATTGTATTCACGATTGTTGTTTATCTTGAGCTCAATAAATATATTTGACTATAAAATGGAGAGTGCTTGCTCTTCAGCAAGGAAGTTATAATAGATTCAAAAAGATTTGGGGGCCATTGATTGCATATTCTAATGATTAGACACTTTGGACACCTTTTTATTACATAGGACTATATTTAATGTGGGGATGGGGAGGTATGTTATGTGATTTTAATGGGTTTATTCCTGATGAATGGGATGAGTGGGGTCTTTTTTATATGCATTTGACAATAATTGTTAGAATGTCAAGTGATTTGTATGAATTATCCGATTAAATTTTGTACACTTGTTGCAAGAGTTAAAACTGAATAAAGAATTAAAAAAATAATAATAAAAAAGCTCTAAGGGGGAAATTCTATAAGAGGCCTAAAGCTAGAAACATAGAAAGATGACAGCAGAAAAGGGCTACAGCCCATCAAGTCTGCCCACTCTACTGACCCACCCCATTAAGTCTGGATGCTAATGACCTAGTTCCTTAACTCGACCCTCGTAAGGATCCCACATGGATGTCCCATTTATTCTTAAAGTCGAGCACGCTGGTGGCCTTGATCACCTGCACCAGAAGTTTGTTCCAGTGATCTACCACCCTTTCTGTGAAGAAATACTTCCTGGTGTCACCATTAAATTTCCCTCCTCTGAGTTTGAGCGGGTGCCCCCTTGTGACCGAGGGTCCCTTGGGAAAGAATATGTCGTTTTCCACCTCGACACGACCTGTGACGTACTTAAACGTCTCAATCATGTCACCCCTCTCCCTGCGCTCCTCTAGAGCAGTGATTCCCAACCCTGTCCTGGAGGAACACCAGGCCAATCGGGTTTTCAGGCTAGCCCTAATGAATATGCATGAGAGAGATTTGCATATGATGGAAGTGATAGGCATGCAAATTTGCTTCATGCATATTCATTAGGGCTAGCCTGAAAACCCAATTGGCCTGGTGTTCCTCCAGGACAGGGTTGGGAACCACTGCTCTAGAGTATAGAGCTGCAGTTTGCCCAGTCTTTAAAGATAGGTGCTTAAATAAATAGATTCCTAACTTAATTAACAAATTGGCTTCAATTATGAGCTTTAACAAGCTCAAAATTGGAAAAAAAAAAATTGGGTGCTAGGCGCCTATTAGAATTCTACAAAAGGTCGGCGCCTAGCAGCGGCCGACGCCAAAGCAGGCGTGTTTTAGGGGTGGAGAAAAAAGGAGGGCTCCTTTTACTAAGCTGCGCGCGCTAGACGCTAACGCCACCATTGAGCTGGCATTAGTTTTTGGTGCGTAGTGCGGCGTTAGCCGCGCTAAAAACGCTAGTGCACCATAGTAAAAGGAGCCCTTTAGGCACAGCTAGGCGCAATTTTCCGAAGGACTTGGGAACTTATAACGAAGGTCTTTAAAACCCTGGCCTACATTTTAGGTTTTGCTCCGCTAAGCGCGGTTCTGTAATGGGCGCCTAAGTCTGACCGACATCAATTACAGAATCCGGCCCTAATTGCTTTGCTTTTCCCTCACGTAAGTTGGAAGTAGAATACAGCTACGTTGTGTGGAGAACTTGCTCTTCCATGCTTCTGTATTCTATGAATTATAGGGAAGTTAGGCGACGTATTCAAACTTGTTTTGTAAATTTTTTGCACATCAGGTTAAGTTATTTTAGGTTTATGAGTGTGGTAGTATAACTACCGTATTTTCACGCATATAACGCGCGTGTTATACACGATTTTACAAACCGTGCATAACCATGCGCGTTATACGCGTGAGCGCGTTTTACAACTTTTTTTTTTACATAGTCCCCCCCCCCCGACGTCCAATTCACCCCGCAGGACCGCTCGTACCCCCACCCCGAAGGACCGCTCGCACTTGTACCCCCACTCCGAAGGACCGCTTGCACCCCCACAGCCTCCCCACCTCCCCCCCCCATCATGGAGAAGCTCCTACCGTTGTCCTGCTGCTCCCTCTGCCGGTGGTCCCGGCCCTTCTGTGAGCCCTGCATCTGCTGCTTCCTCTTCCGGCGGTCCCGCCCCTTCTGTGAGCCCTGCGTCTGCGCTGCTTCCTCTTCCGGCGGTCCCGCCCTTTCTCTGACGTCAGAAAAAGGGCGGGACCGCCGGAACAGGAAGCAGCGCAGACGCAGGGCTCACAGAAGGGCCGGGACCGCCGACAGAGGAAGCAGCAGGACAACAGTAGGAGCTTCTCCATGATGGGGGGGGTGGGGAGGCTGTGGGGGTGCGAGCGGTACTTCGGGGTGGGGGTGCGAGTGTGAGCGGTCCTTCGGGGTGGGGGTGCGAGCGGTCCTGCGGGGGGGTGGGGGTGAATCGGACGTCGGGGGGGGGGGGCATTAGTCTTTCAGGGTGGGGATAGGACTTCAAGGGGGAGAGGAGAGTCGGGGCGGGCGAAAGGAGAGTCGGGGCAGCCAGAGGAGAGTCAGGGCGGGCGAAAGGAGAGTCGGGGCGGCCAGAGGAGAGTTGGGGCGGGCGAAAGGAGAGTCGGGGTGGCCAGAGGAGAGTCAGGGCGGGCGAAAGGAGAGTCGGGCGGCGACGGGAGAGTCGGGGCGGCATGCGCGGTATACGGGTGTGCGCAGTATATAAAAATTTCTTTACATAAATTACAGTTTCCCGCGCACTATACCCGTGTGCGCGTTTTACACGGGTGCGCGGTATATGAGTGAAAATACGGTAAATGAATCTTATGTATCTTGAGCTTCCTGGTAATGGCCAGTTCTTGTATTGTGATCCGCTTGGAACGGAAAAGCTATAGTGAAAGACAAATCAAATGTTGATGATTTCCTATCTACATTACATTTGCTTTCTTTTAGGACCATGCACACATCAAGAAAGTCCTTACCACGGGAAACAAGGCAAATCTCTGAAGGAATTCCTGGGACTCATACTGATCATAGTCTCCAAACTCAGCTGTGAAGGGAAATATTAGAAGTGCATCAGGGATGATGACATTTCTATGAATACCATTCTTGTGTCACCTACACAGAAATAAAGGTCAAACGACTTGTCAGCCTTTATTTCTATATATCCAGCAGCTAGAGTCAGGGCCGCTGTTAGATGTTCAGGGATCCAGGGCAGAAGCTGGGGAGGGGACCCCAGAGCTCCCCTTTGGGCTATGCTTCCTCTATAGGACCGAGGCAAGCCCAGGGCCCCCTGTGACATGGGAGCCCAGTGCAACTGCCTTGGTTTCCTCCTCATAAATACCAGCCCTGGCCACGGTACTTCTATGATCCAACACAGGTCTCAAAGCACAGGACAATCCCCGAGTGCAGTGAACAGGGTATTCCCAGGTTGCTAATGAAGATTTCTGGAATTCCCTACAAAAATAGAAATTCTAATTAGAGAATGACACGGGGACAAATTTTTTCCCGTCCCTTCCTCACGAGTTCTTTTCCTGTCCCTGCCCCAATCCTGTAAACTCTGCCTTAACCGCACAAGCCTCAAACAAAGTGTTTGAGGTACGTGCAGATGAGGACGGAGCTTGCAGGAATGGGGCAGGGACAGGAAAAGAACGCGTGAGGAAGGGACGGGAAAAAATTTGTCCCCCTGTCATTCTCTAACTCTAATCTTTCTAAAGCAGATATTAAAGATCCCTAGAATGATCCAGCACTGCTGGAAACAACTTATCCCCACTGTTTCCAATTTCAAAATCTGTGACTCTCTGTAGCTTCATTAAACAAGTCACAGGACACACTGTTCATAGAAACCCCCCACCACTGCTAATTCTATCAATACTCGACTCTGCTGCACAGCAGAATCTGAATGCAAGTTCATCTTTATTTGATATACACCCATTATAAAATATCT
The DNA here is from genome assembly GCF_902459505.1 of Geotrypetes seraphini. Classification (NCBI taxonomy): domain Eukaryota; kingdom Metazoa; phylum Chordata; class Amphibia; order Gymnophiona; family Dermophiidae; genus Geotrypetes; species Geotrypetes seraphini. The sequence goes on along the minus strand of NC_047090.1, from coordinate 179,745,343 downwards.
TCACAATTTATATATAGTAACCAAAAGAGGGTATAATTTGGAAAAAAAAAATTAGGGTTTATGTTATAAGGCAATAAAACAATCAATTTAATGATACAATTATCAATAAAACCCATTAGCAGCAACCTGGGCATGATAATGCTTATTAGAGAAGTCAACCTTTCACCTCCCTTCCTAAATGTTTAGGAGGGAAAAAAAACACCCCCGATATCAGAATTGAAGAAAATGTGGGATAAAACAGAAAAGATCTTTAGTTGCTAAGAAAATAAAGCTAGAGGTAGGGAGATGTCTGCAGATCAGATTAGATTGGCTTTACATAACATAACATAAATTTTTATTTGTAACATAGTAGATGACGGCAGATAAAGACCCGAATGGTCCATCCAGTCTGCCCAACCCGATTCAATTTAAATTTTTTAAATTTTTTCTTCTTAGCTATTTCTGGGCAAGAATCCAAAGCTCTACCCGGTACTGTGCTTGGGTTCCAACTGCCGAAATCTCCGTTAAAACCTACTCCAGCCCATCTACACCCTCCCAGCCACTGAAGCCCTCCCCAGCCCATCCTCCCCCAAACGGCCATATACAGACACAGACCGTGCAAGTCTGCCCAGTACTGGCCTTAGTTCAATATTTAATATTATTTTCTGATTCTAGATCCTTTGTGTTCCTCCCACACGTCTTTGAACTCCGTCACCGTTTTCATCTCCACCACCTCTCTCGGGAGCGCATTCCAGGCATCCACCACCCTCTCCGTAAAGTAGAATTTCCTAACATTGCCCCTGAATCTACCACCCCTCAACCTCAAATGATGTCCTCTGGTTTTACCATTTTCCTTTCTCTGGAAAAGATTTTGTTCTATATATGATTTTATATACCGCAAAAGCCTTTTGGTTCTATGCGGTTTACAAAAGAGATTGGCTGACCATCAACATTGGCATCCACGAGTTAACAATAGTTTCACATCGCTGCTTTGAAGGGATTACAAGAATTTTGAGAACAGATGGGTTTTTTTAGGCCACAATTCTAGGATAAAAGTGGAAAAGTTAATACGATGAGCTAGAACCTGTCAAAGACAAGTTAGAGAACGCGCCGTGTTGTGGGGGGTTTGGGGGGTTGTAACCCCCCACATTTTACTGAAAACTTCACTTTTTCCCTGTTTTTAGGGAAAAAGTTAAGTTTACAGTAAAATGTGGAGGGTTACAACCCCCCAAACCCCCCACAACGCCGGCGCGATCTCTATTAAGTAAACTGGGGGGGGGGCTCCCCAACAAAAACCCCCGTTGGAGCCCCTAAAAAGTGTAATTTTCTTCGGCGCGCGCCTCCGTCTTGCGCTCAGTTGTCGGCGCGCGCCTTTGTCTTTCGCGGGGTTGTCTATGAACCCTCAAGATGGCATGTCTTTATGAGAAAATCTTCAACTTCCTCATTGCTTCTTCTGATCTTTACGCCACAGTTTGACTCTTTTGCAGCATTGTTCCTGAACTTACCTTGAACAGCTAATCCAGCCAGCTGAATCACCTGCTCCACAGTGCAAGGAATTTTCCCCTCTAAGATGTCTTTCTTCAGCTGCAAGTAATACTGATACCTACAAAGATATTAAAGGGGGGGGGAAGAGAGCTTAACAGTGTTTTCTGAAGTACATAAATACATCTACTTTACTGGAAACGTACTTTATAAAGAACTTCAGGAGGTGAACAGCAGCTAAAATACCTATCTCCCCAAATATCTACTCTCCAACATGGAAATACTTAGCTATTACTGAATGTTTTGAAACACTCCAAATGTTATTCAGTAGGATCTGATAAAAAATGTTGCGCTAGTGGGAGGCAGATCCTGCATACCTTTTCCATTATCTAAGTCCTCGACATCCATACCCAAAGGGTTCTCATCTACCTATGGAAATGGCTTTCATTCACCTCCCCAAGGCCTATGTTCCAATTATGGCAACTCATACTCTTAAGTGAACAAGAGAGCATATGGACATTCTGCTCTTAAGACCCATTTGTTCCTATAGGAGAAAGAATGTATTTTTCCCCCTCCCATGGAAAATCATGGAAGACAGCTCATAAACACAGGTTGTTCACCCTCTCCAAGGTAGGGAGAATGAGAGGGCACTCTCTAAAGTTGAAAGGGGATAGATTCCGTACAAACGTAAGGAAGTTATTCTTCACCCAGAGAGTGATGGAAAACTGGAATATTCTTCCGGAGGCTGTTATAGGGGAAAACACCCTCCAGGGATTCAAGACAAAGTTGGACAAGTTCCTGCTGAACCAGAACGTGGTTAAGGGGCTGGAGAAGTTGCCTTACAGTGAGAGATTAGAGAAACTGGACCTCTTCTCCCTTGAAAAGAGGAGACTGAGAGGGGACATGATCAAAACATTCAAGATAATTAAGGGAATAGACTTAGTAGATAAAGAAAGACTGTTCACCCTCTCCAAGGTAGAGAGAACGAGAGGCCACTCTCTAAAGTTGAAAGGGGATAGATTCCGTACAAACGTAAGGAAGTTCTTCTTCACCCAGAGAGTGGTGGAAAACTGGAACGCTCTTCCGGAGTCTGTCATAGGGGAAAACACCCTTCAGGGATTCAAGACAAAGTAGATAAAGACAGGTTGTTCAACCTCTCCAAGGTAGAGAGAACGAGAGGCCACTCTCTAAAGTTGAAAGGGGATAGATTCCGTACGAAAGTAAGGAAGTTCTTCTTCACCCAGAGAGTGGTAGAAAGCTGGAACACTCTTCCGAAGGCTGTTATAGGGGAAAACACCCTCCAGGATTTCAAGACTAAGCTGGACAAGTTTCTGCTGAACCAGACCGTACGCAGGTAAGGCTAGTCTCAGTTAGAGGCTGGTCTTTGACCTAAGGGCCGCTGCGGGAACGGATTGCTGGGCATGATGGACCATTGGTCTGACCCAGCGGTGACAATTCTTATGTTCTTGTGCAACTTCACTGGGGGGGGGGGCAGATTCAAGAAAGGGTGGAAAAAAGCTGTTTGGAGAAGTTTCAGTGGATGAGCAGCCTGATGGTTAGAGTAGTGAGCTGACAACCATTAGAGCCCAGTTCAAATCCCAGTGCAGCCCCTTGTGATTTTGAATATGTCATTCAACCCAAATGCACAGTATACACACCGCACACAAAAGTAGCAGAGATGGCTAAGAGGCAGGACGGCCAACTGTAGGTATGACCCAACTAGGCTGGGTTTCGGCACTAATACCTACATCAGGGGTCTATAAACATATAGAAAAGAACTTTACAAACAAGCATAAAGAATAACCACAATTAAAAAATGTCAAATTTGGACTTAAAACCAAATGCAATAATGAATATTCATACCATGTGATACGCTGCAGTCTTAACATATATTAAGAATATTAAAAAATAATGAATACATTATAAAAATGATAGAAATGAAGAATATGGAACAATATTCAAGAATTTTTTTAAGGAAAACATATTTAACGCACAGTGACGAATAACAGGCTCCTTTCACAAAAACAATAGCGATTCCCGTGCGGCAAATGCAACGCGGTCCATTCAATTCCTATGGGCTGCATCAGGACCCGCTGCCACGTCTTTGTAAAAGGGGCCCAAAAAATTAGTAAAACACGGAGTGCATGGCGTATAAATGTTTTCCTTAAAATATGAATGGGCATTGTTCCTGTTTCCATCTTTTTTATAATTTATTCCTTGTGACCCTGAGCAAGTCACTTAGGGCTCCTTTCACTAAGGTGCGCTAGCGTTTTTAGCGTGCGCTAACCCCACGCTATACGAAAAATACTAACGTAAGCTCTATGGGGGCGTTAGCGTGTAGCCCGTGTGCGCTAAAACCACTAGCGCACCTTAGTAAAAAGAGCCCGTAATCCCCTACTGCTCTAGGTACATTAGATAAAGTGTGAGCCCACCAGGGCAGGAAGGGAAAAATGCTATAAGTGATATATAAACAAACACATATTCTTAATATATGTAAAGCAGGAGTGTCCAACCTGCAGCCCAAGGGCCGCATGCAGCCCCGTGAAGTATTATGTGCGGCCCCGGTTGAGGGCGATGCAGTGTTTTCCTCTGCTGCCTCTTGGTGTTTACCGTTTTGCCGGCTCCCTCCTCTGTCTTGCTGCAGTGTTTGCGCACTTGTGCGGCCCCAGAAACATTTTTTTCGGCCAATGCGGCCCAGGGATGCCAAAAGGTTGGACACCCCCGATGTAAAGACTTTGCTGTATTGTTTTGTATGAATGCTCATTATTGTATTTGATTTTAAGTCCAAAATTCTAATTTTTTAATATGCTTATTTATTCTTTTTTATGTATGTTTGTGAAGTTTTTCTTTTCACTGAAATTTTAAATTTACAATTATCATAAAGCAAAAACAAAAATAATAATTTGGGGGCCATTAACAAATTATTGCAATGAATAGACATCATTTTCCTAATGAAAGTACATTTACATGTAGGGGGAGGGTAAATAGTTCTTTTAAAGGTTTGATTAATAGATTGAAATATAATATATAAATGATATCTTGAATTCAATTACTTGTGGGAAGGGTGGTTGGGGGGGAATAAATTCATGTATGTAAAATCAGAATTGTATGAATAACAAGTGATTTGTAACAGTTAATATGATGTAGTATTGTGCACTTGTTGTAAGATGAAAAATGAATAAAGAATTAAAATAATAATAATAATAATTTTTAAACAATATCAAACTCAGACTCTTTCTGTAAGAGGAACCTGTTTTGAGTACTTTGCGGCCCGGCAGTCTCCACTGTTTATGTGCTTATGATTTCAATGTTGGAAGTCTTGTTTTGAATGATTGTAGTTCCCTCCAACACTTACTAGAAACATAGAAAGATGACGGCAGATAAGGGCTACAGCCCATCAAGTCTGCCCACACTATTGACCCACCCTCTTAAGTCTACTGACCCCCTTAAGTATAATTGTAATTATACTGCCACTCTACTGACCTGCTCTTTCAAGTCTATACCCTAGTGACCCTATTCCTTGGCATGACCCTCGTAGGGATCCCACATAGGTATCCCATTTGTTCTTGAAGTCTGGGATGCTGCATGCCTCGATCACCTGCACTGATCGAGGCACGCAGTGCTTTTGCTATTCGGCTGTTTCCACTTTGGATAATTTGTTACTTTAACATGCAAAATCAGCCATTTGGAGACATCACCTGAGTGAATCACTTATATTCTATCAGATGGTGTGTTCCATTACATATGCAAGTTCATCTTGAAGTCAATACTGTCTACGGCAAACACGGTCGCTGCTTGTTAATACTGAACAATCCATAAAAATATTGGGAGTAACTTTGGATAAACATCTTACATTGGAAAAACATACCGATTTGTTTAAGAAATCTATCTCGGTGCTTTGGAAGCTTCGTACCATTAAGAAGAATTTTGTTTGTTGTTGCAGTCCTCTATCTTAAGTATTCTTGATTACTGTAACATTGTATATTTAGGTGCTTATAAGAAAATTTTTAAAAAATTGGGAGTGGTTCAGAATACTGCTGTTCGTCTCATTTTGGGCTTTAAAAAATGGGAGTATATTACTCCTTTTTATCAAAAGCTCCATTGGCTGCCGATGGAGTCTAGAGTTTTGTTTAAGCTTTCATGCATTTGTTATAAAACAGTTTTTGGTATGATTGAAACATATAAGTACATCACGGGACGCATCGAGTCAGAAGATGATATCTTCTGGCTCATGGGACCCTCGACCACCAGAGGGCATCCGCTGAAGATCAGGGGAGGGAAGTTTCATGGCGACTCCAGGAAGTACTTCTTCACCGAAAGAGTAGTGGATCATTGGAACAGACTCCCACTCCAGGTGATAAAGGCCAGCAGCGTGACGGATTTTAAGAGAAAATGGGATACTCACGTGGGATCTTTAAGGGAGCAAATTCAGGGGGGAGGGATACTTGGAATGGGCAGACTTGGTGGGCTATAGCCCTTTTCTGCTGCTTTTTTCTATGTTTCTATGATGGCAGATAAAGGCCAAATGGCCACAGCATCCACTATCTCCTCCTCTCCCTATTGGCTAAGGCTCTTAACATTTGCATCTCCTCTTCCTATTGGCTAAAGCTCTTTACATCTGCATTGTGAGGTCATAGGGCTTTATGGTTATAGAAACAGACTCCCACTCCAGGTGATAAAGGCCAGCAGCGTGACGGATTTTAAGAGAAAATGGGATACTCACGTGGGATCTTTAAGGGAGTAAATTCAGGGGAGGGGATACTTGGAATGGGCAGACTTGGTGGGCTATAGCCCTTTTCTGCTGCTTTTTTCTATGTTTCTATGATGGCAGATAAAGGCCAAATGGCCACAGCATCCACTATCTCCTCCTCTCCCTATTGGCTAAGGCTCTTAACATTTGCATCTCCTCTTCCTATTGGCTAAAGCTCTTTACATCTGCATTGTGAGGTCATAGGGCTTTATGGTTATAGAAACAGACTCCCACTCCAGGTGATAAAGGCCAGCAGCGTGACGGATTTTAAGAGAAAATGGGATACTCACATGGGATCTTTAAGGGAGTAAATTCAGGGGAGGGGATACTTGGAATGGGCAGACTTGGTGGGCTATAGCCCTTTTCTGCTGCTTTTTTCTATGTTTCTATCTTGTTCCTCACTTTTCTCTGAGTTACTCTAATGAAAGTACATGAAGAGTGCATCTGTTTATATATCCCTCCATAAAATCTTGTCATTATAAGAGGTTCCTTGAGAGAACCTTTTCATTCCAGGCCGCCAAACTGAATATATGGCTTTTGGAAAAATTATGTTAGAGTCTTCTTATTTTGATTTTAGAAAACAGTTAAAGACACAACTATTCGATAGGTTGGTATCTTAATGCATTCTGTTTTAAAACTTTTAACATGTTCTTCTCATTTTAATCTTAATTTGTTGTATTTTCATCCTAATTACACGTATTTTAATTTGATGTATTTATCTGCATTGTATGTATTAGCCTGGTTTGCTGTGAACCGCCTAGAACCTTCCGGTGTGGCGGTATTTAAAAAGAAATTATTATTATTAATGACATTTGTTGTTTCTGAGTTGAACTAGAGGCATTTCCTTGCCTGCAATGAATGGATGAGACTGAAAGGACTAACGGTTTGTCTGACTTTACTCACCTGGTAATTTCTTGTTGAAGCTGCAACACTGTGGGGATATAAAACACCACCCCAAAATAAACGGTAGGCTCCAAAGCATACTTGTCTAGCTGCTTCTTCAAAGGCTTTTCCAAATCCACCCACCGGCGTTGGTTCTGTTTATTGTAATACCACAGAGAGAAATATATAATCTGTAAAAAAAAAAAATTAATTAAAAATAATAAAATTTATGAGGTTTAAGTTACCAAGCAAAATATTTGCAACTAGTTTTTTAGCCCGTTACATTAACGGGTGCTAGAATATGTAATGTAATGTAATTTATTTCTTATATACCGCTAAACTCCGTTAGGATTCTAAGCGGTTTACAGAAAATAGACAAGTGTGCATTAAAATTATAAGTAATATAGGTTTACAGAGAAATATACATTAAAGGATACAATAAAAATAAGATAAATAAATAAAGAATAGGTACCGTATTTGCCGGCGTATAAGACGACTTTTCAGTACCTTAAAATCCTCCCCAAAGTCGGGGGTCGTCTTATACGCCGGGTACTGTTTAGAGAGCTGCACGGGGACGCCCCTAGGGTCGCAGGGATCCCGTGGGGACGCCCCCTAGGGTCGCGGGGATCCCATGGGGACGCCTCCGAGGGTCGCGGGGCTCCTGCGGGGCTGGATGCTCAGTCTTCTGGATGTACGCGGCTCTTCTTCTCCCTACCTTCTCTGCTTGCAGCACAGAGCCGAACGGAAGTCTTCCCGACGTCAGCACTGACGTCGGAGGGGAGGGAGGGCTTAAACAAAGCTTAAACAAAGCCCTCCCTCCCTCCGACGTCAGCGCTGACGTCGGGAAGACTTCCGTTCGGCTCTGTGCTGCAGGCAGGGCAGATAAGGAGAAGGAGAGTAGCCTCGCAGTTCGAGTGGCTACCAAGGGAGAGGGGCGGCCGCCCCGGTTGCAGCACAGCCGGCCAGGTTCCCTTACTTTTGTGGCACTTCCCCGACCGACCAATAACAGCCCAGGTCCGACAATCCTCCCTGCCCTGTAGCCGCGAATCTAAATTACCTTCTTACAGCAGCTGTAAGAAGGTAATTTAGATTCGCGATTAAGGGCAGGGAGGTTTGTCGGACCCGGGCTGTTATCGGTCGGTCGGGGAAGTGCCACAAAAGTAAGGGGACCTGGCCGGCTGTGCTGCACCCGGGGCGGTAGAGAAGGTGTGCGGAAGAAGGGGTAGTCTTATACGGCGAGTATATAACAAAACTCTATATTTTAACTAAAAGTTGGGGGGTCGTCTTATACGCCCAGTCGTCTTATACGCCGGCAAATACGGTACTTAGAAATTCCCTTACTGTCCCGAAGGCTCACAATCTAACTGAAGTACCTGGAAAAATAACAATTAGTTGAGTAATAAAAGTAAGAAATAGAAATAGAAGAAAAAAAAAAAAGAAAATAAACATTCTAACAAGACTACATTGATCTAAGGACTTTGAAAGGTAGAAAAGAAGAGAGATAGGAATAGCTGCAGAAAGGAGGAACCGTTGAGCAATAGAATTTTGGAGAAATTTAAATGTTAAAAATAAAACAAAACAAGGGGCAAATCAATGAATGAAATTAACAATAAAACATAAACTGGAAAAAAAAAGAAAAAGGGAAAATATAAATCAGATCAGTCGGATTAAACTCCAGATTGAGATGACTTCACTGCTAGGCCGCCAAATTTCACCAGGTATCATCCGATCCTTGCCAACACACCGGAAGCCCCAGAATAGATATGTAAACTTAGGCATTTCTTTCTCTCTTTCTGTATGTGTCTTTTTTTCTTTCTCCCAGCCCCCCTTTCTTTCTGTCTCTCCCCCCTGTCCAGCAGTAGCCCTTCTGCCTTCTTTTTACCTACCAATATTCCCATTTTCTTTTTTCCCTTTCCTATTTCCACCCCATCCAGCATCATTAGAGTACCCGTTGCATTGCTGGTGTTCCAGTGTCTCCTCTGCCTTGGGTCTGGGCCGGCTATTGTGGGCCAGGATTGCCAGGGGTGCCCTGTGGGACAGGCAGGGCAAGGGTCAGCAGAGGTGGGGGAGTTCTGGGTGGCAGCGTGAGTTCACTCTGGTGCGGGGCCTCTGCAGTGTCGCGGGGAGCTGGTGTCTGCACTTCTAGCCACTTCCTCTAGAGTCCCTACTGCAGCGCACAGGCGTCGCATCGCGCGGTGGTGACGTCCAGGCCTTGCACTGCCACGTCTCTCCTGAGCCGCGACGAAGAGGGCAGGGGGTGCTAGCGGCTGGCAGCCGCCGCTCCGCACCGCCTTTCGCCTCAAGCCGCCGCGGCCTCCTCCCGGCAGCCGCCGCTCCGCACTGCCTTGCCGCGGCAGCGTCTAAAGACACTTCGACCCGTAGCGCCGTATTGTGAGGTGGAGAGCAGGGAAGCTTGTCTGGCGCGCATGCGCACTCGTGCCGCCGCGACAGATCAGGGAACACGCGGCGCGAGTGCACATGCGCGCTTAGCGTTTTATTATATATGATGCACCGAAGATGGCAAGGGTTAACACCAACGTAATGTCTGAATGTACTTATTCTGCTTTTACCGGAGACTCGGAGTGGCACCATCTTACTGCACATTCCCATAGATTCCATTAGCTCCTAATTTCTTTTTTTTTTTTTAATCTTTATTCATTTTTAAAACTTTCAACAAGTGTAACATAAGATACAAATCATTTTATACTTTAACGTCACTTAATATACCATCAAAGTTTAACTCACATCAAGTACCTCTCCCCCCCCTTATACCCAACAATTGTACTTAAGCATAATAAATCATAAAATATTCCCTCTCCCCCTCCCCACCCTGGACGTGTATGAACAAAGGGAGAAAATAATATTCATTCCATACAATGTTTTGTTAATGGCTCCCAAACATCCCTAATTTTTTTTAAATGCCCCTGTTGTATGGCTATTACCCGTTCCATTTTAAAGATAGCTCCTAATTTCTTATTACATTCAATTTTTCTCTTATTTTCAATTTACAGTTTTGGTTCAACTTATTACTTGTCTCACCAACTTTCTGGACGTACTGCAGCCATTATCAAAGCTTTCCTAGAGGGAACTTAGATGCTGGCACTTAGACCTGTTTGAGTTGCGTCTTAAGTTTCACAAAGGTGACCAAACTGACAAGATGAACACTGGAGGATTTAAGGCATGACCCCCCCCCTTTACTTCCTCAGTGGTCATGACCCCCTCCCACCAACCAAAGAGCAAAAAAAAAAACCAACAAAATACCCCACTCATAGGCTTCCCATCAGCTGAGGTGGTTTTGGGGATTTCTGGCGGCTCAGCTGATGGGGATTCCCCCTGCCAGGATCAGCTGAGCCACGGGGTATATTGCCTGTGATTGAAACGAAAGCGAGTAATTTGTTCACTTTTGAAACCCAGTTGGGTTAATTGCTCCAGGCACTAACTGAACTAATTAATTACCTCCACAGTGGGTTTTTTCTACTACCGTGTTTCCCCCAAAATAAGACAGTGTCTTATATTAATTTTGGGTCCAAGAAATGCATTAGGGTTTATTTTGGGGAGGATGTCTTGGTTTTTTTTCATGTATAACAATCATCTCTCCCTTCCTCTCCTCCACTCCAATTATTCCTCTTTCCTTTCTGCCCTCCCACCATGTGCAGAATCTTTCCTCACCTCTCACCCATCCCCTTATGCAGCATCTTTTTATCCCTCCCTCCCATCCCCCTGTTCAGCAGAACCCCATCGTCCCTCCCACTGTGAGACTCGCATACCTCCGCTCCAAGGACTCCAAAAACAGCAGCGGCGGCAGTGCTGCTTCGCAGTCTTCCCCGCCGGGGCTGGGCCTTCCCTCTGCAGCATCTTTCTATCCCTCCCTCCCATCCCCCTGTGCAGCAGAACCCCTCTAACCCTCCCACCGTGACACAGCAGAGGGAAGGCCCCAGCGGGGAAGGCCACGAAGCAGCCCATTCAGAGTGCTGCTGCCACTGCTGCTTTAGGAGGCCTCGGAGCAGAGATATGTCAGGTCTCACCAGGGTGGGGGGTCGCTGCATTGACGAGTCTGATTTTCTGGGGAATCGGGCAATAGTAGGGATGGAGTCTGGAAGTATCGGGGACATTCAGGGGGGTGGGGGGCTTCAGGAGTCAATCTTAACTAGGGCTTATTTTTGAGATAGGGCTTATATTAGGAACATCTTTAAAAATCATGCTAGGAAACAGAAGACGGTTTTCCTGCTGACTTGGGATGCCTACATTCAGTCACTATCCCCTAGGGCTCGGCGTTTGGTGTCGAACTCCTTCTAACCAGCCTTTTCTTGTTCCTGATATTTGTCCTGGTACTCCGCTGTTTCGTGGGGACGGGTGAATGGTGTGACTGATGGAGTGGATGGATGTGAGCTTGGTTTTTGAGGGGGTGTGGGGGGGCTTTTTGTTTTGTTTTTGAGGGGGTTCTGGTACAGGGTGGGTTGTTGGGTTCGGTCGCTGGACAGTTGGAAGGCATATGAGTACAGCCTCTGCTGTTTGCTTAGGATCTGTTTCTGGCACGGGGGGTAGGGAGGGGGTCCGGGGTGGTTTGGGATTTGTGGGAGTGGGGGGGAAGGGGGTGAGGGAAATGGACAAATGTTACTATTGTTGGACTGTTTTGGGCTGTTCTTCATGTTGGTGTTTTCTATGCTGTTCAACAATAAAAAATGATTTATGTACTCTAAAAATCATGCTAGGGCTTATTTTCGGGGAAAAGGGGCATTTATATATTTTTGGACCTCGTAGTCAGACAAATATTTGAATTTATTGGTTATACAGCCTTTTCTATATAATACATTTCTTTCTATGCTTGTGAAATCAACAAGCAGCAAAACAAAGCTCCGAGTCATGGTTTCATACAGTAACAAAAGGTGACAGCTGCAAAAAGACATGATGCAACTCTCCAAAAATGTGAAACTTCTTTTGGAAGAAGTCGGACGTGTTTATTTCTTTGAGCGTGACTATTAATCATTCACGCACCAGATAGAAAAAAAATCAGACCACAAAGATAAACAGAAGCTTGGAATTCCTGTGCAACCAACGGCCAGCTGGTATCTTGTATGGGAGAGACTGCTGGAATGTTTACTTAAGTAGCAACAGGGGCACAAAAAATGTTTAAAAAAAACAGAGAGGAAGACATGAATGCAACTGCCTAGCGCTGAAATCAGGTCTTTAAAAACACAGACCTTAAGAACTCTAGGTCCTGTCAAATTGCGCAACGACAGATATAACCGAGCTGTTCTATGGAAATATAAAAGAAATATGTCCACACAAAAATATTCATCTACAAAACAACATCAGAGATTATATATGTGCCACGTTTCCTTAAACGGAGAAAAGACCTCAGTGGACAGGGACAGATTTTTCAAACTCTCAAAAACTACAAGAACGAGAGGGCACTCGGAAAAAACGGAGGGGGGACAAATTCAGAACCAACGCTAGGAAGTTCTTCTTCACCCAAAGGGTGGTGGACACCTGGAATGCGCTTCCAGAAAGTGTGATACGACAGAGTACGCTACTGGGTTTCAAGAAGGGATTGGATGATTTCCTGAAGGAAAACGGGATTGAAGGGTATAGATAGAGGATGGGATGATTTCCGTTCAGCCGGACACCCCTGTCTCACTGAAGAGAAACCTCAACAGGAGAAACAGAATGGCAGCCTCGCTGAAGAGAAACCTCAACAGGAGAAAATAAAGTTCCAGTCACAGCCAGAATTCAGGAGCTAGTTGAATAGCGACCATTTCCTGCTGGGAGATAGAGAATACTGGAGATACAGGAGGAGTGCCAGCCAATGGGACCACCTGTTAATCAGTTTCTCTCTCTCCGCCTGCTGGTAGATGTGTGCTATCCCATTGGTCTCTGGATTCATCTGCTGCTGTTGCTAGGGAAGGGATGATTTCCTGAAGGAAAAGGGGATTGAAGGGTACAGAAAGAGGATACTATGCAGGTCCTGGACCTGATGGGCCGCCGCGTGGGCATGATGACCCAGCGGAGGCACTGCTTATGTTCTTATGTTCTCAGGAACATCCCTGAGAAACTTTCTATGGCAAGTATTAGGTTGCCACAGAGAAATACATCCTTGGTCTCAGAAAAACTCCGTTATGTATCTTACTATAATCGCTATCAAAGCTTTAAAATAGGTATTCAACGAATAAATTTCCAAAAAAGTAGGAAACAAGCACTTATCTCAAATAGACACTTTGTCCTCTGATATTGCAAAAATCACCGCAGTTTGCAGTTGAAACCAAGTGCTGATTTGCCACACTCGGAAGAGTAATTCAAACTCCTTTTCTAGATTTCCCCATTTTAAATATAATATAAAAGAAATGCCATTATGAGAGCAACTACAACACTTTTATGGTAATGTGCTCAAATGTTCGAGCTCTTTCTAAAGGAGGGGAATGTGGCCCAGTGGTTCGAGCTCCTGCCTTGGCACCCTGAGGTTGTGAGTTTGCCTCATCCTCCATTGCCCCAGGTACCACAGTTAGGACTGTGAACTTGCCGGGACAGATGGGCAAAATACTTACCAGGGTGGTTTGAAAAGTTAGGTAAAAAAACAACAACTTAGAAACATAGAAATAGACGGCAGATAAGGGCCACGGCCCATCAAGTCTGCCCACTCCAATGACCCTCCCTATCTATCTTTGCAGATAGATCCCACATGTTTGTCCCATTTGGCCTTAAAATCTGGCACGCTTCTGGCCTCAATAACCTGAAGTGGAAGACTATTCCAGCGATCAACCACCCTTTCGGTGAAGAAGAACTTCCTAGTGTCACCGTGCAGTTTCCCGCCCCTGATTTTCCACTGATGTCCCCTTGTTGCTGCGGGACCCTTGAAAAAGAAGATATCCTCTTCCTTAAACAACGTAGTCTCCATCAAGGGCTATAAACTATGTCCAGCCACTTCCTGGTTTTTTTGTAAGTATTTTTCCTACGATACGAAAAAAAATGGAAACTTGCTAGACGTGGTTTATAGCCCTTGATGGAGAGACTATGGGCTCCTTTTACTAAGGTGCGCTAGCGTTTTCTAGTGCACGCAGGATATTACCGCGTGCTACGTGGCTAGAACTAACGCCAGCTCAATGCTGGCGTTGGGGTCTAGCGCGAGCGGCAATTCAGCGCGCGCTATTCCGCCCGTTAATGCCCTAACGCACCTTAGTAAAAGGAGCCCTATGTGGTTTAACTTGCGTTTTTACGAAACTACCCTCGTAAGGGTACCTGATTACTATCCGATGTATTATAAACCGCTTTGGGTGAATCTCTTCATGAAAATTTGCTTGCCTTTGCTACAAGACCATAACTGGTTCATCCCCAATCTATCGATCTCATCATTTCGACTTTCCAGGCCCAACTTGTACACGTAGCGCCTACTTGTTCACTTTCCCATCCTTGAAGGGCTGTATCTACAAGAGATTCCTCGATAGAACATTATCATTCCAAGCAGGCAAATGGAATAAACGTTTAACCAACTTGATCTCAAACGCTCTTTCTTACCAAACTTTTAGGAAATCAATCCAAACTTATCTCTTTGACAAATTTCTCTGATTCCATTTCTACCCTGATGTACTTCTAAAGGTGAGTAGTGGAGAACCTTAGAGTTCGGTGCTGGGGCCGATCCTGTTCAATATGTTTGTGAGTGACATTGCTGAAGGGTTAGAAGGAAAAGTGTGCCTTTTTGCAGATGATACCAAGATTTGTAACAGAGTAGACACCGAAGAGGGAGTGGAAAATATGAAAAAGGATCTGCAAAAGTTAGAGGAATGGTCTAATGCCTGGCAACTAAAATTCAATGCAAAGAAATGCAGAGTAATGCATTTGGGGATTAATAATTGGAAGGAACCGTATATGCTGGGAGGAGAGAAGCTGATATGCACGGACGGGGAGAGGGACCTTGGGGTAATAGTGTCCAAAGATCTAAAGGCGAAAAAACTGTGTGACAAGGCAGTGGCTGCTGCCAGAAGGATGCTGGGCTGTATAAAGAGAGGCGTAGTCAGTAGAAGGTGTCGATGCCCCTGTACAGGTCATTGGTAAGGCCCCACTTGGAGTATTGTGTTCAGTTTTGGAGACCGTATCTGGCGAAGAACGTAAGAAGACTTGAAGTGGTCCAGAGGAGGGCGACAAAAATGATAGGAGGCTTGTGCCAGAAGACGTATGAGGAGAGACTGGAATCCCTAAAGGAAAGGAGGGACATGGGAGATATGATTCAGACATTCAAATACTTGAAGGGTATTAACGTAGAACAAAATCTT
Source organism: Geotrypetes seraphini (assembly GCF_902459505.1). Taxonomy (NCBI): domain Eukaryota; kingdom Metazoa; phylum Chordata; class Amphibia; order Gymnophiona; family Dermophiidae; genus Geotrypetes; species Geotrypetes seraphini. Next base: position 179,729,986 of record NC_047090.1, on the reverse strand, counting down.
TTCCAGAGAAAGGAAAATGGTAAAACCAGAGGACATAATTTGAGGTTGAGGGGTGGTAGATTCAAGAGCAATCTTAGGAAATTCTACTTTACAGAGAGGGTGGTGGATGCTGAAATGCGCTCCCGAGAGAGGTGATGGAGAGGAAAATGGTGACGGAGTTCAAAGAAGAGTGGGATGAACACAGAGGATCTAGAATCACAAAATAATATTAAATATTGACTAAGGCCAGTACTGGGCAGACTTGCATGGTCTGTGTATATCTGTATATGGCCGTTTGGGAGAGGATGTGCTGGGGAGGGCTTCAATGGCTGGGAGGGTGTAGATGAGCTGGAGTCGGTTTTGACAGAGATTTCGGCAGTTGGAGCCCAAGCACAGTACCGGGTAAAGCTTTGGATTCTTGCCCAGAAATAGCTAAGAAGGAAAAATTTAAATTGAATCAGGTTGGGCAGACTGGATGGACCATTTGGGTCTTTATCTGCTGTCATCTAGTATATTACTAAACCGCTCTGAACTGTTTGTGGTATTGCGGTATATAAAAATAAAGTTATTATTATTAAATCCCAATAAATAAATAAACAAACAACCTGAACTAGGTTGCCAGGGTCAGCTCCAACTTGGCTACTAAAAGAGAAAATTCCTAGCATGATGAAGAGGGGAAAGCATGTGAAACATTGCTCATGGAATGCTTTCCAACGCAGGCATGCAGGCACACGTCAATGTTGGTGTCTGTGTTTCTGGCCCACATGTGAGAGAAGTAGGGTGGTCTAGAGTCGTACAGAGGAAATCGGCAGAGAAGGGCGCGAAGCAGCGTGTTTATACTGCTGCCTACGCCGCTGGAGCCGGGAGGCGACGGAGAGGGCAGGGGGTGCCAGTGGCCGGCAGCCGCCGCTCCGCAGGTGGAGAGCAGGGAAGGTTGCGCATGCGCGCAATGATCTTGCCTCATGTGAGGCCAGACCGTAAGCCGTGCATGCGCACTTCCTAGCTACAGCTCACGGAAAACGGACGCACGCATAGGAAGTGTGCATGCGCGGCTTACCATTTTATTATATTAGATGACAACTTTGAATGAGGTAAAACTCTTTATAGTTTATAAATCTTTCCTTAATTGCTTCTGATAATTTCAGCTATACACAGCTGAAAGCAGCGCAACATGAAGAAAGTGAAGTTGTGTATAGCTGAAATTATCAGAAGCAATTAAGGAAAGATTTATAAACTATAAAGAGTTTTACCTCATGCAAAATTGTGATTTAGATTCTAAAGTATCAACTCCAAGAGACAAGATTTTGGTATAGTCCTCTAGGCTTTTTTGTAGAGGGGATAATCAATATCCAACTTGTGCCTTGAAAACTTGTACCTTAAGTACTGGTGGTCACGTCCGCAACCGCCTTCAGCTCTCACCCCCTCCAGCACCGGACACATCCGCCATCTTACATCAAGCAGTCACCACCAGGAGAGGTGCCGAATTTCACGAGAGTTCACGAGATTACGTACACACGCACAAGTTGCACTGCCTCCAATGGTTACCTTACATTCTGGAACGTTGTCTGCCTCACTGCTGTAACCTTATGCAAATGCTTTCCTGCGTCTGTATGTGATTGTCCACTCCACCTCAGCATCGCATACAGACACAGGAAAGCGCTTGCATGAAGTTACAGCCGTGAGGCGGGCAATGTTGCAGAACAATGGTAACATACCAAGGGCCTCAAAATAGTACCTGGCGGGCCACGAGTTTGAGACCACTGGACTAGATGGACCATTTGGGTCTTTATCTGCCATCATCTCCTATGTTACTATGGTGCTGCAGCTCTGGGGGCGACTTTTTACTTATGTCACCCATGAGCCCTTCCAACTGTCAACGTTCCTATCAACGTCACGCTTAAAAAAAGATGAGATCTGAGTGCAATGTTAAAGGAATAGGATGCCCTAGGGCTCCTTTTACGAAGCCGCGTTAGCGGCTTTAGCGAGCGCGACTTTTAATCAAGCGCTAACCCCCGCACTAGCCGAAAAACTACCACCTGCTCAAGAGAAGGCGGTAGCGGCTAGCGTGCATTAAACCGCTAACGCGCCTTCGTAAAAGGAGCCCCTAGTCTCAACCAACTAGCTTGTTACTTTATGCAATTTTCTTTAATTTCTCGCTTCGTTACCCACATTGGATCCTTTTTGAGGACTTGAGTTGAAATTTAAGCTCACAGTTGATTTCTTCTAGTATGTAGTCTTTATTTTTTTATTTCTTCTTTGCTTCAATTTCCTTTCTGTACAAGTTATGCTTGATTCATAATGAAAATCAATAAATAAATCATTTTTAAAAAAAGAGGTTCTTCTCTAGTTTCAATACGTATAAATTACATTACATTAGGGATTTCTATTCTGCCATTACCTTGCAGTTCAAGGCGGATTACAAAAGAATTATCCAAGATGTATTACAACAAGAACTTACAAAAAAAAAAAAATTGGTCATTTTCAAAAAGAGTGAGAAATGGGTAAGGTTATTTGTTTGGGGTAGTTGGCTTTAGTGAGAGGTGGAGTTTGAGACTTGCGTATTATTTCTTTTTTCAGAGTTTTCTTGGAGAGTATGGTCTTCTTGTAGTCGAGGGATGCCGTCAGTAGATTGGCGATTTGATTGTCTAGTTTGGCTGCTTGAGTGGCCAGGAGGCCATCATATAGTTTTTTCCGTTTGACCTCCTTATGAGAATGGGGTGTGAGTTTTCCTATGTCTGGTTGCGGTGTTGTGGATGAGGCGGTTATTCAGGTAGTTTGGACTGTCTCCGTATAAAGTCTTAAATAGTAGGCAGTAGAATTTAAATTGTATTCTTGCTGGGATCGGAAGCCAATGCAATTGGAGATATGGTTCTGTAATGTGATCATGTTTCTTTAATGAGTAGATGAGTCTTAGTGCTGTGTTTTGGATTGTTTGTAATTGTTTTGTTATGGTTGTAGGGCATGGGAGGTAGAGGATATTACAGTAGTCAAGTAGGCCTAGTATTAAGGACTGAACTATGAGCTGGAATTGAGTTTTCTCGAAGAATTTCCGACCTTGTCTTAAGTTTCTCATGACTAAGAATGACTTTTGTATTGTTTTATTGATTTGCGGTTGCATGGTGCAGCATCTGTCGATAGTTATTCCTAGCAGTTTTAGGGTGGTTTGTATGGGGTAGTTGATTGCGTTGATTTCAATGTTGGTTATGGTTGGTATTTTGTTGTTTTCTAGGAGGATGAATTTCGTTTTATCTGGGTTCAGTTTCAGTTTGTGAAAAATATGCTTTTTCACTTAGCTACTAAGGTTTAGAAACAGTAAACCCCTTTGTGATGGCCTGACAGACTTCCCAGCCGGTCAGGCACAGGTTGCCGAGAGAAGGTAGGAATCTGAGCCAGAGTTTGTATCTGATTAATTTATGTATTTAAAGTTAAAGGAAATAGTATAGAAGCTATAGTGAGATTAGTGGTGACCATAAAGAGAATAATGATAAAGATTGTTTTTAAAAATATCAAATAAATTGTTTAAATTATGTTTTAACAGTGCCCCCTCCTGATGAAGAGCCAAAACTCGAGTCGGGGGGTCATGGAGTTTTACCAGAGCTGACACAGTAGTAGAAAAGCACTTTAATGCACAGTTTGCACGATAATACTGCGGTGAATCGAGTACCCAACCTGCTGATTTTTAGAATAAAGTGAATATAATTAAAGTTAAAGGTTGGGTCAGGGACCGTAAAAATGCTATGATGGTCCCGATTCTACCCGCAGTTTGGTGTCATCACTAAACACAGGGTTAGGTGGTCTGAGCACTTTTACTAATTTATAAATATATATCCTTACAAGAGCTGTGATTGTTTAAGAGACTGAAGAGTTTCATCACAGAGTTAAGTAAGCTTTCCCCATTTGGTTGTATATGCGCATCCTTTGATGGTTTCCTACCTCTCGGAGCTCCAGGCGCTGTGCCACAGCCTCCAGGCACTCCTGCCCCACACTCTCCACAGACAGCGTGAACTCCAGAAACTCATTATTCAGCAGCTGGATCCGGGCCACCAGGCAGCTCTTGCTGGATACCGTGTACCTCCGAGTCCTCTTTAATTTTATCCCAAAAGGCAATGGCATCTTCCTATCTGTGCTTCAAGAGTCAAATCCCACTACAGTCATCCAGCAGCCATTAAAAAGAGATGGAGGAAGCCAAGTGCAGGGAACATCTACAGCTCTTTGAAGAAAAGAAAAGTGAATTATTGCCTGAGAGAGTGATACAATGATTCCCCAATCTCAGAAGCCGACATGAAAAACAGCATTTAAGACAATTCCTCAAGACTGCATTTCTGAAACTACGGCTCAGGCTTCAGACCTGAAAATTTGCTTCAGTTTGGGAAAAAAAGCTGTCCTACATTGACTTAAAGACCATCCCAGCCCATCCTCAACCAAATGGCCATGTACGAGACACAGACCATAGAACATAGAAATAGACGGCAGATAAGGGCCACAGCCCATCTAGTCTGCCCACCCTAATGACCCTCCCCTACCTGCCCAGTACTGGCCTCAGTACTTCAGAAAAAGCACAAAATTAATGCATGTAAGAGGCCCAGGGATAAAAAGAGAAGTAATGTACAAAGTGCATGTGACTGGCAGCATTCTCAATACAAGCTATTTGATATTTGATCTAATGAAATGAAAGCCTCCTTCATTCTTTCGAACCCTGGAATACCCTCTTGGAATACTCCACTGAAATTCAACAGATGCCTCTCAGGGCAGAACAGGCCAAATCAGACAGCAAGTCTAAAACGGAGCTCTGCGCCCCCTTCTTTTAAAGAAGCGATCGCTTCATTAATATACAAGGATAGTTACTTTTAAATTTTCCTTGTAAACCCTCCAACTTTTTATTAAATATCTGCAATTTTTACGTTTAAAAAGAAACTGCATCCCTGCCAGGCAGTCTGTTTACTTTCATCTGAAGTCAGCTGGCAGAAGTCATCACCGCAAAAATGTCTTGGAGCTCCGTCATATTTACTGACTCAACACAAGCCCGGAAAGTTCACATTCTTGCTCCCACGGCAAAAAAACAACAACAAACTATTACTATTATTTATGATTTCTACAGTACATCGCTAACGGCCTCTTTTACGAAGCCGCGCTTGCGCTAATGGCCCCAAAGGCCACAGACATTTAAAGGGCTTCGGGGCTGCTGCCGCGCGGTTTTGTAAAAGAAGCTGTAAATGTATGCAACACTGCACAAAAACATAAACGAGAGAGCCCTCTCTATGCAGAGCTTTCAGTCTGGTCCAAACATATAAGACAAAAGATTTTAGGAATTCCAAATATTCAGAAAACAGTTAAAACCAAGATCGAGATCAGCAGGGGTAAGATTTACGGGGTGGAATAATTTTTAAATGAGGAAAGGCTGAAGAGGTTAGGGCTCTTCAGCTTGAAGAAAAAGCATCGGGGGGGGGGGGGGTGTGTGTATAATAAGGGTTTACAAAATCCTGAGTGGAGCAGAATGGGTAAAATGTAAATCAATTGTTTACTCTTTCAGAAAGTACCAAGACTGGAGACACTCCATGAAGTTACATGGAAATACTTTTAGAAAATATTTTTCACCTAATAGTTCATTGCCAGAAGACATCACAATAGCATTTAGCATACGTGGATTTAAAAAAAAAAAAGTTTGGAGAAGTTCCTGAAGGAAAGTCCATAATCTGCTATTAAGATAGACAGGGGAAAGCCACTGCTTTCCCTGTGATCGATAGTCTGGAATCTTGCTACTTTTTAGGATTCTGGGGAAGATTCTTAAAACTAAAATGTGCCTGTTTAGCATGCATGTATTTTAGCGGCTTACCGTGGTTTTTTCTGAGTTTTCTAGTAGAGAATGACACGGTGACAAAATTCATCACCGTTCCCGTCCCCGCAGAAAACCGCGGATAATAAACTCATGTCATTTTCTAGTGTCTATTTCAACCTCATTCCTTCTACACCAGCATTCTTCAAAGCAAAGCTTGTGGGTCAGTGGTCGTGGCCATTCATACTCTGATTCTTATGGGAGCCAAGGATAATGAAGCCATTGTGACATCACTGATGTGATTGGCTCTTAGGCACTGGTGGAATGAGGCATTATGACATCACAATATCTGCTCTGGATACCAGAGACTGTCATTCTGTAGTGTCTGTTTCAACCTCAGTCCTTCTACACCAGCATTCTTCAAAGCAAAGCTTGCGGGTCAGTGGTTGTGGCATTCATACTCTGATTCTTATGGGAGCCAAGGATAATGAAGCCATTGTGACATCACTGATGTGATTGGCTCTTAGGCACTGGTGGAATGAGGCATTATGACATCACAATATCTGCTCTGGATACCAGAGACTGTCATTCTGTAGTGTCTGTTTCAACCTCAGTCCTTCTACACCAGCATTCTTCAAAGCAAAGCTTGCGGGTCAGTGGTTGTGGCCATTCATACTCTGATTCTTATGTGAGCCAAGGATAATGAAGCCATTATGACATCACAATATCTGCTCTGGATACCAGAGACTGTCATTCTGCAGTGTCTATTTCAACCTCGGTCCTTCTACACCAGCATTCTTCAAAGCAAAGCTTGCGGGTCAGTGGCTGTGGCCATTCATACTCTGATTCTTCCCTCTTTCCTTAAAGAATGACATGAAGATGGTTTCCCGCGGTTATCCGCGGGGACGGGAACGGTGATGAATTTTGTCACCGTGTCATTCTCTATTTTCTAGCAGTCTCTGATACTGTCATGCAAACGTAGTCAGGTCATTGATATTAAAATGAGCACTCCGAGCGATGCTCTATAATCACCGAGTGATTCCCTAACCTCGGTGTGCCACATTTGCGGCCAAAATTTGCCGACAGATCTGAGCTGTCGCAGCCTTACTTTCTGATCAGTGCCTGAACACTAATTGGCTCAGGCACTTACAAGAAAGTAAGGTTTGAGAGCTCAGACCTCTTCCCCCACAAACACAAATTAAAATTTTTTTTTAAAAACCAAATTGAAGATCATCGGGAGAGATGCTCACTCTCTCCCGCTGCATTGCACAATCACCCGACACTGCTAAGCCTCCCCTCCCCCCCACAGCGGGAGAGATAACCACTTTCTCCTGCCATTGCCTAACCCCCCTATGCCCCCGACCTTTCCATTTTTCTGATGACCCTCCTGCCCTTCCCTACCTTATTCAGGGATGCCTACGTGCTCCTGCTGGTAGGCCCGTCTCTTACAAAATGGCGGGCCTTCCCCTTCCTGGTGCATCCTGGGATGCGCTGGGGAGGGGCCTAAGGCTCTGATTGGTCCAGGTTGCTTAATACCCCTCCTAGGGGTGGGGCCTTAGGCATCTGGGCCAATCAGAGACATTGGCCCTTCCCCGGTGCATCTGTTGTTTGGAGGGGGGGGGGGGGGGGGGTTGGTTGACGGTAGGAGAGAGATTAGGCATCTCTCCCGCTGCGGGTGTGCGTGTGTGTGCGCAGAGTTGGAGGCTATCAAGAGGATTGGACAATGGCGGGAGAGAGTGGGCATTTCTCCTGCTGCCAGGGGTGGGTGTCGGAAGGACATGGAAGGAGAGTGGGCATCTCTCCTTCTGATCTTTAATTTGTTTTTTGGGGTTTTTATGCAAACCTCATTTGCATCCGCTGTTTTTGGAGAATGACTCGCTTTTTTTAAAATCGTTACAAGAACGGCTTCGACAGCAACCCATCGGTTTTTACCGCAAAGCTTTGAGGATCTTTCCCTCCGTCAGGTATTTGTGACCTGGGTTGTTGGAAGCAAGATACTGGGCTGACTGACCTTCAGTCTGATCCAATATGGCAATTCTTAGGTTCTAAGATTTGAATAATATCAGAGAATCAGAAAGAGAAGATGCACCGACTCAAGAAGTCTAAGCCAAGCATGCAGTACTGTGAATAGAAGCAGGAGTCTGGAGTTTGCATTGGAGGAAAAAGGCACAGATAAAAGTGATTTGCCTACATAGCAGAATTCATGGAGAGATGAAAGGAGAGGCAGTGAGACACAGCAGAATAAAATAAAAACTTGAACTGTACGTGGGAAGCACAAAGAGAACCAAAGCAGTGACAGAAAAGGGATGTAGCATGGGTATAGGTGATTTTAACATGCCGGATGTTACAGCAGTTGGTAATGGAACCCATGCTTATTAACAGGGAACGTGTTTCTGATGTTACCTTGGATGATCATCTGGCATCCAGTGATCACTGCATGATATGGTTTATAATATTAAAATGGGTATGGAAGGGCTCAATCATAAGAACATAAGAACATAAGCAGTGCCTCTGCCGGGTCAGACCACAGGTCCATCCTGTCCAGCATCCGCTCCCGCGGCGGCCCAAACAGGTCACGACCTGTCTGTATCACCAGAAGGGGCTCCCTTGCCACCTTGGTTTCTCATTTAAGTCCTGTCTTCCTATCGAAGTCCTAACCCTCCGGTCTTGCACATGCACGACCTGGTTTGGTTTCTATACTCATTACCTGGTTAGCTTTCTATACTTGTGTTACATCCCAGCTCCTCCCTCAGTATCCCATGATCCCTTTATCCTTCAGGAATCCGTCCAATCCCTGTTTGAATCCCTGTACCGTACTCTGCCTGATCACTTCCTCCGGTAGCGCATTCCAAGTGTCCACGACCCTTTGGGTGAAAAAAAAACTTCCTTGCATTTGTTTTGAACCTATCTCCCTTCAGTTTCTCCGAATGCCCCCTCGTACTTGTTGTCCCCTTCAGTCTGAAGAATCTGTCCCTATCCACCCTCTCTATGCCCCTCATGATCTTGAAGGTCTCTATCATATCTCCCCTGAGCCTCCTTTTTTCCAGAGAGAAGAGCCCCAGCCTATCCAACCTCTCGGCGTATGAGCAGTGTTCCAGCCCTTTTACCAGTTTCGTTGCTCTCCTTTGGACTCTCTCAAGTACCGCCATGTCCTTCTTGAGGTGCGGTGACCAATACTGAACGCAGTTTTCCAGATGTGGACGCACCATCGCTCGATACAATGGCATGATGACTTCCCGCGTCCTGGTTGTTATGCCCCTCTTTATGATGCCCAGCATCCTGTTGGCTTTTTTCGAGGCTGCTGCGCACTGTGCAGATGGCTTCAGTGATGCATCCACCAGCACACCCAAGTCTCTCTCAAGACTGCTGTCTCCCAACAATACCCCCCCCTCAATTTGTAGTTGAACAACAGGTTCTTTTTCCCTATATGCATGACCTTGCATTTGTCCACGTTAAAGCGCATTTGCCATTTGTTTGCCCAGTCTTCTAGCAATCAAAAGCAAAGGTTCTAGACTTTAAAAAAACTAACTTTGTTTGGATGCAAGATTACGTCAAGGAATTGCTGGATGCAGTAGTATAAAGCGAGAGGTGATGAAAGAGTGAAGAAATGTTTCGATAAGAACATAATAATAGCCTTACAGAGTCGAAACAATGGTCCCATTAAGCCCAGCAGCCCGTTCTCACGGTGGCCAATCCAGGTCACTAGTACCTGGCCAAAACCCAATGGAATAAAGAAGTTGGTGCAATGGAGTGAGAAGTGTGTTGAACAGGCGGGTGATTACGTAGAAAAATGACACATCATTTGTATCTCTAATTGAATTATACAAGTAAATCTCAAGGTATTCAATTTGCTGTTACTTTTTGAAATGCCCTCATGCAGCGTCAGAGCAGGCTGAGATTTGGAATATGTACTTAGTTAGCCAAGGCCCCACTCGCAAACGCTCACCATGGTTCTCACCAAAATGCTGAACCCTTTAAACATGAAGGAAGAAAACTGTATAGGAAATGGTGTTAAGTCTCACCTGGATGAAGACAGTCTAAACTTTAGAAAAACACATGACAAGCACCACCAAGCCTTTACAGCTGCCAACAAAAAATATGTCTCGTAGCGTACCTGAACAGGATGCTAATTCAACCAAGCATAGCATAGAAGACGGCTTACCACAAACCCAACAAAATCAGCCTGGCCTTTTGAAACTGAACTGCAATTTTACTGCATACTTTGCCAACAAAATGAAGGAGTCACTGCCAGGATTTATGGGCAGTCTCTCCCTGTCTTCCTATCAGTTAATCAAGAGCACACAAACCTACCCTCTCTTTACATAAGCATATAGGACTCTTAACCCAATAACAGAGGAGAACCTTGACAAAATCCTGTGAGTTCTCCAACCAACAACCTGCTCCCTCAACTCCTGTCCATCAAAGACAGTGCAGCAGGGGTCTCATAAAAGATGTCACAAAAATTGTGAACTCCTCTGTCAGAAACCACCAACAGCATTAAAAAGGTCCTCTGCTAAAGAATAACCTTGAAGGTTTCCAGACGGTACCTTAACATCTTGTTTCTAGGGCATCTTACAGAACAGACTGTCTATGTCAGTGGTTTCAAAGCTTTCTAGGCTCACAGAACCTCCTAGGCTCCACCTCAACCAGGGCGGAAACAGGCTGCTGGCGTCAACATTTAAAAAGGAGATAGAGCAGCTTTTAAACTAGAAACTGGGGGAGGCTCAAAAGAGAGTGGTTCGAGACAAGGTATCCTTAAAAGATTTCATTATAAAAGGGAAGATAGAGCATCCCGATAGTGAGATTGGAATACAGGCCGCAGTAGACCAGATTTCCTTAAATTCAGAGCAGGCTGATTTTAAAGATTGCAAATTATCTATGCCAACTGCTGAGCAAATTGTAAATAGATATTTCACAAGAAACATGAGAAAGGCTGAGAAGATAGGAGATTGGAGAGGTAATAGTTTGATGTACACAAATGATGAAGAGTAATAATAATAATAATAATAACAACTTTATTTTTCTATACCGCCATAATCTTACGACTTCTAGGCGGTTCACAATAAAGAGAGCTGTACAATCAGCGAATTATAATCTTAAAAACCAATGAATTACAATCTTAACAATCAGCGAATTACAATATAGTATTAACATGTTACAGTGAAGGGTAGTCTTCTCCAGTCATAGTACATGGGCTTGTCATGCCACTGGGGCTTGCACACATCTGTAAAGCTGAAAACTAATCTGTTGGTAGTTTCACTACCAGCAGGGTCTCCTAAGGCGGACAAGTTTCAGCAGAGATGTCAGACTAACAATGTACCAACCATCTGGGCAGCAGCAGATGGGCAGTGCTGGAGGCGGAGGATCGCATTTGATGTGATAACGGTGACGCTGAACCCGGCAATCTACTTCTGTATTCTCCAATGAAAACGTGATGACGTTCATCAAGTCGCTAGGACTCAAACACGAGTCGATGGCACTTAACAGAATGGGAAAGCCAGGATTGGAGTCAATAACCCAATCAAACGGATGAGCCGCTGAAGAATATAGAGACAAGAATCAGAAGTATGAGACCAATGAAGCGGATATAATGCTCTACAGAACTGTGAAGAGGTAAAAGAAAATAAAACATTGGAAAACACAATTATATTTTTCCTTTGAGGCCAGAAGTAGAAAAATATTGGAAACTCTGGAAAACATTTTTAAAAACCCAAAGAAACAGAATGTTGTCTAACAATTTTCAAGCCTTCACATCGATAAGAAGTGGAGAAGCGAGAACAGGCACAATTAACTTGGGGTTTGTAGTAAAGAACAAGATTAGGGGCCATGAGCATAATGAAGGGAAAATAACAAAACTATAGGAAAGAAAAAGAAGGAAAAATGCACTGGACTGTGTCAGCATAAAACCGAAGCCCAGTGGGGTTCTGGTGTCTTCTGGTAACCGGCGAAGCATCTGGGGAAAATATTCTGATCAGCTCCTACCAGCCAAAATTCCAGAAAAACTACAAAGGATCTTGTAACCTCTGGGATCAACTACAGAGAAAAGATTTTCTTCTCATCCAGCCAACTTGGGTTTTATCTGGTGACATTCTACTGCTAGCCAAAACAAAAAAGAATCCAGACACTGAAACAAGAACTGCAGAAGTGATGTACAAAACGCAGGAACTATATTGGAGTCAGTAAAATGTCAATGGCTAAAAGATGCTTCTCATTGATAAGAAGACAGGACCTGACGCGGTCCATGTTTCGAAAAACACTCCTTCCTCAGGGGACCGGGATGTTCAATGTCTCACTTAAGGAGAACCATATGATAGTCAAAGGAAACAGGCGATGTAAAACTCCTATACTGTCCTGTCTTCTTATCTTTTTTTAAATTATTTATCAATTTTTACATTTTGTACAGAAAGATTGAGTGTTAACATTACACTTAAGGAAAACAAACTTTTTATAATACGAAGCATACTCAGACAATCTCAAGTCCTCATTTTTGATCCAAGAGTCATTGAGTGACTATAAAGGAAAATTTAGAAAATACTCAAAGTGGAAAATAAAGGTACAGTGCTCCCCCAGTCATTCGCGGTATTTTCCGACCGCGAATGACCGAGCAGGAGAGGGCAGCCGGAGAGGCAGGAGAGAGCAGCCGGAGCGCCGGCAAGTGAAGGAAATCACTCGTGCTATGCTCCAACCGCCTCTTCCTGTACTAAAGTCGGGCATCACCAATCAGGAGCTGCTTGTCAAAGCAGCTCCTGATTGGGGAGACCTGATTTTAGTGCAGAAGAGGCGGTCGGAGCATACTGCTAGTGATTTCCTTCAATCACTGGCGCTCCGGCTGCCCTCTCCTGCCTCCCCCGCAAAAAAACGTATTCCGTGGTTTTTCAAGATTTGCGGGGGTTCCTGGAACGGAACCCCCGTGAATATCGGGAGAGTACTGTATCTGATGACTGATTCAAGGAGCCTAATTCCAATGAACTAATGCGATGTTCCTTCCCTTCCCAGGCATTTCAGCGTCAGGAAACTAGTAAGTTGAGCCGGTACAAAAAACGCATATTTGTTATCGCCATATCTTATGATACATTTACATGGAAAACGTAAGAAGAATACGCCACCTAACTGCGAGACACCTGGTTTCAATATAAGAAATTGACATCTACGAGTTTGAGATTCCTTACTAACATCTGGGAAAACTTGCATTTTCAAGCCTAGAAATTCTTTATATTTGTTTTTAAAGAACATTTTTATTATCCATTCTTTGTCTGCCAATAATGCGACTCCCCAACATAGCAGACTCTCTCTGAAGACAGTGAAGAAATTGCTCAATAGTAGTGAGGGGGAGGTTTTTGGAGTGCTGCAAGACTCCAGCAGTGCTCCTTCCCGTCTCTTCGGCATCGCAGGAACAATAGTTGAGGAAACTAGCTGGAGCGAGTAGTAATCTCACAGCGTCCCTCCAGTCAGCAGGTACCCAAAGCCATCTTTTAAATATATCACGGGCCGCATCGAGGTGGAAGACGATATCTTCTTTCTTAAAGGACCTTCAACCACAAGAGGTCATCCGCTGAAAATCAAAGGCGAGCAATTTCATGGCGACGCCAGGAAGTATTTCTTCACCGAAAGGGTAGTCGATCATTGGAATGAACTTCCATTGCAGGTGATTAACGCCAGCAGCGTGCTTGATTTTAAAAAGAAATGGGATATGTATGTGGGATCTCTAGCCGGGTGAAGTCTGGGGGTGGGTCATTAGCGTGGGCAGACTTGATTGGGTATAGCCCTTTTCTGCCGTCATATTCTATGTTTCTATCTTGAATCATGTTACCAGCGTCCCTTGTCCTGTCTTCTTTTCAATGAGAACCATCGACATTTCATTTAATCAGTTCCTGCTCTTGGTACATCACTTCTGCAGTCCTTCTTTTTGTGTTTGACATTCCACTGCTACAAATCACGCAGCACACTTACCACAAAAAGTATAAGATTTGTTTTACTTTTGTATGCATGGGCTGTTTTAGTTTTGTTTTAAACTTTTGGACTCGACCATTGATGCAGTTGGGGAAGGTAGGCAAATGAACAGCAAATAAATAAGGTAATTTCAGGACTGTAAGCGGTCTTTCCAAAAAAGTCTCTTTCACCTTCCCTCATATCATAGCACCAGTATATGATGAAGTTAACACTAGGTACAAAATAATACCACCTCTGCACATATGGATGTAAAATAGAATATATAAACACCAAAAAATGGAGCAACTTTACAGCTCTTCAAATATTTCAGTCTTCATTTTGAGTATCAAACATTTTTTTTTTTTTTAATATACATATATAAGAACGTGCAGCCTGGATGGGGATTACTGCGTAGCATTCTTGCCCGAAATGCAATCAGGCTCACGCATCTTTGAGTCACATGTTTTGGGCCTGCCCCGCAATCCAACAGTTTTGGAGACATCTTGGCCTATATACCACATCGCTTTGGGGAAGGCGATGGCTTCCGCAACCGAGGGCGTTATTTGGATTTTTATAATATAGCCTCGCCCAAACCCAGGGGAATGTCAGCATTTATCTCCAGAGCCCTTTTGATGGGAAAAAAAGCCATCCTCACCCACTGGCTCTCCCGTGATCCCCCGTCATATGCACCATGGAGATCCCTAATGATAGTGCACGCAACACTGGAGAGACGCATGGTGGGAGACTTGACTCTTGGCCCGGGTCGCAAATTTTGTCAGGTGTGGGAGCACTTCTGGCGGGACCTCACACCGCGTGCTCGCAGTAGACTTTTGAATCATTAAGATTTTATTCCCACTCTCAGCTGTTGGACTGGCCATGGATTCTTGGGGAGGGGGGGATGGGAGGAGAACTGATTATATTGTTGAAAATGTTATTTCCTGACTGGTACTACTGTTTGTATTTGCTTCTTACTGCTGAAATAATAAAAATCATTTAAACATAATATACATATATAAATAAATGCATCTACACAGCACAAGCTGACTGTAAAAAATGATCGCAAAAGGGGGAAAGACCTCAGACTCCCCCCAACTCATTTCAAAACAGCTTGTGCTGATCAATAAAATGGGTGGTCTATATAATCATTGGTCTAAAATACCCTTGAGATTTTTTGTTTCGTATATATCCTTAAATTTTAATTAGCTTCAAGTATGTTTTTTAAATCTAAAGTTATGTCTTTATCTGCCGTCATCTACTATGTTACTATAAGAAGAAAAAAAAAAAAAAAAATTTAAATTGAATCAGGTTGGGCAGACTGGATGGACCATTCGGGTCTTTATCTGCCGTCATCTACTATGTTACTATCAAATCAAAAAAGTGTAAACAGGAACTTAGCTTGACTACTGGATTTCCGATCCCGACGGGCCCTTTTCACCCGTAAGCTTCTTCATGAGATCAGAAAACAAAATCTAGCAAGAGTACTGAATTAACCCATTTGTATACAAAACATACTTGGGCTCAATCTTATAAGGCCACGCAGAGCTTGTTAGAGCAGGACCGCCAAACCTATTCGGTCATAACGCTACTGCGATCCTAAAATCTCCTGCCATTTTCAATGGCGTCAAATTCAAACAGAAACAGCTTTTCTGATCTCCTGAAGAAGCCAACGGGTGAAACGGGCCCATCAGGATCAGAAATCCAGTGGTCAAGCTAAGTTCCTGTTTATTTACATTTTTTTGTTTGGGTTTTTTTATTTAAGTAAAGTATCTTTAGATTTAAAAAACATACTTGAAGAAAATTAAAATTTAAGGATATATTTGAAACAGAAAATCTCAAGGGGTTTTTAGACCCAATCAAAGGTATATAAAGCAAAAAAAATATACGACGGACTATTAGCCACCAGAGCAGCGAAACTAGACCGCCACCTCGCCAATCTGCCGACTGTGACGCCAAACTACAAAACATTAAGGAAAGAACTTAAAACTTTTCTATTTAAGAAATTTGTCAAATAAGAACATAAGAAGCGCCATCTCCGGATCAGACCTTCGGTCCATCTAGTCCGGCGATCCGCACACGCGGAGGCCCTGCCAGGTGTACACCTGGCGTAATTTTTAGTCACCCATATCCTTCTATGCCTCATAAGAACATAAGACCAGAGGTCCATCGCACCCAGCAGTCCGCACCGGCCCAGCAGGTCTATGACCTGTTAATTTTACTGTTAAGTGCCTTGACTTAGCCCTATGATCCCCCTTTTTCTTCTATCTATACTCTTCCTAACCTATCTCTACTTTTATCTGTACCCCTCTACTTTTATTTGTACCCCTCTTCCTAACCTATCTCTACTTTTATCTGAACCCCTCTACTTTTATCTGTACCCCTCTTCCTAACCTATTTCTACTTTTATCTGTACCCCTCAATCCCCCTATCGTTCAGGAATTCATCCAATCCTTTTTTGAATCCCTGTAGCGTGCTCTGCCCTATCACAACCTCTGGGAGCGCGTTCCATGTGTCCACCACTCTCTGGGTGAAGAAGAACTTCCTGGCATTGGTTCTAAACTTGCCCCCTTTCAGTTTCTCCAAGTGCCCCCTTGTACTTGTGATTCCCCGTAGTCTGAAGAATCTGTCCCTGTCTACCTTCTCTATGCCTTTCATGATTTTGAAGGTTTCTATCATGTCTCCTCTAAGTCTCCGCTTTTCCAGGGAGAAGAGCCCCAGCCTTTCTAACCTATCAGTGTATGAAAGGTTTTCCATACCTCTTATTTTCGTTGCTCTTCTCTGGACCCTCTCAAGTATCGCCATGTCCTTCTTGAGGTACGGTGACCAATACTGGACACAGTACTCCAGGTGCGGGCGCACCATTGCACGATCTAACTAAACCTGATCAATCTCCACAGATCCCGACACATTATTACATCTATTAACCATGTATTCTCCCTGGAAACGCCCAGGCCAACTCTTGTTGTAAACTGCCTAGAACTGAAAGGAATTGGCGGGATAGAAGACACTAATGTAATGTAATGATTATAGACCACCCATTCTATTGATCAGCACAAGCTGTTTTGAAATGAGTTGGGGGAGTCTTTTCCCCTTTTGCGATCATTTTTTTTACAGTCAGCTTGTGCTGTTTAGATGCATTTATATATGTACGAGTATATATATATATATATATATATTTTTTTTTTTTTTTAATGTGTTTAACATTCATAATAAAGATCGAAATATTTGAAGAGCTGTAAAGTTGCTCCACTTTTTGGTGTTCATGTATCGATTGCAGTCTGTGGAGTTGTCCATGAAGTTTTTCTTTCCTGTGAACAGAATATATAATACATTCTTTAGGGCTTTCCTAAAAATAAAAATAAAAAAGAGTAAGCATACCCTGGGGAGGTGTAAGACGCATACCAATTTAGTTATTAATCTAAGTATCAGTGAAACCGGCTAGCTCCAGGCATGTTGTTTTGCAACACCGGTTATTGTGAAATGTAGTACCTCTGTGATTCTGTATATAAATAAAACACAAACGGGATACAGTTTCACTGTTTTCAGCGTGCTAGGATTGTTTGTTTTTACTCAAAGGTTGTTGTTTTGGGGGTTTTTTTTTAACTAATGTGAGGTAAAGTTTGGCAGTTACTGTGCATTAACTGCAAAGCCTGGGCAGTTACTTTTGGGGTGTGGTCAGCATCTGTTCTGAAGTTACTACACAGAGCACTTACTGGAGTGTCCCCAGTGGGATAGTGAGGGGGGGAGAGAGGGCAGGAGCGATCCCCGGGTGCCTCCCCCAAGTCATTAAACTGGTTTCAAAATAATGGCTTTGAACCCCTAGTGGTAGTTTCATGTACTACCACTAGGGATCAAGCTGCTAAATGCGTTGACATTATATTAGGCCAGGGGTGGGCAACTCCGGTCCTCGAGGGCCAGAATCCAGTCGGGTTTTCAGGATGTCCCCAATGAATATGCGTCCACTAAATTCACAGCTGGTCTCACGCTATGGCTGCAAACCACCCTAAGGGAAGGTCAGTTCCCTCCGGAACTTGGCGAAATCATAATTACTCCCATACTAAAAGACCCCAAAGGCCCAATAGACAGCCCAACAAATTATAGACCAATCGCTTCTATACGTCAAACTCATAGAGGGTCTAGTAGCACAATATCTCGCCAATTACCTAGAAGACCACCACATTCTACACCCTACTCAATCCGGACTCAGAACCAATCACAGTACTGAAACACTTCTGGTTTCCCTACTAGACATAGCCCGTCAGCACCTCAGCAAAGGAAATAAGTTACTAATCATCCAACTCGATCTTTCAGCAGCATTCGACTTAGTTAACCATTCCATACTACTCCAGATACTAGATGCCATAGGAATATCAGGTAATGTTCTCAACTGGTTCCAAGGATTCCTCAAAACAAGATCATACAGAGTCAAGTCAAATGATCTTCTATCTGACTCATGGTCAAACCCCTGCGGAGTTCCACAAGGATCCCCTCTATTGCCCATACTTTTCAACCTCTTCATAGCATCCCTAGGCACGGCCCTAGATGCCCTTAACATTACATCCTTCAGCTACGCGGATGATATAACCATCCTCCTCCCCTTCGACATCCAAGACCCCACCTCCAACGGACGCCTGAAAACAACATTGGAAACTGTAGAAAAATGGATGACGAACCACAAGTTAAAACTGAATGCGGAGAAAACCAAATTCCTACTACTAGAGAAGGAACAAAAACCATCCCTAACAGAACTAGATGTAAACACAATCAAATATCCAATACAGAATACTCTCAAAATTCTGGGAACACACCTAGACAGAGGCTGCACAATGCAAACACAAATACACAAAACCATAAAAAAAGCATTCTTCACCATGCGAAACCTAAGAAAAATAAGAAAATTCTTTTCCAAAGAACACTTCAAGATCATTGTACAATCCCTCATACTCAGCTCCTTAGATTACTGCAACAGCCTCTACCTACCTTGCCCAAATACTATGATAAAACAACTACAGACCGTTCAGAACACAGCTATCAGACTCATCTACTCGCTCAGCAAACTCGACCACGTCACACCCGCCTATGTAGACTCTCACTGGCTTCCGATAAAAGCAAGAACTCAATTCAAACTCTACTGCTTACTTTTCAAAGTAACCCATGGTATGGCCCCCAATTACCTGAACAACCGTCTTTGCCGCTACCGACTACCCAGATCAAGAAGAACTCAGAATCTTTTCACCTTCCCCCCTCATAATGGTACCCGACGTAAGAAACTTTACGACAGCCTTCTAGCAACTCAGGCAGCGAAAATTGACCCCACCATCACCAAACTGATGATCAAAACAACAGACATCAAAGTGTTTCGGAAAGAAATCAAAACATTTCTTTTCAAAAAACACGTCCTTACTTAATATTCCCCTCCCCAATCGCACATGCACTCTCCCCAGCAAATAACACACTAGTCATCCCCTTGAACCTCATTTACCAAAAATATCCAAACTCTTAAATAAGCATCTCCCTTGGGTATCCATTTAACCTTCTCCTAAATAAGCATCTCCCTTAGGTATCCATTTAACTGATTCCTTCAAAGATAGGTACCTTTCTTCAGTTGCCTATATTGTTTTCCACACTGAACCTTGTAACTACTTGAACCCTGTCAAGTTATTCTATCGATAAATCCAGATATTGTTTTCCCCACTGAACCTTGTAACTACTTGAACCCTGTCAAGTTATTCTATCGATAAATCCAGATATCTTATACTTGTATTTCTATACCACAACATGTAATTTACTTAAATCGTTGTAATGTAATTCTCTCGGTAATGTCCTGATCTCTTTTAACTGTAATCCGCTTAGAACCGCAAGGCACAGGCGGAATAGAAATCACAAATGTAATGTAATGTAATCTGTTTGCATGCACTGCTTTCAATGCATATTCATTGGGGCCATCCTGAAAACCCAGCTGGATTCTGGCCTTCGAGGACCGGAATCCAGTCGGGTTTTCAGGATTTCCCCAATGAATTTGCATGAGATCTGTTTGCATGCACTGCTTTCAATGCATATTCATTGGGAAAATCCTGAAAACCCGACTGGATTCCGACCCTCGAGGACCGGAGTTGCCCACCCCTGTACTATGCCAGACTTTGTACAGGTCTCCCTTCATATTCGTGAATATCTTTACGGTCCCCGCCCTGATTCCTTCCCGCCTCTCGGACCCTCCACACCTTACCTTTAAAATCTTGGTGGTCTAGCAGTAAAGCAGGGCAGGAGCAATCTTTTAATGCTCTTGCCCCGTGCCGATCCACTATAAAAAAAAAAAAAATGGCTGCCTCAAGTTCCTGCATTGGTCTTGCGACACCACGGGAACTCACGAGACCAATGCGGGTTCTTGGGGCAGCCATTGTTGATAGCGGATCCGAACGGGGTAGGAGCATAGGAAGATCGCGCCCATCCTACTTCACCGCTACACCACCAGGGCTTTAAAGGTAAGCTGTGAAAAACGGGAGAGAGACTGCTGGCTTTAAAACCCGTGAATAACCGAATCCATAAATCCCAAAACTGTGGAGGGGGAGCTGTGTTTTTATTGGGATATTTTTACTGATGTAATTGTTTATTGCTTACATTTCACTTATTTTTGCTGTACACCGTCTTGAGTGAATGCTTTCATAAAGACAGTCATTAACTAAGGAACACAACAAACCCAATATGTTTTAAAATTAATCTCATTAACTTTGCCACCTTGACCTCATTGCTCTTCTGGTCTTTGAAATTCTCTATGAAAGGACGCTCGAACACCTCCCCATCACTATGGGCTCCTTTTATTAAGCCGCGCGTGACTTTTCATCACGCGCTAACCCCCGCGTTGGCCTAAAAACTACCGCCTGCTCAAGAGGAGACGGTAGCGGCCAGCGGTTTAGCGCGCGGTATTACGCCTTTGTAAAAGGAGCCCGATGTCGCATTCTCCACCTTATAGCAAAACCCTCGCCAACAGAAAAAGGGTCTTCACAATCACAACCCAATGGCCAAGGGAAGTATATACCATACTGTATATGAAAACCCTAGGGGTTTTGACGTACATCATATACTTCCCTTAGCTGTTAGGCTGCGACTGTGAAACCCATTCATCACCACCACATTGGAGATTCCTTTCCTCTCTTTGCCCAATGAAATCTCTTTCCACTGTAAATTCCCAGCTCAAACTTTATTTGTTCTCCTTTTCAGATCACAATCTTTGCAAAGCCTGCTACACCACCCCATCGGGGTTTTTTTCCATCTCCATGCCATTAATTAGTCTTATCCACGGTGTCAGGTCAAAAGCGCGCCGCGACAAAGGCGCACCCAGACAATTGAACGCAGCGCCGCACCGCTCTAAATTACTGTTTTTAGTGCTCCGAGGGGGGGCGTGGGGGGGAATCCCCCCACTTTACTTAATAGACATCGCACCGCGTTGTGGGGGATTGTAACCCCCCACATTTTACTGAAAACTTAACTTTTTCCCTGTTTTTAGGGAAAAAGTTCAGTTTACAGTAAAATGTGGAGGGTTACAACCCCCCAAACCCCCCATAACGCCGGCGCGATGTCTATTAAGTAAACTGGGGGGGTTCCCCAACAAAACCCCCCGTCGGAGCCCCTAAAAACTGTAATTTACAGCGGTGCGGCGGAGTGCGCTGCGCTCAATTGTCGGCGCACGCTTTTGTCTTTTGCGCCGTTGTCTATGAACCCTTATCCACACATCTAAATAGCATTCTAAAATGTGTCTGTTATAAATTATGTATGTTTGTTGGAATCTGCCTGGAAATGTTGATAGAGCAGAATATAATTTTTAAAAAAAAATTTATAACAGCACTGCTATGAAATACATATATTACCTTGCTACATTTCAATATATTTATTTTTTGTATTCATTATTTCACTACAAATCACCTTGTCAAGTTTACTTTAGAAAAAGTGGTTTATCAAGCACCACATAGACTGAACTACTTGCCCACCATTGTCCAGCTAATCTAATCTAATCTAAACCTTAGGTTTGTATATCGCATCATCTCTACATTCGTAAAGCTCGACACGGTTAACAAGAGTTAGGGTAGAAAGGAACTCCAGTAGAGGGAAGAGGCAAAATGAAGAGAAAATTTAGAGGACTAGAATAACCAGAGAGGGAGGAGGAGTTACATTTTTGAGAATAACCAGGTCTGTTATTCAGTCCAGGCTCAGAAGTCACATTATTCAAGTACCAACAGGTAAACAGAGATGTACAATTAAATATGCAAACCTTGGGGAAAGTGGCTCTAAAGACAGTTTACCTGCATAATCCGTATCACTAGTGCCAGCACAAAGCAGAATACAGTAAACAGTCACTATGCCAACAACTGGGACCCAGCTGACACATCACTGTTTCTCCATTTCGGCTAGCTAGCTTTTTAGAAACCAGACCCTGTCTTCTACTACATGATGAAAGCAGCAGCAGCAGCAGGATGGGATAATTAACTAAAAATAACAACTTACCTCTTTCTTGGCGCTACAACTTTTTCATCGGGTCTGTTTGGTAAAATACACTATTAAAAGTAAACTGACATAGCAAGACACCAGCGACCGAGGACCAGGGGACCATCTCCTGCGATCTGTCATTTCGCCCTCTCTCTCTTCCACTCTCCCCAATGCATTATGTCTGTCCGTCCCCCCCCCTCAACATTTCTCTCTCTCTCTTCCACTCTCCCCAATGCATCATGCTGTCCCCCCCCTTCAGCATTTCTCTCTCTTCCACTCTGCCCTAAACAGCATGTCTCCCCATCTTCAGCAATCTGTTACTTCTCTCTCTCTCTTCCACTCTCCTCTATGCATCATGTCCCCCCTCAACATTTCTCTCTCTCTCTTCCACTCTCCCCAATGCATTATGTCTGTCTGTCCGTCCGTCCGTCCCCCCCCCCTCAACATTTCTCTCTCTCTCTCTTCCACTCTCCCCAATGCATCATGTCTGTCCCCCCCCCCCTTCAGCATTTCTCTCTCTTCCACTCTGCCCTAAACAGCATGTCTCCCCATCTTCAGCAATCTTTACTTCTCTCTCTCTCTTCCACTCTTCTCTATGCATCATGTCCCCCCTCAACATTTCTCTCTCTCTTCCACTCTCCCCAATGCATCATGTCTGTCCCCCCCCCCTCAGCATTTCTCTATCTTCCACTCTGCCTTAAACAGCATCTGTCACTTCTCTTTCTCTCTCTCTTCCACTCTCCCCTATGCATCATGTACCCCCCCCCCACAGGCATTTCTCTCTCTCTCTTTCACTCTCCCCTATGCATCATTTACTCCCCCTGCCATTTCTCTCTCTCTCTCTCTCTCTCTTCCACTCTGCCCTAAACAGCATGTCTCACCATCTGCAGCGATCTGTTACTTCTCTCTCTCTTCCACTCTCCCCTATGCATCCTGTCATCGTCCCCCCCAAGGCAATTCTCTCTCTCTCTCTCTTCCACTATGTCCTATGCAGCATGTTTCCCCCTTCTCCCCTCCCCCGGCATCTCCCTCCCATTCCCCCTCCCCTGCGACCTGGTATAGCACTTTCTCCCTTCCACTTTCCCCTGGCATTTCTCTCTCTCTACTACTCTGCAGCCTCCCTCCTCCTTCTCCTGAGACCTGGCATTTCTCCCTCTCCCTCCCCCCCCCGCTCCTACCTTCGAACTCGCCTTCGGCGTTGCCACTGGTACATTGACGTCGCCCGCGGCAGCCCTCACAGGCTCGCTCTCTCCCAGCGCGCGCGCGCGTCCAGACCCGCCCCGCCGGAAACAGGCAGTTGCGTCAGAGCGGGGCGGGGCGCGCGCAGGGGGAACTACGTTGCGTCAGAGGGGGGCGGGGAACGAGGAAGTTTGTGGGCCGCAGCCGGCTTCCGAGGTAAGTTCGGAGGGATTTGGACGGTTTTAGATTCTTTACGTCAGGATTTATGACTGGAAGGGGGTTTGAGAGGGGAAAATTGATTTTTTTGGGGGGGTTGGGGGAGGGAAAAGTGTGGTGCAGTGGTTAAAGCTCTTCACCCTGAGGTTGTGGGCTCAAACCCACGCTGCTCCTTGGGACCCTGGGCAAGTCACTTAATCCCCCCCCCATTGCCCCAGGTGCATTAGATAGATTGTGGGACAGACAAGGAAATATGCTTCCTTAGCAAAGCAGCAGATGAATCCAGAGACCAATGGGATAGCTCACTTCTACCAGCAGGTGGAGATAGAGAAACTGATTAACAGGTGTACTTATTTGCTGGCACTCCTCCTGTCTCATCAGTATTCTCTATCTCCAAGCAGGTGGAAGTCGCTATTCAACTAGCTCCTGGATTCTGGCTGTGGCTGGAACTTTATTACCTCCTGTTGAGATTTTCTCTTCAGTGAGACTGCCATTCTGTTTCTCCTGTTGAGTGTTTTCTCTTCAGTGAGACAGGGGTGTCCGGCTAATCGGTGCCGGCCTTAGAGGTTACACTTGGGCCCCCCCTTGTCCCTGCCTCACCCTCCCTCCAATGATAGAGGGTCTGCCCTGGTCCCTATTTTTCTTCTTTCCCATTTAAAAAAAAAAAAAAAAAAAGGGGGCCTACACAGCTGACTTTTTGCCCTGCTCGTGCTGGGCAGCAGGTGTTGCCGGCGTCTATCGGCACTATCCAGTAGATTGTGAGTATGTGTTTTATTCTACTGGTCTCTGACCTTTGTGGTTGTGTGAGAGCTGTGGGTTTTTGACTATGGCAGTTTTGTTTTGTGGTGGAATATGTTTTTTGATGCTTCGGTCGTTGCGAAGGCGGCGTTTGCTTCCCACCCAAATTACGGATTGCTTTGCTACATCCCATTGGTCTCTGGATTCATCTGCTGCTTTGCTAAGGAAGGTAAAATTATGTTCTTACCTGTTAATTTTCTTTCCTTTAGAAGCAGCAGATGAATCCAGAGCCCCACCCTTTCTGGTATCTGGTTGTCAGTTTTTCGTGTACGGCTTTTAGTGATTGGGTGTTGTTCATGATTGTATTCTGTATCGTTGCTGTTCGCGAGGTGTTCTGGGAAAGAAGTTTTTTACATGCTATACCTACTGATGGTTAAATGTGCTTGGGCAAGGAGCTATACTGATGAGACAGGAGGAGTGCCAGCAAATAAGTACACCTGTTAATCAGTTTCTCTATCTCCACCTGCTGGTAGAAGTGAGCTATCCCATTGGTCTCTGGATTCATCTGCTGCTTCTAAAGGAAAGAAAATTAACAGGTAAGAACATAATTTTACCTTGAGTATCTGAATAAATTCATGTAAACCACTCTGAGCTCCCCTAGAAGAACAGTATAGAAAATTGAATGAATAAATAGTGTGAAAAGCTGGTATTGTGACATCATAATGCCTCATTCCACCAATAAGAGTCAACCTCATCAGTGATGTCACAATGGCTTGATTGTCCTATACTTGGCTCACTTTGGCTACATTTTGATTTCTAGAGTGGTGCAGTGGTTAAAGCGGTTCATAGACAACAACGCGGAAGACAAAGGCGCGTGCCGACAACTGAGCGCAAGACGGAGGCGCGCGCCGAAGAAAATTACTGTTTTTAGGGGCTCCGACGGGGGTTTTTGTTGGGGAGCACCCCCAGTTTACTTAATACAAATCGCGCCGGCGTTGTGGGGGGGTTTGGGGGGTTGTAACCACCCACATTTTACTGTAAACTTAACTTTTTCCCTAAAAACAGGGAAAAAGTGAAGTTTTCAGTAAAATGTGGGGGGTTACAACCCCCACAACGCCCCCACAACACAGACGCCCCCCCCCCCCCCCCCGTCGGAGCCCTATAAACAGTAATTTTCTTCGGCGCGCACCTCCGCGCTGCGCTCAATTGTCTGCTCACGCCTTTGTCCCGGCGCGCTTTTGACCTGACACCGGTTAAAGCTACGGCTTCAGCACCCTGAGGTTGTGGGTTCAAACCCACGCTGCTCCTTGGGACCCTGGGCAAGTCACCTAATCCCCCAGGTACATTAGATAGATTGTGAACCCCCAGGGACAGACAGGGAAAATGCTTGAGTACCTGAATGAATTAATGTAAACTGTTCTGAGCTCCCTTGAGAGAATGATACAGAAAACTGAATAAATAAATAGTGTGACAAGTTTCAGCCTCTGATAAGCAGAGCTGGTATTGTGACATCATAATGCCTCATTCCACCAATAAGAGCCAACCGCATCAGTGATGTCACAATGGCTGAATAGTCCTACACTTGGCTCACTTTTACTACATTTAGATTTCTAGAGTGGTGCAGTGGTTAAAGCTTCAGCCCTGACACCCTGAGGTTGTGGGTTCAAACCCAGGCTGCTCTTTGTGACCCTGGGCAAGTCACTTAATCCCCCATTGCCCCAGGCACATTACATAAGATTGGGAACCCACCAGGACAGACAGGGAATAAATGCTTGAGTACCTGAATAAACTCATATAAACCGTTCTGAGCTCTCCTGGGAGAACAGTTTAGAAAATTGAATAAATAAATAGTGTGAAGAGTTTCAGCCTCTGATAACCAGAGCTGTTATTGTGACATCATAATACCTCATTCCACTAATGCCTAAGAGCCAGCCTCATCAGTGATGTCACAATGGCTGGGTTGTCCTTTACTTGGCTTAACTTTTACTACATTTAGATTTCTAGAGTGGCGCAGGGGTTAAAGCTACAGCCTTGGCATCCTGAAATTGTGGGTTCAAACCGACGCTGCTTCTTGTGACCCTGGGCAAGTCACTTAATCCCCCCATTGCCCCAGGTGCATTAGATAGATTGTGAACCCACTGGGACAAACAGGGAAAAATGCTCAAGTACTTGAATAAATCCATGTAAACCATTCTAAGCTCCCCTGGGAGAACAGTAGAGAAAACTGAATAAATAAATAAAAGATGCCTCCCCAGGTGGCTTCCTTGGTTACTCAGAAGTAGGGCTGGCCCTGGGTGAAGGGCCCATTGCTGGAATCCCTAAGGAGCAAGAGCCCATCTACTCTAGAGCCACCGTTTGAGATAGATTCGTCTCCTAGACTCATGCAATTGCGCCCCAGCTTACACGGACTTGCAAGGTGCGCTGTACTTTCCCACATACCTTTTCTGCCTTTGAAAAAGCTCGAAATAAGAGCAGCCACAATGATAAAGGGGACCAACAACTCTGGTATGAGGAAAGGCTAAAAAGGTTAGGGCTCTTTGGCTTTGAAAATAGACAATGGGGGAGGGGGACTGGGTAAGGCAGGATTTCCTGGATTTTCAAGACTACCTTCAAACAAGGAGTCTTGTTTTTTTGTTAACTGCAACACTAGGAACGGAAGCTGTGGAGACGATGATCTTGATGCCAAGCTTTATTAAAGTACTTCACACAAAATTCTTCAAGTAAAAGTGTTTAAAAGCATCCAAAGGATGCACAGAGAAAATTTGTGATGTAGACCCGACACGGGCCATTATTTTGCTCATATAAGACCTTCCTCTTGGGTCCATTGTATTTGAAAACCACAAATGCAGTTATGCTAGAAAGCATACAAAATCACTGTGAATGGAATAGCGGTTCTGAGTCTGGCATGTCTTTTCTTTTAGTGCTCATTTGGGTGACATGCCAGACTCAGAATCGCTATTCCATGCACGGTGATTTTATATGCTTTCTAGCATAACTGCATTTGTGGTTTTCAAAGATACCAGACCACAGTGGAAGGTCTAATATGACCGAAACACGGCCCGTGTCGGGTCTGCGCCACAAATTCTCTTTGTGTATCATTTGGATGTTTTTAAACACCTTCACTTGAACTTGAAGACTTTTATGTGAAGTACTTTAATATAACTTGGCATCAAGATTAACGCCTCCATAGCTTCCGTTCCTTGTGTTGGTGTTCTCTTTGTTTCTCCTGTGGAACTTTGGTGATTATTTTGTTTTGCTTCGGATTTTTGATAACTGCCATAGATAGGTGGAGAGCCCTCCACGTTGCTGGTCCTGACTCTTATGACGTGCCCTTCATTTACTGTGTGAGTGGACCAACAGAGAAAGACTGAAGTGGGGACTCCGTACGGAATGATAGCCAGCGGGGCAGTCAAAACAGAGGCTGTTTTGAAGGGTAGGAGTGATAGAGGAAGCTTTGGCATGGGTGTGGAGGGTGTGTGTGAATGAAACACAAAATAGGAAACATTTGCCAGGAAGGAGGAAATAAATAAATAAACAATAGACAAAGTGGGGACCATAGAAGGAGAGGACAACAGGTGTAAGGAAGGAAACATTCTGGAGATCAAGGAGGCAGGAAAAGGATAGACACCCTGGAGATAATGTGGGGAGGAGGAGGGAAAGGAAGGAAGGAGATGCTGGAGATTCCTGGGGGAGAGAAGGAAGGAGAGAGAAACTGGAAATAAAATCATGGGGAGAAGAACTGAGTAGTTAGCGGGCTTCCTTCAGAATTACAGAAGCTATTTGAGGAGGGATTACCAGGAAGAAGGAAAGTGTAATGACTTGAGACAGTGGGGTGGTGGGAAAGAGGGAAGGGTAAGAAAAGAGAGAGCAGGTGAAAAAAAGCGCAGCACTGCTGGAGAACAAGAAGGGTGAGTAAGTATAGTATCCCATGGTTGGGGGGATGAAGTTCCAGATAGGAGTGTGGGCTGCGGGCCTTGCATTGTTCTAGAGTTTGGAAGAAATTGTTAGTTTGTTCTAAGCTTTATTTTTCTCTCATTTTATGATGATCAGGCCTTAAACCTGTTCTTAAATTTGTAGACAGTAAAATGCCTCTTTATTGGACCAAGAGTTTCCCAATAATGTTACTATATAAGAGCTCTTTAGGAGATCATGATTATCTTCCTAGTAGCTAATTTTTCATCACCGCATGTAAAATACAAATCAGTGAAAACCAGTTTGAATGTAATACAGTTTGAATTTCTTACTCTTTCTAATTTTCAGAACAGGTTTGTCAAGAGAGAAAGTTCCTGATTGCAAGCAATTTCCTACAATACCAAGATGAACTGTAGTCATAAGTGAATAGAGGTTTCAGTGGAAGGTTGCCAGATTGAGGAAACAATGCATACTTTGCTTCACACCATCCTCTTCCTCCTCCACCACTGGAATTCTGGGAAATTCCACTCTAAGAACAAAGGGACATATTCTACTGGGACAACAACAAGACATGGATTGTGACTGAGTGCTTATGTGAGAGTGTCATCTGATGAATTTGACAGCACTTTTAAAAAGGCTATGTAAGATGTCAAAGTAAAGTAGAGTTTCCATCTGCGCAAACAGGTCATGGGACCAATTACAACACTTTATCTGGAAACATGCTCATGAAAAGGACTGAGACTTGTATACTGCCTTTTTGAAATTTTACAACCACACTCAAAGCGGTTTACATACAGGTCCTTCAAGCATTTTCCTATCTGTCCCGGTGGGCTCCCAATCTATCTAATGTACCTGGAACAATGGAGAATTGGGAATGGAAGACTGGGCTTCCAAGTGGCAGATGAAATTTAATGTCCACATTTGTCCACGGACAAATGTAAAGTGATGCACATTGGGAAGAATAACCTGAATCACAGTTACCGGATGCTAGGGTCTACCTTGGGGATTAGCGCCCAAGAAAAGGATCTGGGTGTCATCATAGAGAATACGATGAAACCTTCCGCCCAATGTGTGGCGGCGGCCGAAAAAGCAAAGAGGATGCAAGGAATTATTTAAAAAGGGATAGTTAACAAAACTAAGAATGTTATAATGCCCCTGTATCGCTCCATGGTGCGACCTTATCTGGAATATTGCGTTCAATTCTGATCTCCTTATCTCAAGAAAGATATAGTGGCGCTAGAAAAGGTTCAAAAAAGAGCGACCAAGATGATAAAGGGGATGGAACTCCTCTCGTATGAGGAAAGACTAAAATGGTTAGGGCTCTTCAGCTTGGAAAAGAGACGAATGAGGGGAGATAGGATTGAAGTCTACAAAATCCTGAATGGAGTAGAATGGGTATAAGTGGATCAATGTTTCACTCCGTCAAAATTGGCAAAGACTAGGGGACACTCGATGAAGTTTACAGGGAAATACTTTTAAAACCAATAGGAGGAAATTTTTTTTCACCCAGAGAATAGTTAGAACGCATTGCCAGAGGATATGGTAAGAGCGGATAGTGTAGCTGGCTTTAAGAAAGGTTTGGACAAGTTCCTGGAGGAAAAGTCCATTGTCTGTTATTGAGAAAGACATGGGGGAAGCCACTGCTTGCCCTGGATCGGTAGCTTGGAATATTGCTATTCCTTGGGTTTTGGCCAGGTACTAGTGACCTGGATTGGCCACCGTGAGAACGGGCAAGTGGACTTGATGGACCATTGGTTTGACCCAGTGAAGCTATTCTTATGACTTGCACGCAGGGAGTGTCACAGGGAGTACGTGGTGTTTATGTCATCTCCCCCCCCACCAACCTCTGGGTGCTGAGGCTGTAGCTGTAACCACTGCACCACAGTCTCCTCCAACAGTAAACCTAAAACAGAATGTAAGCTAATAGAAACTGGAAAGGACCTTGGGAGTTCACGCAGATGAGGCGCTCTCTTCGTGCAACATGTCTTCAACATTTATCAAAATGTAGCAGAAATAAGGTATTTATCACAAAGTGTCCGTTCGTAAGGGTCCCCTGCTTCATCCAGGGCAACATGGAAGAGGCAGAAGCCAGGCAGCTTGAATCATCAAAGACTTAACCCTCTATTGCCACGGGTACAAAACAACCCGACAACTTAGATTGTGAGCCCACTAGTGACAAGGAAAGTACAAATTTTAGAAAATTGGTAAAAACGGGTTTGTTCAATCGTTTTGTAAACTAAGGAATTTTTATACCTCTGCAAATTCAACACGTAACCTTAAGATCTATATAGCTTTCCACTTCTTCCATTATGTAAGATTGCATAGATGACTTTGAATTTTGACCTCTTCGCTGATTGTCCAGCGCTTCTTGTTGTAAACCGTCTCGAACTTTCATGGCTTTGGCGGTATATAAGAATAAAATTATTATTATTATTATTACAGAAATGATTAGTAGCAGTAGTAGCCTTTACAGGGGCCAGGAGTGCTTGGAAGTTTACGGTAGTCTATCGCAGTGTGCAGGGTGCGAAAGGTGGCTGCAACCTCAGCCCTGAGCTGGGAAACCCAGAAGCAGTACTCGGGGGTTCAGCTGCTCAACAAGGCCGGTGAAGCACCAAAAGCAGCATCGACACGGGGAGTGGTACAAGTCATTTTTCTTTTGTTTGCTTTGAAGCAGTTGCAGAGGTGCAGCATGGAGGCTCCAGCTGAGTGTGGCCAACTGGGCTAGTGCTACAGCAGAGACGGGAAAATGAAGCCATTTTAGCGCCTCGGAGATTATAACAGTAGAGCAAGACAGGAGCGACTGTTTTTTCTAAATCCCTTTCTCACTTGTTTGTGCTGTATACTCACACTTTATAGCAGGGGTGTCAAACTCAATCACATAAGGGGCCGAAATCTAAAACACAGGCTAAGTCGCGGGCTGAATTTTTTATTAAGATACTTAGGGGTCCTTTTATTAAGGTGCGCTAAATGCGCACAATTATAAAGACTTTTCCTCTCTCTTTTAGGTCCTAGTTCACGCTCACTGTCTTAACACCAGCTCTGGCAGGATACACATTTAAATCTGACATATTGTAATCACAAAACAGAAAGTAAAATTATTTTTTTCTAACGTTTGTTGTCTGGTCATTATTCATATCATATGGTCCCAGGCTCTGGTTCTCTTCTGATAACTCACTTGCCAGGGTCTCCTTCTTTCTTCTTCCCTTCCGTTTCCCTTCCCTCCCCCGGAAGTCTGGCATCTTTCCTTTTGGCCCTCTGTTCCTTCCCTCCCTCCATCCCAGCTTCCCGTCTCACATTAAAGCAGCCTGCAGAGGATCACTGGCCGGCTGTAGCGATCCTAGCAGGCTGCCGTCGGCCTTCGCAGCAGGTTCCCTCTGCCGCGGTCCCGTACATCAGAGGAGGGGCGGGCCAGAGTTTGATATCGCTGCTTTATGGCAATGTGATGTCAGTATTGGTGCTTTCAATGCTGCTTGTTTGTAACGGTGGGAATTTGGTGGAGCTTTGCAGCGATCAGTCTGAATTTAAGTGCACAAAATCAGCTTTTACTATATTTAATTTTATTTTTAGATAATTTTTTTAGAATTGTAAACCACATAGATGTTTTGCCAATGCGGTATATCAAATTCTAAATGAACTTGGAAACATTGTGTCCTCGGGAATGAAAAACAGATCAGAACTGCCAATAGAATAGAATTATATAAACAACATTATATTTAAGGCCCTTATCACCAAGGTTTTTTGCCTATTCTGTGCCCGTAGGAAAATGGTATAATTAAGAAGATTGGCGTTATTTTGCCTGTGGTTGGAGTTATTGTCAGCTAAGAAGATTTTTTTTCTGCATTTTGCTTCCAGCCGGGACTTAATTGGATGTTTCAGCTCCTGAAGAAGTTTGTGAAACAGAGCTCTGTCGAGCCGAGACAATTAGCCGTTGGGACTCAGATAAGTCTTGTGAATGGACTGACCTTTGATTATTGTTCGCTGGGACTTACACAACTTTGTGAATGAATTATGATTTTTTCTCATATTTTTTTATATCTTCAGCGCTTTTGAAAATACTTCATAATTATTTATTCTAGGGGTGGGGCTTTTAGAGCCATTCCTTTTTGGCCCTCTATTCGCCTTTGAAAGTCTTTTGCTGAGCATTTATTCTTCGTTTTCCGTATTCACCATTTATTACAATAGAGACCGAATGATGTAAGGAGCAGGACTTATTGAGGCTTTTCAACCTGGTGCTGGTCACCCATAAGTTTTTTCGGGGCCTTAAAAGTTACAAAAGTTATATAGCAGTACTAAAGTGTTTAACTTGGGCCCCTACTGAGGTGTCTCACCTTTATTAAATCTTATTTAAATAAGCTAACACATGTTCTTTGAGAGGTCAATATGCCAATTGTTCTTTTTTTGTTATAATGAACAGGACACATATTGAAAATAAAACTAGATCACAAATACTATACAGGTATGATGCAAGCTTCAGCAAAACTTTTAACTATCCAGTCCTCAGATTTAGATCACAGTTTCTGTAGGGATACATTTCTGGATGCATGGAGCGTGCTAAGAAAATTGTAATAGCTAAAATTATGATGACAGGGCAAATTAAGCTAGAATATCTTCCAAGGGCAGCCAAAAATTAAAATTAGAATATGCAGAACTGCTATTCCTGCTGCTGGATAGACAGAGAGAACACACTGCATTCTCCATTTCCTGAGCTATTTGTGCCATATCTCAAGGATAGACAGCTCCAGGCTTGCACTTGGTCTCGACAAATTCCTAGAAGAAGAGCAAGGCATCTAATTTTAGTTCACCAGAAACCAAATGACTGGTGCAAGAGGACACCAAGCCCTGCCCAAATCCTCCTAGAAGCCAGTAGGGAATCCAGGCTTCAGCAGGAGGATTCCACAGAATGTCCAGGCTCCAATATTCTTCAAGGAGGACCCTGATGATCACAAGCTGATAGACATGAGACAGCACGAAAGAAGGTGACAGAAGGTCAAGGACTGGCTCTGAATGTACACCATATTTTCCTCTTAAATTAGTGCAGGGTGTAAAAGATTTTAGAATATAGCACGAGATGTAGAGAATTGGGGGGGGGGGGGGGACAGAAATCAAATCCGTCCCTGCTGGAATCAAATCCATCCCTGCCCATCCCCATTGGAATTGAATCTCACCTTGCCTGTCCCTGCAAATAATCTCTTCCATCCCCCATAAACTTCAGAAGTACTTATTTAATTATGTTACTGAATTAGAGGGTTTGATAGAAACTCATTTACAAGTAAGCTGACACTTTTTTAATTGGAAAGAATATATACTTTATAAATGGGTCTCTGCCAGAGCTTCTAATGTAAATAAAAAATAATACGCCAGCCGATGACTTCTGAAGGTGGCCAAAAATTCCTTTTACCAAGTTTGGCAGGCAGCAGCAATGTCCCTAAACCACAGATGCTGGCACCTCAGTGGCCCAAGGATGCTGCCAGCAACTGCTGCACTTGGTAGAAGGGAGTTCTGGCCACCTATGGAAGAGATCCTTGAGCTGGTGGTGCTTGGGAATATCCACCAGCTACAGCAAGAGTCAGCAATTACTTCAGTACTGGAGAACTAAAACCAGACATGCATTTCCTTTTCTGTTGAACACAATACAAAGACATCTATATACATTTTCCAAAGCTAACATTTTTTTTTCAATCAAGCTATTTACAGTTTCTCTCTTTTCTACTTTCCTGTCTTCTGCAAATTCTTCAAGTGGTTGCTGTCCATTGGTTTCTCCTTTAATGGTCCAGCATTTCTTCCCGCTCTCCCATTGCACAGCATCCTCACTCCCTTCTGTCCTGGATCAATCTCCCTCTTTTTCCCTTCCCCACCCCTGCACAGCATTTCTTTCTCTCCTCCACCCCATGTGCAATATGTCTCTCACTATCCACTGGCTCTCTTGTGGGGAAAAGAGGGGGGATCCAGGGTGCATCTCTCCCACTCCCTCTAATGCCACATCCAACATTTCTTCTCTCATCCCCCAGACTGTATGCAGCATCTTTCACCCCTGCCCACCAGCCCCATGCCACATCTTTCCCTCTGTTTCCTCCACCACCATTTCAACATGCCTCCCTCTTGCATCCCTTTCCATCTGCCCCCTCCCCATCACCACATCCAACATTTCTCCCTCTCATCTCTTCCCCATACATCTCTACCTCACTCCTCTCCCACCACCAACAATTCTCCACTCACTTCCTTTCCCCAAGTGCACCATCTCTCTTTCCTTCTCACTCACACACACATGCCCAACAATTCTCCCTTTCTGTTCCCTCCCCACCTCAGCATCTCTTTCCCTCCCTCCATCCTTCCATCCTATGTCCCAAGTTCATGCCCCTTCCTCCCGTGTCCCAATGCGCTCCCTCCCTTCCTTCTGTGTCCCAAATTTGTGCCCCCTCCCTCCTTCCTGCCAGCCTTTCTCCCAAGTTCATGCCCCCATCCCTCCCTCCTTTCTGTGTCCCAAATTTGTGCCCCTCCCTCCTTCCTTCCAGCCTTTGTCCCAAGTTCATGCCCCCATCTCTACCTCCTTTCTGTGTCCCAAACCCTCACCCCTCCTTTGTCCCAAGTTCATACCCTCTCTCTCCTTGTCCAAACGTACTCCATCATCTCCCTTCTGTATCCCAAGTTCATATCCCCCTGCAGATGTGTACCAAAGCCATCCAAGCAGGCTTCCTCCTTCCAGCCACACTTGCTTCTTTACAGCTGCCCCGGAAGCCTTTCCTCTGATGTGGTTTAATGTATACATACTTGTTCCTGATCCATTCTTGCCATTTTCAGGGCTCAAACAATAAAAGTCTATGTGGCACTGACCCTACTTCCCAATTACTGGAGTTGCTGTAATAGCCCACTCTAGCGCATCCTGATCTATCTTGGATACAGACTGTAGAATTCTCCGGCATTGGCCTCATTTCCCCATTGCTGGATTGCCTTCAAAGTCCACCCTAGCACATCTTGCCTTAGAAGTCTTCGGCGCTGGTCTCGCTTTCCCACTACTAGAGCTTTCATTTAAGCACCATTTCTGTTTCACCTAGATCAGGGGTAGGCAATTTCAGTCCTCGAGAGCCGGAACCAGGTCAGGTTTTCAGGATCTCCACAATGAATATGTATGAGATGGATTTGCATGCACTGCCTCCTTGAGATGCAAATCTATCTCATGCATATTTATTGTGGCTATCCTGAAAACCTGACCTGGCTCCGGCTCTCGAGGACCGGAATTGCCTACCCCTGACCTAGATTATAGGAAGGCAATTCCGGTCCTCGAGAGACGCAGGTCAGGTTTTCAGGATATCCACAATGAATATGTATGAGATCAATATGCATAAAATGGAAGGAGTACAGGCAAATAGATGTCATGCAAATTCATTGGCAAAATCCTGAAAACCTGACTGGATTACGGCCCTCAAGGGCCGGAATTGGGCACCCCTGATCTAGATCATGGGTAGGCAATTCCGGTCCTCAAGAGCCACAGGCAGGTCAGGTTTTCAGGATATCCACAATGAATATGTATCAGATGGATTTGCATGCACTGCCTCCTTGAGATGCAAATCTATTTCATGCATATTTATTGTGGATATCCTGAAAACCTGACCTGCCTGAGGCTCTCGAGGACCGGAATTGCCTACTCCTGATCTAGATGCAGATCTTTTTGGATTTGCTCTGCAGAATAAAGTTCTGCTGGTTCTTGCAAGATGAACAGTGTTAATTCCAGACTGACAAAAACTTAGGGGGCAATTCATCAAGAAGCACTAACTATACTTATATTTTCATCCAGGTTTTTGCTTGCTAAGGCTGAGTGGAATAATTTGGGTTGCAGGGAGATAGAGCTTCTATTTTAATTGTATTTGTGTGTATACATTGGGCTCCTTTTACGAAGGCGCGTTAGTGGTTTAATGCGTGTAATTGCGCTTGCTAAATCGCTAGCCGCTACCGCCTCCTCTTGAGCAGGCGGTAGTTTTTCAGCTAGCGCATGGGTTAGCATGTGATTAAAAGTCGCGCGCACTAAAGCCGCTAACGTGGCTTCGTAAAAGGAGCCCATTGTTTCAAATTAGAAACAAATTGTACTGGAACCAGTGGGGTTTGTTTTTTTTTTTAGCATATTTATTAAATGATCTGGAAAAGGGAACAATGAGTGAGGTCATCAGATTGACAGATGACATGAAACTATTCAAAGCTGTCACTGCGAGAAATCGCAGGAGGCCCTTAATTGGCTGGAAGATGGGGCATCGAAATGGCAGATGAAATTGAATGTAAACAATGCAAAGTGATGAATGAGGTAGGAGAGAAGGAAGATCATGACTGATTCTGACAGAATCCAAAGAAGAGGCCCCTTTTACAAAGCCGCAGTAGCGATTCACGTACCGCAAATACTGTGCAGCCTAGTCAATTCCTAAGGGTTTTGTCGCATTTGCCGCACTGGGACTTGCTATCACAGCTTTGCAAAAGGGGCCCAGAATCTTAGCGCAGAAAAGCCCGACAGAAATAAGAGTTTTTAGTAAGATTTAAATGCCATCTTGATATCCAATAGTAAGCTGGTCTAGAGAATTGTTGCAATTACACTTAGTAAATGACGGCAGATAGTGACCCGAGTGGTCCATCCAGTCGACCCGACCATACATGCTCCATAAATGAATTATTTAGTTGAAATTGTCCTTTTTCATAGATATGTCTGGGCCAGAAACCCAGAGCCCTGCCCGGTAGTGTGCTTAGGTTCCTTCTACTGGAGTCTCCATCAAAGCTCACCCCAGCCCATCTTAACCATCCCAGCCATCGAAGCCTTCCCCAGCCCGTCCTCAACTGAATGTCCATATACGGGACACAGGCCATGCAAGCCTGCCCAGTACCGGCCTTAGTTCCTTCAATGTATACCCATTATTTTCCGATTACAGATCCTCAGTGTTCATCCCACGCGTGTTTGAACTCTGTCACCGTTTTCTTCACCACCTCCCACGGGTGATGAACCAGTGGATGTTTGGATTTTCTAAAAACATTTGACAAAATTTCTTACAAAGGACTGCTAAGGCAATTAAAAATTCACAGAATAGCTAGCAGTTAACTGGAAAAAAAAAAAAGAGAGATTAGGACCAAAAGACTTTTTTTTTCCAGTTTGGAAAACTGACCAACAGTGAAGTAGTGCTCAAGAGTCTGTATTGATACTTCTACTGTATATGGTTTATTTAAGATTTGCTATACTGCCTGCGCTATGCCCAATAGATCGCAGTGGTTTGCAATAAAACACAAATGGAAAGCTGAAAATAATTCAGTCAAAATAGTTTCCAAGTTTATTAAGGATTTGTTATGCTATCTTATCATAGATTTCATGGTGCACAATAAAATCAAAGGGAGAACACAAAATAAGCATAGAGAGGGTAAACTAACTGAACATCTTTTTTTTAAAATATAAATCTTTATTAATTTTCAAGTGCAAACAGTGCAATGCATATATATATCTGAATGCATAACAAAACAGAAAGAAGCACATTTAACTTACAGAATTTAAAGTCATAATTTTCCCCCCATCCCTTTTACTTAATCAATGATGTAAATATAGTTCATTTATCAGTAACCCACTCTTACTTATAGTACTACTAAATTCAACTCCCTCCTTCCCACCCTGGATGTGCATGGAAAACAAACCTACATTAAAGAGAGAGATTAATTATATAGATGCAATAAAAGCTGCCAACGGGCCCCACACTAAATGCCTTATTATTCCCTATCAATTCCGCATTCATTTTTTCATATTTGTAACTAGAGCATAAGTTTGCCCACCAGAAAGGGAAGTTAAGAACTGAGCATCTAATAAGACAATAAGTCATAGATTAGAAAAGAGAAGAGTCTAGAAGCAAAAGGGAGAAAAGACATTATTCACGAAGCAGACAAGCTTAAGTTGGCTCCGATTTTAACTTGCTATACTGAAAAGCCATTTCAATTCTTTAAATAGAGTTCACACTGTATATGTTGAGAGAAAGAATTCCAAAGATGAAGGACAGCAAAATAGGTAAAAAGCACAATGTCTAGTGGATTCTAGGTGTGCAGGTTTAGAATTTGACAAGACTAAACGGTGATCATTTATGGAACATAGTAAATGGACAGGTGTATAAGGAATGGTTAAAGATGCTAAGTAATATGGAAAACCAGTCCTATGTGCCTTGAAACTGAGAAATAATATGAGAGGGTGCTGAAAAGTTCTCAGCCCAACCAAGAAGGGAATGACAACGAGCCATGAAACTTACAAGTTATTCCAGATATTCAACCCTAAGTTCAACACACTTAGCACTTTTGTGTCTGAAGTTTCTGTACCCCTTCTAAAAAAAAAATACTCTGACATCTGGTTACCGAAATACTGCTCCACTGCTACAGTCGCCTCCAAATCACTCAAACATTGTTGCCCTTTCAAACTCTTTTTACGATTTGGAAACAGAAAGTAAACAGATGGAGCAAGATCTGTTGAGTTGGGTAAATGGTCTATGCCAGGGGTGTCCAATGTCGGTCCTCGAGGGCCGCAATCCAGTCGGGTTTTCAGGATTTCTCCAATGAATATGCATTGAAAGCAGTGCATGCAAATAGATCTCATGCATATTCATTGGGGAAATCCTGAAAACCCGACTGGATTGCGGCCCTCGAGGACCGACCTTGGACACCCCTGGTCTATGCACTATCCATCATTTTGACAGCCTTGTGAGCAGGTGCGTTGTCTTGCAAACAGAGAACTCCTTTCTGCAGCTTTTCTAAATTCAACTAAACTAAAACTTAGCTTTGTATACCGGGTCTGTAACCAAAATGGAGCTCGACTCGGTTAACAGAAACTAAGGGCTCCTTTTAAGAAACCACGTTAGCGGCTTTAGCGCACGCACCTGTTTGGCGTGAGCTAACCCCTGCGCTAGCCAAAAAACTACCACCTGCTCGAGGAGGCAGTAGCGGCTAGCGCAGCCAGCAAATTAGCACGCGCTATTAGGTGCGTTAAACCGCTAACGTGGCTTTGTAAAAGGAGCCCTAAAAGAAATACAAAGAAGAAAAAAATAATGTGACAGATTTCCGAAGTGTTTAACAAATAATATAGTTTTTTGTTTTATTTGTTTAGTAGTCTTTAAGCCCGTTACATTAACGGGTGCTAGAATATATGTTTGTCTATCTTTCTTTATTTCTGTCTCTCTCTGCCGCTGTCTTTCTTTCTTTCTGTCTCTCTCCCTGCCCCTGTCTCTTTCTTCTTTTCTTTCTGTCTCCCTCCCTCCCACTATCTGTCTTTCTTTATATCTGTCTCTCTCTGCCGCTGTCTTTCTTTCTTTCTGTCTCTCTCCCTCCCACTATCTGTCTTTCTTTATATCTGTCTCTCTCCCTGCCCCCTATGCAGCAGCATTTCTCTACCCCCCTCCACTTCCCTGTGCATTAGCTACATCAGCATTCCCTCCCCCTCCATTTCCCTGTGCTGCAGCATTTCCCTCTCACCCCACTTCCCTGTGCAGCATTTTCCTCCCCCCAACTTCCCTGTGGTTTCTCTGTCTGTGTTTGTTTTGGTGTTTGTCTCTTTGCCTGCTGTATGTGTGTTTGTTCTTTTTCTGTGTGTGTTAGCCCGTTACATTAACAGGTGCTAGAGTAGATGTCTGTCTGTCTGGGTTTTTTTAAAATTGTCTCTCTCTCCTTGGACGCTGTCTGTCATTCTTTCTGTCTGTGTTTCTCCCTGACCCCCTGTCTGTCATCTTTATTTCTAACTCTATCCTCTTCCCTCACATGTGCCCTTTTTTCTTTCTCCTCCCCACATCTTTCCAACGTCTGCTCTCCCTGTCCCTCAGACTTCCATTCAGCAGCTGTCCCTCCTCTCCCCACACTTCCATTCAATGTCTGTCTCCCTCTGTCTTGCCCCTTCCATTCACTGCCCTCTCTTCTTTTTCCATCCAGTGTCCGCCCTCCCCTCACCATCGCCGCCTTCCTTGGAATCCTTGCAGCAATGCAAGGTGGAGAGCAGGGAGGCTTATCTGGCGCGCATGCGCACTCCTACCGGCCACATCCCGACAGATCAGATCTCAGGGAACACGCGGCAAGAGTTTGCATGCGTGCTTAGCATTTTATTATTATAGATTTATTTATCAATTTTACATAATATTATCAAGCATAACATCTTGTACAGTAAGATTGTTATTTAGGACAGTGGTTCCCAACCCTGTCCTGGAGGACCACCAGGCCAATTGGATTTTCAGGTTAGCCCTAATGAATATGCATGAGAGAGATTTGCATAGTAACATAGTAACATAGTAGATGATGGCAGATCAAGACCTGGATGGTCCATCCAGTCTGCCCAACCTGATTCAATTTAAATTTTTTAATTTTTTCTTCTTAGCTATTTCTGGGCAAGAATTCAAAGCTTTACCCGGTACTGTGCTTGGGTTCCAACTGCCGAAATCTCTGTTAAGACTTACTCCAGCCCATCTACACCCTCCCAGCCATTGAAGCCCTCCCCTGCCCATCCTCCACCAAACGGCCATACACAGACACAGACCGTGCAAGTCTGCCCAGTAACTGGCCTAGTTCAATATTTAATATTATTTTCTGATTCTAGATCTCTGTGTTCATCCCACGCTTCTTTGAACTCAGTCACAGTTTTCCTCTCCACCACCTCTCTCGGGAGCGCATTCCAGGCATCCACTACCCTCTCTGTAAAGTAGAATTTCCTAACATTGCCCCTGAATCTACCACCCCTCAATCTCATATAATGGAAGTGACAGGCATGCAAATCTGTTCCATGCATATTCACTAGGGCTAGCCTGAAAACCCGATTGGCCTGGTGGTCCTCCAGGACAGGGTTGGGAACCACTAATTTAGCAACATAACAAAGAAAGGAAGAAAAAGACAAAACAAAATAGGAGAAATATAAACATATTTCCCTTACAATTTAAACAATTAATAGTCCACAATTATATCTGTAATCCAAGACTTCAAAGGGTGACTATTTAACAATTAAGGAAATAAAAGAGAAATAGTTTTTAAAGATTTGCGAAAAAGTTGAAAAAGACCAGGACCCTTAAAGACAGGGGTGTCAAAGTCCCTCCTCGAGGGTCGCAATCCAGTCGGATTTCCCCAATGAATATGCGTGAGATCTATTTGCATGCACTGCTTTCATTGTATGCTAATAGATCTCATGCATATTCATTGGGGAAATCCCGAAAACCCGACTGGATGGCGGCCCTGGAGGAGGGACTTTGGCACCCCTGTCTTAAGATAAGAGTAGGTTTGTTCCAAAGTTGAGATAATTTGAAGACCAAGGATTGGCTGAAATTCTTGATTCCTTTCACTGAAGGAAGGGAGAGTTTGAATTGTTGGGTGCCTCTTGCATGGGAGAATCTAGAACAGGGGTAGGGAACTCCGGTCCTCGAGAGCCGTATTCCAGTCGGGTTTTCAGGATTTTCACAATGAATATGCATGAGATCTATTTGCATGCACTGCTTTCAATGCATATTCATTGGGGAAATCCTGAAAACCTGACTGGAATACGGCTCTCGAGGACTGGAGTCCCCTACCCCTGCCTTAGACTATATAAATTTGTATTTCAAAGGTTTCTCAACCTGATCTGTTTAAAACAGTTGCACAACTTTGTCTTCTGTAACCCGGTTTGTGTTTTTGAATACAAATTAGCAGATATAGTGAGAGTGTTTACATCAGGGGTGTCCAATGTCGGTCCTCGAGGGCCGCAGTCCAGTCGGATTTTCAGGATTTCCCCAATTAATATACATAAGGTCTATTTGCATGCACTGCTTTCATTGTATGCTAATAGATCTCATGCATATTCATTGGGGAAATCCTGAAAACCCGACTGGATTGCGGCCCTCGAGGACCGACATTGGACACCCCTGGTTTACATATTTCCAAGTGGATTGTAAAAGGTAAATAACTTAAGTGTATAATAGTTATGATCGTATAGGACAGGGGTAGGGAACTCCGGTCCTCGAGAGCCGTATTCCAATTGGGTTTTCAGGATTTCCCCAATGAATATGCATTGAAAGCAGTGCATGCAAATAGACCTCATGCATATTCATTGGGGAAATCCTGAAAACCCGACTGGAATACGGCTCTCGAGGACCGGAGTTCCCTACCCCTGATCTAGAAGCATTCCATAATAGATGGACAAGAAGAGGGATGAAAATACCAGATGGAATTTGAAAAGTAATACCACAGCAAGAGAAATCGTGGCTGGTGGAAAAGATCAAGGTTTCTTCTTTTCTCCACACTATCTAAAACCGGCCCTGACTGGGACAGACGACGGGACCGCCGTCCTCCGCGTCGGCAGGTGGCGCTGTGAGCCGCGGCCGCCAGGCGGGGGAGCAGGGGAGGCTGTCCTTCACTTTCGCAGCGCGTCGGCTGGCGCTGGCGTTTCCGTCTGTCGCCGCGCCGCCCCATCGCCATGGAGATCGGTGCCGAGATCAGCCGCAAAATCCGGGTCAGTGCGTCGCTCCGGCCTTGGGGAGGGGGGGAGGCGCGGAGGGGGCGCGCGTGCCGAGCCCCGGCCCTTTTGCCAGGAAAGCCAGCGAATGTGGGCGGGGTAGAGAGGGGTCCCGGCGGGGGCCTAATACTCGTGGAGGGGCTGGATTGGCCCGTTCTCCTGCTGGCTGACAAGTGCACAGACAGGCAGTGAAGCGAATCCATTACAGAGAGAGAGAGAGAGAAAAAAGGGGGGGGGGAGGGTTATTCCTTATTCCTATTCCTTATTTCTATAGCGCTACCAGACGTACGCAGCGCTGTACAGAGTCACAAAGAAGACAGTCCCTGCTCCAAAGAGCTTACAGTCTAAACAGACAAACAGGATGTGGTGGATGCAGTTAAGGGAACGGTTAATCTGCTACAATCAAGCCATTGTGACATCACTGATGAGGTTGGCTCTTATTGGTGGAATGAGGCATTATGACATCACAATCTCAGCTCTGCTTCCCAAAGACTGAAACTCTTCACACTACTACTATGAATTATTTCTGTAGCGCTACCAGACGCATGCAGCACTGTACAGTCAGTCCCTGCTCGAAAGAGCTTACAATCTAAACAGACAAGACAACCAGGATGTCATGGATACAGTTAATCAGCTGGCTGGGTTGGAGGGCAGAGGGGAGAACAGGACAATCAAGCCATTGTGACATAAGAACATAAGAAGTTCCCCGCGGCGGTCCATCAGGCCTAATTGCCTGAACAGTGTCCCTGACTAATTTTGTAACTGCCTCTAATCCTCTTAACCAGATAAGATGGATGTGGTAGATGCAGTTAAGGGAACGGTTAATCTGCTACAATCAAGCTATTGTGACATCACTGAGGAGGTTAGCTCTTATTGTTGGAATGAGGCATTGTGACATCACAATCTCAGCTCTGCTTCCCAAAGACTGAAACTCTTCGCACTACTAGGATGAATTACACTTCTCCCTCCGTATCCGCTGTGATAGGGGATTAATAGAACCGCAAATAACTTTTTCATATGTTATTTGCTGTTTTCTATTAAAAACTATCGTGAATATGGTGAAACCGCGAATAACATGGTGGGAGACCTGGCCTGTTCCTAAAGGAGAGGCAACACACGGTGAAGAAAGTGCTGGGAATCAATGATTTTCTCTGTAAATGCTGGGAATCGACGATTTCTCTATGCAAGCTGATGTCATTTGGGGGGAGGAGCCAGCAAACTAAAAACCGCGAATAATCAAAACCGTGATTCCTGAAACCAAGAATACGGAGGGAGAAGTGTATTTCTATAGGGCTACCAGACGCACGCAACACTATACAGAGTCACAAAGAAGACAGTCCCTGCTCAAAAGAGTTTACAATCTAAATAGACAAGATAGACAAACAAGATGTCATGGATACAGTTAAGGGGAACTGTTAATCTACAATCAAGCCATTGTGACATCACTGATGAGGTTGTCTCTTATTGGTGGAATGTGGCATTGTGACATCACAATCTCAACTTTGCTTCCCAAAGATTGAAACTCTTCACACTACTACTATGAATTACACTTCTTCCGTATCCACTGTGATAGGGGATTAACAGACCCGCAAATAAAGAAAAACCGCAAATAACTTTTTCATATGTTATTTGCTGTTTTCTATTAAAAACTATCGTGAATATGGTGAAACCGCGAATAACATGGGAGACCTGGTCTGTTCCTGAAGGAGAGGCAAAACACGGTGAAGAAAGTGCCGGGAATCAGCGATTTTCTCTGTAAACGACCCACGAATACAGAAAAACTGTGAATCACTTTTTCACATGTTATTCGCTGTTTTCTATTAAAAACCATCGTGAA
The DNA here is from genome assembly GCF_902459505.1 of Geotrypetes seraphini. Classification (NCBI taxonomy): domain Eukaryota; kingdom Metazoa; phylum Chordata; class Amphibia; order Gymnophiona; family Dermophiidae; genus Geotrypetes; species Geotrypetes seraphini. The sequence goes on along the minus strand of NC_047090.1, from coordinate 179,685,493 downwards.
TATGGTGAAACCGCAAATAACGTGGGAGATCTGGCCTGTTCCTGAAGGAGAGGCAAAACACAGCGAAGAAAGTGCTGGTAATCATCGATTTCTCTATGCAAGCTGCTGTAATTTGGGGAGAGGAGCCAGCAAGCTAAAAACCGCGATTGCTGAAACCACAAATGAGGGAGAAGTGTATTTCTATAGTGCTACCAGACGTACGCATCACTAGACAGAGTCACAAAGAAGACAGTCCCTGTTCCAAAGAGCTTATAATTGAAACAGGCAAGACAGACAAACAGGATGCCATGGATACAGTTAAGGGGAATCTGCTGGCTGGGTTGGAGGGGAATGGGGTTATGGATTGAAGACTAAATGGAAAAGGTGGGTTTTCAGACTTGGCGGACAAACTCAGGTAATTTACTCCAGGCATAGGGGGCAGCTAGATGAAAGGAACGAAGTCTGGAATTGGCAGTGGAGGAGAAGGGTAAAGTTAAAAGCAGAGTTCTCTGGGAGATGTCCACGGAAAGAGACGTGAGGAGAGATGTTCAGGGTTGGCAGAATGAATACACGTGTAGGTCAGCAATACGATCAGCAACAGCCAGTCCATTGAGCTGTTTTCCTTATGTGAATTAAAAACTGGGAGAGCCCATGCAGAAAGCTAGGTTAATGAGGAGTCTGTGTGCTCATTACGAGCTTCAGAAACTTAACTTGCACAGTATATTAAAATGCATGGGGGGGAAAAATCAGTCTATTTAACTTATTGTTTGTTTATTTAGAGCTTCTGTACCGCAGCAATGCAGAGAGGCAGCCTGGACAAATGTCTTTAGCATTAGAAATTTACCACCAGGTCTGAGGCAGCCTAGAGGTGTTAAGAGTAGGGATGGGCTACCCAGTCCAATTTCTCCAAGGAATACGCATTAGATCTGTTGATATACAGTGGAGGCGGTGCATGGAAATTGATTTCATGCATATTCATTGGGGAAATCCTGAAAACCTGACTGGGTTGTGGCCTTCCTGGACCAGGTTGCCTATCCCTGGGATAGAGAGAGCCCCCAACCTGAACATCCTGGCCCTGATAACTTTATTTATTTATTCATTCAATTTTCTATACTGTTCTAGGGGAGCTCAGAACGATTTACATGAACTTATTCCCTGTCTGTCCTGGTGGGCTCACAATCTATCTAATGGTGTCAGGTCAAAAGCGTGCCGGGACAAAGGTGCGCGCAGACAACTGAGCGCAACACGGAGGCGCGCGCCGAAGAAAATGATTGTTTTAAAGGGCTCCGATGGGGAATGTGGGGGGGAACCCCCCCCCACTTTACTTTATACAGATCGCGTTGTGGAGGGTTTGGGGGGTTGTAACCCCCTACATTTTACTGAAAACTTCACTTTTTCCCTAAAAAACAGGGAAACAGTTAAGTTTCCAGTATAATGAGGGTGGTTACAACCCCCCAAACCCCCCACAACGCCGCCGCGATCTGTATTAAGTAAAGTGGGGGGGTTCCCCAACAGAACCCCCTGTCGGAGCCCCCAAAACACTCTTTTTCTTTGGCGCGTGCTTCTGTCTTGCGCTCAGTTGTCAGCGCGCGCCTTTGTCTTCGGCGGTTTTGTCTATGAACCCTATCTAATGTACCTGGGTCACAGGGGACAACGTAGGCCTGAATCCACAATCAGGCAGCTGAGGCTGTAGTTATAATCTCTGCACCACACTCACAGACTTCATATAGTATAAAACAGCAATGTGACCATTGTCTGATAGAGATGGCAAACATACGGGGTCTTTTCTAAGGCGCAATAGCTGATTTAGGGCGCACTAAATGCTAACATGCCCATTATATTCTATGGACGCGTTAGCATTTAGCGCATCTTAGTTAAAGACCCCCATAGTTGATGACTGATTTTAACTTGACTCTCAAATATATTATTAACTTGAGGAAATCTTCAGTACAGATAACCACCGGCAACCCCAAGCGATATAAACTTCTGTAAAGTTCATATCGCTTGGGGTTGCCGGTGGTATCTGTACCAAAACATAGTTAACAAAGCATGGTGATACATAAAATGGCAAAACATGGTATGGTCGGCATAGCACGACAGACATAGCTGTCATGGCTGACAAAGTAAACAAGACATGGCAAAATGGTGAGGCAAGAATGGAAAACATGGTACAGTAAAAACTGAGCATCAAACTTGGTATGGGAGATTGTAGCATGGTAAATATGATGTATAGTAAAATATAGTCTATTAGGATAAAGATGGTGAACAGTATGACATGGTGTGGAAGAACATTGAATGAGAAAAGATAGTGTGGTCTGGCATGGGACGAAGCACATAGCATTAGAGACTGGTGTCAGGTCAAAAGCGCACCGGGACAAAGGCGCGCCCAGACAATTGAGCGCAGCGTGGAGGCGTGCGCCGCTCTAAATTACTGTTTTTAGGGCTCTGATGGGGGGGAACCCCCCCACTTTACTTAAGACATCGCGCCGCGTTGTGGGGGGTTGTAACCCCCCACATTTTACTGAAAACTTTACTTTTTCCCTGTTTTTAGGGAAAAAGTTCAGTTTACAGTAAAATGTGGAGGGTTACAACCCCCCAAACCCCCCATAATGCCGGCACGATGTCTATTAAGTAAACTGGGGGGTTCCCCAACAAAACCCCCCCGTCGGAGCCCCTAAAAACTGTAATTATCCCAGGACAAGCAGGCAGGTATTCTCACTAGTGGGTGATGTCATCCGACAGAGCCCCGATACGGACATGTCTTGCTTGAAGAAACTTAGAAGTTTCGAGATGCCCGCACCGCGCATGCGCCAGTGCCTTCCCGCCCGACGGACCGGGCGTGTCTCAGTTCTTTTCTTTCCGCGGAGCTGAGAAGTTTTACTTCAATTCTGCGCTGACTGAATTCCCGTTTTTTGCCTTCTAAATCCGCGATTTTGGGTTTCTTTTACTCCTTTTCGTGTATTTTCTTTCTTTTATTCAAAAAAAAAAAATTTTTTTCTTCCGGCTAGTCGGCCGGGTCGGCCACGTGGCTCAGGCCCAGCTCCTTCGATCTAGCAGCGGAGCTTTTTTGGCCTATGTCCCGGCCAATCACCGGTTTTAAAAAGTGTAGCAAGTGCCAGCACGCGATTTCGCTGACGGACCCGCATCGACGCTGCCTGCAGTGTCTTGGTCCAGAACATTTCCCGAAATCGTGCCGGCCTTGTTCCACTCTAACAGCGCGAGCATTTAAGCGGCGCTGTCTGTTGTGGGAGTCGATGTTCACAATGGAAGCTGCTAAGGAATCTTCGGCTTCGACTTCATCGGCCGCTTCGCCTGTCCATGCGAAATCAGCGACTACTCCTGCTACTCCGGGCCTTCTGAAGCCGGCTTCGTTTACTCCGGCTTCGGCCACGAGTTCGGCGTCGGTGCCTGTCCCCGTCTCCTCGGCTCAGGTACCGCCTTCCACTATTCCACCTGTGGTCATTAAGGTGCCGAAAGCTTCCAAGCAGAAGCACTCGACCACGAAGGAGCGCGAAGACCATGCTGGAGGACCCCCTTTCGGTGCGGATCCCTCCATATCGGCTTCGCTGCGGTCCCTGCTGGAAGCTCAGTTTGTCGAGCTCATGCAGACTATGGGGCCCAGGTTAATCGCCTCCATCCAGGGTGACCTCCCGGTCCCGATCCCAGGGGGCGGACCGCCCCCTCCTCCTCGTCGATCGATCTCGTTGCTTGACGAGGAGCAGCGGCGGAGGGCGGCCGGTCCCTCGAGGCGGGCTTCCTCTAGCGACATGCCTCCTTTAGAGCCCATTACGCCTCCGCGCCAACACGGTGCTGTTCCCCCGATTGATAATCGACGTCCTGGGCATAGTAAATCGCAGGAAGAGTTCTTCCGCACTCCATACCAGGCCTGGGCTGCATCGCGTGAGGCGGCCTCCATCCCGCCCCTTCGATCTACCGCTTCCAGTCCCATTCATTCGCTGGAAGCTTCGGGGGACCATACGAAGTATCGACACTCTCGATCTCCCTCCAGGCACCGGGAGGGGCATCGATCCAGGCACTCATCACGGCACTCCTCGCGCCATTCTGAGGTTTCGCCACAGAAGAAGCTGCCACGTCTGAGGTACTCTTCCTCTGATTTGTCTCCCTCGGAGGGGCCGGAGTACGAGGAACCATCTACCTCTTATTCTCCTTGTCGATCCCAAGTCTCTCTGGATCCTGAGGCTTCCACTTCATCCAGTCCGTCTAGGAGGCCGGTACTGGTGGACCAGTTGTCTTTTTCTTCCTTCCTTCGGCAAATGGCTGATGACTTGGATGTGACTTTGGACACTGGGTCTCGGTATTCTAAGGAGTATCTCGACACCATGCACTTGCCTCATCCTCCTGTGGAGTCTCTTCGGCTTCCTCTCCATAAATTGCTGGATCAAACATTTGTGCGATGTTTTGAGACGCCGTACTCCATCCCTGCGGTCCCGAGCAAATTGGATGCAAGATACCGCATTGTTCATCACAAGGGGTTTGAGGGCGCTCAACTCTCTCACCAATCCCTGCTGGTCGAGTCCTCTCTCAAGCGTTTGCATCCCTCCCAGGTCTATGCCTCTGTACCACCGGGACGAGAGGGAAGGACGATGGATAAGTTCAGTAGGAGAATCTACCAGAATTCTATGATGGCTTCTCGAGTGCTCAATTATAATTTCTTTTTCTCTTCATACTTGGAGTTCTTCTTGCCGGTGCTCCGCAAGTTTACTCCCTACATTGATTCCCAGGCTCGATTCGAGTTCGAGGAAGTGGTAGCCTCCCTTTCCCAGCTACGTCTCCAGCTGATGCAGTCCTCGTACGATGCCTTTGAGCTCTCGGCACGTGCTGCTGCCTGTTCCGTGGCCATGCGTCGATTGGCATGGCTTCGAACAATTGACATGGATCCGAACCTCCAAGACAGACTTGCCAATGTGCCTTGTGCGGGCACCGATCTGTTCGACGAGTCTATCGAGACTGTTACCAAGAAACTTTCAGATCATGAAAAGTCTTTCCAATCTATCCTTAGGCCTAAGCCCAAACCTCAGCAGTCTCGACCTTCCAGACCGCCTTTGATTTATCAACGGCGCTACACTCCACGGCAAAATCCTGCTGCGAGACAACCAGCGAAGAGACAGCCTCCCCAGAAGGCTCAGCAGAAACCTCAGCCGCCGGCTGCACCGAAGGCTACTCAGCCCTTTTGACTCTCTTCCAGGGAGCATAACCGACCTCGTTCTGCATCCTCCTATTTTTCCCATCGGGGGTCGCCTCCATCATTTTTATCATCGATGGGAGGCTATTACCACCGACCTCTGGGTCCTTTCCATCGTAAGAGAAGGATACTCTCTTCAGTTCCATCGGGTCCCTCCGGACCACCCTCCAAGAGAGTATCCTTCCAACTTGACGCAGAACGCCCTTCTCCTTCAGGAAGCTCGGGCCTTGCTTCGGCTTCGGACCGTCGAGCCGGTCCCGGTGGACCAGCACAACCGGGGTTTTTACTCCCGGTACTTCCTCGTTCTGAAGAAGACAGGCGACCTGCGACCCATTCTGGACCTTCGAGTCCTCAACAAGTTTTTGGTCAAGGAGAGGTTTCGCATGCTGACTCTTGCTTCTCTCTACCCCCTCCTCGAGCAGAACGACTGGTTATGCTCTCTGGATCTCAAGGAGGCCTACACTCACATTCCCATTCATCCGGCCTCCCGCAAGTTCCTCAGATTTCAGGTGGGACATCTACATCTGCAGTATCGAGTGCTTCCATTCGGCCTGTCTTCGTCTCCCAGAGTCTTCACAAAGTGTCTGGTGGTGGTGGCCGCTGCACTCCGGAACAGGGGTCTTCAGGTGTTTCCCTACCTCGACGACTGGCTCATCAAGGCCCCGTCAGCTCCAGAGGTCATTTCGGCGACCTTGGCCACAATCTGCTTCCTGCAGAGTTTGGGCTTCGAGATCAACTTCCCCAAATCTCATCTGCAGCCTACCCAGTCCCTTCCCTTCATCGGGGCGGTACTGGACACCATTCAGCTTCGAGCATTCCTCCCTCCTCAACGCTTGGATGCTCTTCTTCATCTCTGCCAGTCTGTATCTTCTCGCCAGTCTATCTCAGCGAGACACATGATGGTCCTCCTGGGCCACATGGCCTCTACAGTTCATGTGACACCCTTTGCCAGGCTCCATCTCGGAATTCCTCAGTGGACCCTAGCTTCTCAATGGACTCAAGTGTCGGACCCGTTGACTCGACACATCATAGTCACTCCTACTCTTCGGCAGTCTCTACTTTGGTGGATGACCTCTTCGAATCTATCCAGAGGTTTGCTGTTTCACACTCCTCCCCACCAGAAGGTTCTCACAACCGATTCCTCGGCTTATGCCTGAGGGGCTCATCTGGATGGGCTTCGCACTCAGGGATTCTGGACCAATGCGGACCGACTCCATCAAATCAATCTTCTGGAGCTCAGAGCCATCTTCTATGCTCTTCAAGCTTTTCAACATCTGCTTCACGACATGGTGGTCCTCATTCGCACAGACAACCAGGTCGTCATGTATTATGTCAACAAGCAGGGGGGCACGGGATCGGCCTCCCTCTGCCAGGAAGCTCTCAGAGTCTGGGATTGGGCAGTTCGCCACAACGCCTTCCTCAAAGCTGTCTACATTCAGGGGAAGGACAATGTCTTGGCAGACAACTTGAGTCGTCTCCTCCAGCCTCACGAATGGACTCTCCATTCCAACCCCCTTCATCAGATCTTTGCACAATGGGGGACGCCTCAGATAGATCTCTTTGCGGCTCCCCACAACTTTATACTGCCTCAGTTTTGCTCCAGGATCTACACTCCTCATCGCCTCGAGGCAGATGCCTTTCTGCTGGATTGGGGGAATCGATTTCTGTATGCATTTCCTCCATTTCCTCTCATTCAAAAGACTCTGGTCAAGTTGAAATCCGTCCAGGTCACCATGATTCTGATAGCTCCTCGGTGGCCCAGACAACCTTGGTTCTCCCTTCTACTTCAACTCAGCAGCAGGGAGCCGGTCCTTCTTCCAGTGTTTCCTTCTCTACTTACTCAACATCAAGGATCACTACTTCATCCCAACCTGCAGTCTCTCCACCTGACAGCTTGGTTCCTCTCAACATAACCCCTCACCAGTTTTCCCAGGCAGTGAGGGATGTCTTGGAGGCTTCCAGGAAGCCTGCTACTCGATAATGCTACTCCCAAAAGTGGACTAGATTTTCTTCCTGCTGTGTTTCCAATTCTAAGGAGCCTCAGTGAGCTTCCCTATCCTCCGTGTTGGACTATCTTCTACACCTGTCTCAGTCTGGTCTCAAGTCTACCTCTATAAGAATCCACCTGAGTGCTATTGCGGCTTTCCATCAGCCTCTGCAAGGGAAACCTCTATCTGCTCATCCTGTGGTTTCCAGATTTATGAAAGGACTTTTCCATGTCAATCCTCCTCTCAAACCTCCTCCTGTGGTTTGGGATCTCAATGTTGTCCTTTCTCTTCTCATGAAGCCTCCGTTTGAACCTCTCAACAGGGCTCCACTTAAGTATCTCACCTGGAAAGTGGTTTTTCTGGTGGCCCTCACGTCTGCTCGCAGGGTCAGTGAGCTTCAGGCCTTAGTGGCAGATCCACCTTTCACAGTATTCCATCGTGACAAGGTGGTCCTCCGCACTCATCCGAAATTCCTGCCTAAAGTGGTCTCTGAATTTCATCTCAACCAATCCATTGTACTTCCAGTGTTCTTTCCAAAGCCTCATTCTCATCATGGAGAATCAACTCTTCACACTCTGGACTGTAAACGTGCTTTGGCTTTCTACCTGGATCGCACCAAACCACACAGAACTGCTCCTCAACTTTTCGTCTCCTTTGATCCGAACAAGTTGGGACGACCTGTATCGAAGCGCACCATCTCCAACTGGATGGCGGCTTGTATCTCTTTCTGCTATGCCCAGGCTGGATTATCCCTTCCCTGTAGGGTCACAGCCCATAAGGTCAGAGCAATGGCAGCCTCTGTAGCCTTCCTCAGATCGACACCGATTGAGGAGATTTGTAAGGCTGCCACTTGGTCCTCGGTTCATACATTCACCTCTCATTATTGTCTGGATACTTTCTCCAGACGGGATGGACAGTTTGGCCAAACAGTGCTACAAAATTTATTCTCCTAAGTTGCCAACTCTCCCTCTATCCCATTAAGGTTAGCTTGGAGGTCACCCACTAGTGAGAATACCTGCCTGCTTGTCCTGGGATAAAGCAATGTTACTTACCGTAACAGTTGTTATCCAGGGACAGCAGGCAGCTATTCTCACGTCCCACCCACCTCTCCTGGGTTGGCTTCTCGGCTAGCTACCTGAACTGAGGAGACACGCCCGGTCCGTCGGGCGGGAAGGCACTGGTGCATGTGCGGTGCGGGCATCTCGAAACTTCTAAGTTTCTTCAAGCAAGACATGCTTGTGAGACGTCCGTATCAGGGCTCTGTCGGATGACATCACCCACTAGTGAGAATAGCTGCCTGCTGTCCCTGGATAACAACTGTTACGGTAAGTAACATTGCTTTTTGTGCGGCGCACGCCTCCGTGCTGCGCTCAATTGTCGGCGCGCGCCTTTGTCTTTCGCGCCGTTGTCTATGAACCTTAGAGACTTGAGAGTTGGGGAATTTGGATAGGCATGCTCTAATAGAGGTCAGGAGTTTTTATTGCCTTCCTGAAGCTCAGTAGACCTAATGATCTTATGTGGGTAGGTAGTTTGTTCCAAAGGTGCGGTAGGTAGTTTGAGTAAGATCTTTTTTGGGCGGTCTCAAGGCAGAGGGCCTGTCCTGAGGGCACACACAATCGCTTTTCATCTTGCGAGCGGGAGCGGTTGATTGGGGTCATAGGGCAGAAGTTTTAGGGCCCTATAGGCCGGCACCATGTCATAAGAACATAAGAATTGCCGCTGCTGGGTCAGACCACTGGTCCATCGTGCCCAGCAGTCCGCTCACGCGGCGGCCCCCAGGTCAAAGACCAGTGCTCTAAATGAGTCCAGCCTCACCTGTCGTGGAAGAGTTTGTAGGGCTGTTTCCGTGCTATGGAATTTTCTGAAGCTAGATTGGTACAGGGAGAGGGCGTTCCGTCTGTCAATGAAGGCTTGGAGTTGCGATAGTGCAGTCTTTTCAAATATTTTAGAGATGACGGGAAGGTTGGAGACTGTTCTGTAATTGCCGGGTTCGTTTCGGATCCAGGGTCATTTTTTTTTTTTAAGATCAGCTTGACAATTGCTGATTTCCAGCTTTGCAGTACCACTCCCTATTGGTAACCTAATGCCCTCTTATATGGCAGACTAACTGTACCCACTGCATCCCAGGATGCACCGTGCAAGGCCGGGTGCTGCCATTTGTTAGATAAATGGATTCTTTTTCATAAGCTAAAGCTCAGTACCCAAATTTCTACTGATCGATATCAAATTAGACTCTAATTCTAAATCTGTTTGTATCGATCAAGTCGAATACAAACTCTCTCCAATGATAACAATTCTGGCTGTTCTGACTGATAGCACTGTCTCCATGGAAGCTCAAATTGCCTTCTTAGTGAAGAAATAGTTTTTGCTGCTGATAAAATTTCATTAAATTCATAATTACAGTGGTACCTCGGTTTGCGAGTGTTTTGCAAGACGAGCAAAACATTCGCAAAATCGGCGCCTCGGAAACCGAGCGTGCCTTGATTTACGAGCGGCTCCCCCTCCCCCGCGATCCGGCATCCTCCCTCCCCCCGCGATCTGGCACCCTCTGCTCGCGTCGCACCCCCTCCCCGCCGCGATCCGGCATCAAAAAGGCACCCACCCGATCACATTTCTTACCCCCCATTTGGCACCAGCACCGGCATGTCCTGTGCATTGGTGCCGGTGCCAAATGGGGGGTAAGAAATGTGATCGGGTAGGTGGGTGGGTGCCTTTTTGATGCTGGATTGCAGCAGGGAGGGGTGCGACGCGAGCGGGGGGTAGGGTGCCGGATCGCGGAGGGGGGGGGGTGCTACGAACGGGGGGGGGGTGGGGAACGAGCGGGGGGGATGACGGATCACGCGGGGGAGGGGGCGCCTTCATGAGCGGGGGGAGCAATGCCGGTTCTTAGGGGGGTAGAGCAACGCTGCTGGCCTCGGGGGATGGGGTGGGTGGGAACGAATCAAGCGAGTTTCCCTTAGTTCCCTTAGGCTCTTTGCAAAAATCTAATCACCTCCCATTCTCTAGTATTCTGTCCCTCTCTATCCTCTTAGTCCCTCTCCTTTATCCTTTCATTGTAGTTCCTTTCCTCTTAATTCTGTAAACCGTGCCGAGCTCTGCGCTTGCGGAGATGGCACGGTATACAAACCTAAGGTTTAGTTTAGTTTAGTTTAGTTCCTATAGGGAAACTCGCTTTGATATACGAGTATTTTGGTTTACGAGCTTGCTTCTGGAACGAATTATGCTCGTAAACCAAGGTACCACTGTATTTTGAATTAGATCAATTATGCTTTACTGCTATTGCAACTGAATTGTTGCAATCTTAGTTATTTAGGCTGTACTGAATACCACTGAGAAGGCATTTAGGTGTGAATTAAAATAACATAGATCACATTGACTATCATCACCTACCAGTATCATCCCAGCTGTTTTGGGGACAGTTGTAGCATAAAACTATATGCCCTGTGGCGTCCATAGCACAGGTGTTACTAAAGGATGGGAAGTGCTACCCCAGTAATATGATCAGGCCTGGGATGGGACAACCCTACCCCTTTCTAATCTCCCAAATCCAGTTATTTCTTTTATCCCAGGACAAGCAGGCAGCATATTCTTAACACATGGGTGACGTCACCGACGGAGCCCTCGGTACGGACCTTTTTAACTAGAAGTTTCTAGTTGGCCGCACCGCGCGTGCGCGAGTGCCTTCCCGCCCGACGGAGGAGTGCGTGGTCCCCAGTTTCTTCGTTTCCGCGGAGCGAAGAAGACGCGTGTGTTTTTTCAACGGCCGTTGAAACCACTTTTTGCCTTCCCGCTCGCGCTTTTTTCCTTATTTTTTCTTCTTTACCTTTGGGTTTATTTTTTCTTTGATTTGCAAAAAAAAAAAAAACAAAAAACTTTGCTTTTTTCCCTTTTTTCTTTCGTTTTGCCCCGGCGGGGCCTGTTGCCAGTATACAGGCCTCGGGCTTCGATTTTGCGGAGGCTATCTTCCCCTTCATGCCCCCGCAGGTCGGTTTTAAGAAGTGCCAGCGGTGTGCACGCCCGATCTCCATTACTGATCCACACAATTGGTGTTTGCAGTGTCTGGGTCCGGAGCATCGGGCGGATTCCTGCACCCGCTGTGCCACTCTTAAAAAGAGAACTCTTAAAAACCGAAAAATCCAACAAACTCTTCTCTTCGGCACCGAGTCGGCGATGGACTCCTCACCTGCAACGGCGGTACCCCAAAAATCGGCACCGTCGTCCTCGACACCGACCGACCCCACATCGGCGTCGCTGGCGCCAGGTAAGCCGGCTAAGAAGCCTTCCTCTTCCCTCGAGCGCCCTCCAGCTACGGTGGCGACACCATCCTTACCGGCATCGAACCGGTCCCGCAAACGCTCCGCCCCGATCTCGGTGAGTGCCTCGTCATCGGCCTCCTCATCGCCGGGGCGTGGAGCGGCATCTAAGGAACCGAAGAAAAAGAAAGCGGTTCCGATGCCACCCCTCGATGACCGTATCTCGGCCATCTTAAAGGCTCAACTCCAGGAGCAGTTGAAGAAACAACTTGAACAACTGCTGCCCACTATCCTGGCACCGCTCCTTCCGGTACCAGACCGGCCCGAGCCCCGTACCGAGCCCCCGGTGTCCACCCCTTCGGTACCGGTGAACACCTCTATGCCGATCCTTTCGGCCCAACAACTTCATGGCGATCCAGTGGTTCATTCTCAGGCCACATTGGATCCTCCCCGGCACCAGGCGGTACGGCACTCTTCTCGGGACCGAGATAGACGCCGATCGTCCTCCCCGGGTACCGTTTCGGTGCGCTCTGGAAAGTCTTTGTCCAAAACTCACCATACCGCTCCCTCCACCCCGGTGTCTCGACATGCACCAGAGGTCAGGGACCCTGACTTATGGGAGGACACTCCTCTCGGTACCGAGGAGGATCCCTCCTCATCTGATGAGGAACCATCGGCAACCGATGCCACCTCCAAACCAGAGCAGTCCTCATTTTCTAAATTTCTGAGAGAAATGTCTGCTGCCCTGTCACTTCCTCTAGAATCTGACTCAAAAAAGTCTCAAGCCTTTCTAGAGGCCTTAGACTTTGAGCAACCTCCTAAGGAGTTCCTCAAGCTTCCCGTACATGACATCCTACGGGAAACGTTCTATAAAAATTTGGAAAATCCCCTCACGGTACCGGGAGCCCCCCGTAAACTGGACAACCTTTACCGGGTCATTCCTATTCCTGGGTTCGACAAATCTCAATTGCCCCATGAGTCTCTTCTGGTGGAATCCACCTTAAAAAAGACTCAGGGCTCCAGTGTCTATGCCTCTACCCCTCCTGGCAGAGAAGGTAAGACCATGGACAAGTTTGGCAAGAGGCTTTACCAGAATGCCATGCTTGCCAACAGGGCAAACAACTATTCCTTCCATTTTTCTTTCTATCTGAAACATTTGGTCCAACAACTGTCTGCCCTCCAGAAGTACCTTCCTGAGCGCAAGGTCCCGCTATTCCAACAACACATCTCTGGTCTTCTCCAGATGCGGAAATATATGGTCCGCTCAATATATGACTCCTTCGAGCTCACCTCTCGGGCCTCTGCCATGGCCGTAGCCATGCGTCGATTAGCCTGGCTCAGAGTCTCCGACCTGGACATCAACCACCAAGATCGTTTGGCCAACGCCCCCTGTCTCGGGGATGAACTCTTTGGAGAGTCACTGGATTCCACCACCCAGAAACTCTCGGCCCATGAGACCAGGTGGGACACCCTAATCAAGCCGAAAAAGAAGGCTCCGCCTGCTCGACCTTATCGGCCTCAATCATCTTACCAGCGGAGGTTCTCAGCCAGGCCACTCAATCCGCCTTCTCAACAATCTCGGCGACCCCGTCAACAGCAGCACCATGCCCAGGCTCGATCTCAGGCCACTCAACCCTCTAAGCCTTCTCAGCCTGCTAAACAATCTCAGCCCTTTTGACTCTTCTCTCCAGGGCATAGCCAGTCATCCACCCTCGCTGCCTCTTCCACAGCCTATAGGGGGTCGTCTCACCATTTTCTCAAGCCGTTGGGAGGTCATCACGTCAGACCAGTGGGTCCTCAACATCATCCGCCACGGCTACTCTCTCAACTTCCAGACTCTGCCACCGGACAACCTACCCGTAGAGTCTGCTTCTCACTCCTCTCAAACCCCCCTCCTCCTGAGGGAGGTTCAATCCCTCCTCCTTCTCAATGCCATCGAAGAAGTACCTCCAGATCAAAGGGGCCAGGGATTCTACTCCCGCTACTTCCTTGTACCCAAAAAGACGGGAGACCTCCGTCCCATTCTCGATCTCAGGGACCTCAACAAATGTCTGGTCAAGGAAAAGTTCAGGATGCTCTCCCTTGCCACACTTTACCCTCTTCTTTCTCAACACGACTGGCTATGTTCCCTGGACCTCAAAGAGGCCTACACTCACATCTCCATCCATCAGAACTCTCGCCGCTACCTGCGGTTCCAAGTACTCCACCACCACTACCAGTACAAAGTACTACCGTTTGGCCTCGCTTCCTCCCCCAGAGTCTTCACCAAATGCCTGATAGTGGTGGCGGCCTTCCTCAGGTCTCACAACCTCCAGGTGTTCCCCTACTTGGACGATTGGTTGGTGAAAGCACCTTCATCTCAACTCGTGCTACAAGCTACTCATCACACCATCTCTCTCCTCCACCTCCTGGGGTTCGAGATCAACTACCCCAAGTCGCATCTGCTTCCCACCCAGCGACTTCAATTCATCGGAGCAGTCCTGGACACAACGCTGATGAGGGCTTTTCTCCCCTCCGATCGCAAGCAGACCCTGCTCCATCTCTGCCGTCAGGTACTCCTGCATCCCTCCATTCCTGCCCGACAGATGATGGTCCTCCTGGGTCACATGGCCTCGACGGTGCATGTCCTCCCTCTGGCGCGACTCCACCTCAGGACACCTCAATGGACTCTCGCCAACCAATGGTCACAGACTACAGATCTTCTTTCTCATCCCATCTCTGTGACATCATCTCTTCAGCAATCTCTCCAATGGTGGTTGAACTCCTCAAATCTTTCCAGGGGTCTACTCTTTCATCTGCCCCCTCACTCTATGATCATCACCACCGATGCGTCCCCCTACGCATGGGGAGCTCACCTAGGCGATCTACGCACTCAGGGACTTTGGACACCACAGGAGCGTCGTCATCACATAAACTTCCTGGAACTCAGAGCCATGTTCTACGCCCTGAAGGCTTTCCAACATCTTCTCTGCCCTCAAGTCCTCCTCCTGTGCACAGACAATCAAGTCGCCATGTACTACATAAACAAGCAGGGCGGCACCGGATCTCGCCCCCTTTGTTTGGAGGCTCTGCGCATCTGGACCTGGACCACGGACCGCAATCTCTTTCTCAGGGCGGTCTATATTCAGGGCGAACAGAACTCTCTGGCCGACAATCTCAGCCGCATCCTTCAACCTCACGAGTGGACGTTGGACCCTCCGACTCTGCTCTCCATCTTTGCTCGATGGGGCACTCCGCAGGTGGACCTCTTTGCAGCACCTCACAACCATCAGCTGCCCCAATTCTGTTCCAGACTCTTTTCTCCTCACCGTCTGGCACCGGATGCATTCCTGCTCGACTGGAGGGATCGGTTCCTCTATGCCTTCCCTCCACTTCCTCTGATGTTGCGGACCTTGTCCAAACTCCGCAAGGACAACGCCACCATGATCCTCATCGCCCCTCGGTGGCCTCGTCAACACTGGTTCTCCCTCCTGCTTCAACTCAGCTCCAGGGAGCCCATTCCTCTTCCTGTGTTTCCTACTCTACTTACACAGCAGAATCAGTCTCTACTGCATCCCAATCTGTCTTCCCTCCACCTGACAGCTTGGTTTCTCTCGGGCTGACCTCTCCGGAGAATCTATCTCAACCGGTCCGCCTCATTTTGGACGCCTCCAGGAAACCGGCCACTCTCCAATGTTACCATCAGAAGTGGACCAGATTCTCCTCGTGGTGTCTCCGGCATCATCATCAAGAACCCACCTCTTTGGCGGTGGAAACTGTCTTGGAATATTTGCTCTCGCTGTCCAACGCTGGCCTCAAAACCACCTCCATCAGAGTCCACCTCAGTGCCATCACTGCGTTTCACGAGCCTATTCTCGGAAAACCCCTCACGGCTCATCCTCTGGTTTCCAGATTTATGAGAGGGCTCTTCAACATCAAACCGCCTCTCAAGCCTCCTCCTGTCGTCTGGGACCTGAATGTGGTTCTCTCAGCTCTCATGAAACCTCCGTTTGAGCCTCTTGCCACAGCTTCACTCAGGTTCCTTACCTGGAAGGTGCTCTTCCTAATTGCCATCACCTCTGCCAGGAGGGTTAGCGAACTGCATGCGCTGGTTGCCGACCCACCTTTCACTGTTTTTCACCATGACAAGGTTGTTCTGCGTACCCACCCTAAATTCCTTCCCAAGGTGGTCTCAGCTTTTCACCTCAACCAGTCCATTGTGCTCCCTGTCTTCTTCCCTAAGCCTCACTCGCATCCTGGGGAACAGGCGTTGCACACGCTGGATTGTAAGCGTGCCCTTGCTTACTATCTTGATCGTACCAGAGCTCACCGAACAGCCCCTCAGCTCTTTTTGTCTTTCGATCCCAACCGTTTGGGTCGTCCTGTCTCCAAACGGACACTTTCAAATTGGCTTGCTGCCTGTATTGCTTTCTGCTACGCTCGGGCCGGTCTCTCACTGGAAGGAACTGTCACGGCCCACAGAGTCCGAGCTATGGCTGCTTCTGTAGCTTTCCTCCGCTCCACGCCCATCGAGGAAATCTGCAAGGCGGCCACTTGGTCCTCAGTTCACACGTTCACTACTCACTACTGTCTGGATGCGTTCTCCAGACGGGATGGACACTTCGGCCAATCTGTGTTACAAAATTTATTTTCCTAATGGCCAACCATCCCTCCTCCCTCTTTGTTAGCTTGGAGGTCACCCATGTGTTAAGAATATGCTGCCTGCTTGTCCTGGGATAAAGCACAGTTACTTACCGTAACAGGTGTTATCCAGGGACAGCAGGCAGATATTCTTACATCCCACCCACCTCCCCGGGTTGGCTTCTTAGCTGGCTTATCCTAACTGGGGACCACGCACTCCTCCGTCGGGCGGGAAGGCACTCGCGCACGCGCGGTGCGGCCAACTAGAAACTTCTAGTTAAAAAGGTCCGTACCGAGGGCTCCGTCGGTGACGTCACCCATGTGTTAAGAATATCTGCCTGCTGTCCCTGGATAACACCTGTTACGGTAAGTAACTGTGCTTAATTTGTTTTCTATCTCCTTGTCCCTGAAAAGCTCAGAACAGCTTACTGGTTAAAAGTTCAAGTTTTTATTTGTATTTGATGAATCACTTACTCAAGTTACTAAGCGATTTACAACTTCATAAAACAAGTTTATATAAGTAAGCAAAATAACTTAAAACGAACAGTTTTGAGACATACACGAAATGGGAAGGATAGAGGGGTAAAGTTACATCTTCATAGCTTAAGAAAATAGACAAAAAACAAGGAAAAAACAATGGGATGGGTAAATAAAACGGAACCATAATATCTTCATCTAGAAGAAAGAAAATTAAAGATTGAACGCGTCTTTAAAGAGGTAACATACAGATTATATAGTTGACATAATTGCAGAACAAGTTTACGATAAAGGTTGTATCCTGACTTGATACAAACAATTTGATTCTCCAGGTTACAATTTGCAGTTATCCTTGACTGCATGCTTTTTCAATACAAGTTTTTAACCTAATGTGACCCATATTGAGATCTAGTACCAATAGACATTTTTCTTCAATCCATTTGTCATGGGCAGGTAATGGCTCTTCCTTCTTTTCTCTATACTGGAGCCTACTAAAATGTGATAATGTAAGGGACATATATCTGGTGTAACTATCATTGTCTTTAAGCCAGGAATATGTCCCTGTTTTTATCTGCAAGGTCTTTTTTAGTATAATCTCTTGGTTATTTACTAGTCTGATTTTTCTGAGGGTGATAGATATGTTTTTTGTTGTGGGGGAAATTCCTCTCTGGTTGTGGTGGCTGTGTTGGGAGGGATTTTTGGGGTCAGCATATCGGCCTTAGTTGATAACTGAGATAGGAAAGCACATGACGGGTAAGATTATGATAAGTTCTTATAGCATTGGGGTTGTTGAATTATATTTTTAATTTAGTTACTTTTATTCTGTGTTGATTGGGCAACAGGTGGAGGGTCTTGGTTCATAGACAACCCCGCGAAAGACAAAGGCGCGCGCTGACAACTGAGCGCAAGACGGAGGCGCGCGCCGAAGAAAATTACAGTTTTTAGGGGATCCGACGGGGGGTTTTGTTGGGGAGCCCCCCCAGTTTACTTAATAGAGATCGCACCGGCGTTATGGGGGGTTTGGGAGGTTGTAACCATCAACATTTTACTGTAAACTTAACTTTTTCCCTAAAAAAAGGGAAAAAGTGAAGTTTTTAGTAAAATGTGGGGGGTTACAACCTCCCCACAACGCCCCCACAACGCGGCGCGATCTCTATTAAGTAAAGTGGGGGGTTCCCCCCCACGCCCCCCCGTCGGAGCCCTAAAAACAGTAATTTTCTGCGGCACGCGCCCCCGCGCTGCGCTCAATTGTCTGGGCACGCCTTTGTCCCGTCGAGCTTTTGACCTGACACCGAGGGTCTTTATATGTAACGTGAGCCTAGGGGTGGGTCTAGGCTGAGTTCACAGTGTGGCTGTGGAGAAATGATGGGCATTTTTCAGGAAGTGTCCCTGAAGAGAGTCGGAAGTAGCAAGAGATGAAAGGTGCATTCCTGGTAGAAATAGTTGGGTTTATATGAGTGCTGGAAAGTTGTAAAATGGTTTGGGTTCAAAGGCTTTAGGCTGTTTCTTATGGTGAGAAGGGAAGGAAGGGAGTCGCCTAGGCTGGAGTATTTCCAGAAGAGTCCCTGAAGAGAGTCAGAAGCATCAAGAGATGTTTCTACTCTTTGGGTTTTGGCCAGGTACTAGTGACCTGGATTGGCCACCGTGGGAATGGGCTACTGGGCTTGATAGACCATTGGTCTGACCCAGTGAGTAATAATATAATATAATAATATAACAGTTTATATATCACAGGACCGTGAAGTTCTATGCGGTTTACAATGATTAAAAATGCTACGAATTGAGTAGAGCTAACAAAGATTAGTACAAAACACTGCAGTTCGCTTAATCTTCGGGCTGAGAAAACAAGACCACATTAGCCGATATTACAAAAAACTGCACTGGCTACCAATGTAAGCGCGAATACAGTTCAAATTTGCATACATCTGCTTCAAACAAATCTGGGGCCTAGCACCTTCCTACCTGCAAACACACTTCAATCTGCACAAGCCCACACGAACAACCAGAAACAAAAACATCTTCGCCTATCTTAAAATTATTGGCTGCAAATACAAATCCTACCTTGACAGAACCTTCATGTTCCAAGCTAACAGACAACAATCCTGGCTGGGAAACCACATAAATAAAACCAAACAGACCTACAACGTATTCTGAAAATCAATCAAAACCACTCTGTTTGACAAATTCATCACCTAAACAAACCGACCTTCGCTCACCATGCTTTTCCCCCTACAAACCCGAAGCAATCTCTCAGGCAACCCCTCTCACTTCCCTCCCCTTACAACCCCTCTTACTTTTCCTCCCCTTACTACCCTTTTTCTTCTGTAACATTCCCCTCATGCATTTGTAATTCGCTGAATGTCCAGCCTTCTTTCGATGTGAACAGCCTAGAAGTCGACTGACTATGGCAGTACAGAAAAATAAAGTTATTATTATTATTAAAGTTAAAAGCTAGTGACTAACAGCTCTAGAGATTAGTTATTGTGGAAAAAGATTGTACAGGTCAGTTACCTAAATACTCCAGGAACAGATATGTTTTTAGGTGTTTCCTAAATTCCCCATAAGTAGTAGACGTAAGCAATTGTTCCAGATCTTTACCCCATAATGCTGCCTGACGTGAGAAAAGATGTTGATGATGTCTTTTAAATTTACATCCTCTAACCGGTGGAGAAACAAAATTCAAGTGTGAGCTTCTCTTATGTCTATTGGTTGAGAAAGAGACAAGGTCAGTTATATATTTAGGGGCTAAACCAAATAGTACCTTAAAGCAAAAACATCCAAACTTAAACTTCACACATGCCTCCATCGGCAGCCAATGCAGAAGTCGGTAGGAAGGAGTTACATGGTCAACCCAAAAATTAGCCTTGAGGCTATTCTTATGCTCTTAACTATGAAAGTTAACGTTCATTTTGATTTCTTTATTGTATTTTTAACCCTTGGAAAAGCAGATATTACTCAAATAAGTTTCTGTTCCTCATTTTCTTCTAACATAGTGCAGGTTCTTCTGAATGGGCTGTGGTTACGTTTAACTTTGGGTCTGTCGTTGGAGACTGAGATTGCTAATAGCCATTGCTTAAGTTTTCTGTTTCTTCCCTCTCTTTCTACCTTTTAGGGCGCAATCAAGGGAAAGCTGCAGGAACTGGGGGCTTACGTAGGTGAGTATTACTGTGAGTGCAATTGGCATTAATTTGGCTGCAGGGAACTCTGGTTATAGAACTTAGTTACCGAATATTGATATGTAAACATTATTTTTCCTTCTTTTACAAAGCTGTACTAGCCACTCGGCAAACTCTCCGAAGTCCATTACTTCCCTGTGGATGTTGGGGCGATTACCACAGAAGCAGCTGCTAGCTCGGCTTTGTAAAAGTGTTTGTGGGGGGATAATTTTAGTTATTTTCCTTTTAACCAAAATAAATATAAGACCATAGCTCATAACATACTGTGACTCTTTAGTATTAATCAGCAATCTAATTTTAAATGTTTCTTATAATTCTTGTATATCCAATATACACAACAGGGTAAATTTCAAAAAAAGGAGATTTGTTCCCAAATGACCATAAACAGGCAAAAAACTAGTAAAGGAACAAGCTACTTTAAATACCTTTTTAAACGAGAGTGGCGCTCAGAATCCAAGATGGAGTAAAAAACTTCAAATTGGGGTGCAAACCCCTAAAATGCGTTTTTTATAGAATCAATCATTGCACCATTTTGAGTGAAAAGGTAATAGAAAGTGCTTATTGAAAAACACTCTTGCTTTAAATGTCCAATAAATGTCCAATAAAGTGAAAATGTTCCAACTATTATATAAGTCCAACTACATGAGTTCAAATCAGAACTTATCTTAATGGTTCAGATAGCGTTGACCCGGCGAGGTTCAACGCTATCTGAACCATTAAGATAAGTTCTGATTTGAACTCATGTAGTTGGACTTATATAATAGTTGGAACATTTTCACTTTATTGGACATTTATTGGACATTTAAAGCAAGAGTGTTTTTCAATAAGCACTTTCTATTACCTTTTCACTCAAAATGGTGCAATGATTGATTCTATAAAAAACGCATTTTAGGGGTTTGCACCCCAATTTGAAGTTTTTTACTCCATCTTGGATTCTGAGTGCCACTCTCGTTTAAAAAGGTATTTAAAGTAGCTTGTTCCTTTACTAGTTTTTTGTCTTATAATTCTTGTACATTATATGAGAGGGTAAAATGAATTAAGCAAAATAGTGTTGGGAGGGAGGGTGGGTTATGGGTTTATATATATATATATATATATATACAATTGTTATTGTCTTGATGGATTTATCAAGTGTTGTTTCTGAGACTATGTATGATTTTTCTTGTACACTTGTTGAAGGATTAAAAAGGAATAAAGAATTTAAAAAAAAATAAATGTTTTAGAAAAGACCTATTTCATGAATTTGTTACTAATAATTCCTAATTATCCCAGGACAAGCAGGCAGGTATTCTCACTAGTGGGTGATGTCATCCGACAGAGCCCCGATACGGACATCTTGAAAGCATGTCTTGCTTGAAGAAACTCAGAAGTTTCGAGATGCCCGCACCGCGCATGCGCCAGTGCCTTCCCGCCCGATGTACCGGGCGTGTCTCCTCAGTTCTTTTCTTTCCGCGGAGCTGAGAAGTTTCTCTTCATTCTGCGCTGACTGAATTTCAGTATTTTGCCTTCTTTACCCGCGTTTTTTGGTTTCTTTGAATTCATTTCAATTTTAATTTATATTTTCTAAAAAAAAAAAAAAAAAGTTAAAATTATTTCTTCCGGCGGTTCGGCCGGGCCGGCCTCGTGGCTGCGGCCTAGCGCCTTCGACCTTGCAGCGTCGATTTTCCGGCCTATGTCCCGGCCAATCACCGGTTTTAAAAAGTGCAGCAAGTGCCAGCGTGCGATTTCGTTAACGGACCCGCATCGACACTGTCTTCAGTGTCTTGGTCCAGAACACGTTCCGAAATCGTACCGGCCTTGTTCCACGCTCACTGCGCGCTCGTTTAAACGGCGCTGCTTGCTCTGGGAGTCGATGTTCAAGATGGAGACTGCCAAGGACCTGTCTGCTTCCACTTCTGCTGAGGTTTCGCCGGTCCGTTCGAAACCTGCATCGACGACTCCTGCATTGGGCATTGTGAAGCCGGCATCGTTCACACCGACTTCAGCATCGAGTTCGGCATCGGTGCCTGTCTCCGTCTCCTCGGTTCAGGTACCACCTTCCACTGTCCCTCCGGTGGTCATCAAGGTGCCTAAAGCTAGCAAGCAGAAGCACTTGGCCACGAAGGAACGCGAAGACCGTGCAGGAGGACCCCCTTTCGGTGCGGATCCCTCCATGTCGGCTTCGCTGCGATCCCTGCTAGAAGCTCAGTTTGTCGAGCTTATGCAGACTATGGGACCCCGGCTTATCGCCTCTATTCAGGGTGACCTCCCGGTCCCGGTTCCGGGGGGCGGTCCGCCCCCTCCCCCTCGTCGTTCGATCTCCCTGCTCGACGAGGAGGATCGGCGGAGGGCGGCGGAATCCTCCAGGCGGCCTTCCCTTCCTGATATGCCGCCTTTGGAGCCCATCACGCCTCCACGACAACAGGGTACTAGGTCGGCCCCTGATAATCGGAGTCCTGGCCATACTGCATCGCACTATTTTCATGAATTTGTTACTAATAATTCCTAAATATTGTAACACTAGCTTTTAATTTGTATCGCCATAATTACTTATGTAAACCGCTGTGAACTTCATGGTGGTATTGGCGGTATGCAAATAAAAATTGTATCATATTGTATTAGTACATGGCCATGAATATCATAGCAAGTTAGATCACAATGGCATAGCTGCAGTTTACGGGCTCGTTTTACTCCGTTTTCAGATGAAAGCAAACCGTGTGTACCGTATTTTCACCCCTATACCGCGCACCCGTGTAAAACGCGCACACGGGTATAGCGTGCAGGGAACACAAATTTATGTAAAAAAAATTTAATATAGCGCGCACATGCGTATACCGTGCATGCTAAAACCTCCTCCCCAACTACTCCGAACCGGCA
The DNA here is from genome assembly GCF_902459505.1 of Geotrypetes seraphini. Classification (NCBI taxonomy): domain Eukaryota; kingdom Metazoa; phylum Chordata; class Amphibia; order Gymnophiona; family Dermophiidae; genus Geotrypetes; species Geotrypetes seraphini. The sequence continues at coordinate 179,662,941 of NC_047090.1, read as the reverse complement.
TCCTCCCCCCCGCTCGCTTACCTGCATTTTACAACTTTTTTTTTCAATCCGATCCGGCATCCGCCCTGCGAACCCGCTCGCGTCACCCCCCCCCCCTGCGATCCTACATCCCCCCCAGCACCGCAAAACATCTCTTACCTGATTGGGCACCGGCACCAGCACCAATGCACAGGAGATAATCTCGGAGAGAGCGAGACCAGAAGGCTTTGAGCATGCGCAAATGCTCAAAGCCTAGTCCAGCCCGGCGCAGGAAGAAGGAGGATCTCTCCTGCACCGCACTGCCCAGCCCAGCCCAGCCCAGTCCAACCAACGAGGGAGGATCTTTGGGCACTGGCACTGGCACTGGCACGTCCTGTGCATTGGTGCTGGTGCCGGTGCCCAATCGGGTAAGAGATGTTTGGTGCTGGGGGGGATGTAGGATCGCGGGGGGGGGGGGGTGACGCGAGCGGGGGGGAGGATGCCAGTTCGCAGGGGGGATGCCGGATCGGACTGAAAAAAAAAAGTTGTAAAACGCGCTCACGCGTATAACGCGCAAGGTTATGCACGGTTTGTAAAATAGTGTATAACGCGCGCGTTATATGCGTGAAAATACGGTACTTTCACTTTGAAAAATGCTTAAGGACAGAAGCTCCTTCAGACACTTACCCCCTCTTCTATGAAACCGCGTTAGCGGTTTTTAGCGCAGAGAGCCGCTCATAGGAACTCGAGCGTCAGGAGCAGTGTGGGCCTTTCAGCGCGGCTCTCTGCGCTAAAAACAGCTAGTGTGATAGAAGAGGAGTTTATTCTTTTTGCTTGCTTTTCATTGGTAGCACAGGGTGAATTATATTCATGTACTTTTTCTTTTTTTTTAATTTATAAATTTTTATTGAAGAATTGCAAAAATATATACAACAATGAGCAATCCAACCAATATCCCAGACAATCATTTCTCCCCCCCCCCCCAAGCTAACAGTCATACTGGCAGTCTTCAATACGAGACTAAACAATCCAACTCAAAACAGATATTGTCTGCATAAATCCAGTATTCAACTCCTAGGCCGCTGAGCACTGTACTTAAAGGCCTGAGAAGATATTAAACAGGAATTATGGATAGTGCGGATCCCTGGGGGACGCTTTACCTAGTAATCAATATTTTGGATTTATCCGACTCATCTTGCACTACAAACTTCCTCAGTTTCAAGGAAGGGTTAGAATAGAAAGTGGACCAATAGTTATTGTACTTCACGGTTGTTCCTCCAAAGAACTTGTTCTATGAGCACACTCGTATATCACTCCAATTTAAGTAATTGTGTTTGATTGTGCTAGTCCGTGGGATCTTAAACTACTTCGGTCTAAATTAAAAGGCTTAGCTCTGTGTATAGCTGGGTGGAGGGCCCTTGCTTTGGACTGCGGGAGCATTTAAAGGGAATTTTCAGGCACTATCACTGCTAAATATATAAATCCTACTGAATATTGCCTGGAAGGAGACCAGGAAGTGTGACTATTAGCTTGCTGTTCTGGATCTTTTTCTCCTGAACTACTGTATAACAATGAGGATAGTTATAAAAGCCACTATCTTAATTAACTGACTGAGAATCAATTCCTAGTGATGCAAGAAGTGTGATGGGGCCAGTTTACCTTCTGCTAGGCTATGAGAGGGGGGTGGGTGGAGAAGATGACTTTAGCTCTCCCGTGTTTCAGATAATAATTCCCGGCACATTCATTTCTTCTTCCCTCATCAGATGAAGAGCTTCCTGATTACATCATGGTCATGGTGGCCAATAAGAAAAGCCAGGAGCAGATGACAGAGGACCTCTCCCTCTTCCTGGGAAACAACACCAACAGATTTACAGTTTGGTAGGCCTGTAAACTGCCTCAACATTAACAGCATTTCCACAGTTCTCAGAGTTGAAATAAAAGTCCCTTGTCTTTGCATGAGACTTGCTGAATGAAATTTTAGAAAAGTTCCCTGAATGGAAAACATTGAATAATCAATATAGTTTAAAGTTCTTATGTTTTCAAGCAGACTTCCTAGGGCATCAAGCCGCATTGTGGTATAAATTAATATCTGGATATTTGAATAAAAAACCAAAAAATGGTCTAAGAGACATTTGGAGCATTGAGATTAAGCATCAAATTACTGCATCTCAATGGCCACTAATTTGGTCTTGGAGAATGAGATGTACAGTGTCAGCATCTATGAGACAAACTTGGTTCTTTTTAGTACATAGAGCTTTTTGGACCCCTACACGTTTGCAAAAATTAGATAGTTCCAAGTCCAATAGATGCTGGCACTGTAATCTGGAACCTGGGACGTTGGATCATTTACTGTATCATTGTCCCTACATTAAAAGTTTTTGGAATGCAATTTGGCCACAAATTAATAAATTGATGGAAAATCATGTAGCAATATCATATGATACAGTGTTATTTGGAATGATGATGAGAAAAAAAAGTAAAATTTCACCAGAAAATAACAAGCTTTTATTAGTCATGACAGGGGTTGCCATTCAGCATATAACCAACAATTGGAAGAATTATAGTAACCTAAATTATACATTTTGGTGGAATACAATATGTCATATATTCAAAATGGAAAGAGCAATAGCAATACAAAGAGGGACATATACTAAATTTATAAAAATATGGGGGCCATTGACAAAATATTGTAATGAATAAATAGTAGGATTTCTCTTCTTCTTTTCTTCTTTTCAATATCTTCTTTGTGACACACATGAAGGGGAGGGTAGTGAAAATAATTTTTACACAATATGATATAATATGATATACAATATGTAATGAATGATTGGAAAGTACTAGAAGGGTGGGGGGAGGGAGAGGGGATAAAAATATGTTTAGAATATTATGTATTAGATATAAAAGTGATATTGTGTATTCATTAATTGTATTTCAATATTTTGTACACTTCATGTAAAATTTGAAAATGAATAAAAATTATAAATGAAAAAAAAAAGAAAAGTCACCCAGTTCTGAAGAACAACATCCATATCTGCGTGTTAGAGATGGGGGCTGAGTTAATCCAGAATGAAGAGTCCTTTTATGAAAATAAATCTTAAAATTTTGATTGTCAAGCAGAATACAATGAACTAGTGGAACAACGATCAAATTATTCCAGCACAGAACAGTGTCTAAAGCAGTGGTGTAGTAAGAGGGATGGGGGTGGGGGGAGGTGCGGCACCCCTCCTCTTCACCTCGCCCCCGCTCCTCTCCTGGCTGTGTTCATGCCCCTTGACTTCCCTCGTCCTTTTTTATTTCCCTGGCGTGAGGTTGCTATCGGCATCGGCGCTCTCTCTGACATCACTTCCAGGACCCGTAGGGGTGGGGAAGAGAGCGGGGGAGGGGTGCCACCACCCCACCGCTCACTGGTCTAAAGTATTTATTTATTCATTCAGTTTTCTATGCCGTTCTCCCAGGGGAGCTCAGAACGATTTACATTAATTTATTCAAGTACTCAAGCATTTTTCCCTGTCTGTCCCTGTGGGCTCACGATCTGTCTAATGTACCTGAGGGAAAGGGGGGTTAAGTGAGTTGCCCAGGATCACAAGGAACATGTGGGTTTGAACCCACAACCTAGGGGTGCTGAGGCTGTAGCTTTAATCACCGCGCCAATCTAGAAACCAAAATGTAGTAAGAGTGAGCCAAGAATAGGACAATCCAGCCATTGTGACATCACTGATGAGGTTGGCTCTTATTGGTGGAATGAGGCATTATGATGTCACAATACCAGCTCTGGTTATCAGAGGCTGAAACTTTTCACACTATTTATTTATTCAATTTTCTATACTGTTCTCCCAGGGGAACTCAGAGCAGTTTGTATGGAGTATATAAAGTAATAAATAAAATACTCAAGCATTTTTCCCTGTCTATCCCGGCGGGCTCACAATCTATTTAATGTACAGAACAGAAAACATCAGCAACCTCTCTAACCTAACAAACTCTAAACTAGAGAATAACACAGTGGTAGTTACCTGCGGGTAACCTGCTGAAAAGGTAGGGGGGAAAAGTGCTCACTGCGGTCACAGGGACAAGGCCATCCACCGCCCCGTGGAGCGGTGAATGGCCTTGTCCCCGCAGTTAAGGGAGGGAAGGTGCGCAGCCCCCTCCCTCCGGCCAAATCTATCTCCCTCTCTCCCCCTTATATTCACAGCGCTTTAGAAAATAAACTGAAGCCGGCAAAGCCTGCCTGTGCCACCCTGCAGTCGCCTGTGTGTGGGCGGAAGCCTCTCCTCTGACGCAACTTCCAGTTGCATCAGAGGAGAAGCTTCCACCCACACACGGGCGGCGGCATAGGCAGGCTTTGCCGGCTTCAGTTTATTTTCTAAAGCGCTGTGAAGATAAGGGGGAGAGAGGGAGACAGATTTGGCCGGAAGGAGGGAGAGAAGGGGCTGTACACGCAATCAGTGACCGCGCGCCTTCCCTCCCTTAAGTTTCTTTACGCCACGAAGGTAAAGGGGCGGGAGGGAGATTCTTGGGCTGCTGAAGGGCAGTCAGGTGGCAAGAGGGAAGGGTGGATGCTGCGGGGACTGGGATGGGGTGGTGAAGAGGACGGCGGAGACGGGGTGGTGAAGGAGACGGTGGTCCAGTGATGGGGACAGATTTTTTCCCCATGTCATTCTCTACTCTAAACCTAAATAAGGGAAAAACCCGCTCGTTTTGTTTTGAAGGAGAATAGCGACCAAATGGAGATAATGGAACCGTTCTCCCCTCCCCCTCCTTTTCCCTTCAATGAAGCACTACTCAATCTGAGCACCTGAATGTTCAGGGAAGCAGGTCTAAATACTAATGTCCATTTTTGTGGACATAGACAGTCCTTCCCTTTAGAAATAGAGAATAGCTGGGACATAGATGTCCAAGTGTCAGCCACTTCCTAGTCCTAGCCAAAACACGCCCTCGACACATACCCTCACCCTATAGATCAGGGGTGTCAAATGTCGGTCCTCGAGGGCCGCAATCCAGTCGGGCTTTCAGGATGCAATGAATAAGCATGAGATCTATTATCATACAATGAAATCAGTGCATGCAAATAGATGTCATGCATATTCATTGGGGAAATCCTGAAAACCCGACTGGATTGCGGCCCTCAAGGACCGACATTTGACACCCCTGATATAGATGTTCTTCCATTTTGAACGACCATAACCCAGCCTTGTAAAATTGGCGTTTAGACATCCATGCACTATGTACATCTAAATTCTGATTTAGAGATATCTAAAACATGAATATTGCTTCTAAAGTAACCAGCATACTATCACATAAGCCTCTTTTAAGTCTGTCTGAAGTAAAGTAGTGTTTTCACAGCTAAACTGTATATGGAATTAGCCACAAGCAAGGCTAAGGTTTTGTTTTATAAATCTTTATTCATTTTCTTATGTTACAGCAAGTGGATTACATAAGCTCAATTAAAACTTGGATATACACACTTGTTAAACTCATAATAAGTATCAGTAAAACATTTTTCTTTTGAAGCAAAGTATAAAATACAGATTAATATATAAGAATTTTAAATTATATAATACATACTGAATATAATAGTTTCCCATCCCCTCCCCCCTCCCTTCCAGTCAATAATATATATTTTTATTGTATTCTCTTCTGTTATTGGTATAATAATTTAAATTATTGAAATATTTTGTATTAACCAGAAATATGCTCCCCTCCCTTTTCCCTTCTTATCATATATTTTAATTATGGGAAAAATTTATCATTCTTTACAAAAATTTGTTAATGGTCCCTATATTTTTTGAAATTTATTCATATATCCTTTTTGTGTTGCAATAGCGAGTTCCATTTTGTATATGTGGCATACCGAGTTCCACCAGAAAATATAGTTTAATCTGTCATGTTGTTTCCAATTAAATGTGATTTGTTGTATTGCTATTCCAGTTAAAATAAATAGAAGTTTGTTATTACTTGATGAAATTTTACTTCTTGCTCTCATGGTTGTTCCAAATAATATAGTATCATATGTCAAGGCTACCGGATTTTCTAACATCCTATTAATTTGGGGCCAAATTGATTTCCAGAATGATAAGATTAATGGACAAAAAAGGCTAAGGTTTTGATATCTGAACTTTTTTTTGTTTTATTTTGTTGCTAGGCTTCATGGTGTGCTTGAAAAGCTACGCTGTGTCACTTCTGGTAAGTGCCTATTTCCTTGAATAGCTACCTCTGCTGTTAATGTGGTGGGATAAAAAAACATTGTTTTTGCATCGTCTCTTAGGGAGAGGAGGAAATAGTGGATGCTGTGGATGGGCCATTTGGCCTTTATCTGCCATCATGTTTCTTTTTTTCCCCTCATTATTTCTTTATTCAGAGAACCATAGCAAATACACTTCTCCCTCCATATTCACTATGATAGGGGATTAACAGAACCCCAAATACTGAAAAACCGCAAATAACTTTTTTATATGTTATTTGCTGTTTTCTATTGAACACCATCATGAATATGATGAAACCGCGAATAACATGGTGGGAGACCTGGCCTGTTTCTGAAGGAGAGGCAACACACGGTGAAGAAATAATTGGAAAAATTACAACAACCTAAACTACACATTTTGGTGGAATACAATATGCCATGTTTTTAAAATGGAAAGAACAATAGCAGTACAAAAGGGGACATATAATAAATTTATAAAAATATGGGGGCCATTGACAAAATACTGCAATGATTAAATAATAGAATACTTTTTCTTCTTTTCTTCTTTTAGAGATTTTCTTTTTTTTTTTTTTTTTTTTTTTACGACACACATATAGGGGGGATAAGGAAAACAATTTATATATAATATATTATAATATATGATACAAAATGTAACAAATGATTAAAAAATAATAGAAGGGTGGGGGGAGGGAAATTTATCCAGAATATATTGTAGTAGATATAAATATGTTATTGAATAATTATCAATTATATTCCAATATGTTGTATACTTTTATAAAATTTGAAAATATTATATTAAGGCAATAAAAGGGTGGGGGGAGGGTGAAGGGGAAAATCAAATTCAGACATACATTGTGTTAGATATAAAAGTGATACCATGCATATATCAAATGTATTTTATTATTATGTACACTTTTTGTAAAATTTGAAAATAAAAATATAATGAAAAAAAAAAAAAAAAAAAAAAAAAAAGAAGAAAGTGCTGGGAATCGGCGATTTTCTCTGTAAACGCTTGGAATCAGCGATTTCTCTATGCAAGCTGATGTAATTTGGGGGGGAGGAGCCAGCAAGCTAAAAACTGTGAATAATCGAAACCGCGATTGCTGAAACCGCGAATACGGAGGGAGAAGTGTATACAACATAATGCAATTTTTACAGATAAGCATGCATCCTGTGCACAACATCCAAATAGAAATGCAACTCTGTATTTTCGTAATCATTAATCCCTCTTTCCCCCACGCTGCCGAGGAAATGCTCTATAACCCCAACCATCACATAATCCAAAATGCTCATTATACATTTCAATTCCTACCTGACTGCTTCCTCCCCTGTATTCTTCCTCACCATGACCCTTCCACCTCGCCCTCTAATTCCAAGGCCCGAAACTAATTATAGTTTCCACCTTGAATCTCATGTACTGACATAATGTATCTTTATTGTAACCCACCTGCACCCCATGTACTGACAAAACGTATCTTTATTGTAACCCATGTACTGACTAAATGTATCTTTATGGTAACCCACCTGTATCCCTTACACTGACAAAATGCACCTTGATAGTAAACCACTTGTATTGTAACCCACTTGTATCCCATGTACTGACAAAATGAATCTTTAATGTAAACCACTTGCATCCCATGTACTGATTAAACGTATCTTTTTTGTAAACCGTTTCTATCCCATGTACTGTCAAATGTATCTTTATTGTAAACCGCTTCAAACTTCACGGTATATAAGAAATAAATTATTATTATTATTATTACATAGTTATCCCAGACCTTATGATAAGCTGGTAGATATTATGTTTTTTTTTGCATGAAATTTTATTGGAAAATTCTGTCAAATACAAAAGGGAAAAAAGGGATCCAATATCGACATATGAACGTCAACAATATTAAAAGAGAAATACATTATTCAGATAATGGGTACAAAAAAAAGAGGTAGAAGAGAAACCATGTTACATGACAAAATGTGATAAGAGAGGGGAGGGAAAAAAGGAAAAAGGAAGAGGGAAGGCGGAAAAAAAAAGGGGAGGGTGAAAGAAAAAAAGAGATGCCCCAGAAGTCAAGGGAAGAAAGAAGAAGAGAGATGAAGTGTAGAAAAGAAGCAATACAACGTCAATAAAAAAAGATGAATTTTAGAGAGAATCCAAGTAGGTTTGGAAAGGGACCCATTTTGTACATAATTAGTGCTTAAGGTGGAAGAGATCAACAGTTCACGTTTCTGTTGTAGCAACACAGATTATAGCCAAAAGTGTACGTTTCCTGAGTCAAAGGATTTCCAATTGGAAAGTATAAGTCTTAGAGCAATTATAAGAAGTGTATTAAATAATATTATGTCTTAAAGCCGTTAATATTGACATCAATTGAAGATAGTCCAATCTGGGTAATTTATCTGTGCCTGCGCCAATTTATCTGTACACTCTGCCAATTTCTGTTCAGATGGCACCAAGCCTGGAAGCCTTCCATTAGTTCAGGACAATGTTTATGTAACATCTGCACCAGAAAACACCCCACCTGCTGCCAGTTTCCTTGCACCTTGGGACATTTCCACTAGATATGTATAAAATCCCCCTTCTCCCCACAGTTTCTCCAGCATGCAGTCATTGCCCACTGCAAATAGCTGATAAATTCTCTCAGGGGTGTAGTACCCTGCCATCATGTTTCTGTGTCTTTGGATACTGGATAGGAGTGCTTACATGTGCTGCCATAGTTGCTAGATTTCTACTCTGGAGTCTAGCATAGAGACGGAACAGGAAGTTTTATATCCAAATCATACTGTGATAGTGAACAGCTGAAGGGGCACTTATTAATGAAACAGAGACCACTTCTGAATGTGGGCTCTAGCTCAGAAACTCTCTGACTTGATTTTGGGCCCTTTCACAGGCTGTGTCTTTCAGCTTAGTACCAGCAGATCCATGAAATACCCCTCAGAATAGGGGGCACATTTGCTTCCTTTACTCCAGTAATTCTGGAAATAATATGCAGTAAGTTGTTTGGCGATGGCTGAGGGGAGATATGATTGGCAGTCAGGGTAGGACATGGGTTTATAGGGGAGCCTGCAGGCAGGAGGGAATTGGGGGGGGGGTGCTTTTTGGGTTCTGGCAGAAGAGAGTGGGCATCTGTCCTGTCGATGTTGGGGGAGGTTCCCTTCCACAGCTGCTCAGCTAATCACGGCAGGGGTATTCCCTCTCCCCCCCCCTCGACCAGCTGAACCGGCAGGCTTCCAAAGTTGCAGCTTCAGGGAGCACTGCCAGCTCAGCTGATCAGGGATAACTTCCCCTGCCGCAATCAGCTTATGGCTGCTGCGTTCTGACTTTAAAATCCCAGAGCGGCATAGATAGGCAACTTTTTTTGGGCCTGTGTTTCAGCTGCCTATCTTGCCGTGAATCGCAGCTAGGTCGCCACTTTAGCCCACAGCGCTGCTTCCAGCGTTGGCCACGCCTACTTTGGATTTCCGCAGCCTAAAGTGGCGACCTAGCCGCGATGCCAATCGCCTTTTATTTAGGCGTCGGTAGGCACTTTAACACTGCCCTTTTTTGCTGTTTCTGATGATGTTTTTCAATTAGCTTAGGCATTGGCAGGGCTCCTACCGATGCCTAAGTTTAGGTACTGGTCATAGAATTTCCCTGTAAGTGGTTTATAAATACCAAAAATAAATAAATATTGTATGCAAATGTATCTCATGCATATTCACTGTGATACTCCTGACAAACTGAAAGCTAAGTGTGCCTCCAGGGAGGGCTGAGAAGCATTGCTTTATGTCAGGGGTGTCCAACCTTTTGGCTTCCCTGGGCTGCATTGGCCGAAAAAAATGTTTCTGGGGCCGCACAAACGCTGCAGCAAGACAGAGGAGGGAGCCGGCAAGACGGTAAACACCAGGGGGCAGCAGAGGAAAACACTGCATCGCCCTCGACCGGGGCCACACAAAATACTTCATGGGGCCGCAGGTTGGACACCCCTGCTTTATGTTGATATTCTTTTTTTTTTTTTGTAAATCTTTATTGATTTTGCAAGCTAACAATAGTGCAAAAAATAATGCATAAATAATTAAGAACATAAGCAGTGCCTCTGCTGGGTCAGACCAGAGGTCCATCATGCTCAGCAGTCCGCTCACGTGGTAGCCCATCAGGTCAAGGACCTGTATAGTAATCCTCTATCTATACCCTTCTATCCCCTTTTCCTTCAGGAAATTATCTAATCCCTTCTTGAATCCCAATACCGTACTCTATCCTATCACACCCTCTGGAAGCGCATTCCAGGTGTTCACTATCAATTTTTGAATTCCATCACTGTTTTAGTCTCTGCAACCTCCCGCTAAAACATTTGTCTTCCTGTTCTGAACCCTTTTGAGCTGAGTTTTACTTGCCTAAATAAATACTCCCAGTAAGTTTAATTTTTTTAAATCTCTTTGCTTTTGCAGAGCCCAGCAATCTGAAATCCTCAGAGGAGATTCTCTTTGAGACTGGCAAGAATCCGTCAGGCATGGGTGATAATGGCTCACTGGATGAGGCCCCAGCCTTTATGATCTCCAGCACTCGATTAGAAAAGAATGAATCCTGGGTGTCCACCAGCTCCCAGGGTCCAAGAGCCTCTGGTATCAGGTGAGGCGAGGCCTTCCACCAATTCTTAGGGTTAGAGAGCCTTGAGTTTCAAGGGAGGTGGGGGAGGGCTTCTTTGGAGCATGTTCTCCTGCCTCCCCCCAATGGGCTGAGATTACTGATGCTCTTGTCTGGCAACAGGCAGGATCTTCGGGCACCAGCACCTCTTGTGGGTTGGTGTAGCGTGCCGCTGCCAGATGGGGGTAAGCCTTCAATTTGGGTGGGCAGGGGATGCTGGTTTGCGCAGAGAGGAGGGCGTTCACAAGGGGTGGGGGCGATGCCGGTTCGCGGGGGTGGCATTTTCAGGCGGGGGGGGGGGGAGGTGGAACCAATTGAGCGAGTTTCCCTTCCTATGGGGAAACTCGCTTTGATATACGAGTAATTTGGTTTACGAGCATGCTTCTGGAACAAATTATGCTCGTAAACCAAGGTTCCACTGTTTTTACTTTTTGGCCAAAATGGCAAGATGGACACACCTGGCATAGTACATTCATTGAATATATAGTAAGTACAATCTTTAGTTAGCCCCTCCTGCTTGTCTGCTCATTGGATAGAGCAGTGCAGTTCACACCTACTTCCTGTCACTCCATCCCTAATTACTTTCTCCCATTCTCCTGACCATATTTGGGCACTGTTCCCTCCTTTCACGTGCCATGCCTAGACCATCTTTTTAAACTGTAGTCCTTATGGTTAGTTCTACTGACACCTCAATTCAATGTTCACTTGACTAAGGGCATTGTATTCAATTTCTCAGGAATGCCCTTCGCCCTTCTTCTTACTCAGCAAATGCTTGTTACTTGTATGTGTACAAATTCCTTCTGCTAGAATTTTATCAGTAGTTCATGTATTTTTTCATTACCACTCATTTTCGTTTGTAAATCTTTATTCATTTTCATCTCTTACAACAAGTGTATAATAATCAATCAAAATAATTTTTACAAATCACTTGACAATCTTACTTATAATCATTAAAGTATAAAAGAATCCCTTCCCACCCACCCCACCCATTAACAATAAATCAATTATCAAATATCATATTTCCCAATCCCACTCCACCTATATCTTATAAGGTGTCTGATCATTAGAATATGTAATCAATGGCCCCCCAAATCTTTTTAAAATTATGATAATTTCCTTGCTGTATAGCAAGCACCCTCTCCATTTTATAAATATGACATTACCACTCATTAATATATCCTTATTTGAATATTGTTACCTCCCCAGGGTATTTATTATATGACATTCTACCCTATTAGAATTATATGTATTAGTAATATCTTTTAGTTTGTGTTCTCTCTGTTTTTGGTTTATCACACCTGGTTAAATGTATTATATATTTAAGTGTTATGTTCTTTAATGTGTTCACCTCTTTGTATTATCTTGCAACAATTAATACCATGAGAAAATATATTAGTTTTTTCATTTCTCACAGTAGGATGGTTGTTAACTTGGAGATTTGAGATGGTGTGGCATCCTTTTTCTTATTTTTTTTCCAGACAGTCTTCTGGAGATGGCTCTTCTGCCCGCTTGATGTCTGCTGTTAAGCCACTGCGAGAGTTGTCATCTTCCGAAGCCATCATCGACATCAAACCTGAGCCTGATGATCTCATCGATGATGACCTTAGTTTTGTGCAAGAGAATTCCTTGTCCCGAAAGAAACCCATTATAAGCACGGCCTATGGCTCCTCTCGACCTACAGTTGAAATATACAGACCCCCAGGAAGCACTCAGCACTTGATCCTGGGTACTGCCAACCACTCCCACTTACACAGGTTTCCACAGGGCGCCCATCCGCTCGGGAAGCCATTGGAGACACAAAGTTCTCAGGCTTTCGAAACGATCCACTTAGGGAGTCCAGAAGGAATTGGTGGCGTGGAAGAAAACTACAGAACAAACTTGAAAGCCAGCTCCGAGAGAACAAGCAAAGAGGTTTGTGTACAAGGACGTGTCTGTATTCAGATACTAGGTTTCTACAGTGGAGAGAGAAGTTGGCAAATGGAATTATGGGCAACTTTCTCCCAATAACATAGGATTTAGGTGTGTTTTTCTTAGTATTATTTATTTACCACTTATATCCTGGATTGGCCACCATGAGAATGGGCTACTGGGCTTGATGGACCATTGGTCTGACCCAGTAAGGCTATTATGCTCTTATTCTAAGTGGTTTACATTCAGGTACTTTTTCATATTTCCCTATCTGTCTTGGTGGGCTCAAGCTCTATCTAGTGTACCTGGGGCAATGAGGGGATTAAGTGACTTGCACAGGGTCATATGGAGCAGCAAGGGATTTGAACCCACAGCCTTGATGGAAGATCCTGGGTTTGAAGCTAGTGGCCCAGGGTAGATTAGGGATATTCTGTTCACTTCTGAAACCAGCAAGCCAAGGCCTTAAGATCTACTAACCAGAATTTACTAACTATTCCCCCAATTAAGGAGCTCTTCTAAACTCGCAATACTATATTTTCCGCTACAGCTCCTGCACTCTGGAACTCTGTCCTGTCTGAATTTCGACCTGAAGAATCCCGTGATAAATTGAAGAGCAACTTTAAAACATTTTTGGTCAGGGCTGCATATCAAATATGAATAGGATCATATCCCTTGCCAACTCCACTTAAGTTCAGTGATGAATGAGAACCGCTTTTAAGAAGCGACATCCCACTCCCTTATTTTTTTTCCCCCTCCCTGTCTTACCTTCCTCTTAAATTTTATTTTTATTTCGATGTATTTCTCATTACCCCAACCCCAGTACCTCTCATACCAAATTTGTCTGTGTTTCGCCAGTCACTTATGTTATATCTAGGAAATGTACCCCTTTTAAAATTGTACCGTAATTTTAGTATTCTAAACTGACCAGATACTCGCTGATGGTCGATATATCAAATATAGAATAAACTTGGAAGATTAGAGATATTCTTTCCAGTTCTGAAACCAGCAGCTGGTGGCATGCATAATGACCAAGATTGGAGTAGAGGTCTGCATGGGAACGGGGATCGTAGGAATCCCGTGGGGATCCCGCGAGAATCCCCCCCTAACCCACGGGACTCCCACAGGAATCCCCCTCTGGCCCACGGAACTCCCATGGAGATGGAAGGCTTTGGAAGCAGGGTTCGTCCATATAATATAATGGAAACGTCAGCCTTAGTAAAAGAGGGGGTTTATAAGTTAATTACCTGAACAGAAAACAAAAAAAGGGTTCCACCAAAGAAATTCCACAAGGAAAACAGCAGCACAAACACAAAAGAAACTGTGGAATTGATGATCCTGTCAGAAGTAATTGCTGCTTTTTATGGGGACAGGCAGGGATGGAGGTAATTCCTTGCCGAGATGGGTGGGGACGGAGAGGAACCTGGCGGGGACGGGTGGGGACAGAGAGGATCCTGGCGGGGATGGGTGGGATTTCTTTCCCTGCGCAACTCTCTAGATTGAAGCCAGCTGCATGTATATTTTGATGGGTTTTGCCATGCTGGTGGAACAACAGACTTGGCATATGAATCTCACTGATTGGAATGTTTGCCGTGCTATCTGTGGCAGATTCCATCCTTTAGAATAGTGTGTGAGCATTTATTTGTGACATCAGCCAAGAAGGGCAAATTAGCTGTATGAAGTCACGCTTTCACCAGCTGATTTCTGTGTGCATTCTGCAGTTTGAACAGCTTTCTTTGGAAGGTCACAGGGTCCCTGCTAGAAGGTAAAACTGAGCTGCCAGCGCCCAAGTTCTCACCCATTTGTTGTTCTGCTTCTGTTTGTAGGAAGAAAGCTATCGGAAGAGAAGACTGCCTGTTGTGAGTTCAGTGGTGAAAATCTCAAAATACAATAATGATGGAGATGAGGAGGAAGAAGAGGAGGACGATGATGACTTGTTTTTACGGACAACAGGCATCTCCAGCAGTGTGTCTGTCCCAGCAAAGCCTGAAAGAAGGTATTGTACTCTTTTGAAAAATATTTGACCGGTGTCAGTAAGCCAGGACAGGAGAGGGGGTGGCTACTGGGGTCCAGTGAAAACAAACAGCCTGATGAAAAATCAGCTTTGACGGGTTCAGTTTCAGGTAGCAGCAGGATTATAACCAAGCAAAAGCCTTGTCTATAGAAGAAGGTTGCCAGGGTACATTCAGACAAGCTCCAGCACCAGCTCCCAGTGCTTACCTTAATACAAGAGAGGTCAAAGTTGCATTTATGCAGGCTTACTGACTTGTAATGCCCTGAAAGTCATTCTGTCATAATAATTGCTTTTATTGACCCTTGAAGGTGATTTCTTCTAAGTATTGCACAGCTTACAACAGCTGGCTGCAACATGGAAACCAGGTGTGAACCAAAAAGATAGCCAGTAAGCAGAGAGGACCTTCAGAATACAATCTGTGACAGAAGAGAAAACAAGAGTTTCTGGAGCTTGTCAGCATAGATATAGGAAAGATGCAGCCCTTCAGAAAACTGGCTTAGGGGTTAAGAGGCATTTCAGGCTGGCTAGAGGCATAGGAGTAGGGGAGCAGAATTGGTTTCATAGACACATTTGTTAATTAAGCAGTTCTGTATTATGTAACGACCTCTTAATTCTCTCTTCCTTCTCCTACTTACCATTTCCAGACAGCTTAGAGAAAGTTCCAGCTCAGCAGTGCTTAAAATCTAGACAATAGGCTCAGAGAATGTATTTATTAACGTCAACAAGGTTAAATCGGGAAGAGATTTTAGAACGGTGGGTTGCCTTTTGAGACAATGATTTCCTGTTGTTTCAAAACAAAACTCGGATAATTCATTCCCTTCCTCCACCTTTTGTCTCACTTTTGGCATTAGAGCACAGCGCTGCTGACCTGCAGGAACTCCCCGCTGCTTGGGTAGGGCAGACAAGGCCACTGGTTGCATTTGATCTTATCATAGCTGAGCCTTGGTTAAAATCATAAAGCATGTGCCTTATTCGCTATGCACAAAATGAGAGACGTCTGTGACAACACAGGCCACTTATTGAGCAGCTTTTTCTAAAACCTTGTAATCTTAAGGGTTCATTCTTTGCAGCACTGCAAATGTTTGGTATTTATTTAGATTTATTTCCTGCCCTCTCTGAAAGCTTAGAAGAAGAAGAAACGCAGATTCTGAGAACGAGCTGACAAAAACCGGGAGGGTAACGGAATAACAGGGGGACTTAGGTACAATATTAGAGGCTAACAATTTATCATCAAGGAACAATTTACAGATTCTGTAGGCATAGGATCTGGGTACAAGGTGAGGCGAACATGTTATGTACAGAGGGAAATCAGGTGGAGCAAGGACATACAGAATTTAAGGGGGCGGAGACTCTGGAAACACAGAGAGCAAAGCACGTTGGAGGTAAATAGAGAGGAGATCAAGCAGTGGCGTAGCAGGGGTGAGAGGCACCCCCCTTCCCTTCCCCCGTGAGTAACAACTTCAATGTGCTCCTTGCGAGGCTATGCACAGCACCCGGAAGTGACGTCGGCGGGAGAGCTAACGCGGTCGCGAGGAAAACGTTGACGACGTTGCTTGTGGAAGTGAACAACTAGATGTACTGGGGAAGGGAAGGGCGTGCGCGTGGCGAGGGAAGAAGTGGGAAGGGAAGGAATCAAGCATTAGTGTAGTCTTGTTCATCTGGCAGTTCATATCTCTGTTCTTATCGCTTGAGGACTTCATTGTCCTGGTTCCTTGTAACTAATTTCAGGCCCGGAGCAGTTAACAGAAGAGGAAGGTCTGTACTGCCTTTCGGAAAGTCATCAGGGAGTCCGGGGATCTGAGTTTTGATTCCAAAGCTTAGGGATGAAGTGGCTGGAGGAGCATTTCTAGTTGAAGGGCTCTTCCTGGGGGAATGCAGAGCCGGTTCTTTGTTTCGGAGCGTATCCATGAATAAATCACTCTCATCTGCTTCCTCCCCTTTCAGACCTTCATTGCCGCCCTCCAAACAAGCCAATAAGAATTTAATACTGAAAGCTATATCCGAGGCCCAGGAATCCATAACAAAAACAACCAGCTATGCCACAGGTAAGTCGTTTTTTCTGCAGCATGTTCAGTATTCTGTTTCAGCCTCAGAATTTCTCGCTTTGAACGTGCTGCTTGGCCCGAGCTTGCCTCTGATGTGATGCCTGGTGTGTGGCCTCCAATCACTGATCAAAAGCAATAAAGTGGCCCTGCCATGTGCCCTTGTTCTGCAGGTCATGCTGCCGTGTAGCAGCGGTCCTCGGCAGTTCCTCTACCTGTAGATAACAAGGGCCTGGGATCTGCGAATTTATTTTTTATTTTTTAATTTATTCATTTTTGAATTCTTACAACAAGTGAATTAAACATAATACAAACAATTTTCACATATCACTTGTACTTACAAACAAATATTCTTGTAAGATAAAATAAATACCCCCCTTTTTATCAATATACCTAATTCCATATGATATACATTTCCCACCCCACCCCCACATATCTGTTATCCATGTGCTAAGATGTCTGATCATTAGCGTAATTAGTCAATGGTCCCCATATTTTTTTTAAATTATGAAGATTCCCTTGTTGTAACGCTAACATCTTTTCCATCTTATATATGTGACAAACTGAATTCCACCAAAATGTATAATTTAATTTAGTATAACCTTTCCAATTTTGAGTAATTTGTTGCATGGCGACCCCTGTTAATATTAATAATAACTTGCAGAAATCGGACTCTGAGTTCTCATTGCTGTACCAAATAATATAGTGTCATAAGAGAGTCCTACATGATTTTCTAATAATTTATTAATTTGGGGCCAAAGGGATTCTGCAAATTAACACATACTGCAGACAAGTGCTAGCTGAATGCTCAGTTCTTAGCATGCCAAATCTCAAACTGTAGCGTGAGTTTAACCTTTCTGTGGCGCAATGGTATCGTTGACAGCGAAATTCAATATATTGTGTCCCAGCTCTCTCGAGATGAATTCCTTTGTTTCTTCCAGTTGATGAATCTGTTTTGAGATTGCAGTATATTAGCTGCTGGAATTTTGGAGCCCGCTCTTTTTTGTGTGAAATGTCATTTGTCTGTGAGCGGGCCATCATACCATGTGAATCTCTTGTTTTTCTCATACAAGTTCTACAGAAGCAAACTGTTCCTGTTGCCCCTAGAACTCGCCTTACGCAAGAAGAGCCTTATACTGGGGTGTTTCACATGCATAGCCATCCCTCCGTACGGAGCTCTCACCTTCAATTAGAAGATCCTAGAGAGCCGCTTACAGACCGGTTACAAGGTGGGTGAGCTCTGGAGGGGTGTAAGCGCTTCTTTTTTTTTATCCTCAAATTCTTTATTCATTTTTTCATCTTACAGTAAGTACACAATATTACATCATTTAAAACTTTTACACATCACTTGAATTTCTTTCTGTTGTCATCGTAAATACATAAATTTATTCCCTCCCCACCCACCCTTCCTTCAAATATTTCAGTCAAAAATATCATATAAATATTGTATTCTTATCTATTGATTAACCTTTAAATAGAATTTTATACCGTCCCCCCTCCCCCCTATATACAAATATACTGTCAGTAGAAAATGATGTCTAATCATTACAATAATTTGCTAATGGCCCTCAGATCTTTTAAAAATTATTATAATTCTCTTTCTGCAAAGCAATTATTCTTTCCATTTTGTAAGCGCTTCAGAAGTAGCCTTTACTGCCTGACTAGGCTACAGAAGTATAGTCAGTTCTTCATGGTCTCTTGGAAAGGCTCTGGAAGGGTGTGGTTTAAGTGGTCTTGGGTGTGGCTTTCTTACCCCATATATTAAATCATTGTTACTGTACATCTGAGAGTGGCTTCACAGTTTTCTGATGGGGAAGGATTTTTAACTGTTTTTTTATACCCAGGATACTCCTAGGTAACCATTTGGTAGTTTGAATGATCTCTTCTATAACTGGGGGCCTCAGGAGGAGCTTGATTTATAAAGCAAGGATTTATACCAGGGGTGGGAAAACTTTTTGACTCGTGGAACACAATGGGTTCTTAAATTTGACAGAGGGGCCGGACCAAGAACATCTTTCGATCCCTCCATCTCCCCCATGCAGCAGAATCCTTGCCCAGCTTCCATCCTTCCCTCCCTCCCATCCCTTATGCAGCAGAACCCTTGAGCACCAGCCCCCGCCAGGCAGCTGAACCTCTGCTGACCATCCATCCCTCCCATCTGAACCCCGCCGACCACGAGCCTTACATACCTCCCTCCAGAACAGTGTCGGGCCGGAAACAGGCTGCTTCGCGGCCTTCTCTTGTTAGGGCCTTCCATGTGCTGCGTTACTGATGACATCAGTGATGCGGCAGAGGGAATTCCCTGATGAGAGAAGGCAGCCTGTTTAGAGTGCTGTCAGTCCGACACTGCTCTGGAGGGAGGTATGTAGGGCTCACGGTCAGTGGGGTTCGAATGGTCAGCGGGCTGTAGTTTACCCATGTCTGGTTTAGTAATTTAAACAGTATATGTGAGTGCCTGGGTTATAAAATTGACATCAACAATATAGAGCGCTCCAATCATGTAAAATGCACAATATTATCAAAACAGAGGAAAAAGATCTCAAAACACCCCTGGGATCCAATCAATAGAAGGACTCCACTTTGGGGTTAGGATCTCATCATCGATCAAAACCTCTGTTGAGTTTAATATATTTTTTGTGTATGTTTATAAATATATTTTTTTGTGAGTAAATATTTCAATTCAAATTTCTATTTCTCCCACATTAGTGAAGAGCTGGCAACTATCAAATATAACCAAAGACTAGAAATCTGGCAAACTATAATTAAACTGGCAACAAGCACTTATCTTTTAGACCCGACGGAGGCCAAATCCGTTTCACACCAACGGGCTTCTTCAGGGGAAATACTGAAGCTTGTTGGATGCCAGTTTCAATTAATTAACAGTTGTCCGGTTATATGTTTTATGGTTGCCTCTACCAATCAGGGACTTTCTTAGGCTCCTCCCTAAGGAAGTCCCTGATTGGTTGAGGCGCCCCAGACCCCTCCCAAAGGAGGAGCCCGAGGTACCTCAGCCAGTCAGGGCCTTATACCCCACACGATGCACCGGGGTGTGGCCTAAGGCCTCAGACATGTCGCGGGAGGCATTTGAGCAGGAGGGATTAAGCACCCCTCCTGCTCTGTTAAAGGTACAGGGGGGGAGTTGGCATCCCTCCTGCTGTTATGTTAGTTTTTGGGTGGGACCGATGGCAGGAGGGAGTGGGAACCCTCCTCCCATAATTGTTTTTTAATGTGGCTGCAGGGCATATTTTTGGGGGGGTTCGGGTCACTTGTTGGGAGTGGGGGGTTTAATTTTTTTTTAAATTGGGCAGATGTTTTGCGTGTTTAAAATGTGAAAAATATCTGCCCGATTAAAAAAAAAAAAATTAAAAGCCGGCATAAGCCTTGACAAAAGTGACAGGAGGCTGTTTCTCCTGTCAGGGCTTTAACGATCCTTGCGGTCGGTTGGGGGCGTGCCTCCTATCGCCTCCATTTGCATGCAGATGGTTGGCGAATCGGTTGGCCTGCCTCCAATCGCACACGGTTCGGAGGGTTAGTGATTCTAGCCCTTTATTAGGAAAAGCTGAGCTGCAAGGTTGTTAAGAGGCAGCACTAGACATGGCTCAGAAACAAATACATCGGATGCTGAAAACTTGACATTTCGGGATGAAATAATTTGTCTTTGAGTTTGTTTCATTGTTGGGGAGAATATAAGATGCTGAGTTGTCTTGCAGCTTTTTGCAGAACAAAGAGGGAGAGGTGCTTACAGTTTACTTGTATGAAAGGCCACAGGTTGAAGAAGTGAGACCTTTTGGACAAGTCTTTTTCCATAAGCAAATGTTGAAGATTGATGTCTTGCTTTGATTTTCTTCCTTTCCCCCAGGTACTCAGCAAAGGCGAGATCTGATCTCTCGGCTCCACTTTGATCCCACGGAGAGCTCTTTAGTACCAGATCAAGGTTTGTGTTCACACTTTTCCTTCCTGCTTTGACATATACTAGTATTTTATTATTCAAAGACCATTAAACCAAGAAAGGGGAGAGTGGCGCAGTGGTTAAAAGCTAAGCCTCAGCGCCATGAGATTGTGGGTTCAAACCCATGCTGCTCCTTGTGACCCTGGGCAAGTCACTTAATCCCCCCAGATAGATTGTGAGCCCACCGGGACAGACAGGGGAAAAATGCTTGAGTACCTGAATAAATTCATGTAAACCGTTCTGAGCTCCCCTGGGAGAATAGTATAGAAAATTGAATAAATAAATAGTGTGAAAATATTCAGCCTCTGATAACCAGAGCTGGTATTGTGACATCATAATACCTCATTGTGAGCCTTCGGGACAGTAAGGGAATTTCTAAGTACCTATTTTACTTATAATTTTAATGCACCCTATTGTCTATTTTCTGTAAACCACTTAGAATCCTAACGGAGTTTAGCGGTATATAAGAAATAAATTACATTACATTACATTACTCATCCCACCAATGCCTAAGAGCCAACCTCATCAGTGATGTCACAATGGCTGGATTGTCCTATACTTGGCTTACTTTTACTACATTTTGGTTTCTAGAGTGGTGTAGTGGTTAAAGCTACAGCCTCAGCACCCCAAGGTTGTGGGTTCAAGCCCATACTGCTCCTTGTGACCCTGGGCAAGTCACTTAATCTCCCCATTGCCCCAGGTTCATTAGATAGATTGTGGGACAGACAAGGAAATATGCTTGAGTATCTGAATAAATTCATGTAAACTGTTATGAGCTCCCTTGGGAGAACAGTATAGAAAACTGAATAAATAGTGTGAAAAGTTTCAGCCTCTGATAGCCAGAGCTTGTATTGTGACATCATAATGCCTCATTCCACCAATAAGAGCCAACCTCATCGGTGATGTCACAATGGCTGGATTGTCCTACACTTGGATCACTTTTACTACATTTTGGTTTCTAGAGTGGTGTAGTGGTTAAAGCAACAGCCTCAGAATCATGAAGTTGTGGGTTCAAACCCACACTGCTCCCTGTGACCCTGGGCAAGTCACTGAATCCCCTATTGCCCCAGGTGCATTGGATAGATTGTGAGCCCACAGGGTAAAATGCTTAAGTTCCTGACACAGGAGAACCCACTCACTATTCACACACCCGCCAACCAAAAATGTCAAACAAAGAAAGCTATATGACAACCTAATGGCCACCTGAGCAGCAAAACTAGACAGACAACTCACCAATCTGCTGTCTTCGATTACAGATTACAAAACCTTCAAAAAAGAAACTAAAACTCTACTCTAAAACCTATTTAACACGACCAGATCCTTCCCAAGCTCCACCTACTATACTGTCTACTCCTTATCAAATCTAAAATGTTCAAATTACCCAACATGCATTACCCAATTTCATGACAATTCTTATGTAATCCGCCTTGAACCGCAAGGTAATGGCGGAATAGAAATCACTAATGTAATGTAATAAATTCATGTGAACAATTCTGAGCTCCTGGGAGAACGGTATAGAAAACTGAATGAATGAACAAGTGGCTCTTTTCAAGGATAAAAGGACTGTTTGATTGTTAAACTCGGTTCAGTGGTGGAATTCCCAAGATTGGGGTATTTTCATATCTAGGCAGTTTAATTGAAAAGGATTCTAGTAGAAAAACAGATGGCAATCTCAACAAGTACATTTTCCTTTGGCAGTTTTCAAAGTGAAAGCTAGTGCAGTGTCCCAAGGTAAAAAGCAGCAGTGCTGGCGGCCTGAAGATTGCCCTTTATGTGGTTCTGTTTGATGGTAGCTTCTGCACTGCAGGTGCTCAGGAGATGTTTCTTTGGTTTAGGGCCTTCCTCTGAGCCAGGGGTTCCCAACCTGGGTTGCAAGATGGAATTTCAGGGGGTGCAACAAAGAGTGTGTACCTTCAGCTGTGGTTGCGTTGTGTAGATAATAGTCTTGTTTACTTAATCGAAAAGAGAGAATAACAGAATTAACATATAAGTAAGTTACTGATTGTCAGAGTATTGATTGCTTTTAAAATAATTATAATGCAACATCTGACATAATCATTGTATATTGTTTCACTCATGTGAGAGTTCATTAAGTATTTCACCCCCTGGGGTCTCAGCTCGCTTGTTGCCTCTGCTGACACACACCATGCCTCCCTCGGTCTTATGAATTCATTCGACCAATCCTGTGCTTATCCCCACTTTATCCAGCCAATCAAGTGCCTCCCTTGTTGCCCATCCCCATACATAATGCGAAGGGGGAGGCAGGAAGTAACGCTTGTCCCAAGCACACTCCAGCCTCCCACTGTCCGAGTCGAGAGAGACGTAAACTCCTTTGTGTGTGTTTGTTTTTCCATATTCTGACAGCCCAATCTATTCATTCACTCATACTAGCGAGGTGAGAGTTTATTGGTAGTGAAATTGACCAATCACACAGTGTCATTCACAAGCAGACCTACGGATCGCAGTTGGCAACAAAGTTCCACGTTATGACAAACTCATGAATGAGAAGCAAGAGCAAAGACGTCATTGGATTTTATGTTCACAAGTAGGATTGACTTGACCTTTTACATTTTTTGCTAAATAAATTATAATCTATTCGCTCAATTTATAGGTCACAGGTACCAGGCAGGATCTTAAATAGTAGCAAGATTCCATGTTACCAATGCAGGGCAAGCAGTGGTTTCCTCCATGTCTATCTGAAGAGCAGACAAAGGACTTTTCTTCCAGGAACATGTCCAAACCTAACTGCTGTAGCCATGTCCTCTGGCAACGATGTTCCAGAGCTGAACTATTCACTGAGTGAAAAAAGATTTCCTCCTATTGGTTTTATTTATTTATTTATAATTTTCTGTCATTACATACATACATAATGAATCAAGAAAAGGATAATCAATAGAATAATATAAAATAAACATATCAATCCAAAATTTCCTTTCAATTCCACATCAATGGGGTGCCTCATTACTATTTCAGAGAAATATAAACTATAGGTAAAGAAATTAATTGAATCCCGATTCTAGGGCTAATTATTGTTCCTCTATAATTCTGTTGTAGATGGAACAATACTCATTTTGTTTCTCTAGCCTGGAGAAATTGTTGAAACTGTATAGGGTCCCAAACATTTACAAGGGAATTTTTAGATAAAAAGATGCCTCCAGAGCTGTCGCCCTAAGTTTTAATTTCAAAAATGTCTTTCTTTTTAACTGAGTGGCTCTGGAGACATCCGGAAAAATTCTTGCCAAGTCTCCACAAAATTTTGTCAATTCTCCTGCTATTGCTTGTAAAAGTATTTTCCTGTAACTTCATTGAGTCTTTGTACTTTTGGAAAAAGTAAAAGATTGATTCACTTTTACCTATTCTAAACTACTCAGGATTTGTAGACTTCAGTCAAGCTGAAGAGCTCTAACTTCTTTAGCTTTTCCTCATTCAAGAGTAGTTCCATCCTCTTTATCATTTTGGTCGCCCTTATTTGAACCTTTTTTCATTCTCGCATATCTTTTTTGAGA